>NC_058521.1:244393226-245009148 GCF_904849725.1 Hordeum vulgare subsp. vulgare | reverse complement strand
CCCATGAAGATGTGCATATCTTGAGGATTTTGATTTTCACAGCAAATGCACATTGATGATTTATATCATGGAGATCTCCCCCTGAGTCTTGTAAATCATGCATACATATGACATATAGTATGAAGAAATTGAGGATGCATGATGGCGAATGGTATCTGACGAATTCCAGCATGCGCGCATTAAATTTTTTGAGGAATAAGCATGCGAAGAAAAACGTTCAAAAGCGTCAGAGTACCATCGGGCTTAAGTTACAACTCATTACATAAAACACTTCAGAAGAGCCAAGAGTCTGTAACTTAAATATAGTTTATAAGCCCCCAAAATATCCCGCGTGAAGACTAACTCTCAAGTTTCTCCCCCTTTGTCATCAAGTGACAAAAAGGGACAAACTGAGGACTAACGTCCGTGAAGACTTTCACTTCTTGGCGGTTGAGGAAGACGCGTGAGGATTCTTGGGAGCAGACTTCCTCCTTGGACCGGTGGCAGTGTCTTGTTGTTCTTCATCTGATTCAGCAGTGCGGAATGAAGAAAACGAACTGTCCTCAAGGTCTCGAACTGGGATTGGCCTGAATTTCTTCTTTGGTGGCCATGACCAGTCGAAGTCCCGCACAAACTCCAATTCTTCAAGTTCTGCTGGAGTCTTCAAAAGAGCCAGTGTAGCCCCGGTGCGATCAATAACCTCATGAAGATAATGATGGTTAAGCTTCACAGCATTCTGCGTTTCATTGAGGGTTTTCACAATGGCACCGAACTGGCGTTTGACCCACTTGTGATTCCGATCCACCTTCTGGTGAAGACTGAGAAGAAGCTCTCTGGTATTCATCACCCTAGGAGCAACATGACTTGAAGGATAGGTTTCAGTGTCGTCCCATGAAGATAAGCTTCAGACTCTCTGAACTGGCCATCAAGGGGCCGACTGCCTTCATCAATGCCAGACTTGTCTTTTCCTTCAACAGGCTCAAAAGTCTTCTTGTTGACCCTTAGAGGAGGCATATAACCGATATGGTTGTTGAAATCAGCGTGATAATTGATGCCTCACCTGGTTCTGATGAATCTCATGATCCATGGAGCATAAATCTTGTGGTCAAAAGGAGCCATAGCATTTTCGGCCAAAGTCCTCTAGAAGAAATCATGAATGTTGATGGGAATGCCATGTGTGATGTTGAAGTGGATATTCTTCATGATGCCTACGACGTCTTCTTCATCATCATGGCCCTTGATTGGCGCAAGAACGCTGTAGAGGATTCTGTAAACCGCCCTGGGTTTATATTTCAGCTCATGGACCAGGAAGGTTGTTCTTGGTGGTTGCCCCTTAGCCAAAGGCTTCATGAGGAGATCCATCAGCTTGTTAGCCAGCTCACGTTCATCATATAACTTTACTGCCTGCTCTAAGGGAATTGATACTGGTAGTTCATGCAACAGCTCATTGGGAGGAGCCTTGAAGTGTGTGGTTTGCGTCATCCAATCCAGCACCCATGTGTTGATGTCTGTTGGATCTCCTGAGATGTGAAGAGTTGCATAGAATTGAAGAATGAGCTCACTATTCCAATCACTGATATCCGAGCACATTGGGAGGAGTCCGGCTTCAAAAAGGATGTTGAGGACTGGAGCAAAGCATGAAATTTCTTCAAGCTCAACGTCAGGAATGTGCCTGTGCTGGAAAATCTTGTTTCTTCCACACAACACAGAGGCATAGTAGTTGAGTTGTGTCCTTGTCCAAAACTTCAGATGCCTAATGCGAGGCTTGTCATAGGGATTTTCTCCGATGAAGAACATGCGTTTTTCAAAGAAGGAATCCTTTTGAAACTTTGGCCGCTTGGAGAATGGCTGACGCTGCATTGGCTGAAGATTTTGTGGCTTGACTTGAGGAGAGACAACTATTGCAGATTCTGGGTTGAGGATGACAAAGGCATTTTCTGGATCTGGTGCATTGTCCTCAGCATGGTCCTCAGGGTGAGGATTTTCATCAGCTTGTGCTTCAGGCTGAGGAGCATGCTCTGGTTGAGGAATGTCGTCAACCGGAGCTTCCTGCTGAGGGTTTTGCTCTGGAGGAGGAATTGGTTCATCCCGAGCCTCAGCTTGAGAGTTTTGCTCAGGAGTTGGAGTTGGGTCAGCCTGATCCTCAGGTTGAGGGTTTTTCTCAGGATTGTGACTTTCATCAGGCTGAGGATTTTCACGTTGTTCTTCCTCAGCTTGAGAAGCTTGCTTGGTGGAGGGACCAGATTGATCAGCTGGTGCAGCTAATCCTTGTGCAGTTTCTTCAGGAGGAATGAAGGACTGAGGACTGTCATCAGTGCGAATTTCCTCATCAGTATGTGCCTCAGATTCAGCATTCTTCATTTCCTCATCTTCCCCTTGCTCCTTGTCTTCGCTTGCGAAGGGTATCATCTCATATGATGGAGCATTGTTGAGAGGCACAGGATCCAGAGGTGCATTTTCTTCAAGTGCTTTGAGGCGCTTGGCCTCAGTGGATTCTTCAGCTGATGAAGCTTTTCTTTTCTTGGCTTCCTTTTCAGCAGCCCCGGTATTTTTCACATCTGATGCAGACGGAGTCATTCTCTTCACCTTTGAAGCTTTGGGTGAAGGTGTTTTCTCAGCTGAGACAATTTCATCAGCGGGAGCAGAGGCATCAGCTGGCTTAGAAGCACCAGCGGGAGCAGAGTCATCAGCTGGCTTAGAAGCAGCAGCTAGAGCAGGGTCAGTCTCACCAGCTGTAGCAGAGTCATCAGCTGTATTTTCCTTGGTTATTTCCTCAATAGCCGGTTCATCAGCACGACTTTCTTGAGGGATTTCCTCAGCATGAGCAGTTTCATTAGCTGGTTCTTCAATCAGAGGCTGAGGAGTTGGTACTGGAGGGGTAACCTTCTTGTTGTAATCATCAACTGCGTTAGTGGAAAATTTGATGATGTTGTTTTTGAGACTTTGACGATCAGAAAGCTTAGAGTACTTGTCAGTCAAAGTCTTCAATTCAGCCTGTGTTGACACAAGTGCATCAGGTGTCAGGTTGAGGAGATTCTGCCTGAGGAATTTCTCCTTTTTGAGCTTTGCAACCTTGCCCTGTTTGGCTTGTTGCTCCTTCCACTTGGCCTCATTGATGAATGTGGCCACCATGTGGCTGATGCCTGGGGGAAGCTTCAAATCATCAATTGGAGTGTTGGGGTCCTCATACCAGATGTTTATGTAATCCAAGAGGACTTTTGGGTCCATGGCCAGAGGAATGGAGCTGCCAGAAGCTTGAGTTACTCTCTCTTGCTTGTTTCTGATGACGGCTTGCATAGTGTCATCATCAAATTCATCACTACCTTCTGATGCAAAAGGGACCTTGATGATTTTGCTTGGGCCTGGTCTTATTCCTCTCCCAATAGTCACCTTAGTCTTCAAAGCAGTCGGTGACGACTTTGTCTCTGAGCTTGTTGCAGATGGGACTGAGGAGCTGGAGACAGTAGGGAATTGCTTCACTATCGGCTTTTGTTCAGGCTTTGAAGCCTTTGGTGGTGCTGAGGGTTTTGGTGCTGATGCTGGTGCAGTTTTCTGAGGCATTTTCTCTTGAGAATTTGAAGCCTTTGGTTTTGGCAGCACAGACTTCATTTGAGGAATGGCCGTACCAGAAGTCTCAGCTGCAGAGGAAGTGGCGGCAGTTGCAGGAGCAGCAGATTCTTCAGTGAACTTCCTCACAACAGCTTCTTCTTGCTTCTGAAGCTTTGAAAAGTGTTTTGACTTTTCCTCAGGATAGTCATCAATTGTCTTGGGACTTGAGGGGTGTGCTTCATGATAATCCTCAAGTGGAGCCCGTTTGCAAGGAGGCTTCAGAGCGAATTTCTTCGCATATTTGGGAGTGACGAATCTGTACTCTTTCGACAACATAGCCCATCGGTGTTCTATCTTTTGAAGCCTGATCTTTCTCTTGGGCATAGATTCTTGTTCATCACGAGTGCAATATTCCAGGTATATATCCTCAGGGATATCTATGGTAGTATTCTGCTTGAGTTTCTTGCCACCCTTTTGCTTCCTTTCATCCTCCATTTTCTTCAACTGAGGCTTTTGTTGAGGAATTTGAACTCTTGAGGATTCTGATGAAACTTGCAGATTTTCTTCAAGAAATGCTAAAAATGAGTTAAGTTGATGAGAACCTAGAGATTCATCAGCTGACATGTTTGTACCTATGAACAGAGTATAGTTGCGAGGAATTTGAAGAGGTCATATGCGTTCTCAGATTTGATGAAATGAAATTTTTTGACAGTTGAGGAATTTGACCAGTGGCTGAGGAATTCGTCTAAGCATACTGTTCTTGGGTTCCAGAGTTGTACAGATCCAACAATTCGCACAACTGAGGAATCTCGTGAAAATCTTAGATGCTTAGTGAAGTTCATCAATAGTTGGGTGATAGGCAGTGTTTGTGGAAAAGAAAACTGATGGATACTTGAGGAAAAACAGATTTCACATCTCTAAGGTAAAATAGTAGATCAAACGAGGTGTAAAAATAGGGTTTTTATTTACCCTAGATGGCGTGCACAAAGAACAGAGGAGAGGTAGTAGTAGATGCTCTTTCGGTGCGAGTCCAATGCGCCCTAACTTGGCAACAGAGGACACCTACGGCGGCGGCGGACGAAGATGGTCCGGTTCCGGCGTGGTTTCGGCGACGGAGAGGTCGAGGTAGTCAAGCTCTTCTTCGCCGGCGTCGAGACTTCTAGCGGTGGCGCTAGGGCTTTTGAGCTTTGTTGTAGCAGGAGGGCGATAGGACGAAGAAGATTTTACTGAAGGGAGATGGGTACATATTTATAGCCAGGCGGTAACTGTTGGCGCGAAAATATCGGACCAAATAGCCCCTGTCTCTACGTCTCCGCAGGACACGTGTAGCTCACGACAGAAGCGGTGGAGATCGTGGTTATCCGAACGAGGATAGTGGGGTTCAGTTACTGTGTATTAAAAAAACATTTTGAAGATTTGAGGATTTTGTTACAAAATCATTAGCCGACAAGGACGTAGTGAGGATTTCGAACAAAGTTTCAAGTAGAACGCATATGAAGAATTGAATAGACTGGGTGAGAGTAGCATAGAGGGAAAGTAGGGTCCGATCACATTCACTTAGATGAAATATCAAATTGAAGAAATAGCTATAAGTGAATGCTGTTGAGGACTTGAACTCATAGACTATCTAGGTAAACGAAAATCATCAAGTGTTTTTGAAGATTTTGAATAACTTGGGGATTTTGTGACAAATCGTCATGATGATGAATTTCACTTTAAAAAACGATTTTGAAGAGCAACTGTTTTGAAGAATATCAAATTTTGAAGAAATTCAGCTTTGATGAAATTCAACTTGAGGAATTTCACGTTGGGTGGTGGCATGACCCACCATATAAGAATGTTGATTGCACACGCCCTGTACAATTGTCATAGGGCCCTGAGAATCAATTTCTTCATTGATTTCTTCACACTCAGAGTGATATTCTTCATTAGTTGAAGAAAATCGATTCATCATGTGTTGCACATCTAACTCATCAATTTTGCATAAGTGTTAGGATGTGTGCATGTTTTTACAAAACATTTGAAGATTCTAAGATATTTAGCTCACACCGCAACTTGCAAAACCTTTTCTCATCCAAGGGCTTAGTGAAGATATCTGCCAGTTGATCGTCAGTCTTCACATGGTCGATGTTGATATTGCCCTTGAGGACATGGTCCCGAAGAAATGATGACGAATCTGGATGTGCTTGGTCTTCTAGTGCTGTACTGGGTTGTATGCAATCTTGATTGCACTCTCATTGTCGTAGTAGAGAGGCACATTCTTCATGTTGATGCCGTAGTCCTTGAGGGTTTGCTTCATCCATAGCAATTGAGCACAACATGAACTAGCAGCAATGTACTCAGCTTCGGTGGTGGAAAGTGAAACGCAGTTCTCCTTCTTTGAGGACCACCAGACTAGTGATCTTCCGAGGAAATGACATATCCGAGAGGTTTACTTGCGATCCACACGGTCACCAACATATTCAGAATCAGAATATCCCACAAGATGAAGATTTGAGTCCTTGGGGTACCATAATCCTAGTGTTGGTGTGTGAGCTATGTATCGAAGAATATGCTTCACAGCCTTATGGTGTGATTCCTTCGGTTTTTCTTGAAAACGTGCACACATGCAATCACTAAGCATTATATCTGGCCTAGATGCACATAAATACAGTAAAGAGCCAATCATAGAGCGATATACCTGTTGATCAAATTCTTCACCATTTTCGTCAGTGCAGAGGTGGCCGTTGGTAGGCATTGGAGTCTTGGCACCTTCGCATTCATGCATGTCGAATTTCCTCAGAACATCCTTGAGGTATTTCTCCTGTGATATGAAGATTCCATTGCGTTGTTGACGAATTTGAAGACCTAAGAAGAATTTCAGCTCCCCCATCATAGACATCTGATATTCTTCACTCATCATGTAAGCAAATTCATCACTGTATCGTTTGTTAGTACAACCAAATATGATGTCATCGACATATATCTGGCACACAAATAGCTCATTATCATAGGATTTAGTGAAAAGAGTTGGATCGAGTGAACCGGGTTTGAAGCCTTTCTTCATGAGGAATTCCTTCAATGTATCATACCATGCCCGAGGGGCTTGCTTGAGACCATAGAGCACCTTTTTGAGTCTGAAGACTTTGTCTGGATTCTTTGGATCCTCAAAACCTGGGGGTTGAGCAACATATACTTCTTCGTCAAGCTTACCATTGAGGAATGCTCTTTTCACATCCATTTGATATAAGATGATGTTATGATGATTAACATAAGCAAGTAGTATTCGAATAGCTTCAAGTCTAGCAACAGGTGCAAAAGTTTCATCAAAATCTATTCCTTCAACATGTGTGTAGCCTTGGGCTACAAGTAGTACCTTATTCCTCACCACTTGACCATCCTCATCTTGCTTGTTTCGGAAAATCCACTTGGTTCCGATGATATTGTTCTTGCGAGGATCTGGTCGTTTGAAGAGCTCCCATACGTCATTCAGCTGGAATTGAAGAAGTTCGTCTTGCATAGCTTGGATCCACTCCGGTTCCAGGAAAGCCTCATCAACTTTTGAAGGTTGTGTGATTGACACAAAGGATAAATGCCCACAAAAGTTAACTAAGTGTGAAGCTTTTGAGCGAGTGAGAGGACCTGGCGCGTTGATGGCATTGAGGATTTTGTCAAGTTCTACTTCATTTGCAATCCTTGGAAGAGCTGGTTGAGGATTTCGTCTGGGCTGAGGAATTCGTTCTGGAGCAATTTCCTCAGGAGCATCTTCTTGATTTTCATCAGTGATGGGAATGATTTCTTCATCAATTTCCTCAGTGGGAACAATGTCTTCGGTAGCTTTGAGCTTTATTGCTTCCTCCGGAGACAGGTTATCTGGATCAGAAGGCAATTGCTCTCTTGCGAGCCATTAGTTTCATCGAACCGCACATCTACAGTATCAACAACCTTGTTGTGATAGTTGTTGAAAACTCTATAGGTGTGCGAGTCCTTTCCATAACCGAGCATAAAACCCTCATGTGCCTTAGGTGCAAATTTTGAGCTATGGTGAGGATCTCTAATCCAACATTTTGCACCGAAGACTTTGAAATAACTTACATTGGGTTTCTTGTCTGTGAGGAGTTCATATGAGGTTTTCTTGAGGAATTTGTGAAGATATACCCTATTGATGATATGGCATGCAGTGTTGATTGCTTCAGGCGAAAAGAGACGAGGAGTTTGATATTCTTCAAGCATGGTTCTTGCCATCTCAACCAGAGTCGTGTTCTTCCTTTCAACAACACCACTCTGTTGAGGAGTATAAGGAGCAGACAATTCGTGAGTAATACCAAGTTCATCAAGATAATTATCAAGACCAGTGTTTTTGAACTCTGTTCCATTATCACTCCTGATGTGTTTGATCTTGATGCCGAAGTTCGTCGAGGTCCTTGAAGAAAATCGTTTGAAGACTTCGTGCACTTGAGTTTTATATAAGATGATATGCACCCATGTATATCTGTAATAATCATCAACTATGACGAAGCCATGCTAATATTCCAACTACTTGACCTGCTTTGAAAACTACTATGCGTACTCGTTGGGTTCCACCATATTATCAACGTGAATTACTTCAAAACTTGCAGCGTTTAAGACAAGGAAAAAAGTCTGTAGAAGAATATTATCAGGAATTACAAATTGGCATGATTATATGTGGTATTGTTGAGGACAATGAAGCTATGCTTGCACGTTTTATGGGTGGATTAAATAGAGATATTTAGACTATTCTAGAATATAAGGATTATAACACTATCACTCGTTTATTCCATCTTGCTTGCAAAGCTGAACGTGAAGTGCAGGATTGACGGACATTGGCGAGAACTAACTTTTCTGCAGGTCGCACTTCCTCATGGATGCCAGGAACCGCGTCTACTTCGACACATCCTCCTGCATCCGCACTGCGTGCTTCAACCGCCAATTCCACCAAAGATACCAAGAAACAGGCACCTGCACTACCCTTCGCCAAGAGCACACCTTCCGGGCCCGCACAGAGCTCTTCTTCATCCATGGCATCTACAGGGCAAACACATGAGGTTATCTATCGTCGTTGCAAGGGTGGAGGTCATTATGCGAGAGATTGCCCATCCAAGCGCGTGATGATTATTACTAAGGATGGTGGATATGACTCTGCCAGTGATTATGACGAGGAGACCCTGGCTCTTATTGCAAGTGAAGAACGGAGTTCTAATGATACTGAACAAGAGACACAATACATGGCTGCTGACTACGCTGACACATATGAAAGCTTAGTTGCTCAACGTGTTTTAAGTGTGGAGGTAACACAGACTGAGCAAAATCAGAGGCACAACTTGTTCCATACTAAGGGAGTGGTAAAGGAACGTTGTGTTCGCGTAATCATCAATGGAGGGAGTTGCAACAACTTAGCTAGCATGGAGATGGTGGAGAAGTTGTCTCTCACCACCAGACCACATCCTCATCCTTATAATATCCAATGGTTGAACAACAGTGGCAAGGTTAAGGTAACACGTATTATTCGTGTGCATTTTAGCATTTCTACATATTCTGATTTTGTTGATTATGATGTGGTCCCCATGCAAGCATGCTCCGTTTTACTTGGTAGACCATGGCAATTTTATAAAAAAATATGTACACCATGGTAGAACAAATCAGTATACTCTTGTTCATAAGGATCAAAATATAACTTCGCTTTCTATGTCTCCTGAACATATTATGAAAGATGACATTGCTAGAGCTAGTAAAGCAAAAACAAGACCTACATAAGAGTGAAAATCAGATTGTAACAAAGGAATTTGCGCAACACAATAAGCCTACTAAATCATCATCTAGTGTTGCCTCTCAAATAAAACTGAAGAGTGGTTGTTTACTTGCCACTAAATCTGATATTACTGATTTCGATATTACTACATCTGTTTGCTATGCTTTTGTATGCAAAGCGGTATTATTTTCATTTGTGGACATGCCTCCCTCTTCGCCTCCTGCTGTCATTAACATTTTGCAGGAGTTCATTGACGTCTTTCCACAATACGTGCCACCGGGATTACCACCTATTAGAGGGATTGAGCATCAGATTGACTTAATTCCCTGTGCATTGCTACCCAACCGTGCACCATACCGTACCAATCCAGAGGAGACGAAGGAGATTATGCATCAAGTACAAGAGCTTCTCGACAAAGACTGAGTATCTTTTCTTGGCTATGTTGTTAATAGACATGAAATTGAAGTCGATAAAGCCAAGATTGAAGCTATTGAGAGTTGGCCGCAGCCCAAAACAGTCACACAAGTGAGGAGTTTCCTTGGACTTGCCGGGTTTTATAGGCGTTTTGTGAGAGATTTCAGCACCATTGCTGCAACTCCCAATGAGCTTACAAAGAACGATGCGCCTTATTCTTGGGGTACCGCATAGGAAGAAGCCTTCACGGTTTTGAAAGATAAGTTAACACATGCTCCTTTACTCCAACTTCCTGATTTAATAAGACTTTCGAGCTTTAATGTGATGCTAGTGGAATTGGATTAGGAGGTGTGTTATTACAAGATGGTAAACCTGTTGCATACTTTTCTGAAAAATTAAGTGGGCCTGGTCTGAATTATTCTACTTATGATAAGGAATTATATGCTCTTGTTCGGACTTTGGAAACATGGCAACATTATTTATGGCCCAAGGAATTTGTCATACATCCTGATCATGAATCTTTGAAACATATCAAAATTCAAGCAAAACTGAACCGTAGACATGCTAAATGGGTTGAATTCATTGACACTTACCCGTATGTCATTAAACACAAGAAGGGTAAAGAAAATGTTATTGCGGATGCTTTGTCTCGTTGTTATACTATGCTTTCACAACTTGACTTTAAAATATTTGGTTTGGAGACCATGAAAGATCAATATGTGCATGATGCTGATTTCAAAGATGTGTTGTCGTAGACAGATTTTCTAAAATGGCACACTTTATACCATGTCATAAAAGTGATGATGCCGGTAACGTGGCTGATTTGTTCTTTCGTGAAATTATTCGCTTGCACGGTGTGCCAAATATGATTGTTTCAGATCGTGATGCTAAATTTCTTAGACACTTTTGGCGATGTTTATGGGCTAAGTTGGAGACAAAATTGCTTTTTAGTACTACATGTCACCCCCAAAGTGATGGACAAACTGAAGTAGTCGATAGATCTTTGTCTGCTATGCTTAGGGCTGTTTTGAAGAATAATCCAAAACTATGGGAAGAATGCTTGCCTCATATTGAATTTGCTTATAAACGTTCGCTGCATTCTACTACACTTTTTTCCTTTTGAAGTTGTGTATGGTTTCCTAACTCGTGAACCTATTGATTTGTTACCTCTTCCATCTTCGGAGAAAGTTAATTTTGATGCTAAAGAACGTGCTGATTTGATATTAAATATGCATGAGTTAACTAAGGAAAACATTGAGCGCATGAATGCTAAATATAAACTTGCTGGAGATAAGGGTAGAAAACATGTTGTCTTTGCACCTCGAGATCTTGTTTGGTTGCATTTGCGTAAGGATAGGTTTTCTGATTTGCGCAAGTCAAAGCTAGTGCCGCATGCTGATGTTCTTTTCAAAGTGTTAGAGAAAATAAACGATAATGCATCTAGACTTGAGCTGCCTGCAGATTTTGGGGTTAGTCCAACTTTTAACATTGCAGATTTGAAGCCATATTTGGGTGAGGAAGATCACCTTCCGTCGAGGACGACTTCAGTTCAAGAAGGGGAGGATGATGAGCACATCAACACCATTGTTACACCCATAGTCCCAGCTGCTATACATAGTGGACCAGTTAGTAGAGCTCGTGTACGCCAATTGAATTACTAGGTAATTTCATTTCTTGGGAATACTTCTAATGTTCATGAACATATGATGCTGCCTAAGTTAGATATTTTTGTTGTGCTCATGAATGAAGGACCTAGCATTGAAAAGAAGGATATCTGTAGGAGCGGGATCAAGCATGGAGAAGAAGGTGCACGCGCGGGAGAGAACAATGGAGCTTCCACTGGTGACTTTCGTACTCTAAAGCCACCAAAAGGAGAGCATGAAGGCTTTGTACGAAATATTCAAGATGCCACTTTACAAATTTCGTCCATAGGCTATTATAGGTGTTGCGCCACGTTATTTTTGGTCCAGGCCCATGTAATTTCGAAATACCATAATATAGGCTATTTTTTAGAGTCCGTATGTGTGGGGGAAGCCGAGTTTAGGGCTGTTTTCGGACCCCTCCTCCAAGGGTCACGAAATTGCCTCTCTATTCCCTCATATATATAGCCCTTAGGACACCAATTATACTTGGGTTTTGTTTAGATTACAAGTTTGCCATAGTTGTAACTTCAAGTTCTTCATTTGTGTTCTACGACCAGACAAAGGCGTCACACAAGCCCACCTTCATCGATAAAGCTTTCCTCTTATATTCGCAATATCTTGATTGCAATCTTGGTTTCTTGCTTGTTCTTCGTTTGCGTGCAGGAAACAGACCTTCATGGTCAGGTTGATCGTGCTCCGGTGTGATCAATAACCTCTCGGAGTTGGTATAGCGATTGCTAAGGCGCGACATCCTCACACATTCGTAGTCGGATCGTCAAAGTCTACTCCACCAAAACGATACCCACGATCTCATTGAAAGACAGGGACAACTTCGCCTCTATCAAACTGCATTAACGAACTATGCGTAAGGTAAACAATCCTTGCAACCTTGGTCACAAGCACCGTTGTTTACTCCCTGGTGCAACCAAGCACATCCCCTAGTCTCATGTTTATGTCATTTAAGCTAGACATCGAGGGGCCCGAACCTACAATCATGCATAATGCTCCCGCTTGGAGTTACGATCTACTACTTGGCCAAAGCAATAAAAAGCAACGGAGAACATGCATGAATCACTAAGGAACATAATATAAAAGGATAATCAAATTTATAACTCATAACAATCTGAACATAATCTCATAATCCATCGGATCCCAACAAACCGAGCATAGCAAAATCAAGAGGATTACATAGATGCCTTGATCATGTAGGGCAGCTCACAAGGACTAACCAAAGCACAAGATTGGAGAGAAGACATCACATAGCAACTGGTCATGGACTCATGGTCCAAGGGAAACTACTCACGGCACATCCGGCAAGCGTCCATGGCAGTGGAGAAGCTCCGGGAGGTTAATCCTCCCTCCGGCGGGACGTCGGGAACAGGTCTCCTGACGCTCCCAATCTTGGAAGCGCGAAGGCAGCGGAACGATGGAGAAATTCGTGATTCCAGAAAGTCTACGAGGTTTTCCTCATGGAACACTAAATATAGGCCAAAGGAGGGCACCGGAGGAGGTGGGACCCAGCCAGGCGACCTCAGGCGCGACCTAGTTCCTGGCCGCGCCAGCAGGCTGCCTAGGAGGCCCTTGGCCCCCCTCTAGACCTCCTTTGGTGATCCAGAAGCTTTTGTTTCGCTGATTTTTTTTATATATTTTTCTGGATTTTTTCGGGCTTCGAAAATTGGGTAAAAGACCCTGCAAAACAAGACATCAGCACACAGAAATTGGCACTGGGTGCACTGAGTTAGTAGGTTAGTCCAAATTGTTGGAAATATTCCCTAGAGGCAATGATAAAATAGTTATTATTATATTTCCTCTTTCAAGATAATCGTTTATTATCCATGCTATAATTGTATTGAATTAAAGCATAGATACATGTGTGGATATATAGACAAAACAATGTCCCTAGGAAGCCTCTAGTTGGCTAGCCAGTTGATCAAGGATGGTTAAGGTTTTCTGACCATACGCAAGTGTTGTCACTTGATAACTAGATCACGTCATTAGGAGAATCATGTGATGGACTAGACCCAAACTGTGAACGTAGCATGTGATCGTGTCATTTTATTGCTATTGTTTTCTACGTGTCAAGTATTCAGTCCTATGACCATGAGATCATATAACTCACTGACACCGGAGGAACACCTTGTGTGTATCAAACGTCACAATGTAACTGGGTGATAATAAAGGTGCTCTACAGGTATCTCCAATCGTGTCCGTTGAGTTAGTATGGATCAAGACTGGGATTTGTCACTCCGTGTGACGGAGAGGTATCTCGGGGCCCACTCAGTAGTACAACATTACAAACAAGCCTTGCAAGCAATGTGAATCAAGTGTAAGTCACGGGATCTTGTATTACAGAACGAGTAAAGAGACTTGCCGGTAACGAGATTGAAATAGGTATACAGATACCGACGATCGAATCTCGGGAAAGTAACATACCGAAGGACAAAGGGAATGACATACAAGATTATATGAATCCTTCGCACAGAGATTCAACCGTTGAGATCTTCGTAGAATATGTAGGATCCAATATGGACATCCACGTCCCGCTATTGGATATTGACCGGGGGGGTGTCTCGGGTCATGTCTACATAGTTCTCGAACCCACAGGGTCTGCACACTTAAGGTTCCATGATGTTTTAGTATAGTTGAGTTAGATGTGTGGTTGCCGAATGTTGTTCGGAGTCCCGGATGAGATTGCGGACGTCATGAGGGTTTCCTGAATGGTCCAGAAAAAAGATTGATATATAGGACGGTTTCATTTGGTCATCGGAAAGTTTCGGGCATTACCGACACTCTACCGGGAGTGACGAATGGGTTCCGGGTATTCACCAGGAGGGGCCCACCCACCCGGGAGTGAGCCCAGTGACCCTAGGGTGGCGCACTAGCCCTTAGTGGGCTGGTGAGGCCAGCCCAATAGGGCCATGGCGCCACAAGTGGAAAATACCAAAAGAAAAAAAACAAGGAAAGAGGGAGGTGGGAAGGAAGGAGGGGACTCCTTCCCCCAAACCGAATTGGGGTGGGAGTCCACCTACTCCCACTCGGTCGGCGCCCTTGGGGCTCCCTTGAGCCCCAAGTCTAGCCCCAACCCTCCTCCTATATATATTGGTAGTTTAGGGCTTTTTGAGACACAACATTTCCACGTGCAACTCAAACCTATACCACATAGTTCTTCCTCTAGATCGGATTTCTGCGGAGCTCGGGCGGAGAACTGCAGGAGTAGATCATCACCACCACGAAATCGCCGTCACACTGCCAGAGAACTCATCTACTTCTTCGTCTCTCTTGCTGGATCAAGAAGACCAACATCACCATCGAGCTGTACGTGTGCTGAACGCGGAGGTGTCGTCCGTTCGGCGCTGGATCGGAACGGATCGTGGGATGGATTGTGAGACGACGGTGATTTGAATCACGAAGTTGTACCACTACATCAACCGCATTTCTTAATTCTTCCCGCTTAGTGATATACAAGGGTATGTGGATCTAATCTCCTCTCGTAGATGGACATCACCATGATAGGTCTTCGTGTGCGTAGGAAATTTTTTGTTTCCCATGCAACGTTCCCCAACAGTGGCATCATGAGCTAGGTTCATGCGTAGATGTTATCTCGAGTAGAACACAAAAGGTATTGTGGGTGTTGATGTTCGATTTGGTGCCCTCATTAGTCTTTTCTCAGTTTGGCGGTATTGTTGGATTGAAGCGTCCCGGACCAACATTACCCGTACGCTTACAAGAGACTGGTTTCATCGACTGAGATGCGACTCGTTGCATAGAAATGACTGGCGGGTGTCGGTTTACTCAACTTTAGTTGCATTGGATTTGACCGAGGCGGTCCTTGGAGAGAGGTTAAATAGCAATTTGCACATCTCCATTGTGGTTTTTGCGTAAGTAAGATGCGATCATACTAGATACCCGTAGCAACCACGCAAAACATGCAACAACAAATTGGAGGACGTCTAACTTGGTTTTGCAAGGTATGCTTGTGATGTGATATGGCCAAAGACATGATGTGATATATTGGATGTATGACATGATCATGTTGTAATAGTTAATATCGACTTGCACGTCGATGCTACGGCAACCGGTAGGAGCCATAGAGTTGTCTTTAAAACTAACGTTTGTGTTTGTAGATGTGTTTACTATATCGCTAGGTCGTAGCTTTAGTAGTAATAGCATAGATAGCACGACAACCTTGATGGCTGCACGATATTGGAGATCATGGTGTGGCATCAGTGACAAGAAAATCATGCTGGTGCTTTGGTGATGAAGATCAAGAAGCACAATATCATGGCCATATCATGTCACTTATGAATTCCATGTGATGTTAATCCTTTTATGCACCTTATTTTTCTTAGAACGACGGTAGCATTATAAGGTGATCTCTCACTAATATTTCATGATGAAATTGTGTTCTCCCCGAATGTGCACCGTTGCGACAGTTCATCGTTTCGAGACACCACGCGTTGATCGGGTGTGATAGACTCAACGTTCACATACAATGGGTGCAAAACAGTCGCACACACGGAACACTCGGATTAAACTTGACGAGCCTAGCATGTGCAGACATGGTCTCGAAACACAAGAGACCGAAAGGTCGAGCATGAATCGTATAGTTGATATGATTAGCATAGATATGCTTACCACTGAAGCTATACTCAACTCACGTGATGATCGGACTTGAGTTAGTGGATTTGGATCATGTGCCACTCAAATGACTAGAGAGATGTACTTTTTGAGTGGGAGTTTATTAAGTAATTTGATTAGTTAAACTCTAATTATCTTGAACATAGTCTAAGTCCACTTTGCAATATTTTATGTTGTAGATCAATGGCTCACGCAGTAGCAACCCTGAATTTCAATACGTTCCTAGAGAAAGCTAAGTTGAAAGATGATCGAAGCAAATTTGTAGATTGGGCACGTAATCTTAGGCTCATCCTACAAGCTGGGAAAAAGAATTATGTCCTTGATGCTGCGCTAGGAGATGAACCACCCGCTACGTCTGACCAAGATGTTTTGAACGCTTGGCAATCGCGTAAGGAGGACTACTCCGTAGTTCAATGTGCAGTCTTGTATGGCTTAGAACCGGGACTTCAACCTCGCTTTGAGCATCACGGAGCATATGATATGTTCCAGGAGTTGAAGTTCATCTTTCAAAAGAACGCCCAGATCGAGAGGTATGAGACCTCCGATAAATTCTATGCTTGGAAGATGGAGGAGAATTCGTATGTCAGTGAACATGTACTGAAATGTCTGGGGTACTCAAAGTGTCTAGCTGAGCTGGGGATTGAACTCCCGCAAGAGGCTATCACTGACATAATTCTTCAATCACTGGCACCTAGCTATAAAAGCTTTGTGTTGAACTACAACATGCAAGGGATGAACAAGTCACCCGGCGAGTTATTCGCGATGCTGAAAGTCGCAGAGTGAGAACTCTGAAAAGAACATCAAGTGTTGATGGTCAATAAGACCACTGGTTTCAAGAGAAACGACAAAGGCAAGAAGGGTAACTCCAAGAAGAGCGGCAAGCCTGTTGCCAATCCGACGAAGAAACCCAAGGCTGGACCTAAGCTGGAAACAGAGTGTTATTATTGCAAGGGAATGGGTCACTGGAAGTGCAGCTGCCCCAAGTATTTGGCTGATAAGAAGGTGGCCAAAGAAAAATCAGGTATATTTGATATACATATTATTGATGTGTACTTAACCAACTCTCGTAGTAGTGCCTGGGTATTTGATACCGGTTCTGTTGCTCATATATGCAACTCGAAGCAGGAACTGCGGAATAAACGAAGGCTGGCGAAGGATGAAATGACGATACGGGTGGGAAATGGTTCCAAGGTTGATGCAATCGCCGTCGGCACAATCTCACTTCAGTTACCATCAGGATTAGTTCTGAACTTAAATAATTGTTATTTAGTTCCTGTGTTAAGCATGAACATTATATCTGGATCTTGTTTATTGCGAGGCGGTTACTCGTTTAAGTAAGAGAATAATGGTTGTTCTATTTCTATGAGTAATATCTTTTATGGTCATACACCCAATGTGAGAGGATTGTTCATATTGAATCTTGATAGTGATGGCACTGCCGCTTAGGTCATATTGGTGTAAAGCGCATGAAGAAACTCCATTCTGATGGGCTTTTGGAGTCACTTGATTTTGAATCACTTGACACTTCTTGTACCGGTTCTTTTATGAAGAGAGATATTGACTTCAGATGGAATTTATTGGAAAGAATTAAATGCAACTCTGAAGATTGGGAGTTTGATGAAGGTAAGGAGTCAGGTATGAATCTCAAGTTTTTAATTGCGTTAAATCCATTGTTGATACAAATACTTTTTGTGATTTTAGCGCTAAATTTGGACTTGACTCTGAGATAGTAGCTTCATTGTGTGAATCATTTGCTGCTCATATCAATCTCCCTAAAGATAAGTGGTTTAAATATCATCCTCCCTTAGAAGTCAATGTAGTTAAACCCAATCCAGTTGAAGAGAAAGTCATTGCTTATAATGATCCTATTGTTCCCAGTGCTTACATTGAGAAACCACCTTTCCCTGTTAGGATAAAGGATCATTCTAAAGTTTCAACTGTGATACGTAGGGGCTACATTAGAACACCTACACCCCCTGAGAAAATTAGAGTTGAACCTAGCGTTGCTATTATCAAAGATCTCCTGTCCGACAATGTTGATGGCCATGATATTCACTTGTGTGAAGATGCTGCTAGAATTGCTAAACCACATGCTAGAGACAAACATAGGCCTGTTGTTGGCACGCCTGTTGTTTCTATTAAGATAGGAGATCATTGTTATCATGGTTTATGTGACGTGGGTGCTAGTGTTAGTGCAATACGTCAATCTTTATATGATGAAATTAAAGACAAGATTGCACCTGTTGAGATGGAAACTATTGATGTCACTATTCAGCTTGCCAATAGAGATACTATCTTCCCTTTGGGAATTGTTAGAGATGTTGAAGTCTTGTGTGGTAAAATGAAATCTCTTGCTGATTTTCTCGTTCTTGCTACCACACAAGATAGCTTTTGTCCCATCATATTTGGCACCTTCCTCAATACTGTCAATGCTCATATTGAATGTGAGAAGCAAACTGTCACTGTTGGCTTTGAAGGTGTGTCACATGAGTTCAATTTCTCCAAGTTTGGTAGACAACCTCATGAAAAAGACTTGCCTAGTAAGGATGAAATTATTGCTCTAGCTTCTATCGCTGTGCCTGCTACTGATGCTTTAGAGCAATACTTGCTTGATCATGAAAATGATATGCATATGGATGAAAGGAATGAGATAGATAGAGTTATCTTTGAACAACATCCTATCCTTAAGAATAATTTGCCTGTTGAACTGCTTGGAGATCCACCCCCACCAAAGGGTGATCCTGTGTTTGAGCTTAAGCAGTTACCTGATACTCTTAAGTATGCTTATCTCGATGAAAATAAGATATATCCTGTTATTATTAGTGCTAGCCTCTCAGAGCATGAAAAAAATAAGTTACTAAAAACTCTGAGGAAGCATCGTGCTGCTATTGGATATACTCTTGATGATCTGAAGGGCATTAGTCCCACTCCATGCCAGCACAAGATTAAAACTGATCATGATTCCAAACCAGTTGCTGATCATCAACGGAGATTAAATCCTAAGATGAAAGAGGTAGTAAGAAAATAAATACTAAAGCTCCTGGAAGCAGGTATTATCTATCCTGTTGCTCATAGTGATTGGGTGAGTCCGGTGCATTGCATCCCTAAGAAGGGAGGTATTTCTGTTGTCCCTAATGATAAGGATGAATTGATCCCACAGAGGATTATTACTGGCTATAGGATGGTGATTGATTTTAGGAAATTAAATAAGGCCACTAGGAAAGATCATTACCGTTTGCCTTTTATCGACCAAATGCTAAAAAGACTGTCTAAACACACACACTTCTGCTTTCTAGATGGTTATTATGGTTTCTCCCAAATACATGTTGCACAATCTGGTCAGGAGAAAACCACTTTCACCTGCCCTTTCGGTACCTTTGCTTACAGACGTATGCCTTTTGGATTATGTAATGCACCTGCTACCTTTCAAAGATGTATGATGGCTATGTTCTCTGACTTTTGTGAAAAGATTGTTGAGGTTTTCATGGATGACTTCTCCATTTACGGGTCTTCTTTTGATGATTCCCTCAGCAACCTTGATCGAGTTTTGCAGAGATGTAAAGACGCCAACCTTGTCTTGAATTGGGAGAAGTGCCACTTTATGGTTAATGAAGGCATCGTCTTAGGACATAAAATTTCTGAACAAGGTATTGAAGTTGATAAGGCTAAGGTTAATGCGATCGAGAAAATGCCATGCCCTACAGATACCAAAGGTATACGAAGTTTCCTTGGTCATGTTGGTTTGTATAGAAGGTTCATTAAGGACTTTTCTAAGATTTCTGGGCCTCTTACCAATCTCTTGCAAAAGGATATTTCTTTTGTTTTTGACGATGATTGTGAGGAAGCCTTCGAAATACTTAAAAAGGCCTTGATAACTGTGCCTATTGTTCAACCACCAGATTGGAACTTACCTTTTGAAATCATGTGTGATGCTAGTGATTATGCTATTGGCGCTGTTCTAGGACAAAGAGTTGATAAGAAGTTGAATGTTATTCACTATGCTAGTAAAACTCTAGACATTGCCCAAAGAAACTATGCTTCTACTGAAAAGGAATTTTTAGCAGTCGTGTTTGCATGTGAAAAGTTCAGATCTTACATAGTTGATTCCAAAGTCACTATTCACACTGATCACGCTGCTATTAAGTACCTCATGGAAAAGAAAGACGCTAAAGCTAGACTTATCAGATGGGTTCTCTTGCTACAAGAATTTGATTTGCATGTTGTCGACACGAAGGGAGCTAAGAACCCCGTAGCAGATAACTTGTCTAGGTTGGAGAATGTTCTTGATGACCCACAACCTATTGATGATAGCTTTCCTGATGAGCAACTGAATGTCATCAATACTTCACGTAGTACACCATGGTTTGCTGATTATGCAAATTATATCGTTGCCAAATATATACCACCTAGTTTCACATACCAGCAAAGGAAGAAATTCTTCTTTGATTTGAGACATTACTTTTGGGTTGATCCTCACCTTTATAAGGAAGGAGTAGATGGTGTTATTAGACGTTGTGTACCTAAACATGAATAGGGACATATCCTACAGAAGTGCCACTCTAAGGCTTACGGAGGACACCATGCAGAAGATAGAACTGCACACAATGTATTGCAATCAGGTTTCTATTGGCCCACTCTCTTCAAGGATGCCTGCAAGTTTGTCCTATCTTGTGACGAATGTCAAAGAATAGGTAATACCAGTAAACGTCAGGAAATGCTTATGAATTATTCACTTGTCATTGAACCAGTTGATATTTGGGGCTTTGACTATATGGGACCTTTTCCAAAATCCAACGGGTATACTCATATCCTAGTTGTTGTTGATTACATTACTAAGTGGGTAGAAGCTATCCCAACTAGTAGTGTTGATCACAACACCTCTATCAGGATGCTTAAAGAAGTTATTTTCCCTAGATTTGGAGTCCCTAGATATCTAATGACTGATGGTGGTTCACATTTTATTCATGGTGCGTTCCATAAAACGCTTGCTAAGTATGATGTCAAGCATAGAATTGCATCTCCCTGTCACCCTAAGTCCAGTGGTAAAGTAGAGCTATGTAATAGAGACATTAAACTAATTCTGCAAAAGATTGTTAATAGGTCTAGAAAGCATTGGTCTAAGAAGCTCGATGATGCACTTTGGGCTTATAGAACTACTTATAAGAATCCCATGGGCATGTCTTCGTACAAAATGGTTTACGGTAAAGCATGTCATTTACCTCTTGAGATAGAGCATAAGGCTTATTGGGCAATCAAAGAGCTCAACTTTGATTTCAAACTTGCTGGTGAGAAGAGGTTATTTGATATTAGCTCGCTTGATGAATGGAGAGCTCAGGCATATGAAAATGCCAAGTTGTTCAAAGAAAAGGTTAAGAGGTGGCATGATAAAAGGATACAAAAATGTGAGTTCAATGTAGGTGATTATGTCTTTCTATATAATTCTCGTTTAAGATTTTTTGCAGGCAAGCTTCTCTCTAAATGGGAAGGTCCTTACATTGTTGAGGAAGTATATCATTCCGGTGCCATCAAGATCAACAAAACGGAAGGCAATTTTCCGAGAGTGGTAAATGGGCAAAGAATCAAGCGTTATATCTCAGGTACTCCCATAAATGTTGAAAGCAATATTATCAATACCATAACTCCGGGGGAGTACATAAGGGATATTTATCAGCCTGTTTCAGATTCCGCAAACGAAGAGGTATGTGATTCGGTAAGTAAACCGACTCCAAAACTTTTCCAGTAGGAATTTTTCTCCCTTTTGGATTTTTTAGAAAAATAGAAAAAAATTAAAGTAGTCCGAAAAGCGCATGAGGAGGCGACAAGCCTGCCAGGCGCGGGCCACCCCCTAGCCGCGCCTGGGGGGCTTGTGACCACCTCGTGTGCCTCCCGGACTCCGTTTTCTGGCGGAGTACTCCTTCTGGTTGGGAAAAAATCATTATATATTCTCCCGAAAGGTCTGACCCTCGTGTCACGCAAATTTCCTCTCTTTTCGTTTCGAGCTGTTGTGCAGACAGATCTAGATCGCTATGGCGTCCCCAAAAGCTCCGAAGGACAAGTTCTTCAAGAAGGTCATCAATCCCTACCTCGCGGGAGTGCCACAACACCCTTAATCTATCGAGATGCGTGAGGGGGTGCTGCACATCCGTGATGTTGAGGGGGCCAAGAAGACCGGAAGCATGAAGGCGAGGCTCGAAGCAATGGAGCAACAAGTCTTCAAGTGCCAAGAGATGGTGGAACGCGGACTCAACACCAACCACATGATGATCATGGAGCTCACCAACAAGCAGAAGATCGATGTTAATGATATCGGGAAACACCTCTCCAGGCTCTATGACAGAATTGATCACCTCCAAGCCCAGATCTATGACCTGGAGAACCAAAACTGTGAGTATGAGTATAGATTTAAATCAATACGGTTGGCTGCAGATTTGAGGATTCCGGAGACTCGATCATCTTTCCATGATGGAGCACCTATGCCTTGGAAGACGGAGGATCAAACCCAGGTTGCAACAACTTGACCATCATCACCTCCAAAGGAATACAACTAAGCATGGGTATGGGCAATCCCCTTGGCTTGTGCTAAGCTCGGGGGAGTTGCCCCGGTATCGTATCACCATCACATCCCTTCTCTTAGTTTGATCCTTTTTGGTTTTACCTTTCTCTAGTAGAATAAAGTCCTTAGTGTTTTAGGCTTGAGTTTTGCTTTGTGTCACCCCGATGTATTCGAGTTCGTGAGTCATATAATAAAGAGTGTTTTAGTTAAGGGCCTTGCTTCATGGCATGATCTGAAAGAAAAGAATGATAAAAGAACAAAAGCATGAAAGATCATGTAATGATCTTATGGGAAGTGATGACTCCACATATAAAAAGAATGTTGATTGAAACTTGTTGTGGGTGGACAAACGTAGACCTTGGTCATTGCTGCAATTAATAGGAAGAAATAAGGAAAGAGAGGTTCACAAATAAATATATCATCTTTGACACCGTCTATGATTGTGAACACTCATTAAATTATTACATGCTTAGAAGTAGATGTTGGACAAGGAAGACAACATAATGAGTTATGTTTGCTTGGTTTCAAACAATGTTATATGACTAGAGATCCCTTAGCATGTAAGTTGTCATCGGTGCAAGCAATAAAAATTGCTCCCTAAATATGTATGATCTATTAGTGTGTGGAAAATAAGCTTTGTACGAATCTGTGATGAGGAAGACATAAAAGCGACAGACTGCATAATAAATTCTTTGTCACATGAGGCAATATTATGTGAGGTTCCTTCATACTAAGAGATCACCCATCCAAACCTCAAAAGCGCATGACAACCTCTGCTTCCCTCTGCGAAGGGCATATCTTGTACCTTTACTTTTTGCCCTTAAAAGAGTCATGGTGATCTACACCAATTCCTTTTTTCGCCTTTATCTTGGCAAACGTTATATGCTAGGGAAAGATCTATATTCATATGTCAACTTGGAAGTAAGTATTCGTGAATTATTATTGTTGACATCACCCTTGAGGTAAATACTTGGGAGGCGAAACTATAAGCCCCTATCTTTCTCTCTCTCCGACTGAAACTTTGATCTCATGAGTACCACATGAGTTGTAGCCATTGTAGAAGATGAAAGGATGATTGAGTATGTGGATTTGCTTTACAAGCTCTTATTTGACTCTTTCCGATGTTATGATAAATTGCAATTGCTTCAATGACTAAAGGCTATTGGTTGTTAATTCTCAATAAGGTTGTTGATCCATACATTACTTCGTGAAGGAATTATCACTTTAGCATAAGAGATTATATGATGATATTGTTGTTCTAACTATAATCATGATGCCTCCATGTTCATATCTTGTTTTGTCGACACCTCTCTCTCTAAACATGTGGGCATATTTATTAATCTCGGTTTCTGCTTGAGGACAAGCGAAGTCTAAGCTTGGGGGAGTTGATACGTCCATTTTGCATCATGCTTTTATGTTGATATTTATCGCTTTATGGACTGTTATTACACTTCACGGTACAATACTTATGCCTTTATCTCTTATTTTACAAGGTTTACATGAAGAGGGAGAATGCCGACAGCTGGAATTCTGGCCTGAAAAAGGAGCAAGTTTGAGATACCTATTCTTCGCAACTCCAAAAGCTATGAAAATCAACGAGGAATTATTTTCGAATTTATAAAAAATACTGGGCAGAAGAAGTACCAGAGGGGAGCCACCAGGAGGCCACAAGCCTGCTAGGCGCGGCCTACCCCCTGGCGGCGCCTAGGGGGCTTGTGGGCTCCCTGTTGGCCCTCTGGCCCCTCTTTAGCTATAAGGAGGATTTCGTTCTAGAAAAAATCGAGAGGAGTCTTTCGGGAGGAATCGCCGCCGCCACGAGGCAGAACTTGAGAAGAACCAATCTAGAGCTCCGGCAGGGTTGTCCTGCCGGGGAAACTTCCCTCCCGTAGGGGGAAATCGTCGCCATCGTCATCACCAACACTCCTGTCATCGGAGGGGACTCGTCACCATCAACATCTTCATCAGCACCATCTCATCTCCAAACCCTAGTTCATCTCTTGTAGCCAATCTCCGTCTCACGACTCCGATTGGTACTTGTAAGGTTGCTAGTAGTGTTAATTACTCTTTATAGTTGATGCTAGTTGGATTACTCGGTGGAACATTATATGCTCAGATCCTTGATGCTATTCAATACTTCTCTGGTCATGAAGATAATTATGCTTTGTGAGTAGTTACTTTTGTTCCTGAGGACATGGGATAAGTCATGCTACAAGTAGTCACGTGAATTTGGTATTTGTTCGATATTTTGATGCGTTGTATGTTGTTTTTCCTCTAGTGGTGTTATGTGAACATCGACTACATAACACTTCACCATTATTTGGGCCTAGAGGAAGGCATTGGGAAGTAGTAAGTAGATGATGGGTTGCTAGAGTCACAGAAGCTTAAACCCTAGTTTATGCGTTGCTTCGTAAGGGTTGATTTGGATCCACTAGTTTAATGGTATGGTTAGACTTTGTCTTAATTCTTCTTTCATAGTTGCGGATGCTTGCGAGAGGGGCTAATCATAAGTGGGATGGTTGTCCAAGTAAGGGCAGCACCCAAGCACCGGTCCACCCACATATCAAACTATCAAAGTAGCCAACGCGAATCATATGAACATGATGAAAACTAGCTTGACAAAAATTCCCATGTGTCCCCGGGAGCGCTTTAACTCCTATAAGAGTTTGTCCAGGCTTGTCCCTTGCTACAAAAGGGATTGGGCCACTTTGCTGCACCGTTGTTACTATTGTTACTTGTACTTGCTACGGATCATCTTAGCACACAACTTTCTGTTACCGATAATTTCAGTGCTTGCACAGAATACCTTGCTGAAAACCACTTGTCAGATCCTTCTGCTCCTCGTTGTGTTCCACACTCTTACTTACCAAAAGGACTACGATAGAACCCCTACACTTGTGGGTCATCAATGGCTTCCACTCCAAGCCATCTTTCCATGATGCAAACGCTGCCCTCCGAGAGTGCTGGTCCGTGCCACCGCGCGATTAGGTGTGGTGGGATATCACCTTCGATGCGAAGTACCGTTCTAGTTCAGCGACCGCCGCTGGTGCACTCCCCATATTGTGCACCCCCACTATGAGCAATGTCGCGGTTACGAGGACCCTTGTTCACAGGGGAGCTCGGGTCAGCGTCATCTCCATCAGCACCTTCAAGGCACTCCATGTGCCCGACGACCTGCTGAGGCCTACTAGGCCCTTCTCCGGAGTGACCGGCGGGATCACCAGCCCCCTAGGGCTGATACACCTGCCCGTCATCTTTGGTACGCGCTGCAACAACCACACCGAGCTCGTCGACTTTGATGTCGCGCACATCGTCCTCCTGTACAATGCCACGTTGGGCTACCCAGCGCTAGCTCAGTTCATTATGGTGACCTGCCCGAGCTATAACGTCATGAAGAAACCGAGGAGTTGTGGCATCATTACCATAAAATGCGACGAAAGGGACGCACTCGGCGTACTCAAGCATGTGTTCCACACTGTCAGGACCACTCGTTCGAAGGCAGCACTACGAGCCCCACCTTTACCGCAGTTGCCAGCCTCTGACACGCACGTGAGAGAGCGCTTGTCGCTTTCCTCTGGGATAACATGAACGTGTTTGCGTGGAAGGCAGCGGAGTTGTTCGGGGTCAAGCATCACCTGGTGGTGTGTCCCAGCGCGCCCCTCGTCAAGCAAAAAGTGCAGCGCCAGGTGCGTGAGAGGCAGGAGTTCATTGTTCAAGAGGTGCGTCACCCAGTGTGGCTCGCTAACCCCGTTGTCGTCCCCTAGAATGGCCACAAGTAGCGGATGTGCGTCGCGTTCATTGGCCTCAACAAGGCCGCCCCCACGATCCGTTGCCGCTGTGACGCATCAACCAGACCATGGACTCCACTACCAACTCCGACCTATTGTACTTCTTGGATGCTTTCTCAGGATACCACTAGATAAAGATGGCGGCCAATGACGAGGAAAAGACAATGTTCATCTCCTCCACCAGGGGTGTTCTACAATGTGTGCGTGCCTTTCGGCCTGAAAAGCGCAGGGGCAACCTTCCACAGGTAGATGCGCATCACAGTGGGACCCCAGTTGGAAGGATTACGAAGGCCTACATGGACGACATCGTAGTCAAGACGCTTGTGGCCATGACGCGCATCCAAGACCTAGAAGAAACTTTAGCCAACCTGTGTAAAGTCAACATAAAGCTCAACCCCGACAAGTGCGTCTTTGGAGTCCCCTCGGGAAAGCTCCTCGGCATTCTCATGTCTCACCGGGGGATCAAGGCTCACACGGAAAAGGTTAATGCCATCAAAAATATGCACCCTCCCTAGACCCTCAAAGAAACACAAAAGTTGGCGGGATGCCTGGCCTCCCTGGGCGCTTCATCACCAAGTTTGGTGAGCGGGTGTTGTCGTTGTTTAAGCTTATGAAGAGGTACAGACCATTTGAGTGTACCCCTCAAGTGCACACGGCCTTTGAAGATCTCAAGAGGTACCTCACAAGACCCATGTCAATGTCGCACCGTGCCCTCGCGAGTGCATGTTTCTGTACCTCGCGTGGACAACCAGACAACAATTGTGGACCTCGTGGTGGAGCGGGAGGAGCAGTTGAGCATCACCCCGAGATTTCCTGCAAGGATAGCTTGTACACCACAGTCGCGCGCCAGATCGAGCATCGGGTGTACTTTATCATCATAGTGACGAGAGACGCACGAGAGCGCTACCCCATACAGCAGAAGCTCCACATCCCTCTCCTCGTCGCCTCTAGGATGTTGTGCCACTATTTCCAGGCCCATCCCATTAAGGTTATTTCTGCCTATCCTTTGGAACAAATCTTGCATAGTCCCAACACCGTCAGAAGAGTAGCCGAGTGGAACATGGAGTTGCAAGCCTTCCATCTAGAGTTTAGCACCACCAGGGTCATCAAAGGCGTGGCCCTGGCCGACTTCATGGCGGAATGGACACACCCTAGTTGGGAGGAGCCTCACTAGGACAGGCCCCTCTAGCATGAGGACGAGGCGCCCGACAGCTAGGCCCTATACTTTGATGGAGCCTTCTCCAGGCAGGGCGTAGGGGCTGGCATCATGCTGACGTCACCAACGGAGATAAGTTATTCGACACAATCCTGATGTGTTTCAGGCACAACGACAAGGTCTACAACAACATTGCGGAGTACGAGGGCCTCATTGGCATCCTTAAGGCCGCACGAGCCCTCCACATCAAGCACCTCGTTGTCAAGGGAAACCCCCATCTACTTGTAAACGTATCCAACAAAAGCTACAAACCTAAGGATGATCACATATCAGCCTACTTAGAGGAGGTACACAAACTTGAAAAATGTTTCCTTGGCCTGGAGATGTAGCACATCCCATGCGGCACCAAAAAAGAGACCAACGACATTGCCAAGAGAGCATGTCATCGCGAGTCCCAGAGCCCGGGTCTTCGAGGAAAGGCTCCTGAAGAAAACAGTCGTACCACCCGCAGTTGGCGCGACACTGCTGCATGAGGAGCTACCTCCTACCCCATCAACGGGCACACCGGACTGTGGTCGACCCTCATGGGACCACCAGCTATTGTCATTGGAACCTCAGGAGGGTGGTTGGGCCGCGGAGTTCAAGGCTTACTTGCTTCATGGCAACCTCCTCGCGAAGGAGGCAGGGGCGGAGCATGTCGCCCGACAGGCCACCACCTACTGCATGCAGGATAGCGAGTTATACCCGAGGCGGCCGAACGACACCATGCTGTGGTGCATTTCCGAGGAGCAAGGACGTTAGTTCTTGGCTGACATCCATGGAGGGGACTATGGTCACCACTGCTCGTCATGAACCTTTGTTGGCAAGGTATTCTATAGTGGTTTTTATTGTCCCACCGTGCTCCACGATGCTGCTGAGTTGGTCCAGTCCTACGAGGCTGTCAATTCCCCACTAAGCAGATCTAAGAACACGCACAAGGGCTGCAAACGATTCCACTCTCGTGTCCCTTCGCGATGTGGGAGCTGGACCCTTTCCCCCGCGCAGCAGGCAGATAACACTTCCTCTACGTCTTTGTTGACAAGTTAACCCAGTGGACAGAGGTGGATCTCATGCGCACCATACGAGGCGGCTCGGCCAACAAGTTCATCAAGGGCCTCGTGTGTTGGTTCAGTGTTCCAAACCGCATCATCACCGACAACGGCTTTTAGTTCACGAGTGGGTTTTTCAGATCATATTGTGCTAACCTTGGTACACAGATATGCTACGCTTCAGTGGTGCACCCGTGAAGTAACGACTAAGCCGAGCGCGCCAACGCTGAGGTCCTCAAGGGCCTAACAGCCAAGAGCTTCAA
The DNA here is from genome assembly GCF_904849725.1 of Hordeum vulgare subsp. vulgare. Taxonomy (NCBI): domain Eukaryota; kingdom Viridiplantae; phylum Streptophyta; class Magnoliopsida; order Poales; family Poaceae; genus Hordeum; species Hordeum vulgare. The sequence goes on along the minus strand of NC_058521.1, from coordinate 244,980,331 downwards.
GAACAAGCTCGAGGCATGCGGCTAGGGTTGGCTAGGTGAGCTACAGTCTGTGCTATGGTCCATACGCACAATTGTGACTAAGTCCATCGACGAAACCCCCTTTTTCCTTGTCAACGGGGCGGTGGCGGTCCTTCCCTCGGATCTTAAGCATAGTTCCCCGTGGGTCTAGTTGTTCGACGAGGAGCATCACGGTGAGTTGCGGGGGACTGATCTTTTGATCCTCAAGGAGGCCCGCCATTAGGGTTCCCTCCGAGCCATGAGGTACCAACATGCCTTGCAGCGCCACCACAGTTTCCATGTCCACCCCCACACCCTTGTGGTCGGTGACCTCGTCCTACGGAGGATCCTCTCCAGGGAGGGCCTCCACAAACTCTCTCCCATGTGGGACAGGGGCTTCATGGTTTCCTATGTATCCAGGCCTAGCGTAGTATGCGTGGAGACGGAGGGTGTGGCGCCCGTCCCCAATGCCTCGAACATCCAGCATCTCCGCAAATTCTACATGTGACCCTCTCACGTAAGAATGAGGTGAGGCTGTACATGCCCTGGAGCCTCCCGGTACACCACATCTTGGCATCAGGAGGACTCCCGCCCACTCCCAAATGTAAGTCCCATGCTCCGTGTTGTCGGAAAATGGTTGAACCAAAACCATGCCACGCCCAAGTGGAAGCCCCATGCTCCACGCTGGCGGAAAACTGTTAAACCGCAACCATGCCCACACCAAAGTGGAAGCCCCATGATCCTTGTTGGCGGAAATTGATTGAATCGCAACCATGCCCATGCCCAAGTGGAAGCCCCACGCCCCACGCTGGAGGAACAACCAACGAGGTCGCACCTCTTTTTTGCATGTAAACAATAAATTATCTCTTTGAAATGAAAGCTTTGGTTGTTTGGGTCTTATTGCATTTCATTGGTTTTTTCACAAGCTGTACACCCGCAACTTCTCCCTCTTGAGGATCACACGAGAGGGGGGCTGGGCATGGTGCCTGCACCTAGAACTTCCCCGGCGGCATTGGCTCCAGGCAATGGGCTTTCCATGTGCGTGCCACCTCACCAAGGCCTTGGTGGCTGCTCTCCTTGCGCGACGCACATGAGCGAGCCAGCATAAGCAAGTCATTCCCCCAAGGCAGAACCACGTGGGTACATGGATTGTTCTTTGTGTTGGGGAACGTCGCATGGGAAACAAAAATTTTCCTACGCGCACGAAGACCTATCATGGTGATGTCCATCTACGAGAGGGGATGAGTGATCTACGTACCCTTGTAGATCGTACAGCAGAAGCGTTAGAGAACGCGGATGATGTAGTGGAACGTCCTCACGTCCCTCGATCCGCCCCGCGAACAATCCCGCGATCAGTCCCACGATCTAGTACCGAACGGACGGCACCTCCGCGTTCAGCACACGTACAGCTCGACGATGATCTCGGCCTTCTTGATCCAGCAAGAGAGACGGAGAGGTAGAAGAGTTCTCCGGCAGCGTGACGGCGCTCCGGAGGTTGGTGATGATCTCGTCTCAGCAGGGCTCCGCCCGAGCTCCGCAGAAACGCGATCTAGAGGAAAAACTATGGAGGTATGTGGTCGGGCAGCCGTGAGAAAGTCGTCTAAAATCTGCCCTAAAAGCCCCATATATATAGGAGGAGGGAGGGGGACCTTGCCTTGGGGTCCAAGGGACTCCCAAGGGGTCGGCCGAGCCAAGGGGGGGAGGACTCCCCCCCCAAACCGAGTTGGACTTGGTTTGGTGGGAGGAGTCCCCCTCCCTTCCCACTTCTTCCCTCTTTTTTTTTCTTTTCCTTTGATTTCTTTCTCTTGGCGCATAGGCCCCTTTGGGGCTGTCCCACCAGCCCACTAAGGGCTGGTGTGTCTCCCCAAAGCCTATGGGCTTCCCCGGGGTGGGTTGCCCCCCCCCCCCCCCCCGGTGAACTCCCGGAACCCATTCATCATTCTCGGTACATTCCCGGTAACTCCGAAAACCTTCCGGTAATCAAATGAGGTTATCCTATATATCAATCTTCGTTTCCGGACCATTCCGGAAACCCTCGTAACGTCCGCGATCTCATCCGGGACTCCGAACAACATTCGGTAACCAACCATATAACTCAAATACGCATAAAACAACGTCGAACCTTAAGTGTGCAGACCCTGCGGGTTCGAGAACTATGTAGACATGAGCCGAGAGGTTTCTCGGTCAATATCCAATAGCGGGACCTGGATGCCCATATTGGATCCTACATATTCTACGAAGATCTTATCGTTTGAACCTCAGTGCCAAGGATTCGTATAATCCCGTATGTCATTCCCTTTGTCCTTCGGTATGTTACTTGCCCGAGATTCGATCGTCAGTATCCGCATACCTATTTCAATCTCGTTTACTGGCAAGTCTCTTTACTCGTTCCGTAATACAAAATCCCGCAACTTACACTAAGTTACATTGGTTGCAAGGCTTGTGTGTGATGTTGTATTACCGAGTGGGCCCCGAGATACCTCTCCGTCACACGGAGTGACAAATCCCAGTCTTGATCCATACTAACTCAACTAACACCTTCGGAGATACCTGTAGAGCATCTTTATAGTCACCCAGTTACGTTGCGACGTTTGATACACACAAAGCATTCCTCCGGTGTCAGTGAGTTATATGATCTCATGGTCATAGGAATAAATACTTGACACGCAGAAAACAGTAGCAACAAAATGACACGATCAACATGCTACGTCTCTTAGTTTGGGTCTAGTCCATCACGTGATTCTCCCAATGACGTGATTCAGTTATCAAGCAACAACACCTTGTTCATAATCAGAAGACGTTGACTATTATCGATCAACTGGCTAGCCAACTAGAGGCATGCTAGGGACGGTGTTTTGTCTATGTATCCACACATGTAAATGAGTCTTCATTCAATACAATTATAGCATGGATAATAAACTATTATCTTGATACAGGAATTATAATAATAACTATACATTTATTATTGCCTCTAGGGCATAATTCCAACAGTCTCCCACTTGCACTAGAGTCAATAATCTAGCCCTCACATCACCATGTGAATTACATTGTAAGAAATCTAACACCCATACAGTTCTGGTGTCGATCATGTTTTGGCCGTGGAAGAGGTTTAGTCAGCGGGTCTGCTACATTCAGATCCGTGTGCACCTTGCATATATTTACATCCTCCTCCTCGACGTAGTCGCGGATGAGGTTGAAGTGTCGTTTGATGTGTCTGGTCTTCTTGTGAAACCTTGGTTCCTTTGCTAAGGCAATGGCACCAGTGTTGTCACAGAACAAGGTTATTGGATCCAGTGCACTTGGCACTACTCCAAGATCCGTCATGAACTGCTTCATCCAGACACCCTCCTTAGCCGCCTCCGAGGCAGCCATGTACTCTGCTTCACATGTAGAATCTGCTACGACGCTTTGCTTGGAACTGCACCAGCTTACTACACCCCCATTAAGAATAAATACGTATCCGGTTTGCGACTTAGAGTCGTCCGGATCTGTGTCAAAGCTTGCATCGACGTAACCTTTTACGGCGAGCTCTTCGTCACCTCCATACACGAGAAACATCTCCTTAGTCCTTTTCAGGTACTTCAGGATATTCTTGACCGCCGTCCAGTGATCCACTCCTGGATTACTCTGGAACCTACCTGCCATACTTATGGCCAGGCTAACATCCGGTCTAGTGCACAACATTGCATACATGATAGAGCCTATGGCTGAAGCATAGGGGACGGAGATCATATACTCTCTATCTTCATCAGTTGCTGGGCACTGAGTCTTACTCAATCTCGTACCTTGTAAAACTGGCAAGAACCCTTTCTTGGACTGTTCCATTTTGAACCTCTTCAAAACTTTATCAAGGTATGTGCTTTGTGAAAGTCCTATCAGGCGTTTCGATCTATCCCTATAGATCTTAATGCCTAGAATGTAAGCAGCTTCTCCTAGGTCCTTCATAGAGAAACTTTTATTCAAGTAACCTTTTATGCTCTCCAAAAGCTCTACGTTGTTTCCAATCAGTAATATGTCATCCACATATAATATTAGAAACGCCACAGAGCTCCCACTCACTTTCTCGTAAATACAAGATTCTCCAACCACTTGTATAAACCCAAATGCTTTGATCACCTCATCAAAGCGTTTGTTCCAACTCCGAGATGCTTGCACCAGTCCATAAATGGATCGCTGGAGCTTGCACACCTTGTCAGCATTTTTAGGATCGACAAAACCTTCGGGTTGCATCATATACAACTCTTCCTTAAGGAAACCGTTAAGAAACGCCGTTTTGACATCCATCTGCCAGATATCATAATCGAAAAATGCAGCTATTGCTAACATGATTCTGACGTACTTAAGCATCGCTACGGGTGAGAAGGTCTCATCGTAGTCAACTCCTGAAACTTGTGAAAAACCCTTTGCCATAAGTCGAGCTTTATAAACGGTCACATTACCGTCAGCGTCCGTCTTCTTCTTAAAGATCCATTTGTTCTGAATAGCCTTGCGGCCCTCAGGTAGTATCTCCAAAGTCCACACTTTGTTCTCATACATGGATCCTATCTCGGATTTCATGGCTTCTAGCCATTTCTTGGAATCTGGGCCCACCATTGCTTCTTCATAATTTGCAGGTTCATTGTTGTCTAACAACATGATTGACAAGACGGGATTACCGTACCACTCTGGAGCAGCGCGTGATCTCGTCGACCTGCGTGGTTCAACAGAAACTTGAACTGGAGTTTCATGATCATCATCATTAACTTCCTCCTCAACCGGCGTCGCAACGACAGAGGTTTCCCCTTGCCCTGCGCCACCATTTAGAGGGATGAGAGGTTCGACAACCTCGTCAAGTTCTATCTTCCTCCCACTCAATTCTCTCGAGAGAAACTCCTTCTCGAGAAAAGTCCCGTTCTTAGCAACAAACACTTTGCCCTCGGTTTTGAGATAGAAGGTGTACCCAACTGTCTCTTTTGGGTAACCTATGAAGACGCACTTTTCCGCTTTGGGTTCCAGCTTTTCAGGCTGAAGCTTTTTGACATAAGCATCATATCCCCAAACTTTAAGAAACGACAACTTTGGCCTTTTGCCATACCACAGTTCGTATGGTGTTGTCTCAACGGATTTCGATGGTGCCCTATTTAAAGTGAATGCAGCTGTTTCTAATGCATAACTCCAAAATGATAATGGCAAATCAGTAAGAGACATCATAGATCGCACCATCTCTAACAAAGTACGATTACGACGTTCGGACACACCATTACGCTGTGGTGTTCCAGGCGGTGTTAACTGCGAAACAATTCCACATTGTCTTAAGTGAGTACCAAACTCGAAATTCAGATATTCACCCCCACGATCAGACCGTAGGAACTTGATCTTCTTGTTACGATGATTTTCCACTTCACTCTGAAATTGCTTGAACTTTTCAAATGTTTCAGACTTGTGCTTCATCAAGTAGACATAACCATATCTACTTAAATCGTCGGTGAAGGTGAGGAAATAACGATATCCGCCGCGTGCCTCTACGCTCATTGGACCACACACATCGGTATGTATGATTTCCAACAAGTCACTTGCACGCTCCATTGTTCCGTAGAACGGAGTCTTAGTCATCTTGCCCATGAGGCATGGTTCGCACGTGTCAAGTGAATCAAAGTCAAGTGACTCCAAAAGTCCATCTGCATGGAGTTTCTTCATGCGCTTTACACCAATATGACCTAGGCGGCAGTGCCACAAAAATATGGCACTATCATTGTTTACTCTAACTCTTTTGGTCTCAATGTTATGTATATGCGTATCGCTATCAAGATTCAATATGAACAATCCTCTCATATTCGGTGCATGACCATAAAAGATGTTACTCATAGAAATAGAACAACCATTATTCTCAGACTTAAAAGAGTAACCGTCTCGCAATAAACAAGATCCAGATATAATGTTCATGCTCAACGCAGGCACTAAATAACAATGATTTAAGTTCATCACTAATCCCGATGGTAGTTGAAGTGACACTGTGCCGACGGCGATTCCATCAACCTTGGAACCGTTTCCTACGCGCATCGTCACTTCGTCTTTCGCCAGCCTTCGTCTATTCCGCAGTTCCTGCTTCGAGTTGCAAATGTGAGCAACAGAACCGGTATCAAATACCCAGGCACTACTACGAGAGCCGGTTAAGTACACATCAATAACATGTATATCAAATATACCTGATTTTTCTTTGCCCGCCTTCTTATCTGCCAGATACTTGGGGCAATTGCGCTTCCAGTGACCCATACCCTTGCAATAGAAGCACTCTGTTTCAGGCTTAGGTCCAGCCTTGGGTTTCTTCGGCGGATTGGCAACAGGCTTGCCGCTCTACTTCGAATTGCCCTTCTTGCCTTTGCCGTTTCTCTTGAAACTAGTGGTCTTGCTCACCATCAACACTTGATGCTCTTTACGGAGTTCAGACTCTGCGACTTTCAGCATCGCAAACAACTCGCCGGGAGACTTGTTCATTCCTTGCATGTTGTAGTTCAACACAAAGCCTTTATAGCTTGGCGGCAGTGATTGAAGGATTCTGTCAGTGATAGCTTCTTGCGGGAGTTCAATCCCCAGTTCAGCTAGACGGTTTGAGTACCCAGACATTTTGAGCACATGTTCACTGACAGACGAGTTTTCCTCCATTTTGCAAGCATAGAATTTATCGGTGGTCTCATACCTCTCGATCCGGGCGTTCTTCTGAAAGATAAACTTCAACTCCTGGAACATCTCAAATGCTCCATGACGCTCAAAGCGACGTTGAAGTCCCGGTTCTAAGCCATACAAGACTGCACATTGAACTATTGAGTAGTCCTCCTTACGTGCTAACCAAGCGTTCTTAACATCCTGATCAGCCGTAGCGGGTGGTTCATCTCCTAGCACAGCATTAAGGACATAATCCTTCTTTCCAGCTTGTAAGATTAGCTTAAGATTACGAGCCCAGTCTACAAAGTTGCTTCCATCATCTTTCAACTTAGCTTTCTCTAGGAACGTATTAAAATTCAGGATGACACTTGCATGAGCCATGATCTACAACACAAATATATTCAAAGTGGACTTAGACTATGTTCAAGATAATTAGAGTTCAACTTAATCAAATTATATGCTAAACTCCCACTCAAAAAGTACATCTCTCTAGTCATTTGAGTGGTTCATGATCCACTTACACTATCCCAAGTCCGATCATCACGTGAGTTGAGTATAGTTTCAGTGGTAAGCATCCCTATGCTAATCATATCAACTATATGATTCATGATCGACCTTTCGGTCTCATGTGTTCCGAGGCCATGTCTGCACATGCTAGGCTCGTCAAGCTTAACCCGAGTGTTTCGCGTGCGCAACTGTTTGGCACCCGTTGTATGTGAACGTTGAGTCTATCACACCCGATCATCACGTGGTGTCTCGAAACGACGAACTGTAGCAACGGTGCACAGTCGGGGAGAACACAATTTCGTCTTGAAATTTTAGTGAGAGATCACCTCATAATGCTACCGTCGTTCTAAGCAAAATAAGGTGCATAAAAGGATTAACATCACATGCAATTCATAAGTGACATGATATGGCCATCATCACGTGCTTCTTGATCTCCATCACCAAAGCACCGGCACAATCTTCTTGTCACCGGCGCCACACCATGATCATCCATCAACGTGTTGCCATCGTGGTTGTCGTGCTACTTATGCTATTACTACTATAGCTACATCCTAGCAAAATAGTAAATGCATCTGCAAGCACATATGTTAGTATAAAGACAACCCTATGGCTCCTGCCGGTTGCCGTACCATCGACGTGCAAGTCGATATTTCTATTACAACATGATCATCTCATACATCCAATATATCACATCACATCGTTGGCCATATCACATCACAATCATACCCTGCAAAAGCAAGTTAGACGTCCTATAATTTTGTTGCTGCAAGTTTTACGTGGTGACCAAGGGTATCTAGTAGGATCGCATCTTACTTACGCAAACACCACAACGGAGATATATGAGTTGCTATTTAACCTCATCCAAGGACCTCCTCGGTCAAATCCGATTCAACTAAAGTTGGAGAAACCGACACTTGCCAGTCATCTTTGAGCAAAGGGGGTTACTCGTAACGATGAAACCAGTCTCTCGTAAGCGTACGAGTAATGTCGGTCCAAGCCGCTTCAATCCAACAATACCGCGGAATCAAGAAAAGACTAAGGAGGGCAGCAAAACGCACATCACCGCCCACAAAACCTTTTGTGTTCTACTCGAGAAGACATCTACGCATGAACCTAGCTCATGATGCCACTGTTGGGGAACGTCGCATGGGAAACAAAAAATTTCCTACGCGCACGAAGACCTATCATGGTGATGTCCATCTACGAGAGGGGATGAGTGATCTACGTACCCTTGTAGATCGTTCAGCAGAAGCGTTAGAGAACGCGGTTGATGTAGTGGAACGTCCTCACGTCCCTCGATCCGCCCCGCGAACAATCCCGCGATCAGTCCCACGATCTAGTACCGGACGGACGGCACCTCCGCGTTCAGCACACGTACAGCTCGACGATGATCTCGGCCTTCTTGATCCAGCAAGAGAGACGGAGAGGTAGAAGAGTTCTCCGGCAGCGTGACGGCGCTCCGGAGGTTGGTGATGATCTCGTCTCAGCAGGGCTCCGCCCGAGCTCTGCAGAAACGCGATCTAAAGGAAAAACTATGGAGGTATGTGGTCGGGCAGCCGTGAGAAAGTCGTCTCAAATCTGCCCTAAAAGCCCCATATATATAGGAGGAGGGAGGGGGACCTTGCCTTGGGGTCCAAGGGACTCCCAAGGGGTCGGCCGAGCCAAGGGGGGGAGGACTCCCCCCCCAAACCGAGTTGGACTTGGTTTGGTGGGAGGAGTCCCCCTCCCTTCCCACTTCTTCCCTCTTTTTTTTTTCTTTTCCTTTGATTTCTTTCTCTTGGCGCATAGGCCCCTTTGGGGCTGTCCCACCAGCCCACTAAGGGCTGGTGTGTCTCCCCAAAGCCTATGGGCTTCCCCGGGGTGGGTTGCCCCCCCGGTGAACTCCCGGAACCCATTCATCATTCCCGGTACATTCCCGGTAACTCCGAAAACCTTCCGTTAATCAAATGAGGTCATCCTATATATCAATCTTCGTTTGGGGACTATTCCAGAAACCCTCGTGACGTCCGTGATCTCATCCGGGACTCCGAACAACATTCGATAACCAACCATATAACTCAAATACGCATAAAACAACGTCAAACCTTAAGTGTGCAGACCCTGCGGGTTCGAGAACTATGTAGACATGACCCGAGAGGTTTCTCGGTCAATATCCAATAGCGGGACCTGGATGCCCATATTGGATCCTACATATTCTACGAAGATCTTATCGTTTGAACCTCCGTGCCAAGGATTCGTATAATCCCGTATGTCATTCCCTTTGTCCTTCGGTATGTTACTTGCCCGATTTTCGATCGTCAGTATCCGCATACCTATTTCAATCTCGTTTACCGGCAAGTCTCTTTACTCGTTCCGTAATACAAGATCCCGCAACTTACACTAAGTTACATTGCTTGCAAGGCTTGTGTGTGATGTTGTATTACCGAGTGGGCCCCGAGATACCACTCCGTCACACGGAGTGACAAATCCCAGTCTTGATCCATACTAACTCAACTAACACCTTCGGAGATACCTGTAGAGCATCTTTATAGTCACCCAGTTACGTTGCGACGTTTGATACACACAAAGCATTCCTCCGGTGTCAGTGAGTTATATGATCTCATGGTCATAGGAATAAATACTTGACACGCAGAAAACAGTAGCAACAAAATGACACGATCAACATGCTACGTCTATTAGTTTGGGTCTAGTCCATCACGTGATTCTCCCAATGACGTGATCCAGTTATCAAGCAACAACACCTTGTTCATAATCAGAAGACGTTGACTATTATCGATCAACTGGCTAGCCAACTAGAGGCATGCTAGGGACGGTGTTTTGTCTATGTATCCACACATGTAAATGAGTCTTCATTCAATACAATTATAGCATGGATAATAAACTATTATCTTGATACAGGAATTATAATAATAACTATACATTTATTATTGCCTCTAGGGCATAATTCCAACACTTTGTCCTAAGGGCGACTTATCGAGTGGTTCACCTCGGGAGCCTATTCCTTCTAGTCCTCATTCAGGCATCACGAACTGACTTACCAGCGACTGCTCGGCCTCGCATATAAGGTATGCTCTGATAATGCGGGGCAAGGAAGCAAGCGTAAGCGAAAACAAGAATTTAAGGAGACCCCAAAAGAGCATATGCATTCATTACGGCAAAGACAAGAGGAGGACATTGCTACGACAACAAAAGTCCTTCCAACGGCGCCAGAAAAAAGCGTGTTGACGGGAGACTATTCAAGAGATCCTCCCCGGCAACGGCGCCAGAAATCCTTCTGCTACTGCGACAACAGACCTTCCCTGACAACGGCGCCAGGAATCCTGCTGCTACAGGCTACGCCTTTAGGGACTTCCTTGGAAAATATGCAAAGGATTTCCCCGCGGCCTTGGAGCCTTGCGTTGTTGTTCCCTTGAAGAGGAAAGGGTTATGTAGCACAGCGGCGGTAAGTATTTCCCTCAGTTTGAGAACCAAGGTATCGATCCAGTGGGAGGCTCACGTCAAGTCACAAGTACCTGTACAAACACAAAGAGCTTGCACCCAACGCTATGAAGGGGTTGTCAATCCCTTATAGATTGTTTGCAAAGTGAGAACTGAAAGCAAAAAGTAAACAAAGCAAATTAAAGTGAAAGTGGAGAGGATAGTTGTGAATAGACCCGGGGGCCGTAGTGTTCACTAGTGGCTTCTCTCGTGAAAGCAAGTAGACGGTGGGTGAACGAATTACTGTCGAGCAATTGATAGAACCGCGCAAAGTCGTGACGTTATCTAAGGCAATGATTATATCTATAGGCATCACGTCCAAAACAAGTAGACCGATACTTTTTGGATCTACTAGTATTACTCTACATGTCGACCGCTATCCAGCATGCATCTAGCGTATTAAGTTCATAAAAACAGAGTAACGCCTTAAGCAAGATGACATGATGTAGATGGACAATCTCATATCTATGATAAAAGCCCATCTTGTTACCCTTAATGGAAACAACACGATGCGTGCCTTGCTGCCCCTTCTGTCACTGGGAAAGGTCACCACACGGTATGAACCCAAACCAAGCATTTCTCCCATTGCAAGAATCATAGATCTAGTTGGCCAAACTAAACCCAAGACTCGGAGAGACTTACAAGGATATCAAATCATGCATATAAGAAATCAGTAAAGACTCAAATATAATTCATAGATAATCTGATCACAAATCAACAATTCATCGGATCTCGACAAACACACCGTCAAAGAGGATTACATCGGATAGATCTCCATGAAGATCATGAAGAACTTTGTATTGAAGATCCAAGAGAGAGAAGAAGCCATCTAGCTACTAACTATGGACCCGTAGGTCTGAAGTGGACTACTCACGAGTTATTGAAGAGGCGATGATGTTGATGTAGAAGCAGTCCAACTCCAAAGTCCCCTTCGGTAGGGCACCGGGAAGGGTCTAATCCTTCAGATTAGATCTCGCGGAAACGGAAGCTTGCGGCGGCGGAAAAGTGTTTTCGTGGATGCCCTGATTTTTTCTGGGATTTTAGGGAATATATAGGCGAAAGAGGTAGGGGAGGGGAGCTCCAGGGGGGCCAAAAGCCTGGTAGCCGCCGGCCCCCCTGGTGGCGGCTACAGGGCTTGTGGGCCCCCTTTCGCGCTCCTGCCTTGGCCCTCAAGTCCCCCGATCTTCTTTTGTTCTTAAAAAATTTATTTCGATGATTTTATTCTGTTTGGACTCCGTTTCAAAAATATAGAAAAAACAGAAACTCACACTTGGCACTGAATTAATAAGTTAGTATCAAAAAAGATATAAAATGTATATAAAACATACAAAATTGATAAGATAATAGCATGAAACTATCAAAAATCATAGATATGTTTGAGACGTGTATCAGACATGAGGCAACCTGGGGACACGCGTCGCTCCCATCGCTATCGACATTTGCACGCTCCTCGACTCCCTAAGGCCGGGTCTTCGCGGCCGTCAGGAATGGACTGTGAGCTTAGTGTGTCCACATGATCCTCCACTGCTTCGGTCAGGCCCCCAGGAGCCTTTCGAGAACAGGGATCGTCTTGGCGTCGAAATTGAAGCGGGGTTCGGCGCGGAGGATGTGACCGAAGATGCACGTTAATGCCTGGTCGAGGAGGTCGTGACACTCTTCATCAACGATCACTACCACCTTTTTGCCGCTCTCTTCAAGGGGATCCGTGACCTTGGTGAAAAATTCAAGGTAGCTGACATCGTCATCCACGAGGGTGGTGGAAATGGAGTCCTTGCAGATGGTGCCCAGGGCGCGCTGGGCCCATCGCTTGAGGCTCTCGAACATCTTGGAGCGCGTGTGATCCTAGCCCCGGGCCTGATTCGTGGCGTCCGCCACCTGCTCCACGAGGGACATGATGCCTCCCACTTGCTCCTAAATGGACTCTTGTTCGTCCTTGGTAGAAGCTTGGGTTTTCAACGCGGCTTCAGTCACCCTTCCGGCTCATACATCGCCTTCTTGAGGCCATCTACCTCGGGATATAGCTCGCTGCACCGCGCTTTAAAGCGGTCCTCCTATAGCTTCAGCTTATCACTATAGTCCTTGGCGAGGGCCTTGCAGCCTTGTTCGATCCTTGTGTCAGCATCCTCCCAAACTTTCTTCTCCTTGGTTGTCAGGATGGCATTGGCTTTCTCCACACACTGTGCGTACGAGGCCATGGCGGCGACCACCTCGCGGTCCAGCGTCTCCAGCCGATCTTGCGCCAAGATTTGCTCCATCATTGTTAGGGTGAGGTCCTCCTCGATGGCCTGGAGGTTTGCCTCCCGTGGCGATAGCCTTTAATCATAGGAAGAGAGGGAGCTCCTTCGTTTATGGAGTTGCTACTCCAGGAGGGCGCACAAGAACTGAAGCTCCCGCTCATGGGCTTCGGCTGCTTCGCGACGACGGTCTGCTTCTGCAGCCTCCTGGAACACATGCTGGCATGCCTCATCCGCCACAGCAATGGTCTTCTTGCCCTTCGAGCATGTTGCATCATGTTGGCGGCGACCAAGATTGACAGCGACATCGAGTTGGTGCCACCAGTGCGCCAAGAATATCTTTTCCTCGGTGAAACACGCTTCAGCGCCCTGGAGTTTCGCCCGAGTTAGCTAGCACTTACAAAGTGTTCTGCAGAAGGTCGTGCCGATCGGGGTCCAGGAGTCCATGAGGGTCAAAGCCCAGTCCAGGTCAGGCACCGCACGTGCATCCGTTGTTGAAGCCCCGGGGGCTCCGGTCTCGCACGGCGAGGGCCGGGGGCTGGCCGGCGCCCGTTCTGCCCCTCATGTTTAGGGCGGCGAGTACTGTGGGTGTGGGCCCCCTCCAGGGTGACGGGATTCTGGGAGCCACCCGCGGTGTTGGCCAGAGCAGCCGTGGCAGTTAAAATCTCCACTACCATCGGTTCGGCGACCGCCTCCATAGAAGGTGCTTCGGAGGCTCGAGAGTGGCCTTCCGGGGACGCCTCCGGAGAGTTCGCCGGTGCGTCCCTGCTGGGGAAGCCTCCTTTGGGGACCGAGGGGAGTATCATCGTCTCGCGCCCTAAGCCTCTGGCAAGCGAGGGCGAAGAGGCCTCTTACCCGGGCGCGACTCCTGCATCTTGACGGGACGCACATTTCCCGTGCTCCTATGCCTTGGCATTTCGCGGTGGAGGACGCGTCAGGCCCGGGGGCTCCCTGATTTTCTTGCTTGAGGGAAATATGTGCGAAGAGAGGGGTTAGACACACAGAGCGCATAGGAAATCGACAGGGCAAAGGATAGGGGCTTACTTGTCTTTGACGGTCCACTTCCTTTTCTTCAACACTTTAGGCAGTACAGTGTTGCTGCCTTCTGGTTGGGCCTTCTTCTTGCAGCCAGTTCCCGCCGCCCTCCTGAGGGGATCATGGGGAGGCTCACGGGACTATCATCCTAGGGCACTTCATGTCGGTCACCGTGCGTGGGGAAGCGGCTGCACCCTCGGGCGGGGCGGAGCTACTAGCACTTGCAGGCACGAAGACCGGTTGGTTTTGGACTTCTCGAGGCGAGCGAACGCTGCCCCCTGCTACTCCGGCAGGGGGTTCCAAGCCCCTCGAGCCCCCGAGCTTGGGGGCCAGTAGTAGGGGGTTGTCTCGTTTTCCCTCACGGCATGTTGGGAGTATCCCCATTGATCAAAGCGGGGCATTATCTTGATAAAAAAAAACAACCTGTTCGTGTAGTTTTACACGGGGAGCGCCCTCCCAGGAAGTGCTCTAGCTTCTTCGCTAGTCAATATTTTGAGCACCCTACTCAGCACGGTGTGAGGTAGGCGAGACGCATAGAGCCGCATGGGGTCAGCCTCACCTGTGTAGGCCCACATCGAGCAAGAGTGGCGCTAGACGGGAGCAATCCGACGGCCAAGGAACTCCCTCAGGACCATTGATGATGTTACCTTCAATGTCCTCAGGGAAGCCAGTGTTGTCAGTACTTGTGGGAGCCCAGGGTCGGCGAGCCTCTTATGGCCTCATCCGGAGCTCGACAATGTTGGAAATGATGGAATCAGAGACATGGGAATGTACTGGGATGCATCCACAAACACCCACTGTCTCCCGAAACACTCGGTTTCGGGTCTGAATTCCATGTCTATGCATTCACATGTTGTTGGGCCCATGGCAAGGAGGGACACGCACCTAGAGCATTGATTGGGTGCGTTCAGACGGAAGCACAAGAAGTGTCACAACAGCGCCACCGAGGGGGCTACGCCCATGAAAGCCTCGCATAAGAAACCAAAGGTAGAGAGGAGGATGACGGGTTTCAGCTCTAAGTGCAGCGCATGATTCTAGTAATGTGGGAGGACAAGATCGAAGAAGTATGAGAATGGCGGTAGTAAGCCAGAGAAGAGCGCTGGAAGGTGGATGGTAATTGTGGTGGCCTCCAGCTCGAGGAACGGTCATGAAGCCGACCATATCTTGGTCGACACCCACTCGTTGGTAGTGGCGGCAATCACCAGAAGGACCTTATTGAACCCTTCAAGGTTGAGCACCGTGGACTTGCCCAAGGAGGGTTCTGGCGTCGTTGCTCGTTGTCGCCGCTGCCGCTCTTCTTCTCGCGCCAGGGGGCGCCATGATGGTTCAGCAGCGATGAAGGTTGTGGGGGTCCGATGGCGAGCGAGCAGTCTGGCGTGGGAAGGAAACTGCAGGAGGACAGATGCAGGGTAAGAGGGGCAATGAGAGCCGATACTCTATGCACGCTTTAGGTCGACCTGACAATTGCCGAGGAATCATGGGGAAGTGGGGGTATCCAGCGCCTCGTCGTGCACCGCCTGTCATGCCTAGGTCGCAAATAGTTGGGTTCCTCACCGTTTCTCCCAACCCACTAGCGAGGTCGTGCATGCCATGGTTGTGGGGGTTACTGTCGAGCCTTTTGGACTGGGGGTACCCAAGCCCATCCTGGAGCCCAAGACACGGCGCACGGTGTGGGCTCTTCATGGCCCGATGATACGTCTCCAACGTATCTATAATTTTTTAGTGTTCCATGCTATTGTATTATATGTTATGTATGTTTTATATGCATTAATATGTTTTTTATATTATTTTTGGGACTAACCTATTAATCTAGAGCCTAGTGCGAGTTTCTGTTTTTTCCACGTTTTTGAATATTGCAGATAAGGAATATTAAACGGAGTCCGAACAGAAAAAAAATCTTTGGAAAGATTTTTCTTGGACCAGAAGACACCGAGGAGACTTGGAGTATGGGGCAAGGCACTTGCGAGGAAGTCACAAGCATGCAGGGCGCGCCCTCGGGGCGGGGGGGGGGGGGGGTAGCCGCGCCCCTGCTTGTGGGCCCCCTACAGGTCTCCTAACGCTATTTCTTGGCCTACAAATTCCCAAATATCCCCATATCGGCAAAAAGAGACACGGAAATACTTTTACGCCGCCGGGAGCTTCTATTCCCGAGAGATCCAATCTGGGAGCCTTTTCCGGTAATCTGCCGGAGAGGGAATTGATCACAGAGGGCATCTGCATCAACTCCATTGCCCCTCCGATGATGTGTGAGTAGTTCACCACAAACCTACGGGTCCATAGCTAGTAGCTAGATTGCTTATTCTCTCTCTGTGATCTTCAATACCATGATCTTCATGATCTTCATGGAGATATATCCGATGTAGTACTCTTTTGCGGTGTGTTTGTCTAGATCCGACGAATTACGACTTTATGTTCAGATTATCTATGAATATTATTTGAGTCTCTTCTGAATTCTTATCTGCATGATTTCATATCTTTCCAAGTCTCTTCGAATTATTGGTTTGGTTTGGCCAACTAGATTGGTAATTCTTGCAATGGGAGAAGTTCTTAGTTTTGGGTTCAATCTTGCGGTGTCCTCACCCAGTGATAGTAGGGGTAGCAAGACACGTGTTGTATTGTTGCCATCAAGTGTAAAAAGATGGGATTTCCATCATATTACTTGAGTTTATCCCTCTACATCATGTCATCTTACTTAATGTGTTACTCTGTTCTTCATGAACTTAATACTCTAGATCCAGGCAGGAGTCGTTCGATGTGTGGAGTAATAGTAGTAGATGCAGAATCGTTTCGGTCTATTTGATACGGACGTGATGCCTATATGCATAATCATTGCCTTAGATATCTTCATAATTATTTGCTTCTCTATCAATTGTTCGACAGTAATTTGTTCACCCAACGTATTATTTTCCTTTATGAGAGAATCCTCTAGTGAAACCTACGGCCCCCGGGTCTATTTTCCATATTATATTTTGAGATCTATAAACCAAAAATGCCAAAAATACTTTGCTGCAATTTATTTACTTTAGTTTCCACAATCGTTTATATCTATCTCTGTCAGATCTCATCATTGCAAATAACTTTGAAGGGATTGATAACCCCTTTATAGCGTTGGGTGCAAGTGTTTGATTATTTGTGTAGATACTACTATTGGGTCCTTGCTTTTTCCTCCTACTGGATTGATACCTTGGTTCTCAACAAACTGAGGGGAATACTTATCTATTTCTCTGCATCACCCTTTTCTCTTCATGGAAACCAACGCAGGCTCAAGAGGTATCAAGAAGGACTTCTAGCGCCGTTACCGGGGAGGATAAATAGTAAGATCACGCTTACCAAGTACCCATCACAAACTCATCTCTTGCACTTACTTTATTTGCCATTTGCCCCTCGTTTTCCTCTCCCCCACTTCTAAAAAGATTTTTAGAAAATACCAAAAAGATTTTCCTTTTTATTCGCCCTTTTTCCGTTCGTCTTTTTGCTTGCTTGGTTGTGTGCTAGATTGCTTGCTTTGTCACGATGACCCAAGAGAATACCAAGTTATGTGATTTTTCCACTACTAATAATAATGATTTTAGTACTACTCCGATTGCTCCCGCCACTAGTGCGGAATCTTGTGAAATTAGTGCCGCTTTGCTCAATTTTGTGATGAAAGAACAATTTTCTGGCCTTCCTAGCGAAGATGCCGCATCCCATCTAAACATTTTCGTTCCCGCTTCCGCTCCTTCCTTGTGTGTTTCCGCTTTCTCTTCTCATGTACTACTTCCCCTCCAACTTTAGGACTTTCCACATTCTACAATCGACTCATTCAGAGACCATATGCAGCTGCCATCACTGTTCCACTGTGTGTGACCATCGTGTGGCTGCCATCTCTCGGAGTTGCGTCCCTTGGCGGACATCAGAATAAAAAGTGTTGTTGTTATATACATGTTTGTTGATACATTTATGCCCACATGGATGATTGTTGTTGTATACATGTGTTTCATGTATTGAGAAATAAAAATGGTCTCATTTGCTTCATATTTGACTTGCATATATTGTTCTCCGTACAAAATCTGCATCCATTGTGTTTAAAATTACAACAATTAATGGCCGAGCCATTAATCCATTTAATAGGCCGATTCAGAGCCTAATCTCTACTCCTAAGCCAAGAAAGAACCTACCAGTTAATGATTTCCTCAACAATGCTTAATACGAAACCTCTATGAATTAACAATAATGCACTCACACCATTTTCATATCACCACATTAGTATCGTTAACCCATAATTTCTCTATATGTGCTACATGATGGTTTTAATTATCACTCATTGAACACCTATTATTTTTTGTCTAGTCTTATGACCCATGAAAATTACTCTCGCTATTTATTTATCTCTCAAGCAAATATAAGTGAAGAACGAGAGCATAATATTTCTATGAAATCATACGCCACAGTGCTCAAAAAGATACAAGTGAAGTACTAGAGTACATGCTAAGCTTAAAAGATAAAAGTTAAGCACAAAGAGTATTCAAACAAATTATGATGATGGTCTGTCTTTCTCAAATAGGTGTGTCCAACAGACGATGATTGTGGCAAACTGAAATTAAAAGTAAACATAAGAAAATGATTCTCTAGGCAAAACTCATATCGTGTGATAAATAAAAATGTAGCTCCAAGTGATATACCGATGGATTGACACAAAAGAGCGGATGCCTTCCGGGGCATCCCAAGCTTAGACACTTGAGTATTCCTAGAATAATACTTGGGGTGCCTTGGGAATCCTCAAGTTTATTCTTTTGCTGCTCCTCATTCCTTTGTCCATCGGAATAATACCCAAAACTTGAAAACTTCAATTACATAAAACTCAATAAAACTTCGTGATATCCGTTACTATAAGCAACACATCAAATACTTTAGGTACTATTATAAGTTGGTCCTTATTTTATTTTAGGCTAACAGGTAATGTATTTGTGGGGACCATGACCCATAAGTCAAGATCACCAATTGCATGTGTATAGTGATCCCAGAGAACAAAGCTCACTAAACACACAAAAGATGGATTACAAGAGTCTTACATCCATACATATCTTTTGATACAAATAGAGACCATTCAGGTCAAGTCTTACATAGATAGGGCCTCGAAGACCAAGACACCAAACATAACTAGCAGAAAAATCCTTGAACGAAAGCGTGAACCCATGCCGTCTACCTTAACCTACATACATTCTCACTAGGAAGCGTGCTTGTTCGCATGTTCATCGCCAACGAACTCTTCTTCGTAATCCTGCTCTTCCATGCCCAGCCAATTAAATAACCCATGGCAAGCCGATGAGTACTTTAAATGTAATCGCAAGCAGCCCATGTTTTGGAACAAGGCAACAACAATGCATGATATAGCACTAATAGGTAAATTGCGAAAAGTAGATTTTCAAGTGCAATGACATGATCAATTTCTTGTAAAGGCATGCAACATAAGGTAACTGATGCCCATATGAACAAGTTACATATATCAATATAAACTGAGGGTTGAAAACATCCCATGTCCACCCATAATGCCAAGTCATGTGACTTAGCCCATCAATCATACTGCCATCTTCCTCGCACAGTTATCTTTCTCACACCCACGCAAACCAAGTTTGTGAAAACATTTGGACATAGTCTAAGCAGGTCCACCCACCTATCCTTGGCCGTGGACATGGCTATTCTAATGGTTTTACACTCTGTAGAGGTTTGTGCATTGTACCCACGAGACTCGGGGAACCTCCGTGTCATCCACGACTCCCGGTATATTACATACCCGAGGTAAGCACTACCTGGCACGACCCCATTTCGAGGGAGTGAGTCGGCTCTCCCGCCACTAGTAATGTGGGCTCTCTGCTAGCATGAACCAGAGTAATCAACGAAACCTTGTCCCATATAGGGGTACCATGGTCGCACATGTAATGTTGGGATGATTAGTAGATCTTAAATCTAATCCATTTTTGAAAACCACACGTACTCATTTGCCTCGGTACACAACTTCTTTCCCAAGTGGTTACCTAGCTCGACACCATCTCCCTCACACATTAGTGGCACCCGACGGGGTTTTCAAAAAGTCTTTGAAATCATTTCCTTTCCACCATCATGCATATCCCATCCCAATTTGCATAACATCTACATACCAACCTAAATACTTCCCACCTACGCAACCCTCATACGAAGGTAGGGTCATGCTCACTCCAAGTATCAATGAGGAAACATGAGAGGCAACCCACCGAGGTGGTCACCGATTCAACATGCTTCATATGCAAGTAAATAGATTGCCGTATGACATGCATAAAAGGGTTTCGTAGTCATGGTCAAAGGGATTCTTCCTAGCTCAACAAAGTCTCCGAGGTCTTCAAACTTTTCTAGCCCAACTCCTTCATCAAGAACGCAATCCATTGTCACAATCAGAACAGGAATAATAAGACCACGACCAAAACAGGAAAAATAACACACTTAGAAATCTATTTTTGTAAAATACTAGGGTGAGTATTAGTACTGTAATAATTACTAGGTTTTGTTTTTGAAGTATAAAAAGTTGTGGAAAACATTTTAAGAGAAGGTAATATTGCTTTAAACAAGGTTTTAAAACAGTGTCTGAAACCTTTTCCAAAAAATGCACAAGTGGCATATTCAAATAGGTTGTAATATTGCAAACTTTTAGAAATTTGAATCACTAGATTTGGATAAATATTTTATCCACATGAATTATTTGAAGTAATGTCAGAGAAATAAAAAAGGCCTTGTGCCCATGGGCCAGAGCCAGCCAGGCCCAGCCAACCAAACTAGCAGAGGCGAGACGGCCATGCACGCGCCTGCCTGGGTTCAAACACGACACGTGGCCTCCTCGTGCCATCAACAAAAGAGAGGTCATGTGCGAGAGGAGAGGCGGGGCAAAGGCTGACGATTGGGCTCCATTGGCAAGTAATCGTTAACCTCTATCAAGGGAGGGGGCGACACTCATCGGCGGCGGAGGACGGCACGATGAGGGTTGCTGAGCACAAGAATGTAATCGGGGAGCTACCTCCAATCAGGTGGTTGGGCAGATGGACGTCGGGGAGGCCTGGTTCACAGGCGACTAGGTTCATGGCGGAGGAGCTTCGGGAGGTGGTTGCCGTTGACAAACCCGACTGCAAAACGCACGAGGGAGAAAGAGGAAGTCATCAGAGAGGCAAGGGAGATCCGACGGAGAGTAAAGGAGGACTGGGGGCAGCCATACCTCAAGATCGACAGCGACCTGACGTGGCAAAGCTCCGGTTGATCCCGATCATAGGGGGTTCGAGGGGAGGAGTGTGTGGATCCTTGGCTCGATTGGGAGAAGGAGAGAGGGTCTAAAGGGGAGGAGGGGCCTCGGGGTGGCCTCTTTATAGGTGCGTAGAGGAGCTTGGGGCCGAGAACTGAGACTGCGAAAACTCCAAAAAGAGGCATGGCCGTGGAGAAGAGGACTACACGAAGGCTCTTCGAGGTACAGGACATGGTGGAAGGCTCTGGGCGACGGGCGTGTGAGGTCACTCGTTCGGGGTCTCGGGTGGCAACGCATGCACATGGAGGCGGAGCAGCAGGGGGACACATAGGAGGGGGTCGTTGCCCTGGAGTCTTGCGGTCGTCGAGATGCGGCGCCTCGCACGCGGGAGGGGCTCGAGAAAGATGGCACACGAGGTCAGAACTTTGGAGCGCTTCGGCTGTCCTATAGCGCGCTCCAGAGAGCGTGTATGGCCAGCATGATGATGCCACTGACATGCTCTGGAGCGGCCACTAGTGCCCTTTTGCAGCAAGGGAAGTAAAAAAAGGGATGGGGGCGTTGGATGCTGGCCAGGAGAGAGATAAGAGAGAAGAGAGAGAAAGGGGAGAAAAGATGTTGTACAGAGAGGGAAGTGGGGGTTTTCACCCCTGAAATCTAGTAGCTGGACGACGGGGTGACTACAGTGGGTGATCTGGGTCTCACAGCAGTTGTGGTAAAAATTTGAGAGCAAGGGGAACAAGTTAACTCGTGAATTTAGCTTTTGTGGAGAATCACCAAAAGGTGTTTGATGGGGTTTTTGGAAATTTTACCTTGTCCGATTGCTGTGAGACTTAACAGGATGGAGTTGTGGGTAAATACAAGAGGAATCACCAAACTTGAGCTCACTTCAACAAAGTTGGTAATGCACACTTCAAAAATCCTAGAAATGGATAGAATCAGATTTTTGAAGGCTAAGTTAGGCTAATCTATTCCCACAAATTCACAACTTTTTCTAGCATTTTTATTTGCGGTCTAGGTCACTCCTGAAAAGTTTGAGATCAATTGGATAAACTTGGTAATGTAAACTTGCTCAAATTAGGTTATGGATAGAGAGGGTTTTGGGGTATTTTGGTGAACCAATTCAACTTGTATTGGGATGAAATTTTGCAGGATCACCTCGTGTATCATGTGTGAATTGCTTGAATTTTCCTGGAATTTAATGAGAACATTTCCTCTGGAAATATTTGAAAAGGTTGAAATAGGTAGAAAGGGTTGTTAAGGATTTTGTCCAATATTTTGAACATGACCATGTGTTTAAACCGTTATATATGGGAAATATATGCCCACAGAGTTTCCTTAAATTTTCTTAAATATTTTTGAAGTAATACAGTATTTTTTCCTATGAAATACCATTTTTGGTCTCAAAAAGAAGTATTTAAATAAAATAGGAAAATAACTTTTAACAAAATTATTTTATGGTTTTGGGAAGTCTTTTTATTATAGGATCATAATAAAATCTTTTTGGTAAAACATCTCTCCTAAATTGAGGACTTGTAGAAAAAATCTCAACCCAGGGGTTTTGAAATTTTAAAATAAATAATTTCCTTTTAGTTGAGTTAATAATTTAAAATATTGTTTCTGGTCCTATAGACATGGCATGATCATTGGGAAAAGTCTGGGGGTCAAGGAGATGAGTTCTTGAGAGAAGAACAATTTATGTGATTTAAAAGACAATCAACCACACAAGCAAGTAGCAACCAGATCAAACATCATAAGCATGCAAAAAAAATTAATTGGTTCTAAATTTTATAAAAACATAATGTGGAAAAGTGGTAATGTCACGCCCAAGATGCGACCCTATCCTCAATTTGGCACGAAGGCCTCGTCAGGGATAGAAGCGCATCTCGTCGTGTTGCAAGAATGGATATCGTTACAAGTACATGTACTGGAAAGAAGATATATATATATATAATTGGTTTACACTCGCCACAAGCTATACCAGAGTCACATCAATACAGTATATAAACATCATGAAGAAGAGCAGGGTCCGACTACGGACGAAAACAAACGAGAAAAGAAGAACACCGTCCATCCTTGCTATCCCAGGCTGCCGTCCTCGAACCCATCCTAGATCGATGATGATGAAGAAGAAGAAGCAACTCCAAATGAACAATCAACGCGCTCGCGTCAAGTAACCTTTACTTGTACCTGCAACTGGTGTTGTAGTAATCTGTGAGCCACAGGGGACTCAGCAATCTTATTTCCAAAGGTATCAAGACTAGCAAAGCTTAATGGGTGAGGCATGGTTAAGTGGTGAGGTTGCAGCAACGGCTAAGTATATATTTGGAGGCTGAACTTACGAGTACAAGAATAAAGAGGGGGATGATCGACGCATAACGGACGTGAACTACTCATGATCAAATGAATGATCCTGAACACCTACCTACGTCAGACATAACCTCACCGTGTCCTCGATCGGAGAAGGAACTCACAAAAGAGACAGTCACGGTTACACACACGGTTGGCATATTTTAATTAAGTTAACTTCAAGTTATCTAGAACGAGTGTTAAACAAAGTTTGCACATTGCCACATAACCGCGGGCACGACTTTCCGAAAGATTTAACCCTGCAGGGGTGCTCCAACTAGTCCATCACAAATTACCACAAGCCGCATAGAAATCCTCGATCACTGCACTCACGATCTCGTCAGATTCCTTAGTGGAAAACCTGAACTCTGAGATTACCCAAAGCATCACCGGAATCCCTATCTACAAGATATCTCGTCAAAGATAAAACTAATCCAGCAAGGCCGCCCGACGTGTCGATGATCCCGATAGGTGCCGCATATCTCCTTCTCAGGACACGACGGATAAGCACAGCGTTCGGTGGCCTAATAGAAATCTCCCAAGTTGCCTCGTGTTGGCCCCGCAAACGGCTCTAGTGTTGGACCAGCACCACAACACTGGCCCCCCTGTATTATGTGAAATTACTCCTCGGGTTCATGACGCCCTATGCTTTAAGTATTAACAAAATTATTATGTTGGGCAAACGTAGTACCAATGTTGGGCCTGTCCAGACCAGCTTTAATCTAAACGAATTATCAAGGGGGTCCCCATAACAACCCCGATTGTGTTAGGAGCGCTCAATTATGGAACGTAACACCGGTATTCGAAAATATGCGGGCAAAGGTGGAACAAAACACCAGGCTAGAAAGGCTGAGCCTTCCACCTTTTACCAAATATATAGGTGCATTAAATTAAATAGCATTAATATGGTGATATGACAAGGGACCCATGTTATCACATGGAAACAACTACACCTGCAACTAGCAACGCTAACAACATGGTTAAGCAAGCGGTAACATAGCCAATCAGTGGTTTGCTAGGTCGAACAAGTTGAAGATTATCATGGCATTGTAGAGAGGCTGATACTTAACATGTGGTAGGCAACGAAACATAAGCGGTAGAAGCGGTAAAACTAGCAAGGCAATGATAGTAATGGTATTTGGGGAAATGGTCATCTTGCCTGAGATCCTCCTTGGAAGAAGAACAACTCCGAGAAGTCGGCGAACCAACGTAGTCGAACGGGTCCTCACATTCCGACACGCTTGCGGAACTCTATCAAGACGGAGCAAACCGGAAACAACATAAACACAGATATTCACCACATGATGCACAACATGATGCACATCCTAATATGATGCATGAACAGGTTAAAATGCAAGGGATGGCATGGCAATTCACCTCACGCAAACACTACATATTAAGTGAAGCTCGATATGCAACGAGTTGCATATCGACGAAACTCCACATTTAATTGATTAGTTCACTCACAATTATTCACGCGCAAAGTTAAATTGTTGTCAACATGGAAAGGGGTGAAGCGACGATCCTACAAGGCATCCTAGACGGTTAACACGCGGAGCATAGATCGGAGCTACGTCACAAGAAACATGCAACACAAGATAATAATGCCATAATGCATCATGCACACAACTGGAAAACAATTTTTTGCCGTCTGCCTAGTCTTTGCCGTCTGCTAGCTGATGGCAAAGAGTGTCTTTGCCTTCAGCTTCAGCAAAACAGACGGCAAAGAACTGGCTGATGGCAAAGAATGTCTTTGCCAGCAGTCAACTCTTTGCCTTCTGCCGCAGACGACAAAGAAGGGGCCAGGAGCCGGCAAAGAAGCTCATCTGGCCGGGGGAACCTTAGGTCAAACTACTCCCTTCTTTGCCGTCTGCTGGCTGACGGCAAAGATGACAGAGGCAGACGACAAAGAGTATAGACACCTTTGCCGTCCGCCAGCAGACGACAAAGGTCCTGAATCTAGTAACGGCTGTCCTGCCCCCACTCCGGCCCTCTCTCTCTCTAAAACGGCCACTCTCTCTCTCTTCCCCCGACGCCCAACGCCGCCACCACCGTCGCCCGGCCACCCCCAGCGCCGCCCCGGTGCCCCTGGGGCCGCCCCCGAAGCCACACAACCCCCCGGCGCCCGTGGTGCCGCCCTCGAAGCCACACAACCCCCCGACGCCCCTCGTGCTGCCCCTGAAGCCCCACCGCCGGCACCGCTGGTTCCCCTGGTGCCGCCCCCGTTGCCCCACCCCCGGCGCCCCACCGTCGGCCCAGCCGGCCCAGCCTCTGCCCCGCAGGCCCCGGCGCCGCCCCCGCAGCCCCAACACTGCCGGTAAGCCCATCCACCCGCACCCCCTTGTTATTTAGTTATTTGGAGGAAGAAGAAGAAGAGGAGTAGGAGGAGGAGGACGAGAAGAAAAAGAAGGGGAAGAAGAAGAAGAAGAGGAGAAGAAAAAAATAAGAAGGAGAAGAAGAAGAAGAAGAAGAAGAGAAGAAAAAAAATAAGAAGGAGAAAAAGTAAAGAAGAAGAGAATAAGAAAAAAATAAGAAGGAGAAGCAGAGAAAAAAGAAGAAGAAGTTGATTTTTTATTGTTTGGTATTTAGTTTTTTGGAATTAGATTATAACTACCGGCATGATTTTTTATTGTTGTTGTAGTAGTTGTTCTTGTTATTGTAGTTGTTGTAGTTGTTGTTGTTATTATAGTTGTTGTGGCATATACAATTTAGTTGGTAGGTTAGTTAATTAGTAGTTTTAGTGGTATTTAGTTAGTTGGTAGATTTAGTTAGTTAATTAGTA
The DNA here is from genome assembly GCF_904849725.1 of Hordeum vulgare subsp. vulgare. NCBI lineage: Eukaryota > Viridiplantae > Streptophyta > Magnoliopsida > Poales > Poaceae > Hordeum > Hordeum vulgare. The sequence goes on along the minus strand of NC_058521.1, from coordinate 244,954,068 downwards.
GATTTAGTAGGTAGTTTAGTGGTAGATTTTGTTTTGTTACTTAGTGGTAGCTAGATTCTTTTTAGTTACTTAGTGGTAGATTCTGTTTTTGTTATTTTTTTGCTGTTTAATGCTTTCTAGGTTTAGCGATAGGTTTAGTTAGCTTGGTTAGTTAGGTTAGTTAGTTAGTTAGCTTAATAGAAAGAATAGGAAGAAGAAGAAGAGGAGGAGGAGGAGAAGAGGATAACAGGAGGAGGATAAGAAGAAGAAGAAGAAGAAGAAGAAGAAGAGGAGGAGGAGAAGACAAAAATAAGAAGGAGAAGAAGAGAAGAAGAAGAGAAGAAGAAGAGAAGAAGAAGAGAAGAAGAAGAGAAGAAGAAGAGAAGAAGAATACCTTTTCCTCCTCCTTCTTCTCCTCCTTCTTCTCCTCCTCCTCCTTCTCCTTCTTCTTGATTTCTTCTTCTTCTTCTCCTCCTCCTCTTTCTTCTCCTCTATCTTATTCTCCTTACCTTATTTTCCCCAACAATGAGATAATTAGACCATTTAGCTACAAATGGCATAAAAACCTTGGTTAGCTCATGAATATTATATTCTTAACTTGTTTTCCTCTAAAATGACATAATTAGAATATTTGTGTCGATCGGGTGGATTTACATGTGATAGTTGTCTTGTCGCTGTGAGGTCTGCTGTGCGAAGACCTGCCCGTGCGTTGTACGAGCTCCGCCCCTGCATTCGTGGGTCAGTACAAATTTCATCACCTCCCCGCCCCTTCATTTACCGTGGCTCGGTTTCCGGATGAAACTTTCTAGATTTAGGTAATTAAATTAATTTATCAGTATGCGTGACCAGTATGCGTCTCCCGTTCGAAAGGGCGACATCTATAAATATGCATGTCTTTGCATATTTATAACAGCCATCCTTTCGAATTGTCCAACATTATCCATGGACAGCCCGACTATGTGTAAATTGGGTTCGTTTTCCCGTATGATGTGCTCTGGATCCGATGCTGAATTTCGTCAGTGCCTCCCTGTTGTTCTCCGGATGCACATCCTCTCTGTTTATTGCGGAGACGTGTATCAGGAGAACAGCGGGGAGGTGCTGCCAAAATTTTGCGTTGGATCCGGAGCAAAGCATGGGAAAACGAACCCAATCTACACATGCTCGGGTGGGATTAGGACCTATCTTTACCTATTAGCGTGTAGGTTGCCTGGACGTAATAAAAATGGCGAACCTGATTAACCGATGAATATAAATGCTAAATTATATATAAATATATTTCTTCTGTCTTTAGTAGCTAGGAAAGATGAGTGATCGTGCGTGGATGTATTCCGGTCACCCTAGTCATAAAGAGATGACGAAAGAATGGTTTGTAAAAACAAAGGAATTTGTGAAAGCCGCATTCGCAAATGGCCAGGAAAGAAACTATTGCCCCTGTCTTGGATGCGACAACTATAAAAAGACGACAGAGGCTGTAATGATTAAACACTTGCAGAGGAGGGGTTTTTAAACCTAATTATACGGTGTGGACATTTCATGGTGAGTCTATACAACGCACAAGAGCTGAGGTGGTCCGTCGTAGCACGGACGAGTATGGTACCGGGATCATAGACATGGTGCAAGACTTTGATGATGCTCGGGATTCAGAAGATGAGATGGAGGAATCTGCAAAGGCCTTTTATGAAATGTTGGAGACTTCAAAACATCCTCTCCATGAGCACACTGAGCTGTGTCAGCTGGATGCAATTGCACAAGTAATGGCTCTGAAGGCTCAGTTCAATTTGGGAAGAGAATGCTACGACGCGATGATGACATTATTTGGACGCTTCCTACCCAAAGGCCATGTCATGCCTGCAAACCTGTACCAGTCGGACAAAATACTTCGTGTACTTAAGATGCCCTATGAGAAGATAGATGCATGTGAGAAAGGATGTGTCTTATTTAGGAAGGAGTATGCACACTTGGACTACTGTCCCAATTGTGAGTCTTGCGGGTATCTTGTGGTAGATAACGGTATGTGTGAGAAGAGGCAGACCAAAATCGCAGTTAGTGTTCTTCGGTATATGCCAATCGTACCAAGACTTCAACGTCTTTTCATTGTCGAAGAGACAGCCAGACATATGACATGGCACAAATTGGGGAAAAGAACCGAACTAGATGTGGATGGGAATAAAATGGTGGTACACACATCGGATGGGGAAGCGTGGAAACATTTCGATGGATTGCATTAGGATAAAGCGGTAGATCCAAGGAATCCTCGAGTCTGCGCCGCCACGGATGGTTTTAATCCCTTTGGCTTGACGGTAACCCAATACAGTTGTTGGCCTGTATTTGTCATTCCACTCAATCTGCCCCCTGGGTAGATTATGCAAAGAAAGAACATATTTCTGACGTTGATAATTCCAGGGCCCAATTATCCGGGGAAGAATATGAATGTGTACCTGCAACCGCTTAAGGATGAATTGGAAGAAGCTTGGGATAATGGGGTCAAGACATACGATGCCGCTAGAAAAGAAAACTTCAAAATGCATGTGTGGTACATGTACTCTATGCATGACTTGCCAGCGTATGCGCTATTCTCTAGATGGTGTGTCCATGGAAGGTTCCCGTGCCCCCAATGCAAGGCAGCTCTTCAGTTTCATTGGTTGCAGGAGGGTCGGAAGTATTCTTTCTTTGACTTGCATAGATAGTTCCTGGATCCTGACCATCAGTTTAGAAAAGACAAAAAGAACATTACGAAAGGTAAAGTTGTCAAAAACTTGGCACCATCTGCATTGACAGGCCAATAGATCCTGGATCAGTTAAACGCCCTCGAGCCTGATCCAGAGCATCTAGGGTATTTCAAGGGGTATAATTCAAAACACGCTTGGACTCACAAGCCATGTTCTGGGATCTGCCTTACTTCAAAGACCTCCTTCTTCGACACAATATCGACATGATGCACACTGAAAAGAATATCAGAGAGGCTATTTTTGGTACATTGTTCGACAAAGATGGGAAGACAAAGGATAATAGTAAGGCTAGAGTCGATCAAGAGACACTATGTCATAGACCATTACAAAACATGCGAGAAGGCAAAGGAAAGCAGAAGTGGTCGAGGCCAAAGGCCTGGTTCAATCTTGGAAGGCCAGTTATGAGGGAAATTATCTTGTGGGTCAAAATGCACTTGATGTTCCCCGATGGGTATGCAGCGAATCTAAAGAGGGGAGCGAGTCTTGAAAAATTAAAAATCGTTGGTATTAAGAGTCATGATTGGCACATATGGCTAGAGCGGGTAATGCTGGTGATGTTACGTGGCTTTATTCGTGAGGATGAATGGCTAGTACTGGCGGAGCTGAGCTATTTCTTCCGTGTTCTTTGTGCGAAAGAATTGTCGCCTGGTGTGGTAGAAGACATGGAGGAGTTTGCACCGGAGTTGTTGTGCAAGTTAGAGAAGATCTTTCCACCGTGCTTGTTTAATCCAATGCAGCATTTGATTTTACATGAACATATAGGACTAGTCGAAATCCATCCAAACACCCATTTAGATGTTCCCGATGTCTATATTACGGCTCAATAGGTGACCCAAGTTTTCCATCTACCGTGGGCATGCCAAACGGATAAGAATCTGGAAGGTTGGTATGTTGTTTATGAAGTGCCGCCACATGTCAGACCACCTCTCCTAGAACAGGATTATGAACCTCACATTAACCCAGACACATATGATGGAGAATTCTTCCAAGAAACACGTCTTTCCAAGAAACGTTTCAAGAACCACCGTGCTTCACCCAAGAACATGGAAGTAGACAGCGATAATGAATCCGACTCCAGCCCTGAGCCGGAACTAGAAGACCTGGAACTCGTAGAGGTTACTGATGCGGATGACCTGTCAATGCTTCAACGATTAAAGAAAGGCCTTTCACAACTTCACGCTGTTGAACCCTACGAGCACGTCATTCATGAAGACATGCGTGATAGTGATGATGATGATGCATTTATTGATGATGATTATTAGTTTGTCAGATTCGCAACTTAAATTATATATATTTTAATCTTTATTATTCATGTACATATTATTATTCATGTCAGTTATTCAATTCTTTATGTTGTACTAATTTCTTTTAATCTTTATCATGGCAGGTCACCAGGTGTTGAAAGATGGTGGGCGCTGGTCCAGATAGCTCGACGGATTCTTCCTAGGTGCCCCGCACGAGGGGTCGTACTTCCCTTCCACCCCTATCTCTCCGTAGAGCCTTGGCAGAAAGTCTGTCGACACCACCCGTGGGTTCTTCTTCATAGGCGTCATTGCCCACTTGGAGAGGTGCTGGTCGGGTAGGGAAGAAGGGGAAGGGTACAGGGAGAGGTGGTGGCCACGGAAGATCCAGGAGGACTGTTGAGCCGTCCTCGCCACCACCACCAGCTCATTCACCCGAGCATAGGACTACTATGGTCGACCCGTTTGCGGAGGAGGCTACGGGGACTCCGTTCCAGGAGCCTGGTGTTGACGGGCATTCGTCCCATGAGACTCCGGTCCAGGAGCAGCCTCGGGTCCAGGTGCATTCGGCCCACGAGACTACGGTTCCGGAGGCTTCACCCGACGTGGAGAGGCCCGGATGTGAGACCTGGATGGATCGGACCGAGTTGCCGGATTGGACCAAGGGTCCGGGTGGCTCAGGGCGCGGGGATCGCGGGGATGAGCTTACGGATAGTGAGGGCGATGTGCAGGTGGACGGGGCCACCGTGTATAAGCGTGGTAGTACACGTCTCCCGGTCGTGCTGGCTACCCGCGAGCAGAGGCCGGTGATTAAACCTGAAGGAGATAGGTAAGTACATTTACTCTTTTTTTAGCTTTTGCCTTCAAGTTTGTTCAAATATCTAATGCGTTGACCTTATCATACTGCAGGGCATGGGTACACCCTCTTGGAGTCCGCAGGCCGAACTCCGTCCTTGGTGTGCTTTGCCGGACAAATTTCCGGGGTTTGTCACGTTGCCTGGTGAGGGTCAGGTTCCTACACTAGGATTTTCCTGGGAGCACTACCAGGCTGCGCAGGCCCCGCCGGAGGAGATTATAGATGGTGTCTTGTGCCACACGAGGGCCAAGATGGTGATCAAGAGCTTTTGGGTAAATTATCCTTTTTCACAATCTGAAATTAACAATAGAGCTAATTATTGTACTAATTGGTGTTATCAGTTTTGATTGCAGACCTTCTATAGGTGTGAGGATGGATATGAGGAGGAGGCGGCCAGGGTTCTCGAGGCCGAGTGTAGGCGGTTACTACAGAACTTACGCCACGAGGCTCGGCCGCAGGCTATTAGAGACTACTACGCCACGCGTCGTATTAAGGAGTAGAAGGATTGCCGCAGAAAGTTTGTGAAGAAGGAGCAATACATGAAGGTAATTACCTTTTCTTAAGTCCTTCTACATAGTTTTCTTGATTTCATTCATAGGGGTAGCGCTCAAAATTCTTTTTAATAACTTACAGGTGCCCCCGAGATGGTGTGCGGATAAGATGGATTGTTGGGAGGTGTTGCTTGATGAGTGGTGCACAGGCAGCTGGCGAGCCGTCCACGAGAATGCGAAGGATCGGCATAGCCAATTGGTTGGTGTGCCACACCATCAAGGCAGCGCCAACTTACTTCAGTTCGGACGAAACTGGGTATGTGATTTGCTTCATGATTCATGCAATTCATTCTTCATGCTAATATTTTGTTCCTCTCTTTTAGGCGCATCACAATAAGACGGAGTTGCCACACTTGTACGACCTTTATGGCATGGCCCATACTGCCTCGTACAAGAAGGCCAAGGCATTCTCTGAGTCTGACCTGGGTGATCCCAATAACTTCACCAACATATCATCCGACCAGAAGCTCATGGCATACAGGGACGCGGGGAAGGCTACGAAAGGGGATGACTTTAAACCTAGCGAGGAACCTTTGGATCCAGAGCTGGTGATGATATCTGGTGGCGGGAGGCCCCATGTCTCGATAGCCATTGGAGATGGGATAATACGTTGTCCACTCACTCTCCCGGAGATCAAGGCGCGCCAGTCGAGCAGCTGTCCTGAGATAACGCATCGTCCACGACCAGTCGATCTTGCTATCGAGGTTAGTTGTACGGACTAAGAACACTTTTATCCATTTCATTATGTGTGTCACCATAGATCATTACCGTGGTAACGAGGAATGGTGTTTCAGGCTGCTCTTCAGAAAGAGAGATTGGCAAACCAGGTTGCTCTTGAGAAAGAGAGATTGGCAAGCCAGGCTGCTCTTGAGGCTGCTCTTGAGAAAGAGAGATTGGCAAGTCAGGCTGCTCTTGATGAGAGGGACCAGACCACGGCACGATTGATTGAGGAGGAGAGATCCTAGAATGAGGCGGGTCAACGGGCCCTGTACGAGCTTTTTGTGGTAAGTTTTTTTTCATATTAGCCAAATCATGTGTGTAATGTCTGTTTCATTACTAACTAATACGACCCGCTCTTCAGGGTCTGTGCGAGAAGAGCGGTCAAGTCCCTGCGCCGATGCCCGTCTTCTCTTTGATTGGCACGGTGAGTTTCATTATAAACTAGTATTAATAATTGAGTGTAATCATGCTAACTGAGACATTGCAAAATATCTATTCTACAGAATAACTCCCGAGCGGCATCGCACGACCCTTCTCCAGGTGTTTCTCCTCCTTGATGACCACTACGGTAAGTTTCTCTTCTCCTCTTTCATATTCTCCTTGCCTTAATTTCCCCAACAATGACATAATTAGCCCATTTAGCTCCAAAAAGACATAGTTAGCTAATTTAGCTCCAAGAAGAGGAGAAGAGGAGAAGAAATAGGACCTATGAAAAGAAAGAAGAAGAAGAAGAAGAGAAGAAGGAGAAGGAGGAGGAGGAGGAGGAGGAGGAGGAGGAGGAGGAGAAGGAGTAGAAGCCCAAGGACCTTCTAGTCCTTGTCCTCCTCCCCCTCCTTATCCTCCTTCTTCTTTATTTCTTCTTCTTCTCCTCCTCCTCCTCTTTCTTCTCCTCTTTCATATTCTCCTTGCCTTAATTTCCCCAATAATGACATAATTACCCCTTTAGCTCCAAAGTGCCATAATAAGCTTAAAATGGCATAAGAACCTTGGTTAGCTCATTAATATTATATACTTAGCTTGTTTTCCTCTAAAATGAGATAATTAGCCCATTTAGCTCCAAAAAGACATAGTTAGCTTATTTAGCTCCAAGAAGAGGAGAAGAAATAGGAAAAATGAAAAGAAAGAAGAAGAAGAAGAAGAGAAGAAGGAGAAGGAGGAGGAGGAGGAGGCCAAGGACCTTCTAGTCCTTCTCCTCCTCCTCCTCCTTCTCCCCCTTCTTATTTATTTCTTCTTCTTCTTCTTCTCCTCCTCCTCCTCTTTCTTCTCCTCTTTCATATTCTCCGGGCCTTAATTTCCCCAACAATGACATAATTAGCCCATTTAGATCCAAAATGCCATAATAACCTCAAAATGGCATAAGAACCTTGGTTAGCTCATTAATATTATATACTTAGCTTGTTTTCCTCTAAAATGGGATAATTAGCCCATTTAGCTCCAAAAATACATAGTTAGATAATTTAGCTCCAAGAAGAGGAGAAGAGGAGAAGAAATAGGAAAAATGAAAAGAAAGAAGAAGAAGAAGAAGAGAAGGAGGAGGAGGAGGAGGAGAAGGAGGAGAAGGCCAAGGACCTTCTAGTCCTTCTCCTCCTCCTCCTCCTACTCCTCCTTCTTCTTTGTTTCTTCTTCTTCTCCTCCTCCTCCTCTTGATTCTCCTCTTTCATATTCTCCTTGCCTTAATTTCACCAACAATGATATAATTAGCCCATTTAGCTCCAAAATGCCATAATAACCTCAAAATGGCATAATAACCTTGGGTAGCTCATTAATATTATATACTTACCTTGTTTTCCTCCAAAATGGGATAATTAGCCCATTTAGCTCCAAAAATACATAGTTAGCTAATTTAGCTCCAAGCAGAGGAGAAGAGGATAAGAAATAGGAAAAATGAAAAGAAAGAAAGAAGAAGAAGAAGAGAAGAAGGAAGAGGAGGAGGAGGAGGGGGAGAAGGAGGAGAAGGCCAAGGACCTTCTAGTCCTTCTCCTCCTCCTCCTCGTTCTCTTACTTCTTCTTTATTTCTTCTTCTTCTGCTCCTCCTCCTCTTTCTTCTCCTCTTTCATATTATCCTTGCCTTAATTTCCCCAACAATGACATAATTAGCCCATTTAGCTCCAAAATGCCATAATAAGCTCAAAATGGCATAAGAACCTTGGTTAGCTCATTAATATTATATACTTAGATTGTTTTCCTCTAAAATGGGATAATTAGCCCATTTAGCTCCAAAAAGACATAGTTAGCTAATTTAGCTCCGAGAAGAGGAGAAGAAATAGGAAAAATGAAAAGAAAGAAGAAGAAGAAGAAGAGAAGGAGGAGGAGGAGGAGGAGGAAGAGGAGGAGGAGGAGAAGGAGAAGGTCAAGGACCTTCTAGTTCTTCTCCTCCTCCTCCTCCTTATCCTCCTTCTTATTTATTTCTTCTTCTTCTCCTCCTCCTCCTCTTTCTTCTCCTCTTTTATATTCTTCTTCTCCCCCTCCTCCTCCTTCTTCTCTTTTTTTTCTTCTTCTCCTCCTCCTTCTCGTTCTCCTTCCCCTCCTCCTCCTCCTCTTTCTTGTTTTTCTTCTCCTTGTTCTCTTCTTGCTTCTTCTCTTTCGTATTCAATTTAGCTTATTTGTCATATATATGTTATTGTTCTTCTTCTTATGACTTTCTTATTCCCATTTTGCAGATTGGATGTACTACATGCATGGAAGCTGGCATTGGAGTGCTTTAGTTTCCGTTTTTATTTGAGTTGATGAACAATGTGGAACTATATGTATATGTATATATGGATGAACAATATATGTGCAACTATATGTATGTATATATGGATGATACTTGGTATGTGTTGGTTCTTTTTATATATGGGATGTACGTTGATGAACAAATGGCATTGATGAGGTTTATATGTATATCATATATGTGTTGTGACCTATTTATCATATATGTGCTATGAATTAAATGTATATGTGCTGTGAAATAGAAAAAATAAACAACAATGTGACAATATAGGCTCTTTGCCGTCTGCTAGCTGATGGCAAAGGCCTTTGCCGTCAGCTGGCAGACGGCAAAGGTGCCACGTGGCGCCCAGCTGTGCAACCTGGGAAGTAGCAGCTGGCCATATAGTATCTTTGCCGTCTGCTTCCAGGGGGGTAGACGGCAAAGAAGAGGGCACAGAGGAGGGGGAGGGGTAGGTAGATGACAAAGAGTGGAGGGGGGAGGAGGAGGAGGCAGACGGCAAAGATGCGACCCTATCCTCAATTTGGCACGAAGGCCTCGTCAGGGATAGAAGCGCATCTCGTCGTGTCGCTAGAATGGATATCGTTACAAGTACATGTACTGAAAAGAAGATATATATATATATATATATATATATATATATATATATATATATATATATATAGAATTGGCTTACACTCGCCACAAGCTACATCAGAGTCACAGCAGTACAGTACATAAACATCATGAAGAAGAGCACGGTCTGACTACGGACGAGAACAAACGAGAAAAGAAGAACGACGTCCATCCTTGCTATCCCAGGCTGCCGGCCTGGAACCCATCCTAGATCGTTGAAGAAGAAGAAGAAGAAGCAACTCAAAATGAACAATCAATGCGCTCGCATCAAGTAACCTTTACCTGTACCTGCAACTGGTGTTGTAGTAATCTATGAGCCACAAGGGACTCAGAAATATCATTTCCAAAGGTATCAAGACTAGCAAAGCTTAATGGGTGAGGCATGGTTAAGTGGTGAGGTTGCAGCAGCGGCTAAGCATATATTTGGTGGCTAAACTTACGAGTACAAGAATAAAGAGGGGGATGATCTATGCATAACGGACGTGAACTACTCATGAACAAATGAATGATCTTGAACACCTACCTACGTCAGACATAACCCCACCGTGTCCTCGATCGGAGAAGGAACTCACGAAAGAGACAGTCACGGTTAGCATATTTTAATTAAGTTAACTTCACGTTATCTAGAACCAGTGTTAAACAAAGTTTCCACGTTGCCACATAACCGCGGGCACGACTTTTCAAAAGATTTAACCCTGCAGGGGTGCTCCAACAAGTCCATCACAAATTACCACAAGCCGCATAGAAATCCTTGATCACGACACTCGCGATCTCGTTGGATTCCTTAGTGGAAAACCTCAACTCTGAGATTACCCAAAGCATCACCAGAATCCCGATGCACAAGATATCTCGTCGAAGGTAAAACTAATCCAGCAAGGCCGCCCGACGTGTCGATGATCCCGATAGGAGCCGCGTATCTCGTTCTCAGGACACGAGGGATAAGCACAGCGTACGATAGCCTGATAGAAATCTCCAGAGTTGCCTCGGGTTGGCCCCGCAAACGACTCTAGTGTTGGACCAGCCCCATTAGCACTGCCCCCTGTATTATGTGAAATTACTCCTCGGGTTCATGACGCCCTATGCTTTCAGTATTAACAAAATTATTATGTTGGGCAAATGTAGTACCAATGTTGGGCCTTGGCAGACCAGCTTTAATCTAAACGAATTATCAAGGGGGTCCCCATAACAACCCCGATCGTGTTAGTAGCGCTCAATTATGGAACATAACACCGGTAGCCGAAACTAAGGGGGCAAAGGTGGAACAAAACACCAGGCTAGAAAGGCTGAGCCTTCCACCTTTTACCAAATATATAGGTGCATAAAATTAAATAGCATTAATATGGTGATATGACAAGGGACCCATGTTATCACATGGAAACAACTACACCTGCAACTAGCAACGCTAACAACATGGTTAAGCAAGAGGTAACATAGCCAATCAGTGGTTTGCTAGGTCGAACAGGTTGAAGGTTATCATGGCATTGTAGAAAGGATGATATTTAACATGTGGTAAGAAACGAAACATAAGCGGTAGAAGCGGTAAAACTAGCATGGCAATGATAGTAATGGTATCTGGGAAATGGTCATCTTTCCTGAGATCCCGCTTGGAAGAAGAACAACTCCGAGAAGTCGGCGAACCAACGTAGTTGAACGGGTCCTCACATTCCGACACGCTTGCGGAACTCTATCGAGACGGAGCAAACGAGAAACAACATCAACACAGATATTCACCACACGATGCACAACATGATGCACATCCTAATATGATGCATGAACAGGTTAAAATGCAAGGGATGGCATGGCAATTCACCTCACGCAAACACTACACATTAAGTCAAGCTCGATATGCAACGATTTGCATATCGACGAAACTCCACATTTAATTGATTAGTTCACTGCCGATTATTTACGCGTAAAGTTAAATTGTTGTTAACATGGCAAGGTGTGAAGCGACGATCCTACAAGGCATCCTAGACGGTTAACACACGGAGAATAGATCAGAGCTACGTCACAAGAAACGTGCAACACAAGATAATTATGCCATGAATGCGTCATGCGCATGCGAGTTCACAACAACACGGGCAAGGGGAGATAGAAACAAGTGTCGCCACAGCGATAGAGAGGGAATCATGGCGGAAAGACGGAAACGAAGCCACGACAACATTCCCATCCCGATAACTCATCGAGATATCGTACCAACGAATTAAAGCGCGTGCGAGAACGCTAAATGAAGATGGGGTGATCCCGGTTACCGGGTTCCCATGTGTCGGGGCTCAACAAGAGAGGTACACGTGCAACGGGCAACATACGACGCAAACATATATTCATCTCATACATCACATGCATTCGTTTCACGACAACGTCCCATGGGTATACCTTCGAGGCGTGCATATCTGAGCGGATCGATTCGAAGCGGACGTCGTGGAAGTCGAGGTACTCGGTCTCGTCGATGGTAGTTGTTCGCTCGGCGTCGTGGTTCACGTCTTCGGCGACGGTAGTCGAACTCGTTCCGGGGGTCGTCGAGGACGTAGTTCTTGTTGTAGTACTCGGGTCTCGTCGGATCCATGAAGGAGGAATGGCGCACGCGGCGACGGCAAACGGCAGCACAAGCTAGCAACACCAATCTACAGCAGCACGGGCAACAGCAACACGCAAGAAAGCAAAAGCATCTACATCAACTAGCTATCTAGCAGCAAGCATGCAAAGCAAGCAACAAAGCAAGGCAGGCAACAAGCAAGCAACCACAAGCAGGTTAGCAGCAACAGCTACAGCTATCAACAGCAACAGGGCAGCATCAGGCAAGCTAGCAGCAACAATACTTGGAAAGCAGCTAAGCAACGGCAACAACAACAAACTAGCAGCATCACAACGCGGGGCGAGCAACACAACAACCCTTCGACAGCAACACCAAACGCAGCAACAGGCAGCAGGAGCTGCTCGGCAACAGCGACGGCAGGAGGAGGAGGACGGGGTCCTGGAGGCCTAGCCGTGGCCAGCACGACGCAGGGGAACAGCGGCAGGGCGTCGCCAGCGAGCAGCGAGGCGAGTCCGAGGGGCGGCGAGCTCGGGGAGCGACGGGCGGCGCACGGGGAAGACGGGGAGGAGGCCAGGGCGACAGACGTGCAGTGAGGCCGCGCGACGGCTGGAGACGGGTGGCGCGCGGGCTACCGGAGGGCGCAGGCGGCGGCCATGGCGGGGCGAAGGCCAAGGCGAGGGGCGAGGGCGGCATGGGGAGGCAGCCGGCGATGAGGACTGCAGAGAGGGGCGGCTATGCGAGCGAAGCTGCCGGCTAGCTTCGGTACAGGAGGAGGGGCTCGAGGGGATTGGGAGGAAGGAGGCGCACGGGGAGAGGAGAGGGATCGGGCTGGAGGGAGCTGCGCAGAGGGACGAGATGAGAGGCTCGAGGGGATCGGCGAGGGGACGCTAGGGTTGGGGGGCTGCTGGGCCTGGGCCGGCTAGCCTGGGCAGGCTCCCTCTCCCTATTGTTTTTTTAACTTTTAAAACAGAAACTTTTAAACAAAGAAAAGATTTTCACAAAGGTAAAATAAAATAATAAAAAATGCCTTAGCTCCTTTGAAAATTTATACGCCAACTATAAAATAGCTTGGGCATTTTAAACAAATAAAAATGAAACCTTTTCGAAGAAATAAATAAACCCTTTTCTTACAAAATGATAAAATCACACCCCTTTTATAAATAAAATGCAACTCTAGTTTTGAAATGAAACAAAAGAAGAAATAAAAGAAAAACCCAAGGGTTGACCCCACATTTAATAAAAGGGCTTTAGAAGAAGACGAACTTGTTTTTAAAAGGGGTTAAAACCGAAATCTTTAGCAAACCACAAAAACAAATAAAAGAGGAGAGAGGGGGAGTTCCTATTGCATGCAAAGACACCGAGAGCACTTGAAGCACACACACTCAAAACACCACACACGACAGATGATGCAAGATGCCTTGCATGATGCGATGATGCAAACTAAATGAAGATGCAACAAATAAAACTAATCACACGACGGAAACGGAAATAAAGGGGGAATCTTCTGGAACGTCGGCAACGGGCTGTCACAACTCTCCTACACTATAAGAGGATCTCGCCCCAAGAGCCAAGAATGAAAGGGGGAGAGGATGAGAAAGAACAAGAGGTAAAACTTAGTCGCTTCTTTGAGAAACGAGTGAAACCAACAATCCTTGAAGGTTGCACGGAGACGAGGAATGATATGAGAAAAAGCGAGAATTGACGGAAAATTTCGGCAGCACTTCCGTCGGAAAATGGGACAAAAATTCGATAAGAAGAGAGAATTAGACAATATTCATAACAAACAACTAAATAGAGCAAGGGAACACCATGATCTTGATAGAACAAGATGATAGACCCAAAAGAGTAACATCACAATGCCTCCTGAACAAGAGAATAAGAACTAGCTCAAGCGGAAGAAGAGAATGAAGAAAAGATTGACAACTATCATCACAATAGAATTGAAGAGCCTCCGGACAGAGAATTGACGTTGTAGTTGGAGAACCAACAACGAAAAACAAGATAGTAGTGGGCTTATGAAATCATCTCAACAAATATGAGCTGACAACCAACCACTAAAAGAAACAAGGATAGCTGCAAGCAAAGATATCAAAACTTCTTACACCAAGAGGGTGCATTGAGAACTGGGAATAAAGACAAGCACCATGATAGCATAATCCGTAGGAGAAGCTTTAGGTGGAGTCTAACCCAAGATAGCTCAATTAAGAAATCATGGGTTGAAGTATCTCATGATCAAAGAATTGTTGGATTTAATTATCTCATTGTTGAAAGGAAAACTCTTCGAGGCTCCTACACTACAAGAATGCTATAATACCACCTCAAAGGATAAAGGAAGAACAATTGCACTGGAGATGCAAGAGAAAGAATACTTGAGGTACTCCAACAGGAATCTTGAAGAACACTTGAGAATGGATTGAAACCTTGATGAACCACCATGAAGGACCTCCGTATACAAATGAATGATGCAATGATAAGAAGGTAGAAAAGAATAAGATTATGACCTTGCCAAGATTTAGATGAAGCAACACGAAGAGATACTTGAGAAAACTTGGAACTCTGGAAAAGAAAAGACAAGAACACTTGAGAAAAGGAATTGATATCAAGAGCCACTCCGGAAGAAGAATTGAAATCATTTGATGAAACAAGAATAAGAATTATGTTATGCTAATCCTTCATCAAGTTTAATTGATGACAAGCAACGGATTTAGCGTAGCACTTATTCCTCTTGAAAGAATCTTGAAGAGGCACAGAGATAAGCACCACTTAAGGCGTGATTGAAGGACACACCGGTAAGAATTCACAACTGAATGGGAACACCACGAATTAATGCAGATACATGAGAATGAAGAGATCGTGAGCCACCTAAGAGAAACTAGAACAAGGCACCGGAATAATCGAGAGACGAACAAAGAGACAACCATTGAGAAGAATTGAGGATGAAAGCTGAAAGCTGAGAACAAAGAATCTTCTAAAATGATGGCCTTCGGAGGAGCGAGAAATAAAAACAACTCAGCACTACACCGGATAGCAAGAAATGTATCACTCATGATCGACAACAATTAAGATGATGGCACAAAGCTGAAATGATGAATCTGCAAGAGAATGAACCAAGATTGAGAGAAACACCCCTTCGAATAGCAAGCTGAGAATGATGATGAGAAACAACAACAACAATTACTGAGACACTCTGGAATAACGAAGAATTAAAGGTTCAACCAAATATGAGAATTAATTCAAATAGGCCTTGGAGAAGGGATATGACTGATGAAATTCATACTTACGTCATAGTAGAAAAGAATTAGAGATCTCTGGGAAAAATTAGAAGAGCCAGGAAAGATCCTGGGAAAAACCTGTGGGTTATGGGCCCACTCAAAGAAACCACCGTTGAAACAACTGATTATAAGGAGAGATATTGCACCGGTATAAAGAGAACTAGATGAGGTTAACACCTCGAAATAATGAAAGATCTGAAAACAAGAAACTCTAAGACAACTTCAACACACCGGATAGAAAGGAGATGAATGAATAAGAATGCACTTAGATGAAATCCAATCACTGAAGAAAAAGGGCGGGAGGGCGGGAAAAACAAAGACAACTTGGGACAGATGAGATGAACTCCGGAAAGAAATGAGAGAATGATCTTGCAAAATTTGAGAGGATAGAATTACTTGAAGAGAAACACACCAGTTGAAAAATAATTCATACGATGACTCTGGTTGAAAAGAATTGATAAGATGATCTGATTGAGCAAAGAATTTGCATTCACATAAAAATATGAGAACACATATTAGGAAAGATCTGAAATCACCACTTGACATCGAAAGCAACACGAATTACCACATTCAACAAAAGAAAGGGTACGACTTGCAATAAGCTAGAACAAACTCATGAGAAAGATTTCGTCCGATATTTTCGTGGAAAGGATCGCACGGGCTCGATTTTACAGTAGCCACCAAGTGCAAGGCAGTGCACCCGACATACGAAGCGTCCCCGAGTTGTAGCAAGCTACAAGGACTCTTTAAGACACGGCGTGTACCACTTTAAGTCGACCGTTAACAAACGAATCCACTAGATGTCGAACCCCAACCTAACATCATGAATTTGCTGGAAGATTGTCCTATAAGCAACTACTTGAATTCCCACCTATGAATTCCCGAAATTTCTGCTCATGCAATCTCGTACACGGATACAAGGAGTAATATAACACAACTCCTATACTAACCCGTCACCTGTATCACATCCGTCAACACACAACCAGAATCTCGGACCCTCATCTACAACAGACCCTCGTGATCACAATGATACAAAGTATGGCAGTACGCCCGCAAAATCTGCACCAGTACTGGGGACATCGGGGTTATCTCGCCACTACTAGTATTGAAGCAATTACGAACATCCTTCGTTCTGAGATACTAAGAAATCTGAATGATAACGATGTGCTCATGAATCCCCTGGAGCTCAACTCCCCGGAAGAAAATCAAGTCAGACAGGAGGCACCAAGACAGAACTCCGTCACATCGGCATCATATAGATCCCAAAAATATCCGCGTGATCCTAAAAAAAATTGAGTGAGAAGAGGAGTAGAATTAAAATATTACGTCAAGATTCCTCACCAGAGCATAGAAGAGGATAAAAAAGAATCCTACTCTCCGATATATAACTAGACTCAAGTAGTTTTTCACTAGACTCGACTCGGTCAAGTTCGATCAATCAAGGGGGCTCCTAGGTCGGTACTGCTCAGATACCAACTTGTCATGCCCAAGATGCGACCCTCTCCTCAATTTGGCACGAAGGCCTCGTCAGGGATAGAAGCGCATCTCGTCGTGTTGCAAGAATGGATATCGTTACAAGTACATGTACTGAAAAAGGAGATATATATATAGAATTGGCGTACACTCTCCACAAGCTACATCAGAGTCACAATAGTGCAGTACATAAACATCATGAAGTAGAGGAGGGTCCGACTACGGATGAAAACAAACGGGAAAAGAAGAACGACGTCCATACTTGCTATCCTAGGCTACCGGCCTAGAATCCATCCTAGATCGATGAAGAAGAAGAAGAAGAAGCAACTCCAAATGAACAATAAACGCGCTCACGTCAAGTAACCTTTACCTGTACCTGCAACTGGTGTTGTAGTAATCTGTGAGCCACAGGGGACTCAGCAATCTCATTTCCAAAGGTATCAAGACTAGCAAAGCTTAATGGGTGAGGCATGGTTAAGTGGTGAGGTTGCAGCAGCGGCTAAGCATATATTTGGTGGCTAAACTTACGAGTACAAGAATAAAGAGGGGGATGATCTACGCATAACGGACGTGAACTACTCATGATCAAATGAATGATCCTGAACACCTATCTACGTCAGACATAACCCCATCATGTCCTCGATCGTAGAAGGAACTCACGAAAGAGACAATCACAGTTACGCACACGGTTGGCATATTTTAATTGAGTTAACTTCAAGTTATCTATAACCAGTGTTAAACAAAGTTGCCACGTTGCCACATAACCACGGGCACGACTTTCCGAAAGATTTAACTCTGCAGGGGTGCTCCAACTAGTCCATCACAAATTACCACAGGCCGCATAGAAATCTTCGATCACGACACTCGCAATCTCGTCGGATTCCTTAGTGGAAAACCTCAACTCTGAGATTACCCAAAGCATCACCGGAATCCCGATGCACAAGATATCTCATCAAAGGTAAAAATAATCCAGCAAGGACGCTCGACGTGTCGACGATCCTGATAGGAGCCGCGTATCTCGTTCTCAAGACACGACGGATAAGCACAGTGTACGGTGGCCTGATAGAAATATCTCGAGTTGCCTCGGTTTCGCCCCACAAACGGCTCTAGTGTTCGACCAGCACCATCAACACTGGCCCCCCTGTATTATGTGAAATTACTCCTCGGGTTCATGACGCCCTATGCTTTCAGTATTAACAAAATTATTATGTTGGGCAAATGTAGTACCAATGTTGGGCCTTGCCAGACCAGCTTTAATCTAAACGAATTATCAAGGGGGTCCCCATAACAACCCCGATCATGTTAGGAGCGCTCAATTATGGAACATAACACCGGTAGCCAAAACTAAGGGGGAAAGGTGGAACAAAATACCAGGCTAGAAAGGCCGAGCCTTCCACCTTTTACCAAATATATAGGTGCATTAAATTAAATAGCATTAATATGGTGATATGACAAGGGACCCATGTTATCACATGGAAACAACTACACCTGCAACTAGCAACGCTAACAACATGGTTAAGCAAGCGGTAACATAGCCAATCAGTGGTTTTCTAGGTCGAATATGTTGAAGGTTATCATGGCATTGTAGAGAGGCTAATATTTAACATGTGGTAGGCAACGAAACATAAGCGGTAGAAGCGGCAAAACTAGCATGGCAATGATAGTAATGATATCTGGGAAATGGTCATCTTGCCTGAGATCCCGCTTGGAAGAAGAACAACTCGGAGAAGTCGGCGAACCAACGTAGTCGAACGGGTCCTCACATTCCAACACGCTTGCGGAACTCTATCGAGACGGAGCAAACCGGAAACAACATCAACACAGATATTCACCACAGGATGCACATCCTAATATGATGCATGAACAGGTTAAAATGCAAGGGATGGCATGTCAATTCACCTCACGCAAACACTACACCTTAAGTGAAGCTCGATATGCAACGAGTTGCATATCGACGAAACTCCACATTTAATTGATTAGTTCACTCCCGATTATTTACGCGCAAAGTTAAATTGTTGTTAACATGGCAAGGGGTGAGGCGACGATCCTACAAGGCATCCTAGACGGTTAACACGCGGAGCATAGATCGGAGCTACGTCACAAGAAACATGCAACACAAGATAATTATGCCATGAATGCGTCATGCATGCGAGTTCACAACAACACGGGCAAGGGGTGTCGCCACGACGAGAGAGAGGGAACCATGGCGGCAAGACAAAAACGAAGCCACAGCAACGTTACTATCCTGATAACTCATCCAGATATCGTGCCAACGAATTGAAGCGCGTGCGGGAACACTAAAGGAAGATGGGGTGATCCCGGTTACCGGATTCCCATGTGTTGGGGCTCAACGAGAGGGGTAAACGTGCAACGGGCAACATACGACGCAAACATATATTCATCTCATACATCACATGCATTCGTTTCACGACAACGTCCCATCGGTGTACCTTGGAGGCGTGCATATCGGAGCGGATCGGTTCGAAGCAGACGTTATGGAAGTCGAGGTACTCGGTCTCGTCGACGGTATTCATTTGCTCGACGTCGTGGTTCACGTCTTCGGCGACGGTAGTCGAACTCGTTCCGGGGGTCGTCGAGGACGTAGTTGTCGTCGTGGTACTCGGGTCTCGTCGGATCCATGAAGGAGGAATGGCGCACGCAGCGACGGCAAACGGAAGCACAAGCTAGCAACAGCAATCTACAGGAGCATGGGCAACAGCAACACGCAAGCAAGCAATAGCATCTACAGCAACTAGCTATCTAGCAGCAAGCATGCAAAGCAAGCAGCAAAGCAAGGAAGGCAGCGAGCAAGCAAACACAAGCAGGCTAGCAGCAACATCTACAGCTATCAACAGCAACAGGGCAACATCAAGCAAGCTAGCAGCAGCAATACTTGGCAAGCAGCTAAGCAGCGGCAACAACAGCAAACTAGCAGCAGCACAACACGGGGCGAGCAGCACAACAACCCTTGGACGGCAACACCAAACGCAGCAACAGGCAGCAGGAGCTGCTCGGCAACTGCGACTGCAGGAGGAGGAGGATGGCGTCCTGGAGGCCTGGTCGTGGCCAGCATGGCACCGGGGAACAGCGGCAGGGCGCCGCTGGCGAGCAGCGAGGCGAAGCCGAGGGGCGGCGAGCTCGGGGAGCGACGGGTGGCGCACGGGAAAGACGACGAGGAGGCCAGGTCGACAGACGCGTAGCGAGGCAGCGCGACGGCTGGAGACAGGTGGCACGCGGGCTGCCGGAGGGCGCAGGTGGCGGCCATGGCGGGGCGAAGGCCGAGGCGAGGGGCGAGGGCGGCATGGGGAGGCGGCCGGCGGCGAGGACTGCACAAAGGGGCGGCTGTGCGAGCGAAGCTGCCGGCGAACTTCGGTACGGGAGGAGGGGCTTGAGGGGATTGGGAGGAAGGAGGCGCACGGGGAGAGGAGAGGGATCGGTCTAGAGGGAGCTGCGCAGAGGGAGGAGACGAGAGGCTTGAGGGGATTGGCGAGGGGACGCTAGGATTGGGGGGCTGCTCGGCCTGGGCCGGCTGGCCTAGGCAGGCTCCCTCTCCCTATTGTTTTTTTAAACTTTTAAAACAGAAGCTTTTAAACAAAGAAAATATTTTAACAAATATAAACTAAAATAATGAAAAATGCCTTTGCTCCTTTGAAAATTTATACCCCAACTATAAAATAGCTTGGGCATTTTTAAACAAGTAAAAATGAAACCTTTTCGAAGAAATAAATAAACCCTTTTCTTACAAAAGGATAAAATCAAACACCTTTTATAAATAAAATGCAATTCTAGTTTTGAAATAAAACAACAGAACAAATAAAAGAAAAACCCAAGGGTTGACCCCACATTTAATAAAAGGGTTTTAAAAGAAGACGAACTTGTTTTTAAAAGGGGTTAAAACCGAAATCTTTAGCAAACCACAAAAACAAATAAAATAGGAGACACGGGGAGTTCCTATTGCACGCAAAGACACCGAGAGCACTTGAAGCACACACACTAAAACATCACACGCAACAGATGATGCAAGATGCCATGCATGATGAGATAATGCAAACTAAATGAAGATGCAACAAATAAAACTAATCACACGACGGAAACGGAAATAAAGGGGGAATCTTCTGGAACGTCGGCAACGGTCTGTCACAGGTAAAACACAGGGTGTGACAATATTCTAACTTTTTCATGGCTCATACCCCCCGATGCAATCCATAGCATCATCAAAACATGGAAACTATGCACGTAAAAACAGAATCTCTCTAGAACAGAACAGGTTGTAGTAATCTATAATGAACCTATACGTTGGTAAATCCAGAAATTATGAAAAATTAGGATGACCTCGGAAATTTGTATATATGTACTATTTAAGAAATTTCAGTTTAAAAAGATGTCCCAGCAAAATCAGAGAAATTTTGTAGTGGACATAAAAGTTTCTGTTTTTGGAGTGTATAAATTCTCCTCATCATACAAATCATCCCAAAGGATTTACTTGGCACAAACACTAACTGAAACATAAAAACACAATCATTACAAAAGCAATTATTATGTCATCACAAACAAATATAAAGTAAAAGCAAAAAATAAATATTACTATTGGGTTGCCTCCCAACAAGCGCTATTATTTTATGCCCCTAGTTAGGCATAACACATAGTTTCAAGTGTTGTCATCTTTGACACTCCACACATAAGTAGCTCTCCTGATTGATTCATAAGGTGGTCTAATTCTATTTCTAGGTAAGTTTTCCATTCATTTCTTTAATGGGAATTAGAACCTTATGTTTCCCTCTTTCATGTTAATGTTGCACCTATAGTTTATAGGAAGGGAATTCCAAGTATAATGGGACAAGTAAAATTGTAATCAATATCAAGCACATTGAAATCTACAAGCACATAATTTCCCTTTGATATAATCATCAAATCAGTAAATCTACCTAAGGGTTTCCTAATGGTAGAATCCGCAAGACGCAAGTTTAGGAAACACTCTTCAATATTACTCAGACCAAGCACATCACATAAAGATTTAGGTATAGTTGAAACACTAGCACAAAGGTCACACAAATAATTGCATTAATATTTATTTATCTTAATTTTGATAGTACGTTCCCACTCATCATCCATCTTTCTAGGAATAGAAACTTCGAGTTCAAGTTTCTCATCATAAGCTTTTACCATAGCTTCTACTTTATGTTGAGTAAAAGTTTTGTTTTGTTAATAAGCATTGGGTGAGATAATAATGGATAGCAGCAAGGAAATATATTAAATAAAGAGCAATTATCATAATTAAAGTCTTTGTAATCCAACATAGTGGACACATTACTAGTTAAATTTTTGACCTTTCCGAACCCACTTCTTTTAGTTTGAGCATCAAGATCATCACCCTCCAAGCAAATGGGGTGCTCCTTAACTAGAGTTGACTCATCTTCAGTCTCATTATCATTAATATTCAGATAAGTAAACAAGGATTCAATAGTATAATTACCAATCATTTAAAGATCTTCATCATGATTCCAGTAAAAAACGGGTGGAAGAGTTTTTTCTAGGAATTCCCACTTAGCTTTCAAGTTAGCGCTCCTCTCCTTACTTTGATTAATAGAAACTTGGATATATTTAATAGTCTCACTAAAATCATGATTAGGAGGCAAAGTTTTGCTTTTAAGAGTTTCTACATGAAGAGCAATTATATCCATGGTTTTAGGCAAACTATCAACAACATGCAATTTTTGTTCTACCATAGTATTGAAAACTTTTCGAGAATCAATGAATTCCTTAATTGTGTTCCCAAGATCATAGGGTATCCTATTATAGTTTTTAGACGAGTTTCCATAAGAATTAACATAATGATTTCCATAGTTGTTAGAGGAATTTTTGGGATACGACCTAGAATTGAAATTACCGCTATAAGTATTGTTGTTGAAATTATTTCACGAGACAAAGTTCACATGAGTAGAAAAATTATTTTGCTAAATCAAAGTATACAAGGGCATGTTATTAGAATCAACACGAGCATTTTTATTAGCAACCAAATTAATAAGAGGATCCACTTTTTCAATCAAAGTAGCGATTTCCTCAACAAAATTTACCTTCTTACCTGTTGGAGCTCTCTTGATATGCCATTGGGAATAAATGGTCATGATGTTGTCCATATGTTTTGTGGCCTCTCCTAATGTCACATCCATAAATGTACCACATGGAGCAGAATCTAGAAGATTTCTAGACACAAAGTTTAGTCCAACATAGAAGTTTTGGATAATCATCCACAAGTTTAAGCCATGAGTGGGGAAATTCCTTATCATCAATTTCATTTTCTCCCAAGATTGTGTAACATGTTCTTGATCATGATTTTTAAAATTCATTATTTGCTTTCTAAGGGAGATGATCTTAGCAGGAGGAAAATACTTGGCAAAAAAACTACTTTACACTTATCCCATGTTCCAATATTATTACATGGTAAACAAGAAACCCAAGATTTAGATTTATCTCTTAGTGACAAAGGAAACCATTTTAATTCAAAAATATCATTATCCATATCCTTTTTCTTTTGGATATCACAATGTTTAACAAAGTTATTAAGATGTGAAGTGGGATCCTCATTATGACTTCCTAAAAATTGATCTTTCATGACAAGATTCAACAATGCGGCATTAATATCAAAATCCTCCGCACTAGTGGTGAGTGGTATTTGAGTACTAATAAAATAAATGTTATCACTATTTGAGAAGCCGCACAACTATGTAGTATCTTGAGACATGGTGACCTAGCAAGCAACGCAGGACAAGTAAACTATACAGCGGAGATGCACACTAGTGACAAGGTAAGCAAGCAAAGGTAAATATTTTTATTTTTTTATTTTTTATGAGATAAACTAGATATACCATCAAATAAAAATAGGAACATGTGAATGAAAAATTGTCTGGAGTTACTTGGTAGTTGGTGATGATATTCCCCGGCAACGGCGCCAAAACTCCTTCGTGATACTTGTGATCTATGTTGGATTTTCCGTGAAGAGGACCGGTTATCGCGACACATTGTGGGTAAGTATTTCCCTCAATTATGAAATAAATTTTTATCAAACCAATATGAATATCAACAACAACCGTCTTCATCGGCTGCACACAAAAGAACAAACAACTTGCACCCAACGCGGGCAACAGGGTTGTCAACCCCCTTGATCTCGTTATTTGTAAGCAAGTGAGGTGTGTAGATAATTTTAGATAATTGTAAAATAAAATTAAAACAGGGAAATGGAAGAAAGGTATTGAACGTTTTGTATATATATGGTGAATAGACCCGGGGGCTATAGTTTTCCCTAATGGCACCTCCCATGAAAACAACATACGGTGGGTAAACAAATTACTGTTGGGCAATTGATAGAAAAGAGGATAGTTATGCGGTATTCATGGCAATGATCATGTGTATATAGGCATCACATCCGTAAACCAATAGGCCGGCTTCTTGAACCTATTACTATTACTCCACTCATCGACAACTATCAGCATGCATCTATAATATTACGTAAAATAGAGTAATGCCTCGAGAACGATGGCATGATGTAGACAAAGTAAATTGAAGCAATGTGAATAAAACCCATATTTTAAACCTAGGTAGAAGCAACACAAAGATGCATATTGTACCTTCTTTCGCTCGGATATAGAAATTTTCCAGGTTGAACCTACTACAATGAAACTCTCTCACTCAAGAAATAACAATCTAGTTGGTGAAACTATTTCAATAGATCAAAGAGAATTATGAAGCTATCATAATCATGCACATAATAATCATATTTGTATTCATATAAGACTCAAATATTTATCATGAATAATCTGAACATAAACTCACGATTCATCGGACCCAACAAATGCACCATACAAAAGGATTACATCATATGGATGAAAGCGAAAATGTGATGATCATTTTATGAAGATCAAGGGAGAGAGAGATTGCCATCGAGATACTAGCCATGGATTGGTAGGTTTGTGGTGAACTAGACGGCAACAAGGTTGATGAAGAGGCCCTCCATGATCTATCCCCCCTTCGATAGTGTGTCAGAAGGGAGCTCTAGATTGCCTCCCGTCAGAACGGGGACTTGCGGCAATGTAAAATGTGTTTCGGGACTGCCGTTAGGGCTTATGGGATATATAGAATTTATCATCTAGAGAACTGAGTTGGAAGAGCCTCAAGGGGCCCACAAGACATGAGGGCATGACCCCAGGCTGTGTCGTGTTGGTTTGTGGGGCCCTCGATTGGCCTCCAGCCTTCTTCCCTCACAAGGCAGGGCCACCACCGGTTCCCAAAGCGATCCCTAAAGGTTTCCTCTTTTTTCAAGAAGTTCGGGACCATGGGGCTCACGAGGTAGGAGGTCATCCTTCAGCCCACCAGTGCGTCACACCAGGAAGCTTTTGCACGCGAAGACCACTTTAGTCAGGGTAGGGTGCAGTCATGTCCCCTTTCAGAATGGTCGTTGTGCTAACCCTTCCCACCGGGTGTGTTTTCGGGGGAAGAGGGTCGATGCTAGTATAAGAGAAAATAGGCTGCCACCATAGTTGCAGTAGAGAAAACCAAAAGTAGGAACTACACATGTACACCCTCTCTCTCGAGTCTTCGAGCAATACAGAAAACATGAGTAGGGTTCTACACCATGGGGTAGCCCGAACTTGAGTAAAGTACCATGTCTGTTGTTCTTCTTTTGCAAACTCTAACACATCAGAGAATTGTCATGAGGTCGCATGGTGGAGAAGGGTAGGAGAGCCTGTGCACCCCATAGTTCGAACCTCTCTGGTCCTCGGAGCTTTAGTTCCGACACTTCTACTTTAGCTGAGTTAGCCATGTCCACTCTTGTTGTCTTTGAATAGTTCTTTGCCACAACATTTCCTGAAGGCGTGAAGGGAGGAGGAGGCAGGAGATGCCGCTGGTTGGTGCACTTGGTAGAATAGTGGCCCCTCTGACAAGACTTGTGACAAATCACCTCTTAGAGGAGACGGAAGTTGTCTAGAAGAGTAGCACTTCCTGACCTGGGTTCCTGATGCCTCTCCTAGAACCCTGGGTTTGGTGGGTGGGAAGAACCATGTCGATCGTGCTAGTTCTGGTGCTAAGTGTGGTGGAATGGAGGAGGGTTTTGGAACTCAGTAATGTACTAATAGACAATCATACTTCCTCGCTTCAGGTTCCTAAAGTTCTCACACATCCCTTCAACAACACTCATCACGATGTGATGAGCTCAGAAGTCCTGATAGGAGTCGTCCCAGGTAACACACGACGAGCTCTCGAGTCTTTGTACTGCTGCCACCACTCTCCTGGCTGGTTCTTCAACTTGAATGTTGCAAACTTGACATAGTCCTCAGGCATAACATTGCTGCACTCGAAATTCTTGCTAATATCGATGGGCCAGTCGTCACCGTCAAGATCCGGAACACAGTTGGTGAAGGACTTGGGTTGGTGTGGAAGAAACTGGTTCAAAGTTGCAGTCTGAGGCTGGTTATTGAATTTTTGCCGTAGGCCAAGATTACCCTGATACCCTAGGTTCCTTTCTTGCATCATTTTAAGAAACATCTAAGCATTTGGATTGGTCACACCCTTCATAGGTTTCCACGGCTCGAGAGGTGAATTTGGGGGTGGTGAAGGGTTAGCACCAGCCCCATCATCACGACCCAGGTTTCCACGAGTTGCAGGAGCCATCCTCGAGATGAACATGAATATTAGATCTCAATTGAGAAGATGAAGCTGATAAGCTAAACGAAAGGCTAGAAATATTGGAAAATATACTCTTTGCAATTTCCATTCAACTAGAATTAGTTAGAATGCTTCCATAGATTAGCGACAACATCATAAGATTAGAAGCACCTGTAATTCAACAAAGTATTAAGGTAAGAATTGCTTAGAACAAATGTATAACCAAACATCTCTTTTAATAAGCTTCAAGGTGACTATACAAATTACCACCTGAGAACTCCTGAAATCTTTCGGTTATACAATGGGGTCCATGGATACATGGAGCAAAACCTCACACAAGTCCTAACATGATACTACAATCCAATGTAACACATCCTTCAACACATAACCAGATGTCTCAGAACTCATCTACCTCAGACCCTTGTAATCACAATGATACTAATTATGGTAGTACATCTGGATGCTCATCCGAGTACTAGGCGATGCCAAACTCCTATCACCACGATAAGTATTGAAGCAGTTTCGAACATCCTCATCCTAAGATACTAAGGAAACTGGACTATAACAATGTGTCAAGAATCACCCAGATTTCTACTTCCCAGAATAAAGTCAATGCAGAGAGGAGTAACCAAATACATAATTCCATCACATCGACATCATAGAGGTTCCAAAATACCCACGTGGTATTAAAAAAATTGAGTGTGAAGAGGGGTAGAATTAAAATTCCTACATCAGGATTCCTCAGTAGAGCAGGGTAGAGATGTAAAGATAATCCTACACTCCTATATATAACTAGACTCAAAACATTTTTCTAGACTCGACTCGACAAAGTTCCATCAAGAAAGGGGCTCCTATGGTCGGTATGGCTTTCATTACTAACTTGTAAAGCCCAAGATATGTTACTATATATCCTCATCCGAGCCCAAAGCCTTGATAGGGATAGAAGAGCATCTCCTTGTTTTGCAAGAATAGATATAATTGCAAAACATGTAATAGAAGAGTAGAGTATATGAATTGGCTTACACTCACCACAAGCTACATTACATAATCAATACAATCATCCCTATGAACCTCCAGAAGTGCAGGGTCTGACTGTGAATTATATCAAATGGTAAAATCAGATGACATGTATCTTGCTATCCTAGGCTGCCGACCAAGTAGACCTCCTAATCGTCTGGGTAGGTGACATACATGCGCCCACGCTCCTCGTCAAACTCTCACTAGAGCCGGGTAGCATCAATTGGATCGAACTTATTTATAAATGTACCTGCGGTGTTGTAGTAATTTGATAGCCACGGGGACTCAGTAATCTCATTAACTCAGGTACCGAGACGATCTGAGATGGTGGGTGAGGTATGGTTAAGTGGTGAGGTTTGAAGTAGCACTAAGCATATATTTGAGTTTCCCTCCAGAAGGCAAGTCCCAACACTTACCAGTTTTGTACTAGGAGACCAAAGTAATTAACGTCGGGCGCTCGGACGAACGTCACTAGCAAGGCCACGAGCGCTTCATAGATGGCGTCGTTGGCGGGATGAAGACCACCTTTGTCAGGAAAGACTGCACATTTGTCCCCCTTTGAATTGTCGCCATGTGGTCACCCTTTTCCCTCCAATGTTTTGTTAAGAGAGCCCCATGGCGAAGATAAGAGGGGAAGACGGGCACCTAGATAGGGATAGAGGACTGATCTCCCATTCTCAAGAGAGATCCCTTCTTCTTCCTCGTAGCTTGTAACACTTGCGCAACCCAACAAAGAAGTAAAAATACAAAGGAGGAGTAGGGTTTTACACTGCGGTGTGGTCCAAACATGGCAAAACTATGGTGTCCTTGTTGTGCTATGAATGCATGACTTGATCATAATCGAGAGGAGAGTTGTAAGTGCATCCATCTCCCTATTCTTCCAAGTGGGTTCTAGAGAGGTTTCCCCGTAGGCAGGAAACCAATCTCCGACATTTTCGCGAGCTTCCTTCGCATCTTGAAACTTGACGCTCACATGGCCAACGCGCATCGCTAGTGGTACCTATGCAGGCTCGACGGGATGGATCAGATCTGCATGGAGCCTATCTCCCGCACCAACATCGTGGCCACACCGGTGCCGCCACCGAGCCCACGGCCGGAGAGGATCAGGATTCATCTCTCCATCTGTCCATGCAGCCGCCACCACTGCTGCGTGCACGCACCGCTATGGAGTCCTCCCACGGCTGACGCGATCCATCGACTCCACAAGCCATTCTCCTCACAGTGCGCAAGCTGATGCGCTACCGCCGCAGTGAGACCGGGTATGATGCATCGCTGGCGTGCATCACCAAGATGGTCAACAATGCTGGAGACGCTCCGGCTCTCACCCACTGCCTGTTTCCTCCACCGTCGCACAACACAAGAACAGGGCATGGCATGCCTCCTCCTCCTCCACCCAACGAGGACGACAGCCGGCATATCTATACACGTGCATTGGCATCGTCCCACGGAGCGTCATCGCCACCCCCATGATGATTCTAGCTTTAGGATCCTCCAGCATGCGGAGCCTGACGCATGGGTGCTACTCAAGAGGCATCGTGAGCAATAGAACCGCACCCTTCAGGACATCGAGGGCGCTGGGCGCCATAACCATGCTGCCCTTGCCAGGGCATTCCCTGTGCCAGTGGAGGATGCCACACCTTCACCCGTGAGCTACGATGCATGGTATGACAAACGCCATTCAAGCCAAAGTTTTCACCATGCTACGACAGCATACACAACCCCAGGGAGTACCTTTAGCTTTACGTCATCAGCATCCAGTCTGTCGGCAGCGATGACAAGGTCATGACGAACTAGTTTCCCATGGCCCTCAAGGACGCAGAGCGCTCGTGGCTGATTAACCTCCCTGAGGGCTCCATCTCTTCGTCGTCCGGGTTATGCATGAAGTTTGTCTCCATCATCAAGGGTACATACGATATCCCCCTCAACCTCAATGAACTACGCTTCATGCGCCAAGATTCCCGTGAGAACCTCCGCAAGTACATTTAGCACTTCAGCGAGGTGCACAACATGATCCCATGGGCATCCGAGCCCGCCATGATTGTTGGGTTCGCCATGGGTGTCATGGTTGTCAAGATGAACGAGAAGCTCGCCGAGAACGATGAGCTCGAGACCGTGGCCATGGTTTTCGACCTCGCCGACCATTGCGCCAAGGCTAAAGAGGTCTACCTCTTCAGCCACAATGACCCGGACGCCGGCCCCAACACCGCCAAGGCCAAAAGCAAGGCTGTCAAGTGCAAGGGCCCGAATGTGCTCCCATGGAGCCTGAGCAGAAGCACAGGCGTGAGGACGACGAAGCTCCGAAGAATCCCTTCTGCGCATACCATGACATGAATAACAACAATAATAAGGACTCACACAAGCTCAACTGCTTCATGAGCAGGTGTAGAACCTTCGCTCCGGCCGCAACACCCGTGGCATAGGCCCTAGCGGTGGCCGATGTGGCGAACTCTGGGGAGACCACAAGAACAATGGCAACAGCAGCAACACCAACTGTCAGGGATGGCGGGATAAGCTGCACCATGCCAAACCTCATACCAATGGCATTCCTCGGCACCCCAATGCCAACAGCATAAACCTGGATGATGTGGACCCCGGGGGCTAATGGGAACGTGCATCCTTGGTGGGTCGCAGCTCCCTCGTCCCACCGTCACCTCAAGAAGTTCTCCCGCGAGGTGAACGCCGCCCTCCAGGGCCTGGAGGCCTCCAGTCCCCTCAAGTGGTCACAATGCGGCACCACCTTCGACTCCGAGGGCCACCCCGGGTCCAAAAGAGCCATGGGAACCATCCCCATGTTGTGTACTCACACCATCAACAACATGGTCGTCACCAAGACACTCACGGACGGAGGCGCGGGCCTTAACTTGCTCTCCATCGACACCTTCGAGTAGCTCCAAGTGCCTTACGAGCGTTTGATGCCCATGAGGCCCTTCTCGGGCGTGACGGACCGATCCACCCTGCGTCTAGGGCAAGTGCGACTACCAGTCACCTCTGGCTCCTTCGCGAACTACTAGAGAAAGTTCGTCGACTTTGATGTGGTTCACATTGGCCTACCCTAAAAAGCTATCTTGGGATACCCCGCACTTGCCAAGTTAATAGCAGTGACCCACCATGTCTACAACACTGCCAAGATGCCGGGATGTGGTGGTACTATCACCATCCATTGTGATGAGATGGAGGTTGTATGTTCCATCGAGCATGCGTACAAGATTTCCGCCAATGCCTACCCTGCCAATGAGGATGACCTTGAGCTTCTCGGGGTTGCACCCGTGTAGAAAAAGCAGATCTTCTCTCAGGCATGCGCCGAGGCGAAGAAATCATCGCTAGACAGCAACAACTTTGGTCCTACCATCACCATCGGCAACGGTTTCCCCCCAAATAGGAAGATGAACTCATCACCTTCCTTCGGGCAAATGCTGATATGTTCTCATGGACACCATGAGATACACCCAGTGTGCCGAGGGAGATGATCGACGCCACCTAGACGTCTATCCCAACACATGGCATGTCAAGCAAAAGGCACTATGCCAGGCGCCATAGAAGCAATATTTCATTGTTTGCGAGACAAATTTCCAGAAGACACGCTTCATCTGTGAGCTAATCCACCCTGAGTAGGTTGCTAACCCGGTCGTGGTCTAGAACCATAGTGGAGAGGCCCGGCTGCGGGTCGTGTGGGGACCCCCGACTGGTAAGTCGTTGTCACCAAATACACATGCATATTGATCCTAGAGATCAATGCTCACTGAAGACACAAAAATTGAATAACAACATGCTTTCATCCAGTACACACTGTTTCACTCAAATATAACCTTTATGGCCATGTCTTCATAAAATCGCAGCAGAAATCTTCAATGATAGGGTGGACCCCTGCCATTTGCCTTAACATTACACACATTCTGACTGGGAAGCATCCTAGCTCGCATGTACGTCACCAAGGTACTCTTCATTATATCTTGTTCTTTCATGCCTGGCCAATAAAATAACAACTGGCAAGCCAATGAGTACTTTTAATGTACTCACAAGCAACCCAAGTTTGGAACAATGTAAACATTGCATGTTATAACACTAAATAGGTATTTTTGCGGAAAGCTAGTTTTATTGCAATATAATGTCGTACCATTTTGTAAAGCATTCATCATGAAGTTGCAGATATCCATATGAATAGGTTACATATATCAATATAAAAAAGCATGCATATATCATGTTCAATCATCTCATCAAGTCATTCGACTCAGCTCAAGTATCACTTCAATATCACATACTAAGTTTGTTAAAAACAATGGGTGTTGCCCAAGCACGGTCATACAACTGTCCTTGACAATGGACGCGTCTATTTGAATAATTATACACTCTACAAAGGTTGCACAGTTTACCCACAAGACTTGAAGATGTTCCATGTCATCCATGACTTTCGGTACCTTCGGTACCCGAGGTAAGCACCCGAACAATGCATTTACCTTGAAGACACTAAATAAAGACTCCACTCATTCGCACACGTCCTCATGCTGTACATCATTCGCGACTCTCTCAAGATCGTACCATCCATGAGGGGATGCAATAGTGTTCCCGGTATATGTGAAAACAACCCAAGGTTTCCCTACCTGGCACGACCCCATATCGAGAGAGTGAGTCTGGATCTCTCGTTACTAGTAATGCAGGCTCAATGCTAGCACCAACCAAAGTAATCAACAAAGCCCCTTCTCATATAGGCATAGCATGGTCATGCATGTAAGGTTGGATTAATGGTCGCAACTTAGACCAATCCCTTTTTGAAAACAACACACACACTTGCCTCGGTACACCACTTCTTCATCATGTGGTTACCTAGCTCAACATCATCTCCCTCGAGCAGTAGCGGCACCCAATGGAGTTTTCAAGAAGGTCTTTGGTAAACATTTGTTTTCCATCTCAATGCATATACCCACCCCAATTGTGTAGAAACTACCTGGCAACCTATATACTTCCCACCTGCATAACCTCAAAGGAAGGTAGGGTCATGCTGTAGGATCAAAAGTATGTCTAGAGGGGGGGGGGGTAATTAGACTACTTGATAAGATTTTTTTTGCCTTTTCCCAGTTTTACTTGAGAGGCGACTATGGTAGTTATGAAAAATCAAATACACACTACACATGCAGTTGTAATAGTATTGCAGCGGAAAGTAAACATGCAAGTGGAAATATAGGAGTAAGGAAGGGAGATCAAACGCACAACGTTGACACGGCAATTTTTGGCATGGTTCTGATAGGTGGCGCTATCGTACGTCCATGTTAGTGGAGACTTCAACCCACGGAGGGTAACGGCTGCAAAAGTCCACGGAGGGCTCCGCCCACGGAGGGTCCACAAAGAAGCAGCCTTATCTTTCCCACCACGGCTTCTGTCCACGGAGGACTAGCGTTACTCACGGTAGATCTTCCAAAGTAGGCGATCTCCTTGCCCTTACAAACATCTTGGTTCAACTCCACAACACGAAGTAGGAGGCTCCCAAGCGACACCTAACCAATCTAGGAGGCACCATCCTCCAAAAGGTAATAGATGGGGTAGATCAATGAACTCCTTGCTCTTGTGCTTCTAAATATAGTCTCCTCAACACAAATATCTCTCTCACATAATATGCATGGGTAGGAGAGGTTGATTTGGTGGAAAGCAGTTTGGGGAGGCTAGATATCAAGATTCAAATGATTGGATTGGAATATCTTGGTCTCAACACATGAGTAGGTGGTTCTCTCTCAGAAAATGCATCTGTAAATGAAGTGTGTGTTCTGAGTGCTTCTCCCACGAATGAGAGGTGGGTGAAGGGGTATATATAGGCAGCGGCCAAAATCCAACCATTCACAAAAAAGAGCAAACTCGGTGACACCGAAATGGAGAACTCGGTGGTACCGATTAGCACTAAAGTTGTGAACTTTTAAATCTTGGTGAGACCGATATATAGAACTCGGTGGCACCGAAAAGGTGACTAATGGTTAGATGGCCAAACTCGGTGGCACCGATACTCAAACATGGCAATTCCGAATTTGTGTATCTTGGCAATAGAATGTTGATCACACTAAACTGGGTAGCACCGATGAAGTTTTGGTTGCACCGATTTGGTGGGAATGGCTAGGGTTCTGTCTTAGGTTCAAACTTGATGTGTCCAATGTGGCAATGTTGGTTACACCGAATTTGTGTATGTGGAACTTGACAGAGTGGATATGTGGGAAATTGACTGAGTGTTTTGGTGGCTAACTTTGAGCATTTGAGCAATCAGTTCATTTTACTACGTCACCCCCTTTTAATAGTATTGACTTTTCTATGGACTCAAAAGTGATTTCTCACAAATATAAAATGAAGAGTCTTCTAGCTTGAAGATTGAGACAATATTATTCATTTCTTGCATCGAGGGGCATCTCCACATAAATAATAAGACATAGCCTCTTTTGAACTTTTCTGAAATATACTTGCAAAATACATTATTCCAATGATGCATATGTTGTGACCAATTATCAAAACCACCCTAGGGAGCAATTGTGATTTCAATCTCCCCCTTTTTGGTAATTGATGACAACATATAGATCAAAGCTTCGACAAAAGATATAATCAATGATTAGCGTCGATGCTTTGAGAAGTATGTGAAAAGCAAGAGTTCCCCCCTAAATTTGTGCATTATTTAAAATTTGTGCTTGAATGCAAATGCACAATCGATTAGGATCATGGGTTACTCCTCCATGTCACATACATCTTGGTGGTGCGTAAAAAGAATAGCAATGCACATGACACCAATAAGGTAAGTGAATGATCATCACATGGATAGCTAAAAGATAATATCATAGCATCACACAGGACAAAGCGTATGATCACACACAGATAGGATAAAGTCATTCAAAAAACAAAGTTTTTAAAATCAAACAAAGAAAATAAAGTCAAAAGCTCTCTCTCACACGAAGTCTATGATCTATACAATTCTCCCCCTTTGGCAACAAGTTACCAAAAAGTAACAAAGTATAGAACTACTCGTCTCTCTGGGCAGCTGATGATGGAGTCGATAGAACGGTGTTTGCGAAGACTTATGCTGACGTCCCTGGAGCTGGAGGAGTTGATACTGAAGGAGCTTGAGATGGAGCTGGTGTTGAAGGTGCTGAAGCTTGTGCGGAAGATGTTTGTCTGGTCTCCGAAGCAGGAACAACAACTGACCGGGGCCTAGTGCTGAACTGTGTAATGGTAGGAGGAGCAGACTCATCCTCGCCATTATCATCTTCATCTTCATCTTCATCCTATGAGCATGGAATATCCATAGAGGCAACTTCGTGTTGAAGCTGTCGGACAATGGTGGTAAACTCAGTTACCTTCATATCCATGCTGTGGAATTTTGTCTCCACAACTCTCTCAAGGCTCTTCTAATTTTGCATAACCTCCTGAATGTTCTTCTCCATGCCTTGGACAGTGATTACTAGAAATGTCATTTTCTCAGCTTGAGTACTGAGCTATGGAACTAGAGGTGGCCTGTTTCTAGCAGCTTCAGCCTCTCCTGCCTCTGCTTCCATTCTTGCTGCAGCTGAGTTGGGATCATTGTCATCCATCACAACCTCATTATCTTCAAAGTCAGGCTGAAGAGGTAGATGAGGATGATCAAGTTGATATGGATGCTTGCCTAGATTGGCATTGATGAGCATATGAATGTAAGGTGCATATCCACAGGATCTCTTTTGATCCGCAGCAGTCCTTCAGATAGTCTCAACTATCAAGTCCATCACTCTAAATCTGGTGTGGGTATCAAGTAGGTGCAGCAGGTTGATTGAATATCCTACGATCATCTTCTCATCTCTTGTCTTAAGCATGAGAGTGTATCGCGGTATAGTGTTTGTCGTGGGAATACCAGCTTGCAGAAAATATATTGAGGCAAACTTGTGACTGGCCAAGTACTGATGTGGAATGGTCTTGTACATGTAAGCCATGGAGTTGTGATTCTGCTTAGCATCTGCATAAAAATCTACATCTTCTTCTTCCTGCTCGGGAACACCAATGATAGCAACCCATTTAGCAATTGTAGCATCGTACCTGTGTCCATCGGTCATCCAAACTAAAGAGTCTTCATAGAAATGAATTATTGCATAGAATTGGATGATCATCTTGTCATTCCATGGGGTCATCTCCTTCCCAACAAAATCTTCAATGTCAACTAGCGTGAAGTTCTCTTGAACATGTGGAAAGACATTATCATTCTCCTTGATGTATGCCCAGTAGACATACCTCATATCACTAAGAGCAGGACTCTTGTCATACAAGATAGTATCATAAAAATCTTGTTGTTCCTTGGTGTGAAACCTTGGATCAACATAAGTTATTTTTCTGACAGCATATGGATCAGTAGCTCTTCGCTTTCTTAATCCGGCATCCTTCCTCTTCTTCATGTCTTCTGCTACAGGATGAGCATCATTGTGGAGTGGAAGGTATGGTCTGAGCTTCCTGAGAACTGGAGCATTCTCATCTCCTTATTCATCTGCAGCATGGGCACTGGATGTAGGGGCTTTGTTCTTAGCAGCTGCAGGTATATCTTTAGTGGCCTTCCTGGAAGCTACAATCTTCTTTTCTTTAGCAGCAGGATTTGGAGCAGACTTCATTGCATCACCCATCATCTTCTTCTTCTTGGGAGGAACTGGGATCTCCTCAGGAGCTTCTTCCTTAGCTTCTTATGGATCTTCAAACATAGAAGTCTTTCTGCCAACAAGATGGATAGTTCTTTTCCTGGGCCTCTTCACACCAGCCTTCTTTGCAGTTGCATCCTTGGCAATAGCTTTGCCCTTCTTGGCATAATGTGGTGCCCTCTGTTCAGCAGCACCGACATATATCTTCCTAAAAACTTTCCTTGGAGGAGCCTTAGGAGGGGCTGAAGTTTCTTCTAGCAAAAAGTCTGAGTCTTCCTCATCAGAAACTATCTTCCTCCTTTGCCTGGTGGCTGCCTTGGGCAAGCCATGGGAACTGGGAGAACTAGGGTCTGAGGCAGTCCTCTCTGGACTAGTGCCTGAGTCCATCTCAACACTCTGATCTCTGTAGTCATTTTGACTGTCATCTGAACCTGACATACTGACAGACACACTCAGCAGCAAACAGAAGAACCTATGAAGTGGATGTAGGAAAGAAAAAATGGATGAGCATCACAAATTCATATGTTTTTGAAAATCTGAAGTCTGAAACTCAGGGTATAATCTTCTGCAGGATGTAAAGCGGTGGCACCGAGTTGGCATTTTCGGAGTTACCGAGAAAATAGACTCGCTTAGCAGAAACTTGGCTGTCATTTTTGGTGGCAATGAAAATTGCTGCTCGGTCTCTACGAGTTGCTACTCAGGAACCCTAAAACAGGAATCGGTGGAACCGATTTTACAAACTCGGTCTCACCGAGTTGCATTCTGTGGCCGATCAGATCCAAAATGTCCTACTTCTCCTAATCTACTGATTTTATCTGGTGGACGGGAGGTTCACACAAAGTGGAAAGAATAATTAAAAGATCGAATGCGTGAGAAACAGACGGGGAACGCAAAGGGGATCGAACCGTACCCTAGCTCGGTGGTGGTTCGGATACGCAGATGACGAAGGAGCAGATTTCATCGACAACGGCGAGTCCCAGCGGCGGCCGCGCTCGGGGAGTCAAGGCGATGACTTGGGGTCTCGGGGGGCAGTGAGGGTTTGGTGAATGAACCGTCTTGACGAAGTGAAATCAAAAGATCCGGTCCGCAGGTATATATACATGTGTGCTGTCGGTGTTACTGAGATGGCAAAATCGGTGTCACTGAGTTCCTCAACAGTCAGTAGACATGGAAACGTGGTGTAACTGAGTTGGCGATTCTGCTGGTACCGAGAAGAGAAAACCTAATCAACTTTGGACAATCAGTGGCTTCGAGTTTGTGGAGTTGGACACACCGAGTTTTTCAAACAGGTTTTGGAAGTCAGCCTTTGACGATATTGAACTCCGAGTGCACCTTCACACGGAGGGATCGACAAGTGCTTGTTCAATTATTGTGAGGAATCATGAATAAAACTTGAGATGAGATAGCATAGATAGCTATAGAAGGGTCCTAGGCATTCTTGTCCATCCAATTGGCAGAACATAAAACAAAAGCCATATGACAACAATTGGATGTCCTCGAATGATTAAATTTATGCAGACCAACATGCTCACACAATATGAGTGATGATACAAACATGGTGAATGTGCACAAACATCCTAGCAGCTATCAAGCACTTGGGCGATGATAAGGTCATCTATATATGAGTACATTGTCATAGGAGCCAAGCAAGAATACTTGATCATAGGTCATACTCATCGTTAAGCACAAGTGGGTTTACCACTTTTATATAAGCATTAATGTGTTCATATCCTTAGGAGATGCTTATACTCAAGTATTAGAGTAAATCTCTAGCATGATATGATAGGGATCAACTAACCTTGGGTTTTGTCGTGGAAGACTTCAAGTAGGTGAAGTAGTGGTGGATGCTCAAAGTTGAAGAAGATCATCTTGAGTTGGGAGCAATCCTTGTTGTTTTCATACTCTTCTCACCTACATGTGTTAGTCCCAAAGCAAAAAGTAACATATGTAAGTACATCTATGGACATGGAGTGAAGCACAAATGGGATGATGTCCAAAGATGCATTGTTTACCTAGTTCCTTGCTTACCTTTGAGGGAATGTGTGACTCCTTGAACTAATGCATAAGGTTGAGGTTGATTGCATATAGTTCTTGCCCAAATGAATAAGTGTAAATTTCATTGGCAGAGTCACCCGTTAAGAACTTCTAGTCATTCCTCTTGGGAATCCACATCAAATTGATGGGAATCCTTGGAGTTGTTGTAGCACTTGTTGAGGTAGAGCTAGTAGTATCCTTGGGAACCCACTTGACCTTAGCTTGGGGTTCTTCTTCAAATAGGTCAATGTCATGTTGAAGCTTTCCCTTGCCTTTTTCGTCTTGTGGTGGAAGGTCATCTCGTGAGATTGTTCCTTGAGAAGGAGTGTACTTCTCCTCGTGGGGAACAAACTTGGAAGTGGGATATGAATCTTCTTCCCGAACATCTCTATTAACGTTGAAATGGCCAACACCTTGTTTCTTCTGATTTCCTCCTTGCTTGCGCACAATTTCCTCGAATTGCTTACTTCCGGCAAGACTCTTGAAGACTCCTCTCTCTATAATACCTTCCAATAAATCATTTTCTTACTCAAGGGTAACTTGGCTAAGAGAATCATTACTGGAATCAATAGAGTTACTAGCAACACCATTATTGGGTTTAGCTTTAGCATTGTTGTTACTAGATGAAGAAACCTTCTTTCCTTTGTTACTAGTGTTCTTAGGCTTAAGTTGTGGAACAAAATTAGACAAGAGTAATTGTTCGGCTAGATAAGAAGAAATCTTCTTTCAGATGTCATCATTGATTGCTTTTAAGAACTCACGCTCTTGCTCCAAGTTGAGCTTCTCGAAGTGTTGCTTCTCATAGGTTCTTGCAAGATCTCTATGATCTTCTAGAGTAGTCTCATGAGCTAACTTAAGAGTTTTT
Source organism: Hordeum vulgare subsp. vulgare (assembly GCF_904849725.1). Taxonomy (NCBI): domain Eukaryota; kingdom Viridiplantae; phylum Streptophyta; class Magnoliopsida; order Poales; family Poaceae; genus Hordeum; species Hordeum vulgare. The sequence goes on along the minus strand of NC_058521.1, from coordinate 244,915,192 downwards.
AATTCTTGAGTTATTCATTCAATTTCTTTCTTATCATCATCATTCGATTTCTCTTGACTAGCGTGATAAATAGCAAGTTCATTTTTAGTGCATTCACTAGCTTTATGAGGAAGCAAGTCATCTTCTCCTAATAAGTCCTCCTCACCACTATTGAAATCAAGATACTTCGGGTGTGTACCTGTGGGCCTTTAGCCATGAAGCAGTTTCCGACTCACTCGTGTGGTTAATCGAATAAGTCGTAGGAGTTGGAGGAAACAAGTGCAATGCCGGGAACACATTCATCTTGACTATAGTCGGAGTGGGAGTGATATATTCTCTCGGAGTGTTGATCATATTCGGAGTCAGAAACCCATTCACCAACATGAGCTTGATGTCTTCTTCTTGAACTGCTCTTGGTGTATTTGTCCTTCTTCTCTGATTCCTTGCCTCTCCGTGAGTGTCTTCGTTCATAGTGATCTTCTCTACTCCTTCTCTCTCTGCGAGGTGACTTGTCTCTTGAGATTCTTCTTCGAGGTGACACTTCCCTTATCTTATAGGGAGATGAGCACTCATTTGAGTAGTGTTCGGGTTTCCCAATTGTAGCAGTTTCAATCACGAGTGGACGAACGCTTCTCATCATGTCTTGAACTTGAGCTTCTATCTTTGCCTCTAATCTCGAAGAACTTATTGAATTTTCTGACAATGAGGCTTATCTCTTCATTAGTGACAAGATTGTCTTTTGATGTAGCGGGAGCATCGCATGAAGCTTTATAAGCACCGCTTGACTTGTTGTGCAGCTCATCTTTGTCTTTGAGTGACATCTCATGAGCAACAATCCTACCAATGACTTCCATTGGCTTGAGATCTTTGTAATTTGGCATCATTTGGGTCAATGTGCTCACTGTTTCATACTGGCCATCAAGAGCTGTAAGTATCTTCTTGATGATGAATTTTTCGGTCATCTCTTCGCTTCCTAAGCCGGCAATCTCATTGGTGATGAGAGCTAGCCTAGAGTACATTTCAGCGAGTCCTTCACCATCCTTCATCTTGAACTTGTCAAGTTGACTTTCAAGCACATCCAACTTAGATTCTCTAACAGAATCAATACATTCGTGCATATCAAGCAAAGTATCCCAAATCGCTTTTGCATTCTGAAGACGACTGATTTTGTTGAATTCTTCGGGGCAAAGGGAGTTGAAGATGATATCGCAGGCTTGAGCATTAAGTTGCAACATCTTCAGTTCATCAGCTGTCGCATCACGATCTGGTTCATGCGCTTCTCCAAAGAAGTTACCTTGCACACCAACACTAATAACAGCCCAAACATGAGGATTAAAGCCAAGAATGTGCATCTTCATTTTATACTTCCAACTAGCAAAATTAGTGCCATCGAAGTAAGGAGCTCAATGATGATAATTTCCCTCACTAGATGACATACTCTCCTAGGTTGCTAAACCAATGAAATGGAGACCAAAGCTCTGATACCACTTGTAGGATTGACAGTATGTCTAGAGGGGGTTCATTATTCTACTTGACAAGATATTTTTTTTACCATTTCGCAATTTTACTAGAGAGGCAACTATGGCAGTTCCGACAACTCACATACACCCTACACATGTAGTTCTAATAGTATTGCAGCGGAAAGTAAACATGCAAGTGTAGATAGAGGAGTAAGGAAAGGAGATCAAACGCACAAGGTTGACACGACGATTTTTGCCATGGTTCCGATAGGTGGCACTATCGTACGTCCATGTTAGTGGAGACTTCAACACACGCAGGGTAATGGTTGCGAGAGTCCACGGAGGGCTCCATCCACGGAGGGTCCACAAAGAAGCGGCCTCATGTTTCCCACCACAACTTCTGTCCACGGAGGACTAGCCTTACTCATGGTAGATCTTCTGAAGTAGGCGATCTCCTTGCCCATACAAACATCCTGGTTCAACTCCACAACACAAAGTAGGAGGCTCCCAAGCGACACCTAACCAATCTAGGAGGCACCACCCTCCAAAAAGGTAATAGATGGTGTAGATCAATGAACTCCTTGCTCTTCTGCTTCTAAAGATAGTCTCTTCAACACAAATCTCTCAAATAATATTCATGGGAAGGAGAGGTTGATTTGGTGGAAAGAAGTTTGGGGAGGCTAGAGATCAAGACTCAAATGATTGGATTGGGATATCTTGGTCTCAACACATGAGTAGGTGGTTCTGTCTCAGAAAATAAATCTGGAAATGAAGTGTACGTTCTGAGTGCTTCTCCCACGAATGAGAGGTGGGTGAAGGGGTATATATACGCAGTAGCCAAAATCCAACCGTTACACACAAAAGAGCAAAGGCGGTGACACCAAACTGGAGAACTCGGTGGTACCAGTTAGCAATAAAGTTGTGAACTTTTGAATCTCGGTGAGACCGATATATAGAACTTGGTGGTACCGAAAAGTTGACTAATGGTCAGATGGCCAAACTCGGTGGCACCGATACTCAAACTCAGAAATTCCCATTTTGTGTATCTTGGCAAAAGAATGTTGGTCACACTGAACTCGGTAGCACTGATGCAGTTTTGGTTGCACCGATTTGGTGGTAATGGCTAGGGTTCTATCTTAGGTTCAAACTCGGTGGGTCCAATGTGGCAATGTTGGTTACACTGAATTTGTGTATGTGGAACTTGACAGAGTGGATATGTGGGAAAATGACTGAGTGTTTTGGTGGCTAACTTTGAGCATTTGGGCAATCAGTTCATTTTACTACCTCACCCCCTTTTAATAGTATTGGCTTTCCTATGGACTCAAATGTGATTTCTCACAAATATAAAATGAAGAGTCTTCTAGCTTTAAGCTTGAGAAATATTATTCCTTTCTTGCATCCACGTGCATCTCCACATAAACCTAAAGCCATAGCATCGTTTGAACTTTTCTGAAATATACTTGGAAAACACATTAGTCCAATGATGCATATGTTGTGATCAATTATCAAAACCACCCTAGGGAGAAATTTTGCTTTCACATGCACAATGCAAGCATCAACTAGAAATGCATCAGAGACAAACCCAGCAACGTTGTCACCACATCATCAACATGCTCTTTCGTGCAATAATCAAACAACTATAATGCCATGCAAGAAATAGTTTCATCAACAAGGTCAAAGGGCTTCTTGCATGGTTCAACAAAGTCTTTGAGGTCTTCACCAGCATCTAGTCCGACTTCGAGCACTTCGTCTACCATGTCAACTACTCTCGAAAACAACCGCAAAAAGCAACACAACAAACAGAGTAATAAAAGTGTTCTTAAATAGGAAGATTATTTTTATTAGATACGTTTGGCTATAAGAAAGATAACCAAAGAGATTCTACTGAATCTGGATCAAAGGGGATTTTTGAAAGGTGGGAATGAAGGTATTATTGATCCTATAAGAAGTCTATTGAAAATATTTTTATAAAAATGTGTGAATGCATCCATTAAATAGGGCACAATTTTAGAATAATTTAGGAAGTAGTTTCACTAGATTTTGAGTCGGGATGATTTTCCTAAGACTTTTCTAATATGAACTAAGGTAAAATGGAGTTATTTATTTTATCCAACCATAATATAGCATAGGAAAAAATGTAAACCATTCCTAGATAATTGGAGCAAGATTCTTGGTCTCCCTGAAAAATTCAATCATCTCATTTGGGTCAGAAATAAGTTATCTAGGGATTTTACAAAGTGACCTTGAATAGTTCAAATTTGAAGTTTAAATTTGAATAGTACAGAAAGGTGTGGTGGCATTTTAAGGAGAATATAGAAATTTCAATAATCAAATTTGAATTTGCTTTGAATTTATTATGATTTTTTTCCTTCCACTGGGAAATATAAAAAGATAAAGCGTTACCTAAGCTTCTAAAATATGCACTGGGCGCAACTTAGCTAATGGGCTGGCCCTGCATCTCGGCCGCATAGAGGTTACAACAACATCGAAAGCGCCTTTACCAAAGTATGTTTGTAGTGCAGGAAGATGTATATGGATAAATCCCTATCCACTTAAACGGTGGGCCCATCCTTTGTGTCGCTTACAGGTGGGACCCGCAGGTCCCTGTCCTCTCCCACCCCTTCTTCTTCATCATGACAAGGGTAGAGAAGGGCGTCAGCCATTGCGGTTCTGGCCTCCCCGTCAAAGCGGGTGCCAAGACAGTGGTCTGGACGGACTCCCCACTCCATGCCACTCCCGGGGATGGTCGAGTGAGCCGCGGGGACATCCGGAGCGAGCGGCCCGTCAGCAGGGGCCGACGGCGGCGCCGGCGTCACATGGGATCATGCTTCTATCACGGGGAGGTAGCCTTGGGTTGCCAGGGACGCTGGAGTCACCTTGGCGTCCTCCTAGAGGAGTATTTTTAGGCATGGGAGGGCTGGCTCCCTCGAATTCGAGCGGAGTCGAACAACAACAATGGCAGCCGTTGGAGGAGGAGGAAGGTGCAGAAGAAGGAGGGTTCGGTTTGGGGAGCGTGTGCGGGAAAAATGGGGTGGTCTAGGGGCATCGGGGTGCTTGGGGAGAGGTTTATTTAGGAAGGGACAAAGGGGAGCTCGAGAGTGCCTCGGATGCTCTCGGGCGCATAGCATGCATGTGCGTGCACCGTGTTGGAAGTTTGCTGGAGTCATGGAGGGGTGTGGGGGCAAAGGAGGATTCACTAGCACGCCTGGAAATCATTCTGCTGCCAGACGCGAGCTACAAGACAACCTTTGTCGGTAGAGCACTGTTTTTGCAGGTCAAGAGCATGGTCACCACACCATTGCACGCCTAGGACATCTCCCTCGCTTGAAAAGGTTGTCCATAGTGTGAGCCACGCATGCATAAAGGTTCTGGCAAAGTTTCAGAGGAAATGGAGCTTGTGAGTGACAATAAACTTTGCAAGATCATCACATATGACATGTGTGACTTGCAAGAATTTTCCTCGATTTATTTGAGAGTATTTATTATGGAAATATTTCAAATAATTTAAATGAATAGAAATAATTTTTAAGGGTTTTGTCTAATATTTTGAACAAGGCCATGTGTTGAAACTCTTATATATGGAAAATATATGTCCACTAAGTTTCCTTAAATTTTCTAAAATATTTTGGAAAATAAAAAATAATTTTCCCCTATAAAAGACCATTTTTGGCCTCCTAAAAAGGTATTTAAATAAAATAGAGAAAAAACTTCTAAAATAATACTATTGTGCTTTCGGGAAGTTTGTTTGATAATAGGATCCGAATAAAAATATTTGGGGCAAAACATCCTTCCTAATTTGAGGACTTGTAGTACAAACATCAATTTAGGGGGTTTTGAGAAGCTAAATTAAATAAATGCTTTTTGGTGAAAATAATTATTTGTAAAAATAATTTGATGTCATATACACATGGCATGGTCATTGGGCAAATATTTGTATAAAGGATATGAGTTTTGACAGCAGGAGTATTATCGTGAATTAAAGCACAAACAAGCAACCAACCAAACAATAATATAATCAAGCATCACAAGAACACACAAAAGTTTTTATTGATCCTAATTTTTTAGCTACGTTAACTTAGTCAGGAGAGTTAAAACACATGGTGTGCCACGTCGACTTTACCAACCTCAACAAAGCGTTCACCAAGGACCATTTCCTGCTGCCCCGCATCGACCAAATAGTCCATTCCACCACCTCATGTGATCTACTATGCTTCCTAGATGCCTTCTCATGCTATCACCAGCTCAAGCTGGTGACACAAGATGAAGATAAGACAAGCTTCCTTACCCCCTTGACATGCGTACTGCTACCTATGCCTATCATTCGGCCTGAAGAGTTGAGGAGCCACCTTCTAGAGGTTGATACACATTGGCCACGGGCCCCAGATGGTACAGGCCCCACAAAAGCTAAGTCCCTTGACGACACTAAACAAAGATTCCACTCATCAGCCCACGTCCTTGATACGTCCATTTTGCATCATGATTCCTTATTGATATTTGTGTTATTCTTGTCCATTATTCCCTATTATCATACAATTCTTATGCCCTTTCTCTGTGAATATTCAAGGTACATCACAAAGAGGGAAATATCTGGAACTGGAATTCTAGACTCGGAAACCAAGAAAAAGGTAGAAAAATCACCAGAATCCAAATTACATGAAACTTCACGGAGAATATTTATGGAATATTAAATAATTATTTGGCAAAAGTACACCAGAGGAGCTATCTTCTAGCCACAAGCCAATAGGGCGCGCCCTGAAGGGCCTTACTTCTCTTAGTGGTGTCATGTGAACGTCGACTACATAACACTGCATGCTGCTACGCGCCTAAGACAAGTCATTATGGATTAACAAGTATATGATCCTTTGCGAGAGTGACACAAGCTTAAACCCCAATTTATGCGTTGCTTCATGAGGGGCTGATTTGTGTCACACGTTTGATGCTATGGTTAGATTTATATTAATTCTTCTTTCATAGTTGCAGATGCTTGCGATGGAGGGTAATCATAAGTTGTTTGTTTGTTCAAGCCTACGACACCGGTCCATCCACACATCAAATTATCAAAGTAGCGAATGACAATCCACTCAACATGATAAACATGACTTAACAGAAATTCCCATGTGTCCTCGTGACCGCATGCTTGATATAAGAGAATTTCAGGCATGTCCTTTGCTAAAAAAGTATTGGGCTACCTTTCTGCACCTTTTCTACTATTGTTACTTGTCACTTGTTACAAATTATCTTGCTACAGAACTATATATGGTTGTTAATTATAGCACTTGCACAGAATACCATGATGAAAACCACTTGTCAATTCCTTTTACTCCTTGTTGGGTTCGACACTCTTACTTTTCGAAAGGACTATGGTTGATACCCTATTTTTGTGGGTCATCAATACTCTCGTCTGGCGCCGCTACCCGGGAGTTTAGTGACTTTGGTAAGTGGAAATTGGTAAGGAAACATTTTCTGTATGTGCTGAAATTTACTGTTGCTTGTCACTATGAACAATCACCTTTTGTGTGGGTTGTTCGAGGAATCTTTGCCTTGAACATAAGTTGAGTAAGTTGTTCCTCAACTTGTTGAACCTACTGAAAATAGTTATTATGAGTTCCTTTGGATATGGTAGAGAAACTGTTGGCTAAGCTTTATAACGGTTCAACTCATCCTGATTACTATTTGATATATGTAGGTGAGATTTTTTGATTGTTTAAGCTTTCAGGTCTACCGGTAGACAAAGTTAAGAAGAAAATTTTCCCTTTACCTTTGGAGGGAACATCAATAAGATAGTACATGTCATAGGATGATATTGGATCATGGGTCTGGAATCGCTTGAAGCTGAAATTTCATCAAAAGTTTTATCCTATGCATCTAGTTCATTGCGATCGGTACTTTATTTATAATTTTTGGCCTCATGAATGAGAAAGTATCGCTCAATCTTGGGGGAGTCCGAAATATATGATGCACACTTGCCCCAACCATGATCTCTCAAGAGAAATGATTATACAAAACAATTATTCTCGGCTCTCTCCTGGTGATCAACCATTACTTGATTCTTGTGCTACTCGTTCCTATATGAAGGAGACCATTGAATTCAAATGGGATCTTTCAGAAAGGATTAAATGCAAGTTTGAAAATTGTTAATTCGACAAAGGTGTAGAGTCAGCTATAAAGCTTAATTTTGATTGTGTTAAATCGTTTATGGAAACCAATGCTTTCCATGAGTTGAGCAAGAAATATGGTCCTGACTGTGAGATAGTACCTATTTTTTATGAATATTTTTCTACAGGTGTTGATCTTCCCACGGAGAAGTGGTTCAAATATCATCTGCCCATCGAAAAAATATCTAAGTAACTTGTTGAAATTAAGAAGGAAGAAATAATTGTTAGTCATATTAATCCAATTATTCCTACTCCTTCCATTGAGAAACCTCATTTTCCCGTCAGGATTAGCGAACATGTTAAGGCAACAACTATGGTTAATAAAAGTCATGTTAGGACACTTAAACCTTCTAAACAAATAAATGTTGAGCCTACTTGTGTTATACTTAAGGATCTCCTAGTTCCTAATATCAATGGGCATGTTATTTACCTGTGTGATGAAGTTGCTAGAATTGCAAAACCTGTTAGAAACAAGAGAGATGAGCTCGATAAAAATTAGCCAGTTGTAGGCATGCTGTCATCCCAGTTAAAATTGGAGATCATTGCTACCATGGCTTGTGTGATATTGGTTCTAGTGTTAGTAATATACCTTTTACATTATATAAATAAATTATTCATGGCATAGCACCGTCTGAGATTGAAGATATTGATGTCACTATTATACTTGCAAATCATGATACCCTTTCACCACTTTGGATTGTTAGAGATGTTGAAGTCCTGTGTGGAAAAGTCAAGTACCCCACTGATTTCCTAGTACTTTGCTCGGAACAAGATAACTTTTTTCCCATTTTATTTGGTAGACCTTTCTCAAATATTGTTAATGCTGAAATTAATTGTGATACTAAGAAGGTCAAATTGTGCTTTGGTGATATCTATCTTGAATTCAGTTTTTCAAAGTTTAGTAGGCAACCACATGAAAAAGAATTGCCTACTAAGGATGAAATAATTGGTCTTGCTTCTATTTCCGTACCTCATACTGATCTGCTAGGACAATATTTGTTAGAGTAGGAAAATGATATGAATATGAATGAGAGGAATGAAATATATAAGATGTCGTTTGATCAATAACCAAGCCTTAAACACAACCTATGTTGATATTCTAGGGGATCCTCATCCAGCCAAGGGAGATCCCGTGTTTGAGCTTAACAAATTACCTCATGCTTTGAAATATGCTTATCCTAATGAAAATAAGATATATCATGGTATTATCCGTTCTAACCTTTCAAAGCATGAAGAGAAGAGATTGCTTAAAATGCTACAGAACCACCGGGCTACTATTGGATATACTCTTTATGATCTTAAGGGCATAAGTCCCATTCTAGGTCAACCTAAGATTAATATGGAACCGGATGCTGATTATCTCGTTGATATAAAGAGGTGGTTAGAACTGTGATATAAAACTATCGAAAGAAGGTATAATTTATCCTATTGCTGGTAGTAGATGAGTAAGTCCTATTCATTGTGTTCCTAAGAAAGGTGGTATAACTGTTATTCCTAATGATAAAAGTGAGCTTATTCCACCAAGAATAGTAACTGGTTATAGGATAGTATTTGATTTTAGGAAATTGAATAAAACTACTAGAAAAGATCATTACCCCTTTCCTTTAATTGATCAAATGTTATAAAGATTATCCAACCACACACACTTTTGTTTTCTTGATGGATATTGTGGATTCTCTCAAATACTTGTGTCAAAAAAGGACCAAGAGAAAACTACCTTTACTTTACCTTTTGAAACTTTTGCTAATGGGTATATGTCTTTTGGTCTATGCAACGCACCTGCTACCTTTCAAAGATGTATTACTGCCATATTCTCTGATTATTGTGAAAAGATTGATGAGATTTTCGTGGATGATATTTTCGTTGATGGGAGTTCTTTTGATGATTTCTTGAGCAACCTTGATCGTGTTTTGCAAAGATGTGGAGAAACTAATCTTGTCTTGAATTGGAAAAAATGTCACTTTATGGATAATGAAGGTATAGTACTTGGGCATAAAATTTCTGAATGAGGCATTGAGGTGGATAAATCCAAAGTGGATGCAATAGAGAAATAACATGCCCAAAAGATATCAAAGGTGTAAAATGTTTCCTTTGTAATGTTGGTTTCCATAGGCATTTCATTTAATATTTCTCAAAGATTTCTAGGCCATTAACTAATCTCCTTCAAAAACATATTCCTTTTATTTTTCAAGATGATTGTGTGGAAGCCTTTGGAATACTTAAGAAAGCCTTAATTTCTACAGCTATTGTTGAACCACCTGATTGGAACCTACCATTTGAAATCATGTGTGATGCTAGTGATTATGTTGTTGGTGCTGGCTATAAGAAATCGAATGTTGTTGATCCCCTAGGGAAAAGAGTAGACAAGAAATTGAATGTTATTCATTATGCTAGCAAGACCCTCGATAGTGCCCAAAGAAATTATGCTACAACGGAAAAAGAATTTTTAGCAATTGTGTTTGCACGTGATAAGTTTAGATGTTACATCGTTGACTCCAAAGTAACTATTTACACAGATCATGTTGCTATTAAATACCTGATGGAAAAGAAAGATGCTAAACCTAGACTTATTAGGTGGGTGCTTTTACTCCAAGAATTTGACTTGCATATCGTTGATCGAAAGGGAGCTGAAAACCCTCTAGAATATAACTTATGTAGGATAGAAAATATTCTTGATGACCCACTGCCTATTGATGTTAATTTTCCTCATGAGCAACTTGATTTCATAAATACTTCCCATAGTACTCCTTGGTATGCGGATTATGCTAATTACATTGTTGCTAAATATATTCGGCCTAGCTTCACCTATCAACACAAGAAAAAAATATTTTATGATTTACGACATTAGTTTTGGGATGACCCACATCTTTATAAATAAGGAGTAGATGGTTTTATTAGACATTGTGTATCTCAGGATGAATATGAACAAATCCTAAGGAAGTGTCACTCTGAGGCCTACGGAGGACACCATGCTAGTGATAGAACAACACATAAGGTATTACAATCTGGTTTCTATTGGCCTACTCATTTTAAAGATGTTTGTAAGTATTTCCTTTCATGTGATGAATATCAATAAGTAGGTAACATTGGTGAACAACAGGAAATGCCTATGAATTATTCACTTACAATAGAACCATTTGATGTTTTATGTTTTGATTTTATGGGACCTTTTCCTTCCTCTAATGGGTATACTCATATTTTAGTTGTTGTTGATTACGTTACTAAGTGAGTAGAAGCTATTCCAACTAGTAGTGATGATCATAACACCTCTATTAAAATATTACAGACATCATTTTCCGTGGTTTGGAGTCCCTACATATTTAATGATTGACGATGGTTCACATTTTATTCATGGTGCTTTCCGTAAAGTTCTAGATAAATATGATGTTAACCATAGAATCGCATCACCTTATCATGCTCAATCTAGTGTCCAAGTTGAATTGAGAAACCGACAAATAATATTAATTTTACAAAAGACTATCAGTAGGTCTAGGAAGAATTAGTCTAAGAAACTAGATGATTCTTTTTGGGCTTATGGAACTGCTTATAAAAATCCCATGGGTATGTACCCATATGAAATGGTATATCCAAAATCTTGTCATTTACCTCTTGAGTTAGAACATAGAGCTTATTGGGCAATGAAAGAACTTAATTACGACTTTAAACATGCCGAAGAAAACAGGTTATTTGATATTCGCTCGGTGGATTAATGGAGGACACAAGCCTATGAAATTGCCAAGTTATTTAAACAAAAAGTTCAAAGACTACATGATAAGAGAATCCAAAAGCAAGGATTCAATGTAGGAGATCTAGTGCTTTTGTACAATTCTTGTTTCTGATTCTTTGCACGTAAACTCCTCTCCAAATGGGAAGGCCCATATGTTGTCGAGGAGGTCTATCGCTCCAGTGCTATAAACATAAGTAACTTTGAGGGAAAAAATCCAAGAGTGGTAAATGGGCAAAGAATTAAGCATTGCGTCTCAGGTACGCCCATTAATGTTGAAATTAATAATATTCAAGTCATAACATCAGAGTAACACATAAGAGAGACCTTCTGGAATGCTCTAGAATCCTGAAAAGGGAGTAGGTATGTGATACGGTAAGAAAACCGAGTCCAAAAGTTACAAAAAATAAGTTCTGTTGGTTTTGGTGTTGTATAAAAAATCGAAAAATAAAAAGGATTCACGACCCATGAGGGAGGCACAAGCCAACAACGCATGCCCACCCCCCTAGGCGCAAACTAATGGCTTGTGGGGCCCTCGTGTGCCTCCCGGAATACGTTTTCTTCCCGAGCACATATAATGAATTGGAAAAATCATTACATATACTCATGTACGTTTTGACCACCACATCTCGAATTTCTCCTCTATACTTGTTTCGGGCTCTTTTTCTGACAGACCTTGGTCATCACGGCTCCACCGTCCCTCTACAAGAAACATCCCATAGTTCGACCTTCACCAGCATGCATCAATACAACAAGGTTTACTACGAGCTTTCCTCGGGATATGAGGATACACAGGGGGTCCCCGAAGACGTCATGAGGAATGGCCAGGACAGAGAAGGATCCAAAGGAGACTACACAGACCCCCCTCTGTAGTGTCTAAGAAGGGAGAATCACTATTACTTCTTTGTCATGATATTTCCTTACCTGAAGTCGATGCATTGAACGCAATAGAATCTATCTGTGTCCAAAATATAGCTCTGACTAATGAAGTCATCTTGATGGAAGAGTAGAATCATGATCTCCACAGGATAATCATTAATCTGGAATATCTCCTGAAGACAAAGGACAAGCCTGCCACATCATCACCACCATCACCCAAGAAAGACACGTGAGTACCTAGGTATGGGCACCATCATTAGCTTATTCCAAGCTTGGGGGAGTTGTCGTGGTATCATGTCAGCATCACTTCTACCATTACCATCTATCTTAGTTTGATCCTTAGCAATTTCGTGATTTCGAGAAATAAAATTTCAGATTTGCTTTGCTTAGAATTTTTGCTTTGAGTTCTACCAACCCTTTGTAATCAAGTATGAGAGTTACATAGTAAAGATTAGTTGAGTTTGTGTGCTTTACTTGTGTGTACCCATCGTCGTATCATGGTAAAAAAAGAAATAGAAAGATCGTATGATTATCTCATGAGGAGTAATAACTTCACATAGAAAAGGTTATAAGTGAGAAAAGTTATTGAGAATAAACATACATAGTATTAGTAATTGTTACAATTTAAACAATATTATGATAGAGGAGAGGATATTCCCATTTAAATACACTATCTTGGATATCTTTTATGATTGTTAGCCCTCACCAAATATTATATAATGATCAAGTGTTGATGTCGGACATGGAAGACAAAGTAATGATCATGGTAGTTTATATTCACATAGAAGTTATATGGTCTTGGATCCTTTAACATGTGGTGCTTTCTTTAGATCCTTTGCTAGCCCAAAAATTCCACACTAAGTAGAGATATTACTTTTGCATCCATAACTGTGAAACCCAGTTTCTTGCCATGAGAGTCCACCATACCTACCCATGGATTGAGTAAGATCCTTCAAGTAAGTTGTCATCGGTGCATCAAGCAATAAAAATTGCTCTTACATATGTATAATCTATTATTGCAAGGTAAAATAAGCATTGTACGATCTTGTGATGGCAAATAAATAAAAGTGACAGAGTGCATAATAAAGTTTGCTATCACAAGGGGCAATATAAAGTGACGTTCCTTTGCATTAAGAATTTGCACATCCAACCTAAAAGCGCATAACAACCTCTGCTTCCATCTATGAATGGCCTATCTTCTATCTTCATGTATCTACCCTTGTGCAAGAGTCAATAAAAGGTTATTCCTCTTTGTCGGGGTTCTCTACCGACGACCTATGGGACCAGCGGAGTCCCTTTTGCTATGGTTCTGCAGGGATTGTGGATGCACAAAGAGTATCACCGACAGAAGCATACTGTCACATCCCTAAAACCTAAGCTAGATAGCATTGTGCTCATGTCTTCTTTGCATTTGCATCTAAGAAGTTTCAACAAAAACAACAAAGTGGCAAAGGAAAAACTCAAAACCCTAGCCACCATTTCAATTAAAGGAAATTTCAAACTAGTTCAAAATCAATGAACCCAAAATGGCCTCAAGAAATGTTCAAACTTTCTGATAAATCATGAAAGTAAATGAGCATTGGAGAAAACTATTTCCTTGGCACTTCAAGCATTTTAAATAAATGCAAAAGCCACTGGTTTCAAATTTAAAAATTTGAAAACAGAAGCTATAATTTTCCAAAAATGTCGAAAGTCTTGGAAATGAGTGGGGACATTATAACAAATATTTCAGGAGGTTTAAAATAGTTTTTACTTTTTGTTTTGGAGCTGAAATAATTAGCAAAGCAATAAATAGCAAAACAGAAAAACAAAAGCAGAAGAAAAAGGAAAAGACTTACCTGACGCCCACGCCAGGCCCAGCCCATCTCGCCGCTCGTCCCCTTCCCCGCGCCAGTAGGCAGCAGGAGGTGGCCGCCGCCTCCTCCGGCGTGGCCACGCACCTGCGTGCCTGCCTGGCCGCCGGTTCGCGCTGGCGACGGTGGGGATAAGCTCCCCAGATCCTCCCCTATCCATTCCCCGCCTCGGTTCTTTCCCTCCGCCTGGATCCCCTCCTTCTCCCTACTGCCGCCATTAGAGCCGAGCTCGAGCTCGAGCTGGTCGTTGCCCTGGCCATAGGAACCCCTCCCCGAGCACGCCATTAGATCCGCCTCGTCGCCCTGGTCGTCTCTGCAGAAGCCGAAGTCCCCTCGAGCCCTGCAACGCCCGCAACGCCGTCGTCTTCTTCCTCCGGCCGCCGGACCTCTCCCGTCGATTCGTCGCCCCCAGGCCTTCCCCGAGCCGTCTGAGCTCTTCTCTGCACTCCGTGTGAGCATGCGGTGGTTTTCCCTAAGCTTTCCCCGTCGATCCCCTCCTCTAGCCCTAGTTCCACCGGAGCCCGACGAGCACCGCCGCTGCCGCTCGTCGCCGGTAGCCCTCCGATGTCCAGCTCGTCCTCCCGTGAGCACCAGAAGCTCCAGGACGACGCGTAGATGACGTAGCAGCTAAGATCTAAGCGTGGAACCCTCTGTTTCAAGCCCCCCGACGACGCCCGAGCTTCGGCCGCCGCTCCGGCTCGTCGCCGACGCCTCTTCCGGCGACCCTAGCCTCCCAGTTGGTCCTGCCAGATCGGCCGCTTCGCGAGCTAGCTGTAGCTGCCATCCGCGTGCGATTTGGTGCTGTGTTGCGCCATCTAGGTCGCCTCCGGCGAGCCCTCCGCCGCGGGTTTGGTCGCCGGCGACCACCCTCCGGTGGCCGTCGACGTGGCCGACCATTAGGGCCTAATCGCCCTCCCCCGAGTCGCTGCCAGAGGGCCCCACGCCTGGTCAAACCCCAATTAGGAGCTGGTCAGCGCGGGATTAGTCCCAGAGAGGCTGACCAGTGGGGCCCCCCTGTCAGGTTTGACGTCAGCCTGATGCAATAAATGGAATTTCCAGTATAAAAATAATTCAGGAAATTGCTAAAAATTTGCAAAAATCATAGAAATTAATCTGTAACTCCAATGAAAATAATTTATATATGAAAAAGTATCAGAAAAATTCAAGGATTCTGATTATGCTATTTTCAACTATGTTTGAAAAAGTTACAGAACCCTAAATTGTGAAATAAGGAATAATTCAATTCTTTTAATCACTTTATAAATGGAATTTGCAAAAATATCCAAATTTCATTATAAATGCAATGATCACACACTGCCCTAGATGTAAATCAGTACCATAACATGACATTTCATGCATGTTAACAATAGGTTGATCTCAGCATTAGGTCGAATCAATTAAACCGGTATCCGGGAATACCCGTTTGAATTGCTATTCGAATGTGATTCAAATCAACTCTAAACCTAAAACATCTTGATTATAATAACTTATCACTTTGCATTCTCATGTCATGCTCATGCATCATTTTGATTGCATATGATTGTTATTGAATGTTGCCGTTCATTTCGGTAGGCTCCGCACCCCCGGATTCCACCGAATATCCGTCCGACGGATATCGTTCCTCCTCTGAGCAACAAGGCAAGCAACCTTTTGATCATCCCGATAACACCTATGTTCTTGCTACTGCACCTATTTAATGCATTAGGATCAAATGCTTCAACTGCTTTTGCCACGATAGTTGGACCCACTTCCTTTGCATGACTTAACCTTGTCACAGTAAATAGCCGAACCTTGCAACCCAGCATACCTGGTAGTTTCTTGAGCTATGATGTGCCTTATCCTGCTATGCATGCTATGCTTAGAGTTGTGTATGGTCTGTCATCTGGGAGATGAACAGAAATGTGGAATGTGTTCGGTGAGCAAAGGTCGTGTGTTGAACTTGATTTGGTAAAGGTACCGGTGAAAGGCTGTGTAGGAGTACATGGCGGGTTGTTTCATTGGAACCGTCCTTAGGAACTGAGTTCCGTGTATGTAATCCAAGACTAGATACTACCACATGCTGGGCCCTGAAATATGACCCCGCTCGGCCTATTAATCGCGTAGTACTCGGTCCAGGAGTTGCAAGTAGTTTCTGGTGTTTATAGTAATGCTGGAGGCCGTGCATGGTGCTGACCTGAGAGGTGGGCCGTGATGCGGTAGGCAGTGGCACGGTGTACCAAGTGGCACCCGGATGGTGGGCTTGGGAACCCTGCGCACATCGTTTGAGGCCGTGGCGGAAACCTCGGCCGGACTTCCGTACGGGTTACTCTCAGATAGGCGATAAACCTGGACTAGGTACTAGTGTGGTTAACGGTCGTGGCCGACTCCCTCGCTGGGCTTCCGCTTGAAGGTTGCCGAGGTGCATGACGTGCACATGGCGATAAGTGGCGGGAGCGTGTGTGACGAAGTACACCCCTGCAGGGTTATGATCTATTCGAATAGCCGCGTCCGCGGATAAAGCTTGTATGTTTATGGTTATGTTGTGATGCCATCGATGTATCTATACATATCGGTATGCCATGCGTACGTGTGTCTTACTTGATATGTATGGGGTTCGATTACCTAGTCGTGAACTTTAGTAGCACTCCTTACAAGGAAATGCCCCTTTGTGATCCAACGAGCCTTGGTAGTTCGCTACTGCTCCGGACGCATTGGTTGACTGGCATGTGTCCTTCTTAGCTGCTGTGTCTGTCCCCTTTGGGGAAATGTCACACGACGTAATGGAGTCCTTGTAGCTTGCTACGACTCATCTACGTTCATTGATGACCGACACCTGCTTTGTTGGGTCATGTATGCCTATCCTTGTGCGGAACTGCCACTTTGGTTTATGACTAGAGATGTTGATCCGGGTTCTTTGACATTGGAATGCTAGCGACACGATCGCATACGTGAGTCAAAAGACGCAAACGGTCCCGGCTAAGGTAAGGCTGCAGCCGTGGAGTTAACCGTGCGTGAGACCACAAAGAGATGCGATGTGTTACAGGCTGGATTCCTATGGCTTAGGATCGGGGTCCCGATAGCGTTGGTATCAGAGCCTGACTGACTGTAGGATTACTAAGCCAAACTGGTCGAAGTTGAGTCTAGAATTGCTTTAGTTATATATAAGGGAATTGTTTGTGGAAGGGAACGTAACACTCTTGTTCTCTTCTCAAGATATTCTATTCTGGTCATCCTCGTCTTTTCCGCGGGAATTAAGGACTAGGTTACTCATCTTCTCCTAGGCTCGGATTTTTGATCGGTAGATTATAGGACTACGGGTCGAGAGATATTAGGTTTCTTTTATTCCTAGGAAGCAGGAAGTAAGTTTGATGATCAGAGAGTTGAACTTGATAGTTGAGTGGTGACGCTATTTCATTTTTGGGTTGTCTCAAAATTTTTTTTTGAGCATTTACAGCCGTTATGCTGCCCAATTTTGCATTCAGAGCTCTAATGCTTCTGCATTACTCTCTATTTACAGATGCCTGGCCGTCCTTCTCGTCAGGTGGTACGTCTGACCAGGTGCATTGATGTACCGGGTCATACGGCCATGCTGGTCAGGATGATGTCGGTGTGCGGTTACCGTTGGTACCCCGAGTACACAGTGGAGGAACAGTACCGAGACTTCAACCAGAGCCAGTACATCTGCATTGTTAGGGTATTTCCAGACTACCCTGGAGCGGAGAAGCCAATCCATTGGTCCTATGGGTTGGGAGTCACTGTCGACATGGCAGTACAAGATGCTGCCTATTCAATGCTGACTATTATGAGAGCGAGACATGCACTGCTGCAGAATTCATAGTTCTGTTATGTTCCGGCCTCTCAGTATGGTGAAGAGGGATACCTCAGTGGAGTCTATTTTGATTCTTCTATGGAGGACCCACTTCTGCAGTCCACTGTTGAGATGCTAGAGAACAGAGACAGGGATGCTCGTGCTCTCCGCATGGAGCTTTACGCTACCCGTGCCCGCCTGTGGACAGCTTTGACGCAGCTGGCACCGGTAGTCCAGACAGGGTATGGAGAGATGGAGATGCTGAACCCTGTTAGGACCCATCTTCCGGCCCACGTTGACTGGCCAGCTATAGGAGGAGTCACACCTCTTTGGGGACCCCTCTTACCACCAGTCAGGGGACCAAGGCCACATCCGTGTCCTTATGGATCCCAGGGATCTCAGGCTAGAGTGTTTCCTGATCCGCAGGTTGAGCTTCCAGGTCATGGAGGTAATCTCTATGAGATGTTCTATGCGGATGCCTGAGCTGTGATCGGAAGGATAGTATGGTAGTAGCCGTACGTTCACAGTCCTATGTGACTTGTGGAGTATGGTAGTAATGTGAAACGAATTCCGGAGGCCTGGATAAATAATGTATAGGAAGCTTGTAAGCCTCTGATGAGTAGTTCCACCATTTCAGTAGTTTGCTCTTCAAGTAAGTTTGTACTGAACTATGTAAGGGTGTGTATGAACCATGGTGTATATATAGCAGTTGCTTGTTACCATGTTGTTCGGATATTCACTTCCGCATTCCGTGTGTTCAGTACATTCTTAATCCATAGCTAGTAATGATATGATATTGGTCTAAGCTATGAGTCTGTTTGTGAGGATGGTGTTCACCAGGTTGAACCGTGCCCCAGCTCATGAGCAAGGTGAGGGTAGTCAAGCGTCGCAGGAAGACCTGCCTCACCCACCTTCTCTGGTAGAAGTGATGCTTGAGGCAGAAAGAAACAAAAGGGAGACCAACCGACTGCTAGAGCGTATTGAGCAGAATACGGCTCGACAGCCTAGGAATGCTGCAGTATCCCTCAATGACTTTGTGAAGCTGAATCCTCCAAAGTTTCATCATTCCGTCGATCCCCTCGACGCTGATGACTGGCTATGCAGCATTTCACGCAAGATTTGCTCTGCGAATGTGTCTGAGGCCGACAAGGTGACCTTTGCGACGTATTTCCTGGAGGGACCCGCCAATCTGTGGTGGGAGAATTTTGAAGCTATGCGTCCCGCTGAACCAGTGGCCACATGGGCAGACTTCAGTGCAGCTTTTCGTCTGCACCACATCCCAGAGGGTCTGATGGACAGAAAGAGAGAGGAGTTCTGTGTCTTCACTCAGGGCAAGTTGTCTGTGGATGCCTATAGCCGCGAGTTTGGTAACCTCGCCCGCTATGCAACAGAGGAGGTGTCTACTGACGCCAAGAAGCAAGCAAGATTCCGTAAGGGTCTGAGCCCTGAGCTCCGTCGAGATCTGCGCCTCCATGAGTGTGCAAGCTTTCAAGCCCTGGTCAACAAAGCGATCAGTGCGGAGACTGGTCATACTGACTTCGAAGCCACAAGGAAGCACTCCCGTGACTTTGGCTCGTCATCTGGTTCCGCGTTTCCAAAACGCAGGCTGTGGGTTCCAAACAGTTCTCTGCCGCCAAGATACACCCCGAGGCCATCCTATGTGGCGCCTCAGACGAATCAGGCCAACCCTCCAGCAAAAGCTTATGGTGGTCCAGCTAGCAATGCTGCACCACGTGCCAACCAGGTGATATGCTACAAGTGTGGAGAACCAGGGCATTATTCCCGTGAGTGTCCTCAGAATGTGGGTGCCAAGCAACCCAAAAAGTCCGTCGGGCAGGCCAAGTCGGGCAAAGCGTTTTATGTGAAGCCAACTCCTGCACGTGGCCGTGTGAACTATGTGTCAGCAGAAGAAGCTGCAGAGGATCCCGACGTCATGCTGGGTACGCTTCTTGTTAATCATCACCCAGCGTCCGTTCTCTTTGACACTAGGTCTTCTCATTCCTTCATTTCAGAAAGTTATGCACAGTTGCATAACATGTCATTTTGTGATATGCCAATCCCATTGGTTGTCCAAAGCCCTGGTAGTAAATGGCAAACCTCTAGGATAACCTATGACAATGAAATTCTAGTAGACAGGCTAGTTTTTCTAGCCTCATTGATAGCATTGAAATCTTCGGATATTAGTATCATCTTGGGCATGGACTAGATGTCAGCTCACTATGTCAAGATTGATACTCACTCTAGAAATGTCCAGCTTACCCATCCCTCGGGTGAGATAGTAAATGTCTCTACTCGAGTTGCCAAATGCCAACTCTATTCCCTAAATGCCAACCCTCTTCTGGAACTTGAAGACATTCCGGTAGTCCGTGACTTTCCGGATGTTTTTCCAGAGGAACTGCTAGGAATTCCACCTGACAGAGATGTAGAGTTTGTGATAGATCTTGTTCTGGGAACTGTCCCAATAGCCAGAAGACCTTATAAGATGGCACCCCTGGAGCTAGCCGAACTTAAGAAGCAATTAGATGAGGCCTTGAGCAAAGGTTTCATTCGTCCTAGCTCTTCTCCTGGGGCTTGTCCCGTCCTCTTCGTCAAGAAGAAAGACGGAACGGATCGGATGGTTGTAGATTACCGACCAGTTAACCTAGTCACCATAAAGAACAAGTATCCGCTCCCCAGGATAAACGATCTGTACGATCAGCTCGCTGGATCCTCAGTCTTCTCCAAAATGGATTTGAGGTTGGGATACCATCAAATCAAGATTAAGAACGGGGACATTCCAAAAACGGCCTTTGTTACTCGTTATGGCCAATATGAGTACACCGTTATGTCCTTCGGCTTAACCAATGCCCCAGCCACCTTCTCTCGGCTGATGAATTCAATCTTTATGGAGTATTTGGATAAATTCGTCGTAGTATACCTCGATGATATTCTCATCTACTCCAAGAATGAACAAGAACATGCCGAGCATCTAAGGCTGGTATTGATGAAACTTCGAGAGCATCGCCTTTATGCCAAATTTTCAAAATGTGAATTCTGGTTACCAGAAGTGACCTATCTAGGCCACGTAATCTCTGGTAAAGGTATTGCTGTCAACCCCGAGAGAGTTCAAGCTGTCCTTGATTGGACTCACCCTGAATCGGTTAAGCAAGTTAGGAGTTTTCTTGGTCTAGCGAGCTATTGTCGCCGCTTCGCCGAGAATTTCTCCAAGGTTGCAAAGCCTCTGACTGAACTCCTCAAGAAGGATAAAAAGTTCGAGTGGACACCATAGTGTGAGCATAGTTTTCAGGAACTGAAAAGACGCCTGACTTCCGCACGTGTGTTGCTACCACCAGATTTCTCTAAGGACTTTGTTATCTATTGCGACGCCTCGCGACAAGGATTAGGTTGCATTCTCATGCAAGATCGTCATGTGATCGCATACGCATCTCGCCAGTTGCGTCCACATGAGGATAATTATCCCACACATGACCTTGAGCTTGCAGCTGTGGTCCATGCACTAAAAACCTGGCGACATTACCTTTTGGGTAATCGTTGCGAAATATTCACTGATCACCAAAGTCTGAAATATATCTTCACCCAGCCGGATTTGAATCTCAGGCAAATACGGTGGGTTGAGTTGATCTCGGATTACGACTTAGGGATAACTTACACCCCGGGGAAGGCCAATGTTATGGCCGATGCACTAAGTCGTAAATCTTATTGTAACAATTCGATGCTACAACAAGGTCAACCACTTCTCCATGAGGACTTTCGGAAGTTGAATCTTCATATCGTTCCTCAAGGATTCCTTTCTACCCTGGTGGCGAAGCCTACACTTAAGGATCAAATTATAGCTGGCCAAAAGCGTGACAAGGGTATATCACGGATCAAGGAGAATATTTTTAGCGGAAACGCTAAAGAATTTTCCATGAATGATCAAGGTGTGGTATTGTTTCAGAATCGTTTAGTGGTTCCTAAGAACCCACATCTAAGGCAGTTAATCCTTAAGGAGGCTCATGATTCCCCTCTCACCATTCATCCCGGTAGTACTAAGATGTATCAGGACCTACGCCAGAGGTTCTGGTGGACTAGGATGAAGAGAGAAATTGCTGAGTTCGTTGCTAACTGCGACGTTCTCGTCGAGTTAAGGCAGAACATCAAAGGCCTGCTGGCACCCTTCAACCTTTAGCTATTCCTGAATGGAAATGGGATAAAGTTAGCATGGATTTCATTACCGGATTTCCCAAGACCAAGAAAGGAAACAATGCTATCTTTGTGGTCATTGACCGTCTTTCCAAAGTGGCTCATTTTCTTCCTGTTCGTGAGAGTATAACAGCTAGCCGGCTAGGAGAGTTATATATCTCTCGAATAGTGTCCCTTCATGGTGTTCCCCTGGAAATTAACTCGGACCGTGGAAGTATCTTTACTTCTCGATTCTGGGAAAGTTTTCAGAATGCCATGGGGACTCACTTATCTTTTAGCACTGCTTTCCATTCCTAGTCAAGTGGTCAAGTAGAAAGAGTGAATCAAATCCTAGAAGATATGCTCCGAGCTTGTGTTATTTCGTTCGGTATGAATTGGGAGAAGTGCCTTCCATTCGCCGAATTTGCTTATAACAATAGTTATCAATCAAGCTTGGGCAAAGCCCCTTTTGAAGTTCTCTATGGACGAAGATGTCAAACACCTCTTAATTTGTCAGAAACCGGAAAGAGGCAACTCTTTGGCCCGGACATGATCTAGGATGCAGAAGAGCAGGTTCGCATTATTCGTGAAAAGTTGAAAACAGCCCAGTCTCGTCAAAAGAGCCAATATGATCGTCATCATAAGGCTGTGACCTTTGAAGTTGACGAGAAGGCTTATCTTTGGGTTACACCTTTGAAGGGTACCCATCGTTTCGGTATCAAGGGCAAGTTGGCTCCTCGTTACATTGGACCTTTTTGCATTCTTGCCAAACGAGGAGAAGTTGCCTACCAGTTGGAACTTCCTCCGCATCTTTCCAAAGTTCATGATGTTTTCCACGTATCGCAACTCAGGCCTTGCTTTTCGGATCCTATCCGTGAAGTGGACCACGAAACGCTTGATCTCCAAGATAACCTTTCTTACCGAGAATACCCCGTGCGTATTCTTGATCAAGCTGAGCGTACCACTCGACCTCGACACCTCAAGTTTCTTAAAGTTCAATGGTCAAATCATTTTGAAAAGGAGGCAACTTGGGAAAGAGCGGATCGTCTCCGACTTGAATATCCTGCGTTATTCCCGACGACTTCTAAATCTCGGGACGAGATTCTTTTCAGTGGGGGTGAGTTGTCACATCCCTAAAACCTAAGCTAGATAGCATTGTGCTCATGTCTTCTTTGCATTTGCATCTAAGAAGTTTCAACAAAAACAACAAAGTGGCAAAGGAAAAACTCAAAACCCTAGCCACCATTTCAATTAAAGGAAATTTCAAACTAGTTCAAAATCAATGAACCCAAAATGGCCTCAAGAAATGTTCAAACTTTCTGATAAATCATGAAAGTAAATGAGCATTGGAGAAAACTATTTCCTTGGCACTTCAAGCATTTTAAATAAATGCAAAAGCCACTTTGAAAACATAAGCTATAATTTTCCAAAAATGTCGAAAGTCTTGGAAATGAGTGGGGACATTATAACAAATATTTCAGGAGGTTTAAAATAGTTTTTACTTTTTGTTTTGGAGCTGAAATAATTAGCGAAGCAATAAATAGAAAAACAGAAAAACAAAAGCAGAAGAAAAAGGAAAAGACTTACCTGACGCCCACGCCAGGCCCAGCCCATCTCGCCGCTCGTCCCCTTCCCCGCGCCAGTAGGCAGCAGGAGGTGGCCGCCGCCTCCTCCGGCGCGGCCACGCACCTGCGTGCCTGCCTAGCCGCCGGTTCGTGCTGGCGACGGCGGGGATAAGCTCCCCAGAGCCTCCCCTATCCATTGCCCGCCTCGGTTCTTTCCCTCCGCCTGGATCCCCTCCTTCTCCCTACTGCCGCCATTAGAGCCGAGCTCGAGCTCGAGCTGGCCGTTGCCCTGGCCATAGGAACCCCTCCCCGAGCACGCCATTAGATCCGCCTCGTCGCCCTGGTCGTCTCTGCAGAAGCCGAAGTCCCCTCGAGCCCTGCAACGCCCGCAACACCGTCGTCTTCTTCCTCCGGCCACCGGACCTCTCCCGTCGATTCGTCGCCCCCAGGCCTTCCCTGAGCCGTCTGAGCTCTTCTCTGCACTCCCTGTGAGCATGCGGTGGTTTTCCCTAAGCTTTCCCCGTCGATCCCCTCCTCTAGCCCTAGTTCCACCGGAGCCCGACGAGCACCGCTGCTGCCGCTCGTCGCCGGTAGCCCTCCGATGTCCAGCTCGTCCTCCCGTGAGCACCAGAAGCTCCAGGACGACACGTAGATGCCGTAGCAGCTAAGATCTAAGCGTGGAACCCTCTGTTTCAAGCCCCCCGATGACGCCCGAGCTTCGGCCGCCGCTCCGGCTCGTCGCCGACGCCTCTTCCGGCGACCCTAGCCTCCCAGTTGGTCCTGCCAGATCGACCGCTTCGCGAGCTAGCTGTAGCTGCCATCCGCGTGCGATTTGGTGCTGTGCAGCGCCGTCTAGGTCGCCTCCGACGAGCCCTCCGCCGCGGGTTTGGTCGCCGGCGAACACCCTCCGGTGGCCGTCGACGTGGCCGGCCATTAGGGCCTAATCGCCCTCCCCTGAGTCCCTGCCAGAGGGCCCCACGCCTGGTCAAACCCCAATTAGGGGCTGGTCAGCGCGGGATTAGTCCCAGAGAGGCTGACCAGTGGGGCCCCCCTGTCAGGTTTGACCTGCACAGGTCGGCTGACCTGCTGACGTCAGCCTGATGCAATAAATGGAATTTCCAGTATAAAAATAATTCAGGAAATTTCTAAAAATTTGCAAAAATCATAGAAATTAATCTGTAACTCCAATGAAAATAATTTATATATGAAAAAGTATCAGAAAAATTCAAGGATTCTGATTATGCTATTTTGAACTATTTTTAAAAAGTTACAGAACCCTAAATTGTGAAATAAGGAATAATTCAATTCTTTTAATCACTTTATAAATGGAATTTGCAAAAATATCCAAATTTCATTATAAATGCAATGATCACACACTGCCCTAGATGTAAATCAGTACCATAACATGACATTTCATGCATGTTAACAATAGGTTGATCTCAGCATCAGGTCGAATCAATTAAACCGGTATCCGGGAATACCCGTTTGAATTGCTATTCGAATGTGATTCAAATCAACTCTAAACCTAAAACATCTTGATTATAATAACTTATCACTTTGCATTCTCATGTCATGCTCATGCATCATTTTGATTGCATATGATTGTTATTGAATGTTGCCGTTCATTTCGGTAGGCTCCGCACCCCCGGATTCCACCGAATATCCGTCCGACGGATATCGTTCCTCCTCTGAGCAACAAGGCAAGCAACCTTTTGATCATCTCGATAACACCTATGTTCTTGCTCCTGCACCTATTTAATGCATTAGGATCAAATGCTTCAACTGCTTTTGCCACGATAGTTGGACCCACTTCCTTTGCATGACTTAACCTTGTCACAGTAAATAGCCGAACCTTGCAACCTAGCATACCTGGTAGTTGCTTGAGCTATGATGTGCCTTATCCTGCTATCCATGCTATGCTTAGAGTTGTGTATGGTCTGTCATCTGGGAGATGAACAGAAATGTGGAATGTGTTCGGTGAGCAAAGGTCGTGTGTTGAACTTGATTTGGTAAAGGTACCGGTGAAAGGCTGTGTAGGAGTACATGGCGGGTTGTTTCATTGGAACCGTCCTTAGGAACTGAGTTCCGTGTATGTAATCCAAGACTAGATACTACCACATGCTGGGCCCTGAAATATGACCCCGCTCGGCCTATTAATCGCGTAGTACTCGGTCCAGGAGTTGCAAGTAGTTTCTGGTGTTTATAGTAATGCTGGAGGCTGTGCATGGTGCTGACCTGAGAGGTGGGCCGTGATGCGGTAGGCAGTGGCACGGTGTACCAAGTGGCACCCGGATGGTGGGCTTGGGAACCCTGCGCACATCGTTTGAGGCCGTCGCGGAAACCTCGGCCGAACTTCTGTACGGGTTACTCTCAGATAGGCGATAAACCTGGACTACGTACTAGTGTGGTTAACGGTCGTGGCCGACTCCCTCGCTGGGCTTCCGCTTGAAGGTTGCCGAGGTGCACGACGTGCACATGGCGATAAGTGGCGGGAGCGTGTGTGACGAAGTACACCCCTGCAGGGTTATGATATATTCGAATAGCCGCGTCCGCAGATATGGACTACTTGGAGACATATGTTGTTCATAGATAACTTCAATGGCTACTCATAAAATTGTCAAGATAAGCGTGAGTGTCGTGGACGGCATTTCCGTATGGAGACGGAATGATTCCACGATAGTGTATTGTTGTGGTGTTAGTGGACTCGTGTGCGAGAAATCTAGTTGTCAAAACTAATTTCAAAAGCAAGTTGTCTAGCCACGAGTCAAATGCTGGCTTCCCGCATGAAACCCCACAATACCTTCTTGATACCTTGCATGAGTAGTTAGCCATCCTAAAGTCTTGCTGAGTACCTTCGTACTCATGTTTGCTTAATCATGTTGCAGAGGTTGTTAATGACCCTAATGGAGGGTTCTTCGTAGACATCGACGACGACGAGTAGCTGGTGTCCCAGCTACGATCTGGCCCTACGTCGGCTCTGTAGTATAGTCAGGCCATGTGCCTCCTAGTTGCTCTGTCTGTACCCAGACAGCTTATAACTCTTCCGCTGGCTTGTATTGTGTGACTGATATTTTGGGTCGTGAGACCCTTAATGTGTAATAATATGTGTGTGGCTCTTCCGAGCCTCTTCAATAAAGCTTGTATGTTTATGGTTATGTTGTGATGCCATCGATGTATCTATACATATCGGTATGCCATGCGTACGTGTGTCTTACTTGATATGTATGGGGTTCGATTACCTAGTCGTGAACTTTAGTAGCACTCCTTACAAGGAAATGCCCCTTTGTGATCCAACGAGCCTTGGTAGTTCGCTACTGCTCCGGACGCATTGGTTGACCGGCATGTGTCCTTCTTAGCTGCTGTGTCTGTCCCCTTTGGGGAAATGTCACACGACGTAATGGAGTCCTTGTAGCTTGCTACGACTCATCTACGTTCGTTGATGACCGACACCTGCTTTGTTGGGTCATGTATGCCTATCCTTGTGCGGAACTGCCACTTTGGTTTATCACTAGACATGTTGATCCGGGTTCTTTGACATTGGAATGCTAGCGACACGATCGCATACGTGAGTCAAAAGACGCAAACGGTCCCGGCTAAGGTAAGGCTGCAGCCGTGGAGTTAACCGTGCGTGAGACCACAAAGAGATGCGATGTGTTACATGCTGGATTCCTATGGCTTAGGATCGGGGTCCCGACACATACATGGGTGGTTTAGACAGGTTTGGGCCGCACGAAGCGTAAAGCCCTACATCCTGTGTTTTGGGGGATCATGTGGATGATCACAGTACAAAACGCACTTGCGCAGCAAGGAAGCTCGAGGGCTAAAGCTATGTACGTGGAGTGAATGGCGGTTCGACCCCTCTAAAGGTAGCCATGGTCCTCCTTTTATAGTTCAAGGGGCTACCAGAGTGGCTAAATTGGTTTTTCGTGGGAGAATAGTCCAGCAGCTAAATAGCAAACTATTGACGATGCAATAGTGGGAAATACCTAACTCCGTGAAACAGAGACAAACTCATTAAATGAGATGTGAGTTGGCGTGCTAGCGATGATCCCTAGCAAGGATTGCCTCTCCTTATGTGTCGTTCCACAAGCTACCATCTATTCGCTTGACACGCCACGGTACGGGTGTCGTTAAAATGACCACGGGCCTGTAACTAGGTCCGCCAAACTACCTGTTAGAGCATATTTCTCCATATGTGGTTTTGGTAATTGATGACAATTCCTATGGACTAATGGTTCCCTTAAGTTATATTCGAAGGCTTTGTCCATAAGCACTTCTTGAAGTCCATCTGTTGGTTTCAAGGAGTTTATATGATGACCAAGGTGGTATTCAAAGTATTATCCAAAGATTGGTCATAAAGACACAAAGTTGATCAAGACTAAGCAGAGAGTAAATCAAGATGATGAGCACACAAAACATACAAGATGTACGGAGAAGGATCAAGTGATCCCATGGTATGGTAAGCATTGTCCATAACGCTTTTGTCTACTAATCCACGTCTTCGTGAGAGTTCTATGTGGGGTTAGGTGTGTTTCCATGGATTTGCATCAAGAGGAAGATCTCATTCAACCTATGAAGGATGACACCAAGTGGTGATCGTCATCAAGATTGCGGTGTGCAAGTTCAAGTGGAGCATCACGAAGATATCATGCTTGAAGCTTGCCGTCCATTGTGGTGGCAATGGACTTATGAAGAATGTGCTGAAGAGTGGCTCACCAAAAGTGAGTATGGGGGAGCAATCAAGAAAGGTGGTACATCTTGTGGAAGCCAAGATCATGATCATCTAGCTCAAGAGGACTAGGTGCAAGGTATAGTTTTGCCCTTGACAGGTTTTTTTTGTTGTAGGATAGTTTGCCTTACTCTGAAGGGGGCTCTGAAGTGAGTAGCTTGATCGTATTGTTCGTTGAGAGCTCAAACCATTTGCATCCTTGCATCATATCTTGGTTCTTGTTTGGCGTTTCTCCCTGTGAGTTTTAGAGATTATGATCATCTTCATGACAAGCTCGAGTTCATCGAAAACGGAGTCCATATGCATCTTTTATGATGTTTTCGATGTTGGAAGTTTTTGTCGATTCTTCATTCATAGAGGTCTCACATCTCTATGTCATTGCCATTCTCATAACTGCATGTTCTTAAGATTTCAACAAGCTTGAGCTTGTTGTTGGATAGCTCTTGTCGTCGTGAATTCAACAAGTTTGAGTTTGCCCGATTCGAAGTTCGTATGTGAAAGTGATGTAAGTTTCAGTATCCAGCGGTAGTACCGCTCCTGGTGCCAGCGGTAGTACTGCTCCTAGAGCGGTATTAATTTTTTACTACTGCTCCCAAGTGGTAGTACAGCTCCCTCGGACGTTCTGGGAGTGGTAGTACCGCTCCTAGAAGCGGTTCTACAGCTCGGGTCGGGCTGTGGGTGGGGGTAACGGTTGGATTCTTTCCCCCACTATATAAAGGAGGTCTTCTTCCCCATTGGACCTTATCCATGCATTGAGCTCGTGTTCTTCCCCCATTGTTGACCTTCTTAGACCTTGCTAACTCTCAATCCCTCCAATGATCCTTGTTAGTTCTTGAGGAAAAAGAGAGAGGAGATCTAGATCCACATCTCCACCAATCACTTTCTCCTCTATGTGAGGGGAACCCCTTGGATCTTGATCTTGGAGTTCTTTGTGAGCTCCTTGTTCTTCCTATCATATTTCTCCATAGCTTTTGTTGTTGTGGAGGGATTTGAGTGTGAGGGACTTGACCACTTCGTGTGTTCTTACCATTGCATTAGTTGCATCGGTTTGAGTTCTCCACGGTGATATGTGGAAGTGAGAAGTTGAGAAGCTTATTACCCTTAGGTACTTGGTACCCCTAGAGATTGTTATTCGTGGATGCTTTGGCGTCCTAGAAGCTTGGTGATGCCTCGGAGGTCAATCATTGTGGTGTAAACCTCCGGGCAAGCATCGGGTCTCCAATTAAGTTGTGGAGATTGCCCCGAGCATTTGTGGTCACCTAGAAGCCATATTCCATTTGGTGAAGCTTCATGTTGTTGTTGTTCGGAGCCTCCAATTAAGTCGTGGAGATTGCCCCAACTTTATTTGTACGGGTTCGGTGACCGCCCTCAAGGGTCCCTTAGTGGAATCATGACATCTTGCATTGTGCGAGGGTGTAAGGAGATTACGGTGGACCTAGTGGCATCCTGGGGAGCATTGTGCCACCACACCGCTCCAAACGGAGATTAGCATCCGCAAGGGTGTGAACTTCGGGATACATCATCGTCTCCACGTGCCTCGGTTATCTCTTACCCAAGCCTTTTTGCTTACGCACTTTACTTTGTGATAGCCATATTGTTTCTTGTCATATATCTTGCTATCACTTAGTTGTTTATATTGCTTAGCATAATTTGTTAGTGCAACTAGCTGAACCTAGTTGTTTTAGGTTTTGTGCTTGACAAATTAAACATTAGTTTTATTCCTCATTTGTTCAAGCCTAAACCATAATTATTTTAAAGCGCCTATTCACCCCCTTCTAGGAGACATCCACGTCCTTTCACATGGGGATGTAGCTTCACTACAAGGATACCTCTTATGAAGCAACACAAATTCTATAACGTTTTCATTGTATGTTGCAAAATTATCTGTAGATACACATATATGTGTTGTAGCGCATGTGTTGCAGAGTTGCACCTCTTGGCCATATTGTAGTACATAGTTGCAACAAATGGTATATGTTGCCTAGGTACGTGTTGCATAGTTTAGGTGTACTAAATTTTAGCTGAATGGACGAACTATCGTTTCATTTATGTAAATTATACTGAATGTATATATGTTTGAATGTGTTCGATCAAGTTTGCTTGAATTATATCTGAATATGTTTGTATTGAGGGCAGAAGTTTGGGACAAGAGTTTGATGGCCGGCTCTCATATCATTGTGTCCACAAACAAATATTGTGTCCATTTCAAAAGCTCATGTCGATGAGAACTAGCTAGTGATCTTGGACGGACAACTAGTGATCTTGATTTGTATAAACCTAGAAGAAGCACGTTCTGTTTGACACTATTTTTTATATAAAGTGCCTGTCACGTACAAGATGTTTCGCTCCAAATTTTTGGACTCCCTTGTACTCCCTCCATTTCTAAGTATAAGTCTTTTTAGAGTTTTCACTAGGGACTATAAACGGATGAATATAGATATACTTTAAAGTGTAAATACATTCGTTTTACTCTGTATGTAGTTCGCTAGTGAAATATCCAAAAAACACTTATACTCCCTTCGTCTCAAAATAAGTGTTGCTGCTTTAATACAAAATTTATGCTAATTTAATATTAAATTTGCGACACTTATTTTGGAACGGAAGGAGTACTTATGAATAGAGGGAGTATTTCTAATTATGTTTTGCTTCAATTTTCACTTTCCCTCCGTTTTCTCCCTCCAATAGCGGCTAATCTGGTCAAAATATATATTTAATTATGCATGCTTCATTACCATGGCTCTATGTGTTATACGAAGCACGATGGAAACAGATCTCGACGAGGTAATTGTGCCAACAATATCAGAAACCGTTCCCCAATCTCAACATGGTTTCCTTCCATATCTCATCTCCAATCTCCGCCGAATCCACTCATCGTCGCTACCGCCCAGCTCCTTGCCTGCCATCGCCTATCTCTCATGGCTGGTGCCCTCATGAATCCCGTGCCCGCACAACTCTTGCCAGAGTTTGAGGGCACACCCCCGTGCTCTGCCTGTATGCAAAGGTGCCGCCAGGTGCCGATGTCGGGTAGTGAGTTTGCTCCGCCGCAAGTTCCAGACCCATAGACGAGGGCCGATGAATGTTGCAGTGGGACCAATTGCCGCCAGCGAGACCATCGTCCAGGGAACACAGCTGCCCAAGTCTGAACTCCGAAGGGCATGGCTCCGCTGCTGCCGATTGTGCCGGAAACATCTCGAAGTTGGCTGCTTCTGTCCTTGACGGGCTGCCAGCCAAGACTCATCGCCCGGCGACCGGTGACGCACACACCACGAGCTAAGCAAGGTTAGTTCTAATCAATAGTCAAGTTCACGTGTACCTGTATATACGTGTTCTAGTGGCTAGTACTACTCTAAATGAATCGAGGTGCGTGTGTGCTAGCTTGCACGCAATATAGCTTCTGGTGGCTTTTATCTAGCAAGTCTGGTGTCTCTCTCAAATTGAATTGTAGTTCTGTCCAAACCTCCGTGTGCTATATATTGTAGTTTCGAGAACAACCTATATTGTATTTTCCATATTTTATGTAAACTTTCGGTCATTGTCATGTTGCAGAAGAATATATGACGGAAGAACCGTTAGAATCATAATTCTGGTGAAAAATATATCTCATCATCTGATGTCCGAGAAATAGCCACTAGTGATGAAGGCTTCATAAATTGTGATGATGCTGATGCGGATGAAAATGAAGAAGGTAAGTTTGTTGCTCACTACTTGCTGCTTGCAATATATGATTATTCATCACCGTAACATAATTTATGTGTCTATATATTCACCGGATAATTCAGAAAAAGAAGAGCGTAAGAAAGAAGAGGAATCTAAATATATTTGGAACCTTCCAGAAGTGGTTCAGTGAGTTGGTTGGTGCCCTATGTAAGAGTGCTCGAATTCATTTCATATGATCCTTATGTTTTCTCTTTGTTTTTTCATGGTGACGAGGATGAATCTTCCAATGGTTTATTTGATTTCCTCTATCAGGCAAGAATTTAAGTGTTCTTGAAGAGCTTATATAATCATGACAGTGACGCAACTCTTGCTATAATTGTAAGTTGCAATCCTAAGTTTTGGGAAATGCACACCGATATGGCACTTGTGAAAACGGGAAGATTTGGTACGTAATTGAAAAAATGCAATACTCTCCATAATGTAGAAAAAACAAATATCGCATGACCTTCAACCTTTGTACGTGACTAATATCCTACCTCTGTCACTCCTTCCATCATGTCAATGCATTGTGTGCTAAGAGTTCATTTTGATTTTTTGTCTGCAGATCTAGAAAATGAATGGATGGTTATATGGGTGCATGTCAAGTATACTGCAATGAGGATGATGTTTCATTTCACAATGACGATGATGGATGCTTCCGTTTTAGTCTGTAGGGAGATTTCCAGTTGGATGATGTTCCTTGGTTAAGTTTTAGTTAAGTTGTAAGGATTTAGATGGATGTTTTGAGTTTAAATTTTGATTTCACGAAAATATTTAGATTATGTCTCACATTTGAATGATATTCCTCGTGTAATATCCACTATTGTAATCTAATATTTTCATATAATATATATGACTTCTTCCTCGTAAGTATATTCTCTTGTTTTTGTCTTCACTTGAAATACATAATTATCACCATTCCATGGAGCATTAATTTTATTGCTGGCAATATATATAATAATATATGCATATTACATATGTACCAACTCTTAAAGCGTAGCAAAATTTCCGGATCCAACCAATGGGATATTGATTCCTATAAATCAAGCACCAACACATAAAAGTGTTGTAAAAGTCTGTTTTATGTGTTGTTGTCTTGCAACGGCCCCTTTTACCAACGGTAGTGGAAGCGTTGTATTATACTCTACAAACACTGGATAAGGCTACGCATGCCAAACCGTTGGTAAATATACTAACAACGCATATATGGACTTATAGATACGGAAAAACCCGTTGCTATAAGGGGGGTCCTGTTGTAGTGCTTGGACAGATATGCTACGACCCGACCTTCATGCATCAGAACACCACCAAGCCTGGATCTCGATGCATCACAATATATCACAAACTCCTTGTGAATATCGGGGGTGGCCAAAACTGGGGTCCTTGTCAATGTCTTCTTGAGCTCATGGAAGATTTATTTGCACTTTGGCGTCCATTCGAACTTCTCCTTCTTCAAAATCTTAGTCATAGGTCGGGCAAAGCTTGAGAAATATTCAATGAACTTGCGGTAATATCACGCGAGTCCAAGGAAGCTTCCGACTTCCGTCACATCGCTTGAAGCTTTCCATTCAGTCATGGCTTCAATATTGGTAGAACCCACTCACAATCCTTCTGTCGTTAACACAAGACACAAGAATCCAACTTCATGCAGCCAGAATTCACACTTGCTGAATTTGGCATAAAGATGGTGCTCTCGAAGCTTATCCAGGACCATCCTCAAGTGTTTCTCATGTTCTTCTTTAGACTTGGAGAAGACGAGTATGTCGTTGATGAAGACAATGAAAAACTTGTCGAAATACTCCATGAAGACTTTGTTCATGAGGTACATGAAGTAGGCTGGGCCATAGGTTAACCCAAATCGCATGACTGTATACTCATACAAGCCATACCGGGTCACAAATATCGTCTTCGAAATATCTTGGGGTGTGATCTTCATATGGTAGTACCCAGACCTGAGATCGATCTTGGAAAACACCTTGGCACCATTCAGCTGATCGGACAGGTACTCAATCTTGGGGAGTCGGTACTTGTTCTTTATTGTGACTTCACTAAGAGAACAACAATTGACACAGAGTCGGGTAGTTCCATCCCTCTTTGACACAAATAGAATAGGTGAAACCCAGGGAGAGGTACTAGGGAGAATAAATCCTTTTTGACCTTCTCAGCTAGTTGCTTCTTTAAATCAGCCAACTCTTCGGATCCCATTATATAGGCCTTCTTATAGATGGGTCCTGCTCCGACATTATCTCAATAATGATCTCAATGTCACGGTCACGAGGCATTTCGGGCAGCTCATTAGGAAAGGCATGTGGGTATTCAGATGCCACTCGCACCTTATTCAAATCAATTCCCAAAAGACAATTGACCTGAGGGCTTGAGCGGAGATAGGGTTGGGAACATAGTTGATTTCGACCCCGGAAGAAGGATTGAAATCACCTCGAGGGAACAAGAATAAGAATTATGTTATGCTTATCCTTCACCAAGTTAAATTGATGACAAGTAAAAGATTTGGCATACAACTTATTCTTCTTGAAAAGATTGAGGAGAGATAAGAGCACAAACTTCAAGAAGTCTTGGAAGAAACACCAGAATAATTGAGATATGAACAATGAGACAACAATTGGATAGAATTGGATAAAAAATACTTAAAACTGAGAACGAGAAGTCTTCAAAAATAATGGCCTTAGGAGGATCGAGAAATGAAAACAACTCTGAAATGCATTGGATAGATATGGATGGGATTTCCCATGATCGAAAACAATTTCAAAGAATAGCATCAAGCTTGTAGCACGAATCTTCAAGAGAATGGGCCACAATTTAAGAGAAACACTTGTCTGGCCTTCAACGCTCACAATGCTGACACGAAACAACACCACGAATTGCTGATATCTCCGGAACAATGAACAAAGAATGGTTGAGCCAACGATGAAAATAAATCAAATAGAACTTGGAGAAGGAATATAACTGATGGAATCCATACTTACATCACACTTGAAAAGAACTACAAATCTACGGAAAGATTAGAAAAGCCTGGTAAGATCCTAGGAAAAACGTGTGGGTTATGCGCCCACACAAAGCTAACATCATTGAAAGGATTGCTTAGAAGGAGACATTGCACCAGTACAAAATAAATACTTGATGAGGTTGAGAACCTTGAGATAATTTGAAATGATTTGAATAAAAACACCAATCTTCAGAGATAAGATAAAAACACTCTGGATAGAATTGAGAGGTGTATAATAAGAGAGGCTTGGATAAGGATTTATAGCATGGGAAAGCATTAACGAATGAAAAAGGATAAGATGAACAATGAGAGGTTGAATCAAATCCACAGAGGAACAAAACCAGAACGAAGAATGATGAACTCAACACTTGAGAAATTGCACAATGAATCACCGGAAACAATATGGAAAAAAAATTGCGGAAACATCAATGACTTCGTCCGTCAAATGCTATGAATAAATTGAGTTGGTCACGAGCAGAGGAACTTGAACATTCTTGAATTTCTTCTTGGGCGGAAAATACCAATCAAAGTCCTTCTGAAATTTCATCTCTTTAAGTTCTTCACGAGTCCTAAGGTGAGACAGAATGGTCCATGTGCGATCAAAGATTCCATGTAAATAATAGTGATTCTTCCTCACATAGTTATGCGTGACCATCAGGTCACGAAGAATTGCACCAAACTGACATTTCA
Organism: Hordeum vulgare subsp. vulgare; assembly: GCF_904849725.1. Classification (NCBI taxonomy): domain Eukaryota; kingdom Viridiplantae; phylum Streptophyta; class Magnoliopsida; order Poales; family Poaceae; genus Hordeum; species Hordeum vulgare. The sequence continues at coordinate 244,879,510 of NC_058521.1, read as the reverse complement.
ACCACTTGTGATTATGATTGACCTTCTGATGAAGACTTAGAATAAGCTCTCGATCAGTCATCACTCGTGGGGCAGATTCTCGAGGAACTTGAGCTGAGGCTTTTGTTGTAGAATCTTGAGATGTCGTGTCACCATTGGTGGAATATGATGTGGTTTGACGAAATTGTCCATCAAGGGGCGAGATCCTTCATTAATGACAGTTTTGCCCTTACCTTCTATTGAGGCAAAGGTTTTCTTGATGACTTCGAGTGGGGGCAGGAAACTGAAGTGATTTTGGAAATCCGCTTTATAAGGGGTTGAAGATCTTGTTCTGATGAATTTCAAGATCAACGAAGCATATGGCTGCAGTTCAAATGGTGACAGAGCAATGTTGGCCAAAGTCCTCATGAACAAATCATGAAAGTTGCTGGGAATCCCATTAATGATATTGAACAACAAATTCTTCATGATTCCCACCACATCTTCTTCTTTATAATTATGACCCTTGATAGGACTCAGGGTTTTGGTCAATATGCGGTAGACCGTTCTTGGCACATAGAGCAAGTCCTTCACAGGGAATGTGGTTATGGGAGGTTTGTCTGGTGCCAAAGGCTTCGTCAGCACCTGCATTAGATGGTTTGGCAGTTCAGGTTCATCATAGATGCATCTTACCCCTTTTGAGGGAATACCAACTAGGACTAGGCGAAGCAATTATGTTGCCGGAGCTGTATAGTGTGTGTTCTCAGTCATCCAGTCAAGTATCCATGTCTCATATCCTGTGCTTCACCATAAATGTGCAAAGTTGCATAGAATTGAAGAATTAGTTCTTCATTCCAGTCACAGATATCCATGCAAAATGGAAAGAGTCCAGCTTTATGAAGAACATTTAGGACTGGTGTGAAGCATGGAATGAACTCCATATCTGCACGAGGAATTTGGCGGTGATCGAAGAGTTTGTTCTTCTCAAAGAGCAGAGCACCGTAAAAGTTGATTTGTGTTGAATTCCAAAACCTCTTGTGCCTTATCCTCGTGATAAGGATATTCTCCTGTGAAGAAATGATGTTCATCATAAAAATTCTCCTCGAGGAATTTTGGTTGCTTTATACCCTTGTATGGCTGAAGTGGCTTGGGATGAAGATTTGGCTTCTATCTCCCAACAAGTCCTCTGGGCATGCTCTCTGGTTGAGAATATTGCGCCACAACAACTGTTGACTGGGAATTTTGAACAATGGTTTTATCAGCATTATACTCAGTGGTTGTGATATCAACCTCAGGTTCCTCAACTATTCACAGAGGAATTTGAGGCATAGTTTCTTCAGCCATTGGTTCTTCAGTCTGTGGAATTTGCGGAGCAGATTCATCAGCTACTTTATCCTTTGAAGTGGGATGAAGAACATGAGCATCAAGATCTTCAGTCGTGTTTTTTGTTGGCTGAGCATTTTGGTCAACAGATTCATCAGCTAATGCAGCTGCTATTTCCTCTGGAATAGATTGCATTGGAGAAGGTTGTTCATCAAGCCCTATGGTTGCACTAGGGGACTGAGGGATTTGATGGAGTGGAGTGTCCAGTGGTGAATTAGGGTGAGTTGTTTCCTAATATTAATCACTTATCATGGGGGTGGTGCAGCCAATGTCCACATCTTCTTCAATTTCTTCTATAACCGCCTCTTCAGCGGATAGCTGAGGGGGTGATAATGCTTGAGGGGTTGAAGTGTTCACATCCACTTCAATTTCTTCATCGATCGGCTATGTGGAAGCAGTAGATCAATTTTCATCATCCATTTCAGGAATGTAATATTCTTCACCAAATTGTACGATTTCATATGAGGGTACCGTAGTGATGGGGGTTGCATCAATTGGTTCACTTGAGGAACTTGGCAAAGTCCTCATGGGTTTGACCTGTGAGGATTATGTGATCGCTGATGCTTTCCACTTCCAAGCGGCTTCTTTTTCTGCGTTTTATCTTATTTGTACGACATGAAGAAGGAAGTGTCAATTACTTCACCCTTGAAGATTTTGTAGTTGGTTCAGAGGGTGATACTGATGCAGATTCTTCATGCACGGCTGATGAAGTCGTCCTGACAGAAGCACTTTCCTCATGCGCAACAATTTCTTCAGCTGGCCTTGCAATTTCTTCATGAGCTGTAGTTTCTTCAGCAGTCCTAATAATTTCTTCAGCATTTGGAACTTCTTGAGATGGCTGAGCAATTTCTTTAGGCTTAGCAGAGGATCTAGCCCGAGCAATCGATGGTTGGGATGGAGCAGCACCCCTGGTGTTGTGTTCAGTGATGGCCTTGGTTGCAATGTTGATGAACCTCACCTTGGCACCTTTCCAGTCAGCATGGTATCAACTGCATTCATCACTGAGGTTTTTGATCTCAGTTCGTGCAGTGGTGAGTTGATCAGGAGTTAAGGAGAGCATGTTATTCTTCTAAAAACGCTCTTTCTTGGTTTGCTCGTGTCTACCCTTTTTGGCCTTCTCAAACTTCCATTTTTCTTTGGCTATGAACGTCGTGAGCACATGGCTTGGCCTAAGTGGAAGTTTCAGATCATCAATTCGTGTTTGAGGATTTTTATACCAAACATCAATGAAGTCTAGCACAACTCTGGCGTTCAACATAAGAGGAATGTCGGTGCCCTTGTCCTGACCGACTCTCTCATATTTGCCTATCATGATTTCTGTCAATTCTTCATCATCATCTTCATCATCCTTAGATCCCGAGGGTATATTCAAGACCACCTTATGAGGATTTGGTCTATTGCCTCGTCCAGTAGTCATTTTTTCTTCATATTAGCACTTGAAGAGGTGAGTCCAGAGTTAGACGCAGGTATTCCTGAGGGAATTCTAAATCCCGCAATTCGTTCACAAGTGGCAAGGTGCATTGGGGTTGACGACTTTGTGGAAGTTGCTGAGGAAGTTACAACCACAGTTGGAGGTAGTTGAGGAATTTATTGTGATGATTTTGAACTTCAGGACTTGGTCTTGATAGTAGATTTCTTCAACACAGCTTGCTTTGGAGCTTTTGTGGTGGCAGATGCTTCAACAACACACGACGTGGCAGGAACAGCTGCACTACTAGTCTCAAGGTTGAATTTCTTCACTGTCTGTGTTAAAATCTTCTACAGCTTAGATTTACTCTTGGCCCACTCCTTCGAAAATTCTTCACCACGGATGATGCTGGTGGAATCAGCAACTTGTCCTTCAGCCAGTGGAGGTCTTGGTCATGGATGGTTTACAACAAATTTCTTCATATACTTAGGAGTAACATATCTGTACTCCCTCCATTCCTTCATCCATCTCTTCTCAATCTTTCGGATGCGCGTATTACGCTTCTCCTTGGTCTCCTTGCCATTAATTTCCTCATTCGGAGTTAAGTATTCATCATAGATATCCTCAGGGATATCAAATGTAGTGTTTGTCGGCGCCTTCTTCCTCCTTTCTAAGGTCTTTTGTCGTCGGACATTTTCTTCACATGAGGAATTTGTGATTTTGATGATTCTGAGGAAGTGTGCAAATTTTCTTCAAGTAACGCTGCAAATGAGTTAAGTTGATGAGAATCTAGAGATTCATCAACAGGTATTTTGTACGTGTGAATGGAGTATAGCTGTGAAGAATTTAAAGAGGTCATATGCCTTCTCATAGATTTTTCAAAAGAATATCAAGTTGAGGAATTTGACCATAGGTGTCTTGAAGAATTTTCTGTGTTCTTCTTGTAGGTTCGAGAGTTGTGTTGGTTTGAAAATTTACACAATTAAAAAAACTTTGAAGAAATTCATGACCTGGTGAAATATTTCAAGGGGAAATGAAGTATCTATAGGTGTTTACTGGATTGTATGTGGAGTAATAAACACCTTTTGAAGAAATAGTGAAATCATAAGGATCAAATATGGCAGTTAAATTAGCTTTTTTTACCTAGGCCGAAGAACACGACGAATAAGAGGTGAAAAGGAAAAAGTCCGTCAGTTTGGATCTATTGTGTCCTAACTCAGTGGTAGAAGACAGCTATGGCGGCGGCGGAGTGAAAATGTCCGTTGTCGGTGTGAGTTCGGCGACGAGGAGGTTGAGGTAGCTAAGCTCGTCCTCTCCGGCGCTGATGAAGAACACCGACGATGTTGGGTCTCAGCTCGAGCGAGAGTAGAGGCGGAGTAACTGAGACAGTGAAAGGGTTAAGGGGGTATTTATAGCGGAGGTAAAAACCGTTCAGCTTGAAGATTTTGGACCAGATTTCCCCTGACCCTTCCTATCTACGGGACATGTGTCACCGACATATAAAGAGGTGTAGATCGTGGGGGTTCGTGGGTTGGGAAGTGGGATCGGTTTGAGTGGCAACTCCCAAAAATTTTCATAAGACATTTTAAGGTTTCATTCATAAATTCTTCACCTAACAAGGACTCAGTGAAAACTTTGAATGGGTTTCAAGTAGAACGCATGTGAAGAATTTGTGAAAAAAGTGGGTTGCGCTTAGCACACAGGGGGAAAGGGTCCGATCACATTCACTCAGAAGAAAATCAATTTGAAAAATTAGCAATAAGTGAATGTTGTTGCCAACTAGGGAGGGAAGGAAGGGGCGTCCGTCGGAGGTCAGCAGGAGCAAGGTGTGGGACAACAAGATCCTGTTGGACGTGGATGGCAGCAGCGCTAGTTGTGCGTGGGGCTGGAAGTGGCTCATCGACACCCGTAGCTACTGGTGGTTAGTCACCCGATCCGACAGGGCAGGGGTGGTGATGGAGATCATGGTGTCACGCCGGTGACGATGATATTCATGCGATGCCTGAAGATGGAGATCGAAAGAGCAAAGATGATAATGGCCATATCATGTCATTATATGATTGCATTGCGATGTTTATCATGTTTTACATCTTATTGCTTAGAACGACGGTAGCATAATAAGATGATCCCTCTTAAAATTTTGAGAACGTATTCCCCTAAGTGTGCACCATTGCGAAGGATCGTTGTCTCGAAGCACCACGTGATGATCGGGTGTGATAGATTCTAACGTTCGCATACAACGGGTGTAAGCTAGATTTACACACGCGAAACACCTAGGTTGACTCGACGAGCTTAGAATGTACAGACATGACCTCGAATACAAGAGACCGAAAGGTCGAACATGAGTCGTATGGTTGAATACGATCAGCATGAAGTTGCTCACCATGGTGACTATTCCGTCTCACGTGATGATCGGACATGGGTTACTCAACATGGATCATGTATCACTTAGATGACTAGAGGGATGTCGATTTAAGTGGGAGTTCATACTTAATTTGATTAAATGAACTTAATTGTCATGAACTTAGTCTAAAAGGTTATCTTTATAAATATTGTAGATGGCCAACATCAACCTCAATTTCAAAGCATTCCTAGAGAAAAACAAGCTGAAAGATGATGGTAGCAACTATGCGGACTGGGTTCGCAACTTGAAGCTCATCCTTGAAGCAGCTAAAAAGGCTTATGTCCTTGATGCGCCGCTAGGTGATCCTCCCGCTCCCGCAGCAACCCAGGACATTCTGAACGTCTAGCAAACGCGGAGTGATGACTACTCTCTGGTTAGGTGTGGCATGTTATACAGTTTAGAAACGAGGCTCCAAAGGCGTTTTGAGCAACACGGAGCATATGACATGTTCCAAGAGATGAAGCTAGTTTTTCAAGCTCATGCCCGTGTCCAGAGATATGAAGTCTCTGACAAGTTCTTTAGCTGTAAGATGGAGGAGAACAGTTCTGTCAGTGAGCACATACTCAAAATGTCTGGGTTACACGGTCGCCTGACTTCACTTGGAGTCGAACTACCGGATGATGCTATAATTGACAGAATCCTCCAGTCACTCCCACCAAGCTACAAAGGCTTTGTGCTTAACTACAACATGCAAGGCATGGAGAAGACCATTCCCGAGTTGTACTCGATGCTCAAGTCTGCAGAAGTAGAAATCAAGAAAGAGCATCAAGTGTTGATGGTCAACAAGACCACTACTTTCAAGAAGGGCAAGGTTAAAAAGAACTTCAAGAAAGACGGCAAAGCTGTTGCCGCGCCCGGTAAGCCAGATGCCGGGAAGAAGAAATGAATGGACCCAAGCGTGAGACTGAGTGCTTCTATTGAAAGGGAAAGGGTCATTGGAAGTGGAACTGCCCCAAATACTTAGCGGACAAAAAGGCCGGCAACGTTAAAGGTATATGTGATATACATGTTATTGATGTGTACCTTATCAGCGCTCGTAGTAGCTCTTGGGTATTTGATACCGGTGTTGTTGCTCACATTTGCAACTCAAAGCAGGAACTGCAGAATAAGCGGAGACTAGCCAAGGACGAGGTGACAATGCGCGTCCGGAATGGTTCAAAGGTCGATGTGATCGCCGTCGGCACGGTACCTCTACATCTACCATCGGGATTAGTCTTAAACCTTAATAATTGTTATTTAGTACTAGCTTTAAGCATGAACATTGTATCAGGGTCTTGCTTAATTCGAGACGGCTACTCATTTAAGTCAGAGAATAATGGTTGTTCTATTTATATGAGTGATATGTTTTATGGTCATGCTCCACTGGTGAATGGTTTATTCTATGAATCTCGATTGTGATGTGACACATATTCATAGTGTGAGTACCAAAAGATGTAAAGTTTATAATGATAGTCCCACATATTTGTGGCACTGCCGCCTTGGTCATATCGGCGTTAAGCGCATGAAGAAGCTCCATACTGATGGACTATTAGAGTCTCTTGACTTTGAATCATTTGACACATGCAAACCGTGCCTCATGGGCAAGATGAGTAAGACTCCATTCTCAGTAATAATGGAGAGAGCAACCGACTTATTGGAAATTATACATACTAATGTGTGTGGTCCAATGAATGTTGAAGCTCGCGATGGCTATCGTTATGTTCTCACTCTCACCGATGATTTGAGTAGGTATGGGTATATCTACTTGATGAAGCACAAATCTGAGACATTTGAAAAGTTCAAGGAATTTCAGAGTAAGGTCGAGAATCAACGTGACAGAATAATCAAGTGTCTACAATCTGATCGTGGAGGAGAATATTTGAGTCACGAGTTTGGCACACACCTAAGGAAGTGTAGAATCGTTTCACAACTGACGCCGCCTGGCACACCGCAACGCAATGGAGTGTCTGAACGTCGTAATCGCACTTTATTAGATATGGTACGATCTATGATGTCTCTTACCGACTTACCGCTATCATTTTGGGGATACGCATTACAAACTGCAGCATTCACTTTAAATAGGGCACCGTCTAAATCCGTTGAGACGACACTATATGAACTATGGTTTGGCAAGAAACCTATGTTGTCGTTTCTTAAAGTTTGGGGCTGCGATGCTTATGTGAAGAAACTTCAACCAGAAAAGCTCGAACCCAAAGCGGAGAAATGCATATTCATAGGATACCCTAAGGAAACTATTGGGTATACCTTCTATCTTAGATCCGAAGGTAAAACCTTTGTTGCCAAGAATGGATCCTTTCTAAAGAAAGAGTTTCTCTCGAAAGAAGTAAGTGGGAGGAAGGTAGAACTTGATGAGGTAACTACACCCCCTCTCGAACAGGAAAGTAGCGCAGCGTGGGAAGTTGTTCCTGTGGCGCCTACACCGACTGAAGAGGAAGTTAATGATAATGATCATGAAGCTTCGGATTAAGTTACTACTGAACTACGAAGGTCCACGAGGGAACGCTCTGCACCAGAGTGGTACGGCAACCCTGTGATGGAAATCATGTTGTTAGACAACCGTGAACCTTCGAACTATGAAGAAGCGACGGCGGTCCCGGATTCCAACAAATGGCTTGAAGCTATGAAATCCGAGATAGGATCCATGTATGAGAACAAAGTATGGACTTTGGTGGACTTGCCCGATGACCGGCGAGCCATGGAAAATAAATGGATCTTCAAGAAGAAGACTGATGCAAATGGTAATGTAACCGTTTACAAAGCTCAACTTGTCGGAAAGGGTTTTCGACAAATTCAAGGAGTTGACTACGAAGAGACTTTCTCTCCAGTAGAGAAGCTGAAGTCAGTCTGAATCATGTTAGCGATTGCCACCTTTTAGGATAATTAAATTTGGCAAATGGACGTCAAAACAGTGTTCCTTAACGGGAACCTTAAGGAAGAGTTGTACATGATGCAACCAGAAGGTTTTGTCGACCCTAAGGGTGCTAACAATGTGTGCAAGCTCCAGCGCTCCATCTATGGGCTGTTGCAAGCATCTCGGAGTTGGAACATTCTCTTTAATGAGGTGATTAAAGCGTTTGGGTTCATACAGGTTTATGGAGAAGCCTGTCTGTACAAGAAAGTGAGTGGGACCTCTGTAGCTTTCCTCATACTGTATGTGGATGACATATTATTGATGGGGAATAATATAGAAATATTGGAGAGCATAAAGGCCTACTTGAACAAGAGTTTTTCAATGAAGGACCTTGGAGAAGCTGCATACATATTAGGCATCAAGATCTATAGAGATAGATCGAGACGCCTCATAGGTCTTTCGCAAAGTACATACCTTGATAAGATATTGAAGAAGTTCAATATGGAAAACTCAAAGAAAGGGTTCTTGCCAGTTTTGCAAGGTATGAGATTGAGTAAGACTCAGTCGCCGACCATGGCAGCAAATAGAGAGAAGATGTGTTCTGTCCCCTACGCTTCAGCCGTGGGCTCTCTAATGTATGCCATGTTGTGTACCAGACCTGATATAAACCTTGCAATAAGTTTGGTAGGGAGGTACCAAAGTGATCCAGGTATGGAACACTGGACAGCGGTCAAGAATATCATTAAGTACCTGATAAGGACTAAGGAAATGTTTCTCGTTTATGGAGGTGACGAAGAGCTCGTCGTAAAGGGTTACGTCGGCGCTAGCTTCGACATAGATCCGAATTACTCTAAGTCACAGACCGGATACGTATATGTGTTGAATGGTGTGGCAGTGAGCTGGTGCAGCAGCAAGCAAGAAGTCATGGCAGAATCTACATGTGAAGCGGAGTACATATCTGCTTCAAAAGCGGCTCATGAAGGAATTTGGATGAAGGAGCTCATCACCGACCTTGGAGTGGTTCCAAGCGCGTCGGGTCCAATGACACTCTTCTGTGATAACACTGGGGCCATTGCCATAGCCAAGGAGCCCAGGTTTCACCGGAAGACGAAGCACATCAAACGCCGCTACAACTCCATCCAGGACCATGTCCAGAGTGGAGTAATAGATATTTGTAATGTACACACGGATCTGAATATTGCAGACCCATTGACTAAACCTCTTCCACGATGAAAACATGATCAACACCATAATGCTATGGGTGTTCGATACATCACAATGTAACTAGATTATTGACTCTAGTGCAAGTGGGAGACTGTTGGAAATATGCCCTAGAGGCAATAATAAAATGGTTATTATCATATTTCCTTGTTCATGATAATCGTCTATTGTTCATGCTATAATTGTATTAACAGGAAACAGTAATACATGTGTGAATAAATAGATCACAATGTGTCTCTAGCAAGCCTCTAGTTGGCTAGCTCGTTAGTCAATAGATGATCATGGTTTCCTGATCATGGGCATTGGATGTCATTGATAACGAGATCACATCATTGCGAGAATGATGTGATGGACAAGACCCAATCCTAAGCATAGCACTAGATTGTATTGTTCGTATGCTAAAGCTTTTCTAATGTCAAGTGTCTTTTCCTTCGACCGTGAGATTGTGCAACTCCCGGATACCATAGGAGTGCTTTGGGTGTATCAAACATCACAACGTAACTAGGTGACTATAAAGGTGCACTACGGGTATCTCCGAAATTGTCTGTTGGGTTGGTACGAATCGAGATCAGGATTTGTCACTCCGTGTGACGGAGAGGTATCTCTGGGCCCACTCGGTAGAACATCATCATGATCTCAATGTGACTAAGGAGTTAGTCACACGATGACATGCTACGAAACGAGTAAAGAGACTTACCGGTAACGAGATTGAACAAGGTATTGGTATACCGACGATCGAATCTCAGGCAAGTTCTATACCGACAGACAAAGGGAATTGTATATGGGAGTGATTGAATCCTTGACATCGTGGTTCATCCGATGAGATCATCGTGGAACAAGTGGGAGCCACCATGGGTATCCAGACCCCGCTGATGGTTATTGGCCGGAGAGGTGTCTCGGTCATGTCTGTCTGTCTCCCTAACCCGTAGGGTCTACACATTGAAGGTTCGGTGACGCTAGGGTTATAAGGAATTGTTATGCGAGTTTATCGAAAGTTGTTCGGAGTCCCGGATGAGATACCGGACGTCACGAGGAGCTCCAGAATGGTCCGGAGGTAAAGATTGATATATAGGACAGAGGGTTTCGGACACCGGAAGTGTTTTGGGCATCACCGGTAACGTACCGGGACCACCGAGGTGGCCCCCGGGATCCACCGAAGGGGGGCAACGACCCCGGGAGGTAATGTGGGCCAAGTGTGGGTGGGAACCAGCCCCTAGGTGGGCTGGTGCGCCTCCCCACTTAGCCCAATGCGCAGGGGAGAGGGAAGGGGGGCAAACCCTAAGCCAGGTGGGCCTAAGGCCCACCAGGTGTGCGTTACACCCCTCCTCCCCCCTTGGCCGCCGCACCAGCCCCCATCTAGGCCTGCCGATGACCCAGGAGAGGGAAACCCTCAAGGGGGCGCAGCCCCTCCCTTCGCCTATATATAGTGGGCACTTTTGGCCATTGTAGATCTGACTTCTCCCTCTCCCTCGGCGCAGCCTTGCCCTTCTTCCTCCTCCTCTCTGCCGGTGCTTGGCGAAGCCCTGCCGGGAGACCTCGTCTCTCCATCGACACCACGCCGTCGTGTTGCTGGAGTTCTTCCCCAACCTCTCCCTCCTCCTTGCTGGATCAAGATGCGGGAGACGTCACCGGGCTGCACGTGTGTTGAACGCGGAGGTGCCATAGTCGGCACTAGATCGGAATCAGACCGCGATCCGAATCGATGTGAGTACGACTCCATCAACCGCGTTCTAGTAACGCTTCCGCTTAGCGATCTTCAAAGGTATGAAGATGCTCTTACCCCTCTCTTGTTGCTGGTCTCTCCATAGGAAGATCTGAATATGCGTAGGAAAATTTTAAATTTATGCTATGTTACCCTACAAAATGTTCTAGTGGATCAGTAGGAGGTAGAACAATAGAATTAATACCAATTATTTAATCCTTACTAGGCAATTCTTTTTCATGCGGTTGTTTTCTAAACTTGGAGAAATTGGTGTCATGGGAAATATCACCAAATTGACTTTGACATTCTTAGTAGAACAATTAATTTCAGTATTAACCGTATTCAAGAAAGGTCTACCAAATATGATGGTACAAAATTTATCGTGTTCCGAACCAAGTACTAGGAAATCAGTGAGGTACTTGACTTTTCCGCACAAGACTTCAGCATATCTAACAATCCCAAGTGGTAAAATAGTATCACGGTTTGTAAGCTTAATATTGACAATAATATCTTCAATTTCATAGGGTGCTATATCATGCATAATTTCTTGATATAAAAACAGTATAGAACTAATACTAGCACCAATATCACACAAACCATGATAGCAATGATCTCCAATTTTAACTAAGATAACAGGTGTGCCTACCACTGGTTATTTTATCTAGTTCATCTCGTTTGTTTCTAACAGGTTTTGCAATTCTATGAGCTTGATCACACAAATAAATAACCCGCCTATCAATATTATCAACTAGGAGATCTTTAACTATAGCAACATTAGTCTCAACATTTATTTGTTCGCAAGGTGTAGGGGTTCTAACAGAACTCTTATTAACCACTTTTTTTTGGCTTAGCATGTTCTGTAATCCTTACAGGAAACTGAGGTTTCTTAATGTAAGCACTATGAACAGTTGGGTCAACATGGTTAACAATTCTTTCTTACTTCTAAATTCTAAGAGGTTCCTCGGGTGTTTTTTCCAAGGGAGGATGATATTTAAACCACTTTTCCTTGGGAAGGTCTATATAAATAGCAAAAGATTCGCAAAAAGTAGCTACTATCTTAGAGTCAAGGCCATATTTATTGATGAACTCGTGAAAGTAAGAAGTTTCCATCGAATATTTAATGCAATCAAAACTAAGGTTTATACGTGACTCTTCAGCTTCGTCAAGTTCGCAATCTTCAAAGATTTGTTTAATACTTTCCAAAAGATCCCATATGAATTCAATAGTCTTCTTCATATAAGAACCATCAGCGCAAGAATCAAGTAATGTTCGATCATCATGAGAAAGCCGAGCATAAATTTTTTGTATAATCAATTATCTTGGAAGCTCATGGTTGGGGAAGGTGTGCATCGTAGATTCAAGCATCCCCCAAGCCTGAGAAGTACTTTCTCCTTCATGAGGCCAGCAATTATAAATAAAATTCCAATCATGAAGGATTAGATGCTTAGGATAAAACTTCTCACGAAATTCCACCTTCAAGCGATTCCAGTCCCATGATCCAATATCATACAATAACCTGAACCACATTAATTATTTTCCCTTCAAAGATAAAGGGAAACCTTTCTTCTTCACTTTGTCTCCAGATAGACATGGAAGTTTAAACAATCCACAAATCTCATCGACAAATATCAAATGGAAATCAGGATGAGTCGTACCGTCATATGGATTAGATATCATTTTTTCAAGCATACCCAAAGGAATCTCATAATAAATATTTTCAGTAGGTTCATGAGGTTGAGGAACAATTCATCATCTTTAGTTTGAGGAGAAGATTCCCCAAACAAACCACAGAAAGGGTGACCGTTCATAGTGACAAGCATTAGTAAATTTTAGCACGTGTAGAAAATGTTTCCTTACCAATTCTCACTTACTAGAGGCGCTTCACTCCTCGGCAATGATGCCAGAAATGATTCTTGATGACCCACAAGTATAGGCCATCAATCATAGTCCTCTCAATAAGTAAGAATGTCGAACCCAACGAGGAGCAGAAGGAAATGATAAGCAATTTTCAGCAAGGTATTCTGTGCAAGTGCTATAAGTACCAGTGATAGATTGTTTTGTAGCAAGATAATTCGTAACAAGTGATAAGTATCAATAGTATAAATTGTGAATCAAGGTAGCCTAATCATTTTTGTAAAAAAGGACAGGCGTGAATGTACTCTTATATAAAGCAAGTGCTCCCGAGGATACCTAGGAATTTATGTCTAGTCATGTTCATCGTATAGAGTTGATTCGTGATTGATACTTTGTTGATTTGATATGTGGGTGGAACAGTCCTAAGGTGTTGTTATTACTTGATATAAAAACCTACTTATGATTACCCCCTCTCCCAAGCATCCACAACTATGAAAGAAGAATGAAGATAAACCTAACCATATATAAAACAAATGGATCGAAATCAGCCCCTTATGAAGCAACACATAAACTGGGCTTTAAGCTTCTATCACTCCGCAACCCATCATCTATTTGTTACTCCACAATGACTTCCCTCAGGCCCATAACATGGTGAAGTTTCATGTGGTTGACGTTCAAAAGACACCAGTAAGTGAAGTAACAACATCCATATCATCAAAATATCAAACGAATACCAACTTTATATGATTACTCATACCAAGACTTCTCCCATGTCCTCGGGAACAATAATTACTACTCACACATAATAAACATGTTCAATATCAGAGGTGTAATAGTAATAATTAAGGATCTGAATATAATATCTTCCACCATGTAATCCAAGAATCATCAACTACAAGATGTAATCAACACAACTAGTAACTACAGAGATTGAATACAAGAGATGAACTAGGGTTGGACATGAGATAGTGATGGTGAAGATGTTGTTGAAGATTGGTCCTCCCACGAAGGAGGAAGCGTTGGTGATGACGATGGCTTTGATTTCCCCCTCCGAGAGCGAAATTTCCCAAGTAGAATCTCTCTGGCGGAGAGCAAAAGGGCCTCTGCCCAGGTTTCCACCTCGAGATGGTGGCACTTCATCACTAAAGATGACTTAATGTTTTTGCTATGGTAAAACACATCATATAGGAGACGATGATCGCCAGAGGGTTAGCAGGGGCCCAGCAAGCCATCAGGGTGCGACCTTGGGGGGGGGGGTCACCCTATTGGCTTGTGCCCGGCTGGTGGCCCCTCTCCGGTATGATTTTGGCCGAGAAATTGTCAAATTTTCCAGAAAAATTCTCTGTAAAGTTTCATGTCATTTGGTTCAAGTTGATTTTTCTGCCTTCTGTCAGCTTCCTGGCCCAGAATTCCAGTTTCCAGATATTTCCCTCTGAGTGATGTACCTTGCTTATTCAGAGATAAGGAGCATAAGAATTGTATGATAATAAGGTATAATGGACATGATCAACAAGAATATTAAAAGTAATGATGCAAAATTAGCATATCAATATGTAATTTACCTTCCAACATGAAATTATATTTTGGAATTCAACATTTCCTTATTTGATATAAATGGGAAGAAACCTACGTTGAGCAAAAAAGCAACGACCCTACTAAGTTTCATGTGATACCATGAGATTCAGTAAATAAAAAATTATTTGGATAGTATATCTAGTAAAAACTTCCTTCTCTTTGTCATGATGAAGGTGAAATGCAACACATTCTTTGGTTGCCTAATATTGAATAAATATTATTGCCAAACAAAAATAATTAAAGCACCTTCCTTCTCCCTCTCATTTCAAACAGAGAACACATTTGCACAAGCTTAAACAACATTAAATCGAGGCCTAGAGGAAGACTTGTTGATCAGGATAACTTCTGATCAATACTAGTACTCGTCCGACAAGCGTAGATTCTCAACTTATTCTTGTATTCGTAAGTTAGGAACTCAAATATAAGCTTAGTGTTGCTGCAAACCTCCCCACTTAACCATACGTTAGCCACCAGCTTAGATAGTCTTGGTATGAGGGTTAATGAGATTGCTGAATCTCCGTGGCTCCCAAATTATTACAACACCATTGGTACATGTACAGATGAGTTTGACGTATCTGATGCACCGAGGCCCTAGTGATAATTATTCGAGGAGCGTGGGCACATGCACATCACCTACCCAAACGAGTAGGAGATCAACTTGGTTGGCAACCTAGGATAGCAAGATAGATGTCATTTGATTTTTTCGTTTGATTTTGTCCGTAAATCGACCCTGCACTTCTAGATGATTGTACGAATGGTTGTATGGATTATGTAATGTCTCATCTGGCGAGTGTAACAAAAATCATATACTCTCCTCTTCTATTACATGTATTGCAACAATATCTATTGTTGCGAAACAACGAGATGAGCATCTATTCATATAAAGGCTTTGGGCCTGGATGAGGATAGTACAACATCTTCGATGTTACATCCTTATGCAGGAAATGGAACAATACATCCTGATATGCACTTGGTATATATAGATGAAATATGTGGATTATTTCAGCTTATAGATTTATATGAGGATGGTGTTAAGAAGAAGGTATTCCCTTTATATTTGGAGGTAAAGGCATTAATATGGTATAGGCTACTGGATGTTGCTGTAACATGGGATTGGAATCGATTAAAGATGGAAGTCCGCCAAAAGTTTTATACTTTGCATATGGTTCATCGTGATCAGAATTATATATATATATATAAATATATATATATATATATATATATATATATATATATATATATATATATGTTTTGGCCTCACGCAGGAGAAAGTATTGCTCATGCTTGGGGGAGGCTTAAGTCTATGATGCACACCTTCCCTCAATACTTCTTTTACCTTGTATTTTACGAAAAATAGCTATTCGATCCAAATGGGATCTTATGGAAAGAATTAAACACAACTCTGGAGATTAAGAAATCGACAAAGTTAAAGAGTCGGGTATAAATCATGAGTTTGATTATGTTAATCTCTTATGGAAACTAAAGCTTTTCATAAGTTTCTATAAAGTATGGACTTGACTCTTCGGTAGTAGCTACTTTGTGTGAATCCTTTGCTACTAATGTTGAACTACCTAAGGAGAAGTGGTTTAAATTTCACCCACCTATTGAGGAAGATTTTCAGGAACCCTATATAGCGAAAGTGGAGACAATTGTCTATAATGTTGATCCAGTTGTGCCTACTGCTTATATTGATAAACCACTTTTTTTGTTAAGATAAAGGAACAAGCCAAGGTTGCAACTATGGTTAACAGAAGTAATATCAGACCACATAGACCCTCTGAAAAAATAAAAGTGGAACCTAAAGCTGCAAATATTAAAGATTTACTAGTTGATAACATTGATGGCCATGTTATATATTTCTGCGATGAAGCATCTCATATTGCTAAACAGGACTCTAAAGGTAAACATAAACTTGTTGCTGGCATGTGTGTTGTTTCTGTTGAAATTAAGATCATTGTTATCATGGTTTATGTGATATCCGTGCTAGTATTATTACTCTTTAGGAAGCAATTATGCATGATATTGCAGCTTATGTGTTACAAGATATTGATGATAATATTAAGCTTGCAAATAGAGAGAGTAGTTCATTGCTTGGGATTGTTTGAGATGTTAAAGTCTTGTGTGGTAATATCAAATACCCTAGTTATTTCATAGTTCTTGGACCATTACAAGATAATTTTTGTCCCATTATTTTGGGTAGAACTTTCCTTAATACTGAATGTGAAAATTGATTGCTATAGGGAAACGGTTAGTTTTAACTTTGTGATGTGTCTCATGAATTTAACTTCTCCAAGTTTCATAGGCAACTACGTGATAAAGAATTATCTAGGAAACATGACATTCTTGGTCTTGCTTTTGTTGATGTGTGTCCTATTGATCCATTAGAACAATATTTACCAGACCAAGAAATATGCTTATCTTGATGAGAACACATATCCTAGACCATGAAATATTTACTAGACCATGAAATATGCTTATCAAACACCAATCCTTAAACATAATTTGCATGTTGCGACCTTCAGAGATCATATCCCTCCTAATAGTGAACATGTGTTTGAATTAAAGAAGTTACCTGATACATTGAAATATGCTTATCTTGATGAGAAGAAGATATATACAGTTATTATTAGTGCTAACCTTTCATAGCATGAAGAAAGGAGATTACTTAAAATTCCCAAGAAGCACCGTGCTGCCATTGGATATGTTGCTGATGATCGTAAGGGCATTAGTCCTACTCTATGCCAGCACAAGATTAATATGGAATCAGATGCTAAGCCTGTTTCTAATCATGAACCTTGATTCATTTGCGTATTATGGATAGAAAAAGGAGCTAAAAAGCTATGGTAGATAAGTTGTCCCAGATGGAAAATGTTCTTGATGACCCACTTCCTACTGATGATAGTTTTCCTGATGAGAAATTAGCTGTTACAAATCCCTCTACTCCTAGCAATAGTCTTTAGTATGCAGATTATACTGATTACATTGTTAGTAAATATATACCACCTAATTTCACATACGAACAAAAGAAGAAGTTTTTCTTCGACTTGAGACATTACTTCCTTGATGATGCACATGATTATCATTAAATAGTAGATTGTATTATTAGTCGGTGTGTCACTATGAAGCATATGGAGGACACCATGAAGGAGATAGAACTGCACATAAGTTACTATTGTCTGGTTGTTATTGGCCTAATATCTTCAAGTAGGCACGTAAATTTATCCTCTCTTGTGATGAATGTCAAAGAATTTGCAATATTGGTAGATGTCAGAAAATGCCTATGAATTATTCACTTGTTATAAAACCATTTGATGTTTGGGGCTTTGATTATATGGGGTATTTTCCTTCCTCTATTTTGTACATGAATATTTTAATTGATGTTTATTATGTTACTAAGTTGTTCGAAGCTATTTCAACTAGTAGTGTCGATCACAACACTTCTATTAAAACGCTTAAGGAAGTTATCTTTTCGTGGTTTGGAGTCCCTAGATATTTAATTACTGATGGTGGTTCACATTTTATTGCTTCTCCATATCTTTCTCAATCTATATATCTACAATGTAAACTCTTATATATCTACAATGGAAGTTATCTTTTCATGGTTTCATAAACTCTTATATATCTAATTTTAATTACTGATGGAAGTTATCTTTTCGTGGTTTCGTAAACTCTTATATATCTACAATGTAAACCATAGAATTGCTTCTCCATATCTTTCTCAATCTAGTGGCTAATTTGAGTTGCGCAATAGGGAAATAAAATTGATTCTACAGAAGGACATTAATGGATCTAGTAAGAATTGGCAAAGAAACTTGATGATGCATTGTGAATGTATAGAGATGCGTATAAGAATCCTATGGGTATGTCCCCCTATAAAATATTTAATGTAAAGGATTGTCAATTACCTCTGTAATTGGAACATAAGTCTTATTGGGAAATCAAAGAACATAATTATGATTTTAAACTTGCCGGTGAGAAGATGCTTTTTGAGATGAGTTCTCTGGATGAATGGAGAACACAAGGCTATGCAAATTCCAAGTTGTTCAAAAGGAAAGTTAAAAGATGGCATGACAATATAATAGAGAAACAACAATTTAATGTTGGAGATTAAGTTATATAATACAATTCTTATTTTTACTTTTTTACACGTAAAACCCTCCCCAAAATTGAAGGACCCTATATTATCGAGGAGGTTTATCGCTCCGGAGCCAACAAGATCAATAACGCCAAAGGCACTAATCTAAATCTGGTCAATGTGATAATAATTAAATATTATATTTTAGCTACACCCATTGATAAGGAAACCAATATTATCCAAGCAATGACACTCGAAGAGCGCATAAAAGTGTTCTTCTAGAATGCTCTAGAACCCTGAAAAGGTGTAGGTATATGGTATGATAAGAAAACCGACTCCAAAAATTCTATAAAAATAGTATTTCTCCATTTTTAATATTTAAAAAATTACAAAAATAATTGACAACCATGAAAGTTCACGAGGAGGCCATAAGCCTTGGGAACATGCCCTTCCACCAGGGCACGCCCTACCCCTCACGACGCTTGCACCGAGCTTGTGGGCCCCTCGTGAACTTTCCCTACTCCGTTTTCTTCTCATAGGTTTTTCCTGCACGGGAAAAATCAGTATATATACTCCTCGCTGATGTGACCACTGTATTGCAAGTTTTCCTGATGTCCTTGTTTTGAGCTCTTTGATGTCACGAACCCTAGCTCTTTGAAGGGATCATGGATCCCCTACATCTCCGCAAGAAGCATTGCATAGTTCGACCTTTGTGGGGAAAAAGCCCCTACAATGAAGTCTACTAGGAGTTGTCTTCAGGAGGGGAGGATGAATTAGTGACTCGAGAAGAGGCTATGATAAGAGACGGGTGAGAACCCGAGAAAGATGAAGGTGACTATGTTGACAAGGGAAACATTCTACTACCTCTGCACGATAATGTTTCTTTTCGTGAAATTGATGCATTAAATTATATGCAAGCAATTTCTGACCAGAATACATTGCTCACTCATGAAGTCATCATCGCGTCGTAGCATTCTCTTCCCAAGTTGAATTGAGCCTTCAGAGCCATTACTTGTGCAATTGCCTCCAGCTGACAAAGCTAAGTGTGCTCATGGAGAGGACGTTTTGAAGACTCCAACATTTCATAGAAGGCCTTTGCAGATTCCCCCATCTCATCTTCCGAATCCCGAGCATCATCAAAGTCTTGCACCATGTCTTCCATCCTAGTACCATGCTCATTGTTGCGACGACGGACCACCTTAGCTCTGGTGCGTTGTATTGACTCACCATGAAATGTCCACACCGTATAATTAGGCTTAAAACCCCTCCTCTGTAGGATTTTAATGATTAAAACCTCTGTCATCTTTTTATAGTTGTCGCATCTAGGATAGGGGCAATAGTTTCATAGTTTCTTTCCTGGCCATTTGCACATGCGGCTTTCACAAATTCCTTGGTTTTTAGAAACCATTCTTTCTTCATCTCTTTCTGACTAGGGTGACCGGTATACATCCACGCACGATCACTCATCTTGCCTAGCTACTAAAGACACAAGAAATATATTTATATACAATTTAGCATATATATTCATTAGTTAATCAAGTTCACTATTTTTATTACGTCCATGCAACCTACATGCTAATAGGTAAAGATAGGTCCTAATCCCACCTGAGTATGTGTTGATTGGGTTCGATTTCCCATGCTCTGCTCCGGATCCAACGCTAAATTTCGGCAACACCTCCCCGTTGTTCTCCTGATACACGTCTCCACAATAAACAGAGAGGTGTGTATCCGGAGAACAATAGGGAGGCACTGACGAAATTATGCATCGGATCCGGAACAAAGCATATGGGAAAACGAACCCAATCTACACATACTCGGGCTGTCCATGGATAACGTTGGACAATTCGAAAGAATCATGGTTATAAATATAAGCAAATGCATGCATATTTATAACTATAACCCTTTCGAACAGGAGACGCATACTGGTCACGCATACTGATAAATTAATTTAATTACCTAAATCTAGCAAGTTTCATCCGAAAATCACCCAAAGTAAATTAAGGGGCCAAGAGGAGATGACATTTGTACTGACCCACGAATGCAGGGGCGGAGCTCGTACAACGCACGGGGATGTCTTCGCACAGCAGACCTCACAGCGACGAGACAACTGTCACATGTAAATCCACCCGATCAACACAAATATGCTAATTATGTCTTTTTGGAGCTATATGGGCTAATTATGTCATTTTAGAGGAAAACAAGCTAAGAATATAATATTCATGAGCTAACCAAGGTTTTTACGCCATTTTGAGCTTATTATGTCATTTTGGAGGATAATTAGCTAAGTTGTGAGCTATCCAAGGTTCTTATGATGTTTTTACCCTAACTATGCTAATTATGTCATTTTGGAGGATAATTAGGTAAGTGTGTCTTTGTTGGGGGAAAATAAGGTATGTAGAAGAGGAAAGAGAAGAAGCAAGAAGAGAAGAAGAAGGAGAAGGAGGAGAAGGAGAAGGAGGAGGAGGAGAATGAGAATGAGAAGGAGCAGGAGGAGAAGAAGGAGAAGAAGAAGGAGAAGAAGGAGGAGAGAAGAAGGAGAAGAAGAAGGAGAAGAAGGTGGGAGAAGAAGAAGGAGGAGAGAAGAAGGAGAAGAAGGAGGGATCCTTCTCCTCCTCCCCCCTCCTCCTTATTCCTCTCTTCTTCTTCTCTTCTTCTTCTCTCCTTCTTCTTCCTTCTTTTCATTTTTCCTCTCTCTTCTCCTCTTCTCCTCTTCTTTTTCTCCTCCTCCTCCTCCTCCTCCTCTTCTCCTCTTCTTCCTCTTCGTTTTCTTCTTCCTCTTATTTCTATTTCTATTTTTCTTTATCCTCTTCTTCTACTTATTCTTCTTTTCTTATTTTTTATCTTCTTCTCCTTCTTATTTTTTTCTTCTTCTCTACTTCTTCTCTTCTTCTTTTCTTCTTCTCCTTCTTATTTTCTTCTCCTCTTCTTATTCTTCTTCTTCTTCTTCTTCTCCTTCTTATTTTTTTCTCTCTTCTTCTTCTTCTTCTTCTCCTCCTCCTCCTCCTCCTCTTCTTCTTCTCCTCTTCTCCTCCTGTTCTTCTTCTTCTTCCTCTTCTTTCTATTAAGCTAACTAAGTAGTGGCAGATGGTCTTTATACGAAAAGCTAAGAATATAGGGCTCATCAACTGGTACATCGACTACTACAACAACTACAATAACAACAACTACTACTACAACAACTACAATAACAACAAGTACTATAACAACTACAGTAACAACAAATACTACTACAACAACAATAAAAAATCAACTTTGTAGTTATAATCTAATTCCAAAAAACTAAATAACAATTAGTTAATTTTCCCGTGGAGGGGTGGGGGTGTGGGGGCTCACCGGCAGGGGCGACTGTCGATTCATGGGCTGCGGGGCCAAGGGTGTTGGGGCGGTGGAGCCGGGGGTGTGGGGTGTTGGTGCTGCGGGGCGGCGCCGGGGGCGGTGGGGGTAGCGTCGTCGGGGGGCTATGGGGCACCGGGGCGGTGCCAGGGGTGGTGGGGCGGAGGCGGCGGTGCTGTGGGGCACAGGGGCGGCGCCGGGGGCGGCGGCGCGACGGTGGTGGCGGCGGTGGGCGTCGGGGAGAGGAGTGGAAGAGAGTGGGGGGTGTGGAGCCGTTACACAGTGGATGGGATAAGTGAGTGAGAGAGAGAGAGAGAGGGGCAGAGTGGGGGGAAAGAGCCATTATAGAGTTAGCTCTTTGACGTCGGCCAGCGGACGACAAAGAGTCTAGATTCTTTGTTGTCTGCCTTCGGACTCTTGGTCGTCTACTAGCATACGACAAAGAAGGGACTCCACTTTGAGCTAACATCCCCGCGCTTAGGTGGGCTCCACCTGTATATTTGCCGTCTGTTGTGCGGCTCTTTGCCTTCTAGGACTGACGGCAAAGAAGTGACTGATGGCAAAGACCTTCTATGCCTTCAGCTAGTTCTTTGTCGTCTGCTTTTTGGCAGCTAACGGCAAAGACACTCTTTGCCATCAGCCAGCAGACGACAAATATTTGGCAAACGGCAAAAAACTGAATGCTAGCCCATATCTAGCTACTACCTCAGAGTAAGACGGCAAAGAGGAGGAGGAGGAGGAGAAAAAATAAGAAGAAGAAGAAGTAGTAGTAAAAGAAGAAGAAGAAGAAGAAGAGGAGAGAGGAGAAGAAGAAAGAAGAGGAAAAAGGAAAAGAAGGAAGAAGAAGAAGAATAAGAAGAGGAAAACAGAAAAGAAGGAAGAAGAAGAAGAACAACAAGAAGAAGAAGGTGACATCCCGACACCCCGACACAACGCCCCGACCCCCCGACATGATGCTGCGATGCTCCGACACCCCGGCATGACACCCGACACCCCGACATCACATCCCGACGATACCCCGGCTCAAAACTGCGCACAACTCTTAATACGCCGCTCCCGACGCCATTGACCCCCAACTCCCGACCCCCGAAACCTCTTCGGCCTCTTGTTTACCTAAAAGGTGGTCTTCTGCATTCCAAAGGCCGCCGGCCTCGGACCTCACCAGGAGAATGCTCGGAGAGGATAGGAGAGGTAGAGAAGAGAGTTAGTGGGGTTCCTCGACGTTGATGGAACCCTAGATGACATCTATATAGGTCATATATTTGTGTTAGGTCATACATTTTTTGATTTTATTAATGAACACAAAAAGTTTGTGTTGATCAGATGGATTTACATGTGTAGTTGTCTCGTCTGCTGTTCGAAGACCTCCCCGTGCGTTCGACGAGCTCCGCCCCTGCGTTCATGGGTGAGTACAAATGACATCTCCTCCTCGCCCCTTAATTTTCTCTGGTTCGGTGTATACATGAAACTTCCTAGATATAGGTACATTAAATTATCATTATGTGTGACCAGTATGTGTCTCCGTTCGAAAGGGTTACGGTTATAAATATGCATGCATTGGCATATATTTATAACCATGATTATTCCGAATTGTCCAACGTTATCCATGGGTAGTCCGAGTATGTGTAGATTGGGTCCGTTTTCCCAAATGCTTTGTTCCGGATCGGATGCAAAATTTCGTCAGTGCCTCCTTGTTGTTCTCCGGATACACATCCTCTCTGTTTATTGTCGAGACGTGTATCAGGAGAACAGCGAGGAGGTGTTGCCAAAAAAATTTGTTGGATCCGGAGCAGAGCATGGGAAAACGAACCCAATGTACACATACTCGGGTGGGATTAGGAACTATCTTTACCTATTAGCGTTTAGGATGCATGGACGTAATAAAACTGGTGAACTTGATTAACTGATAAAAATATATGCTGAATTATATATATATATATATATATATATATATATCTTATATGATTAGTATCTAGGCAAAATGAGTGATCGTGCGTGGATGTACACCGGTCACCCTAGTCAGAAAGAGATGACGAAAGAATGGTTTCTAAAAACCAAGGACTTTGTGAAAGCTGCATTTGAAAATGGCCAGGAAACAAACTGGTGCCCCTGTCCACAGTGCGACTACTATGAAAAGAAGACAAAGGTTGTAATGATTAAAAACATGCATAGGATGGGTTTTAAGCCTAATTATATGTTGTGGACATTTCTGGTGAGTCTATACAATGCACCAGAGCAGAGGTGGTTCATTGTCGCACCGACGAGCATGGTACCGGGATCGAAGACATGGCACAAGACTTTGATGATGCTCGGGATTCAGACGAAGAGATGGAGGAATCTGCAAAGGCCTTCTATGAAATTTTGGAGTCTTCAAAATGTCCTCTTCACGCGCACACTGAGCTTTGTTAGCTGGATGCCATTGCACTAGTAATGGCTCTAAAGGCTCAGTTCAACTTGGGAAGAAAATACTACGACGCGATGATGACACTATTTGGACGCTTTCTACCCCAAGGCCATGTGATGCCTGCAAACTTGTACCAATCGAAAAAAATACTTCATGTACTTAAGATGCCCTATGAGAAGATAGATGCTTGTGAGAAAGGATGTGTCTTATTTAGGAAGGAGTATGTACACCTGGACTATTGTCGCAATTGCGAGTCTTGCATGTATCTTGTGGTAGACAACGGTATGGGTGAGAAGAGGCATACGAAAATCACAGTTAGTGTTCTTCGGTATATGCCAATCATACCAAGGCTTCAACGTCTTTTCATGGTCGAAGAGATAGCCACACAGATGACATGGCAAAAATTGGGCAAATGAACCGAACTA
Organism: Hordeum vulgare subsp. vulgare; assembly: GCF_904849725.1. NCBI lineage: Eukaryota > Viridiplantae > Streptophyta > Magnoliopsida > Poales > Poaceae > Hordeum > Hordeum vulgare. Next base: position 244,854,917 of record NC_058521.1, on the reverse strand, counting down.
GATGTGGATGGGAATGAGATGGCGGTACACACATCGGATGGGGAAGCATGGAAACATTTCGATGGATTACATTAGGATAAAACGGCACATCCAAGGAATCCTCAAGTGTGCGTCACCACGGATGGGTTCAATCCCTTCGGCATGATGAAAACCCAATACAGTTGTTGGCATGTATTTGTCATTCCACTCAATCTCCCCCTGGTCAGATTATGCAAAGAAAGAACATATTCGTGACGTTGATAATTCCAGGGCCCAACTATCTAGGAAGAATATGAATGTGTGCATCAAGCCGCTTAAGGATGAATAGCAAGAAGCTTGGGATAACGGGGTCAAGACATACGATGCTGCTAGAAAAGAAGACTTCAAAATGCATGTGTGGTACATGTGCTCGATGCATGACTTGCCGGCGTATGCGCTATTCTATGGATGGTGTGTGCATGGAAGGTTCCCCTGCCCCTTGTGCAAGGGAGCTCTTTAGTTTCTTTCATTGCAGGCGGGTGCGAAGTATTCTTGCTTTGACTTGCATAGACACTTCCTGGATCCTCACCATCAGTTCAGAAAAGACAAGAAGAACTTTACCGAAGGTAAAGTTGTCAAAACCTTCGCACCACCTGCGTTGACAGGTCAACAGATCTTCGATCAGTTAGACGCCCTCGATCCCGATCCAATGCATATAGGGTATTTCAAGGGGTATAATTCAGAACACGCCTGGACTCACAAGTCATGCTTTTGGGATCTGCCTTACTTCAAAGACCTCCTTCTTCCACACAACATAGACATGATGCACACTGAAAAAAATATCATAAAAGCCATTTTTGGTACACTGTTCGGCATAGATGGGAAGATAAAGGATAATCCTAAGGATAGAGTCGATCAACATACACTATGTCATAGACCATTACAAAACATGCTAGAAGGCAAAGGAAAGCAGAAGTGGTCGGAGCCAAAGGCCCGGTTCAATCTTGGAAGGCCAGCTATGAGGGAAATTATCTTGTGGGTTAAAATGCACTTGATGTTCCCCAATGGGTATGCAGAATATCCAAAGAGGGGAGCGAGTCTTGAAAAATTAAAAACATTTGGTCTCAAGAGTCATGATTGGCACATATGGGTTGAGCGGTTAATGTCGGTGATGTTACGTGCCTTTATTCCCGAGGATGAATGGCTAGTACTGGCGGAGCTGAGCTATTTCTACTGTGTTCTTTGTGCGAAAGAACTGTCTTCTGGCATGGTAGATGACATGGAGGAGTTTGCGCCGGAGTTGATCTGAAAGTTAGACAAGATCTTTCCGCCGGGCTACTTTTATCCAATGCACATTTGATTTTACATCTATCGACCGGGGCAAGATTGGGTGGTCCTGTGCAAAATCGTTGGTGCTATGCAACTGAGAGGATGTAGAAGACGCTTCGAGCTAAATGTAAAAATAAACGTAGAACTAAAGCATCGATGGCCGAGGCATTCATTACTGAGGAGGTGGCTAACTTTGTGACAGCACACTACAAAGCCAAAAATCGTTATTTCATAATCCGAGGCCTTGGTACAATGATGTCGACCCTAAAAAGGTAGACCCAACCTCAACCTATTCAAAGAGAAGCTCGCACCAGCCGGTGCTTCCAAAACACTAACGTTGGACGTCGAAGAAATGTGGAACATTTCATTATATATCTTCAACAACCTAACAGAAGTGCGGCCGTGCACCGAGAAAGTTCTCGACACATATTTCCGTAACTTCTAGTTCCTTTGAACTGCTCTTATTCCCGGATATTTGATACAGTCGACATGTTGCCAAATTCTCGGATGGAGCGGTGATCCAAAATTATTCCGTCGAAGAGTATGAGCTTCTGGCAAAGCATGGAGGCGGATATCCCGGTTTCATCTCTTGGTTCAAACAAACGGTAATTATCAATAATGGACCATTTCATTTCTTGGTTTAACTTGCGGTAATGCAACAATCGTTTCGTATTAAACATGTAGGCTAATTCAGAGTCTATGGATGCCGAATTGAGACAAGCCGCTAATGGTTTTGATTATAAGGTCCGTTCATTTGAGAAATACAACATCAATAGGTATCACATTCGTACCTTTGGCAAAGAGCTATCTATGCCGGACCGGAAGTCTACAAATTGTGGTGTCTGTGCAATCGGCAAAAGTGGTATCGAGTATTATGGAAGAGTTGAAGCAATTTATGAAGTTCAATTCTATGGTGAAAACCCACGGAACGTCGTAGTCTTCAAATGTTATTGGTTCCAGCCGAAGGAGACTAGAAAGACTCATGAACATATAGGGCTAGTCGAAATCAATCCAAGCACCCATTTAGATGTTACCGATGTCTATATTACGGCTCAACAGGCGACCCAAATTTTCTATCTTCCATGGGCATGCCAAACTGATAAGAATCTGAATGGTTGGTATGTTGTTTATGAAGTGCTGCCACGTGTTAGACCACCTCCACCAGATGAAGAGGATTATGAACCTCACATCAACCCAGACACATATGAGGGAGAATTCATCCAAGAAACGTGTCTTTCCAAGAAATGTTTCAACCGCCATGCTTCACCGTAGAACATGGAAGTAGACAACGACAGTGAATCCGACTTCACCCCTGAGCTGGAACAAGCAGATCTGGAACTAGAAGAGGTTACTGCTCCGGATGACCTATTAATGCTTGGTCGATTACAGAAAGGCCTTCCGCAAGTTCATGCGGTTGAACCGATGAGCACGTCATTCATGACAACATGCATAATAGTGATGATGATTATGCATTTATTGATCTAGAGTATTATTAATCGGTATCCATCCCAACTTAAATTATATATGTACAAATTTTTATTCATGTCAGGTATTCAATTTTTTTATGTATTAATATCTTTCACTCTTTATCATGGCACGTGTTGAAAGATGGTGGGCACGGGTCGCTAGGGGTGGTACTTCCATTCCACCCCTATCTCTCCGTAGAGCCTTGGCGGACAGTCTGATGACACTACCCGCGGCTGCTTCTTCATCGGTGGTGTTGCCCACTACGAGAGGAGGTCGGGCAGGGAAGAAGGGGAAAGGTACAAGACGTGGCCGCGAGAGAGGTAGGCGGATTGCTACGCCGTCCTCTCTGCCACCACCAGCTCATTCACCCAAGCACAAGAACACTATGGTGCACCGTTTGCAGTGGATGCTACGGGGACTCTGGTCCAGGAGCCTCGGGTCGACGGGCATTCAGACCATGAGACTCTGGTCCAGGATCCTGGGGTGGACGGGCATTCGGCCAATGAGACATCGGTTCTTGAGGCTACGTCCCAGGAGAGTCCCACCACAAAGGCTTCGGCTAATGTGGAGACGTCCAGATAGCGTGTCTGGCCGGATCGGACCGAGGAGCTGGATCGGACCGAGGGGCCGGGTTGCCATTCTGTTGGTGGCGGGGATGAGTCTACGGCTAGTGAGGGCGGCGTGGTGGACGGGGTCATGGTGTACAAGCGTGGTAGTACACGTCTCCGGGTCGTACCGGCGATCCGCGAGCAGAGGCCGGTGATTAAGACTGTAGGAAGAGGTAAGTGCATTTTTTTTACCTTTTACCTTCAAGTTTCTTCAAATATGTAATGTGTTGACCTTGTCATACTGCAGGGGTTGGATACACCACCTTGGAGTCTGCAAGCCGAACACCGTCCTTGGTGTGCTTTGCCGGACAAATTTCCCGGGTTTTGTCACGTTGCCCGGTGAGGGTCAGGTTGCTACACTAGGTTTTACCTGGGAGCACTTCTAGGCTGCGTAGGCCCCGCTGGAGGAGATTGTAGATGGTGTCTTGTGCCAAACGAGGGCCGAGATGGTGATCAACACCTTCTGGGTAAATTCTCCTTTTATACAATCTAAAATTAACAATATAGCTAATTATTATACTAATCGGTGTTGTCTCGTTTGATTCTAGACCTTCTACATGTGTGAGGAGGGATATGAGGAGGCGGTGACCAATGTTCCCGAGGCCGAGTGCAGGCGACTATTACAGATCTTGCGCCACGAGGCTCGGCCGCAAGCTATTCGAGACTACTACGCCACGCGTGGTGTTAAGAAGGAGAAGAAGGACTGCCGCAGAAAGTATTTGAAGAACGAGCAGTACATGAAGGTAATTACCTATTCTTAAGGCCTTGAACGTAGTTTTATTGATGTGATTCGTACCCGTAGCGCTCAAAATTCTTTTTACTAACTTATAGGTGCCCCCGAGATGGTGTGTGGATAAGATGGATTGTTGGGAGGCGTTGGTGGATGAGTGGTGCACATGCACCTGGCGAGCCATCCACGACAATGCAAAGGAGCGGCGTGCCCAAATGGTTAGTGTGCCACACCATCAAGGCAGCGCCAACTTAATTCAGTTTGGATGAAACTGGGTACCTGGTTTACTTCCATAGGCATGCAATTAATTCTTCATGCTAGCTTGAGCCGTTTACTAATACTTTATTCCTCTCTTTTAGGCGCATCACAAGAAGGCGGAGGTGCCAGAGTTGTACGACCTTTATGGCATGGCCCATACTGCCTCCTACAAGAAGGCCAAGGCATTCTCTGAGTCTGACCTGGATCATCAAGAGGTGTTCACCAACATCTCCTCCCACCACAAGCTCATGAAATACACGTACATGGGGAAGGCTAGGAAATGGCAGGACTTTAACATGAGCCAGGAACCTTTGGATCCAAAGTTGGTGATGATATCTGGCGGCGGGAGCTCCCATGGCTGAGTAGCCATAGGAGATGGGACGATACCTTGTCCACTCACTCTCCCGGAGATCAAGGCGCGCTAGTCGAGCTCCTGTCCTGAGATAACACGTCGTCCACGGCTAGTAGATCTCGCCATAGAGGTTAGTTGTACGGACTCAGAGACTTTCATCCATTTCATTGTGTGTGTGGCTATCGATCATTATAGTTGTAACGAGGAATGGTGTTGCAAGCTGCTATTCAGAAAGAGAGAGAAACAAACCAGGCTGCTTTTGAGAAAGAGAGAGTTGCAAACCAGGCTGCTCTTCAGGATGCTCTTGAGGAGAGGGACCGAAACACAACTCGGTTGTTGGAGGAGGAGAGAGCCCGGATTATGCGGGTCACCTCGCCATGTACGAGCTTATTATGGTAAGGTCATGTTTCATATTAGCCAAATCAAGCGTGTAATGTCGGTTTCATTAGTAACTAATAAGACCGACTCTTCAAAACCAAATGTGCAGTCTATGTGCGAGACGACCGATCAGCCCCCTCCGTCGATGCATGTCTTTTCTTTGATTGGCACGGTGAGTTTCATTTCAATGGTCATTAGAAACTAGTATTAAAATTTGAGTGTCATCATGCTAACGAGACATTGCAAAATATCTTTTTGTGCAGAATAACTCCCGAGCGGCATCCCACGACCCTTCTCCACGACAACCGTCTCCAAATGCAACTGGCCCGAGCAACCTTGGTGCTTCTCCCAGATGACAACGACGATAAATTTTCTCTAGTTAATTTATGACATGATTAGCTAATTTAGCTCCAAAATGATGTAATTAGCTTGTTTCTCCTCTTTCTTCTTCTCCTTACCTTATTTTCCCAACAAAGACATACTTAGCTAATTATCCTCCAAAATGTCATAATTAGCTACTTTAGCTCCAAAACGACATAATTAGCTTAGTTAGGTAAAAAACATCACAAGAACCTTTGTTAGCTCATAACTTACCGTATCTTCCTCCTAAATGACAAATCCTTTTCCTCTCCTTCTTCTTCTACTACTACTACTTCTCCTCCTGCTCCTCCTCCTCCTCCTCCTCCTTCTTCTTCTCCTTATCCTCCTCTTTCTTCTCCTTAGCTTATTCTCCCCAACAATGACATAATTAACTAATTTAGCTCCAAAATGACATAATTAGCTAATTTAGCTCCAAGAAGACATACATAGCTAAATTACCTCCAAAATGACATAATTAGCTAATTTAGCTCTAAAATACATACTTAGCTAATTTAGCTCCAAGAAGAGGAGAAGAGGAGAAGAAAGAGGAAAAATGAAAAGAAGGAAGAAGAAGAAGAAGAAGATAAGAAAAAATATGAAGAAGGAGAGGAGAACTAGAAGAAGGAGAAGGAGGCGAAGGAGTCCTCCTTCTCCTTCTTATCCTTCTTCTTCTTCTCCTTGTTCTTCTCCTTCTTCTTATCTTCTTATTTTCTTCTTTTATTCTTCTTCTCCTCCTCCTTCTTCTCCTTCTCCTCCTCCTCCTCCTTATTCTTCTTCTTCTTCTCCTTTTTCTTCTCCTTCTTCTTCTCTTCTTTCTTCTCCTCTTTCATCTTGTAGTGAGCATATTTTCCCCAACAAACACATAATTAGCTAATTTAGCTCCAAAATGACATAATTAGCTAATTTAGCACCAAATTTATATAATTAGATTAGTTAGGTAAAAAACATGACAAGAACCTTGGGTAGCTCATAACTTAGTATATCCTCCTCCTAAATGACATAATAAGATTTTCCTCCTAAGTGACATATCCTTTTCATCTCCTTCTTCTTCTCCTCCTCCTGCTCCCCCTCCTCCTCCTCGTTCTTCTTCTTCTTCTTCTCCTTCTCGTCCTCTTTCTTCTCCTCTTTCATCTTCTCCTTAGTTTATTTTCCCCAACAATTACATAATTAGCTAACTTAACTCCATAATGACATAATTAGCTAGTTAAGCTCCAAGAAGACATACTTAGAAAATTTAGCTCCAAAATGACATAATTAGCTAATTTAGCTCTAAAAACTTAGCTAATTTAGCTCCAAGAAGAGGAGAAGAGGAGGAGAAGAAAGAGGAAAAATGAAAAGAAGGAACAAGAAGAAGAAGTTAGAAGAGAAGAAAAAAGAAGAAGAAGGAGAATAAGAAGGAGACGAAGAAGGAGAAGGAGGAGAAGAAGGAGAAGGATTCCTCCTTGTCCTGGTTCTCCTTCTTCTCCTTCTTCTCCTTCTTATTCTCCTTCTTCTCTTGTTATTTTCTTATTCTTATTCTTCTCCTCCTCCTCCTTCTTCTCCTTCTCCTCCTCCTCCTCCTCCTCCTCCTCCTTCTTCTCCTTTTTTCTTCTCCTTCTTCTTCTCTTCTTTCTTCTCCTCTTTCATCTTCTACTTAGCTTATTTTCCCCAACAAAGACATAATTAGCTAATTTAGCTCCAAAATGACATGATTAACTACTTTAGCTCAAAAAGGACATAATTAGCTCTTTAGCTCCAAAATGACATAATTAGCTTAGTTAGGTAAAAAAACATCACAAGAACCTTGGTTACGTCATAACTTAGCGTATCTTCCTCCTAAATGACATAATAAGCTCAAAATGGCCTAAGTACCTTGGTTAGCTCATAAATATTATATACTTAGCTTGTTTTCCTCTAAAATGACATAATTAGCTTAGTTAGGTCAAAAAAGTCATAAGAACATTTGTTAGCTCAACAAGGTCATATACTTAGCTTATTTTCCTCCGAAATGACATAATAAGCTCAAAATACCATATATTGTTCTTCTTCTTATTCTAACTTTCTTACTCCCATTTTGCATATTAGATGTCCTACATGGAAGCTGGCATTGATGGAGTGCTTTAGTTTTGGTTTTCATTTGAGTTGATGATAATGTGGAACTATATGTATATGTATATATGGATGAACAGTGTAAAACATTGTATGTTGGTTCTTTTGATATATGGGTTGTGATTGATGAACAATCGACATTGATGAACTTTATTTGTATATTATATATGTGTTGTGAAGTATATCATATATGTGATGTGAAATATATATATGTGTTGTGATATATATATATATATGTGTGGGTGTGTGTGTGTGTGTGCGTGCTGTGAAATAACATAAAACAAATAAAACAGCGACATTATGGGCTCTTTGTCGTCTGCCAGCTGATGGCAAAGACCTTTTCCATCAGGGCCGATGGCAAAGAGGCCACGTGGCAGATAGCTATGCAACCTGGGGAATATGGGGCTGTCCCATATGGTTACTTTGTCGTTTGCTGCTCTAGAAGGCAAACGACAAAGATATTGAAAGCAGACGGCAGAGAGTCTGGGAGAGGCAGACGGCAAAGAGTCCGGGAGAGGCAGAAGACGAACACTTGCGAAAAATGAGATGGAAAGGAGCATGAGAGAGGAAGGCGACAAAGTGGCTGAGAGAGGCAGACGACAAAGAGGCTGAGAGAGGCACACGGGAAAGAGGCTGAGAGAGGCACACAACCACCTAACATAGTAGTTGCCTGTTGGCTGCCGTGTACAGGTCTTTGCCGTCGGCATCGACACGTGGCTGACGGCAAAGATCTTTGTCGTCCGCTTTGTGGTAGCACACGACAAACAAGGTACTTTGCCGTCGAAATTTGTCGCAAAATTTTTGCCGACAGGAAGCTGACAGCAAATGCCTTTGCCGGCCGTGGAACACCCCTTTGCCGTCTGTTATGGCAAACGACAAAGAGTCTGATTCCAGTAGTGAATGGCCAAACATACACATGCGAGGACCCTAACCTTTCTTTTTCCCTCTCTTCCTCCTGGTCATAGGCCATCCCCACGGACTCCCTAGACAAAGATCGGAGCCCTCCCACTTCCTCCAATAGTGTCCCGCACTGTGACTGTGAGCTCCGCTCATGCTGCATGGTTGGTCGGCTATTTAAGCCACCCGACATCCATATTTCCTCTCTATTATACCTCCTCTACTCCTAATAAACCTCATACGCCCCTCAAACATCTCCAAAGCCCTCCGAGCTCGGATTTGACCAGCGCTCCACCGTGGTGGGTCACTGTCAATCTCGAGGTAGATAGCTCCTCCGGCCACCAGTTCTCTTCCTGTCAATCTCCCTCACCTCCCTCATGCGGATACCCCTCTCTCCCACGTTAATTGCATATGAAACTGACTGGGGCAAGTACACCCGAGGCTCCTCCAGCGTGGCATCCTAATCGATGGCCTCCCAGACCTATTTGACGAATTCCACCACCTTCCCACGAAGTGCCACATCGCCTTGACTCCATCCCAACCCTCGACTGACTTCACCATGCCCGAAACACCACCGATGAGTGTTGCCACCTCCTTGACCAGAGGTTGATGATGACTTCATGGGGCCTGCGCATCAGCCTCACGTCTCTCCCTTCCGCTGGAAACCGAGGCCCTCCTATCGGGTTCAAACGTGATAACGCGTGTGCCCCAAGCTTGCGTGGGCTGGTTTGGCTCCGAGTTGGCCCAACCATGTCCGTTCTGGCCCGGTTTCCCTGCTAGCAATTTTTCTTTTCTGTTTTTCATCAATTTTGCAAAAATTCCAGAAATCCACATATTATCTGAAATGCAGTGATTCAAATTTCTAAAATCGTGCAATAATACAACCTGTTTAGTGGTGCAAGTTCCACTCCATTTGGATAACATTTTTTGTACTCTTCCTATTTCAATCCACAAATGGGCATTTAAATCCACCTTCAAACATCAAAATCTTTGTTTCTACAGACCAAGTACAAAACCAAGAAATATGTTACTTTTAGTTCTAAACCTAGTATTTAATTAAAATAGGTTGACATTTTTATGAGCGTTTTTATTTTTCTGTTGTGGCTATTGCCTTATTTGTGTCCCGTTTTTTTGTGATGTTAGATCATGTGGTTGACGAAGAGTTGGAGTAGCAAATCTTGAAGACTTTGTAGAGTCAGCAAAGTAGCCCTTTGACTATGTTGATGAAACTACTTTATGCATGGCATTATAGCACTTTAATTTTGCATAAAAAGCATGATGATCTGGTGACAACCTTGCTAGGTTTGTCTCTGTTGTATTACTTGTAGATACTTGCATTGTGGATGACTCAATTTCTGTCATGGTTTTGTCACCAAGGATGTCCTCATGAAAGGACTAAGTCTAGAAGCCATCACTCTTAGGTGCCAACTTGAAGGGGTTAGTCAGGAGACGAGAGACGAGAGTTTACCCAAGTTCGACCCCTCATATGGAGGTAAAAGCCTATGTATTTCTTTTGTGTCCATTGATGATGATGATCTCAATTACAAGGGTGCGAAATCGCTAACCTAGCTCTCAAGTTTTCTTACTTGTCCTTTCTACCTCAAGGGCTCCGCTTTATATATGTAGGTGGAGTCCTGGATATTACAATAGAGTCTGGGTCGTATTACAACCTATGCCCTTTTCTACTTCTTACTAACTTGGGAGAGGGAGAATGTCCATCTTTCCCTTAATAAGTCGTCCTTCTTGTGATGGGTTGAGGCAGCCTCTTGGCAAGTCACCCCTTGGACCTCTGCGTCATGGGCCTCTTGCCCAAAGTGTTGGCCAGGCGGGTAAACCCCATGGCGGGTTAACCCGTGGGGTATAAACCCAACATTAGTCTCGAGTTTAATTGCAATTTATTCATGTTAAACTTCATCCTGAAATGGAGAAAAAATCTCAAAGGTGAGGATTAGCATGAGTCGCCTTTTGAGTTGGCAACCTCCCTCTGAGAAATATATTCGCCCGGGTCAGCATTTTGTCGGGTCGTCTGTCTTGTTCATCACTTGATATTTTCTTCAACTGTCATGATCATGACACCATCCTAGTCACTGCTGACATCATCTAGTCATCCTAGCAAATCTTCCCGAACAGTGTTTCAAAATTTGGTCGCGTGCAAAAATCGAGGCATCCATTTTGCCACTAATTACTCCATTTTTTACTATCTTGCTTTGGGTCTTATTATTATAAATAGACCTGACAGGTCTTATTTTTCACCTCTTCTTCTTCCTCTCGCCCACAACACTCTCTCGAACTCCGCCAGCACGGATCTTTCAGGTGACTTCATCTCTTCACATCCGCTCACCAGAGTTCACCTTTGCTGACAGTGGAGGTCTTTCGAGCGCGGCCGACCACAACCTTCTTCTGCAGCAGATCTCTGTAAGTCCGTCATTATCACTTTTAGGTCACCGTCATTGTTCATAGTTCAACCGAAATTCATCATGCTAGTTGTAGATTGTAGCCATATATCTTTGGCTTTGTTATGTGTGCATTTGATGAGGATTCACCACCGCTATCATCTGGCAACTCTTATAGATCCATGGTAGATTCATGTTGTTATCCCATAGACGTTTTGTGTCGGTTGTTCCGCTGATTTAGATGATATTTTCCTTCTTTTTTATGCACCACGTAGAACCAATCTTTCAACTGTTTAGATCATATATTGGTTCGTGAGCTTTGCAAGATTTCAATAAGTCTTCATAGTGTCATTGAGTTGTTCTTGAGCCATTGTTAATATAACAAAAAAAATTCTCCATTTAGACGACTTACTCAGAACTGGACTGTTGTTTGGCTATATGACCTATAGTTTATGAAGCATCGAATCCTTCCTTTCAATACCGGCACTTCTTTAATTGTGGATAACTTTGACCATTATATTACTCGCTCGCAATGTGAATCATCATAGTTTTTCTCTATGTGTTGTAGTTTTGTGCCTTGCAAAATCGCCATGCCTCCCAAGTATAGCAAAATTTGTGGTTGACTCAGATCCGAGGAATCTATTTTGACTTTAGAGAACCTTGTTATGGATGGTATTTTGCTAGCTCAGAACATAATCAGCTAGCGAGCGCCTCATGAAGAAGTTACTCACAACCCAAGAAAGGGCAAATAATATGTTTTACTAACCATGTATGGAGAGTGTTTAGGCCGCCTGGCTAAAAGTTCTTCAGGGACCTCCTTCATTTTTCAACCTCACGCCTTAGATATTGGTGCCAATTCAATGACTAGTATCTTCCTTCTAGAGGTTCTCTGTGAAGTGTGCCTTCAGATTGATCCATTTGTGACTATTTTTAGAGAGTTATTTCACTCGTGGGTAAGAGAATATCCAAGCTGGCGAGTCATCCGAAAGGATGGAACATAACTTGGTTCTACTGCAAGAATACAACTCCTACATACAAAAACCAACTGTCGGGTTACAGATTGGAGCGACATGGTTTTGACATCAAATTCCTGAGTTGGCAACTGATGAAAAAGATAATTAGTGACACCTACGCTTTTGACGATAAAGGCCGTAAATGCCAATGACATTACTAGGATCGATCTGATCCGATGTTGGATTACCTGGCGGATCCAACCCTTCGGCATTAGAGGCGATATGATGTGTAACTCCACCAGCGAGTCAAAAGATGTGCAGCGCTTCAGCAAGAAAAACTTGATTGATAAAACCATCAATAAATTAACAAAGACATTCTTCTATCACTCCAAAGAAAATATATTGCAAACCCCGTTCTTCTTGAAGAATCCAGTCCCTTTGGTATGTAATTTTTCATTCTTTGTTTCATTTTCTCCTTTCAACTTTGTTTGGTACTCCATATTTATTATACGGCTTGTATTTCTACAGGCTGATTCAGAATTCTGGAAAGTTGTTCCCATTTCTTGTGCGCCTTCTTCAACCATCAAAATAGAAGGCTCATGAATCATCTTTAGGAGAGGAATCTGAGGTAGAAACTAATTCTCTTGGTTGTTTGTTTATCAAACTTGCTGATACATCCATTTAGCAAGATAACACCGAACTAGTCAAGTGAGTGATGTCGACGTAACTTTGATCTCATCCAGTTGTGTAGAAACATGTTTGTGTAGAAACCAAGACGAGCTATCAGAAAGGTTAAGTTTTCACATCCAGATGCTTAATTAGATCCCAACTTTCTTTTTAAGCGCAATTAACACACCGTTCAAAAATGCAAACCACGGAGTTGCTCCAGATAGTTGTCCCCCATCTTAGAGTCACCAACCCGCAAGCAACTCCAAGATGTGCCACATAGTCCAACTATTTCTCATCCTCAAGCCGATCTCTTCAAGCAACCCCTTAGTCCGTCTAATTCACTTTATTTCCATGAGTCGTCTCCTTCATATGGTGATTCAACCATGACTCAACTGTCACCTTTCACGATCAATCATGGGTAAGCTTTATATTTAAGTCGCCCTTTGTTGACCACATCATCACTCCTTTACTTAACTTGATAACCTTATTTTACTGAGCTACAGAGCGAAAGCCTTTGTTAGGTCAAGGGAGGGTGAATCTTCTTCCACTGCTAGGTAAGAGAATATCAAAAATCCTTCTTGTGTCGAAGCGACGGCTCAGATTGAGCCGTCTGTTCAAGGTGACATGTCTTTGACTGGTGTTTCGGTTCATGATATAGAGATGACTCCCATTACGGATCAAGCTACCAAGGAAGCAATTGGTGATAAGAAATGCACCACTAATGAGCCAGATGTGCAATCTACAAGCTCAAACGCCCCTCCAAGTCCAGTTCCTTGTATGGATGATATTACTCCATCAGCCGGCTTGGACGATTGAGAGGTAGTTGTTACTGGCCTGTCTTTTCAGGCTCCTCGCCCGTTAACAGTTATAACCTTGGTTGTATCCAATGGGAACTCAGCACGTGAAGAGAAAGGGAAAGCAAATCTTTAGCTTCCTGAAATTGAAGACCTTGATCTCCAAGGGTTATATCGGCAATGTGTGACCCGACTATTTGTGAACCAGGATTTGGAAGAAAACTTGGTCAACATCATGAAGACCAAGTATGAGGTAAAAGAAATTGCTCCTTACTCATTATCTATACCTCTGTAGCACTCAAGAGCTAATATGGTACAGATAAGTAGTGAATTGGATATTTATAAATTTTGTTAAGAACCATTAGTAGCCTCCAAGGCCTGGGTCATTATTATAATGAGATGGTACATAATTCCTTTAGAGACATCAATCATTATTGATCATAGCCCCAAGGGCCGTCTTTCCATCATGAGACAACCTAGTTTTTAATGTAGACCCTTAAATTTGTTAATCCAGCTAAAAGACATAGCCCCCAAGTGCCGGGTCGCGTACCTACACCCATTAAGGATCTTTGTATGTACTGCTCTATTTTGAAAAGAAACTCACCTGACGTAACCCCCAAGAGCTATCTTTTCTCTTTGAGATGGCTGCGTATTTTTTATTGTAGGATAAAGAAAGTGGTGCATTAGCCCCAAAGTGTCATGTAGATTGCATGCAACTGCATGGGACTTTACACAATATATCCAGATTTTCAAAATCATGCAGCCCCCAATTGTTTAGTCGCCTTTCTTTTGAGGGGCTCAAAAGTTGTATTTAGAGTTTTTATGACGTAGGAATCATTGAAGCATACTGAGTCCACGACAATCGATCTTCAAAAGCGACTTGTAGAAGAAAAGAAACTAAAACCATTGTAGACGAAACAGTAACCTGCCTTGAAGTTGAGAAGAAACAAGCATAGATCTCCTTGAGGAAAGCAAGGTTTATTTTGACAAAGAAAAAGTCGCCTTGTTGCAACGTGCCTTGGATTCGGAAAACCGGCTTGAACCTATCATGCAAGAGCTACAGAGTCTAACAAAGTAGCTTGATGACATGATTACTACAATCTTTGGTATGATGCATGGACTGCTATCTTAAATGTTGTGTCAAAATGACTTTCTAGCTTATCTCCTTGTTTATTGTTTTGTAGGATGAAAATATGGCAATCAAGTCCAGCCGCCTATTATGACATTGAAGCATATCTTTACTTACATTGAGCAGTTGTTCACCTAGTCTCTAGCTACCATCAGGGTGGCCAAAGATTTGCATGACCCAACTTTGAACATAAAGGACATGCTCTAGAAAGTGTCAATAGTTCCTCCATGGATCGACAAATGCAAGAGATTGGCGCCTCGGAGAGGAGCAAACTTGGCTCTTGCTCGTGACAAAGCCTATGTCCCAGAGTTTGACGTTGAAGCAGATGCCAATGGTTTTCTAGAGTTAAAAGAAGACGGCTCGCAATTTACCAGGGAAGATTTTGCTAACTCGGTGAAGGAGACCTGGCCCCTTGCAACTATTCTTGTGAATGAGATGAACATCAAGAAGTATCATTCTGCTTATGATATGGATAATCATCACATAATTACTCCACAAGACCATCCATTTGAAATTGTTACTCCTCATCATAAGCGACATGTTTTCCCTGATGTTGATTCTTCTGTCATTGTTACTGGCACTTCAGAAATTTCAGCTTTATTCTCAATTGAGTTGCTTGACAAGGACCAACAAGGTGATGATGACGAGTCAGGTGCTGTTCATCTAGGCGCAGAACATCAAGACAAGTCGGCTGAGGGAGAGACCACACAAGCAGCCGACAAGGAGTAACCTTTATTACCGTCTGAAAAAAAACTTGATGTGTTTTGTGTCTCTTGAGAGGTTATAATAGGGGTTAGTAACTTTGACGCGCCTGTTGTGCCATCGTGCACGATAAAACTTCGACTTTTAAGTTTGTTCATGATATTTATCAATCTGCCTTTGCTTTACTTGATTCTATCATAAGCCATCCCTTTTTTGTATGGGTTAAGCTTCCAAAATCAATATTCCTCTAATATCTTGATCAGGGAAATCAATGGTCATCTTTGGGCCTAATAGAATAACCCGGTAATCTATGAATAACCCAACAATAATCTTGTTCAACAAAACAACTTATCATACTTCTGAAATAGTATAATAGCATGCTAGTCAATATATGACTAAAAATATGAAATTCCTACAATAAGAATCTTACATAATATATATTTACAAGCCGACTTTATAAGCTCAGTGATGTAGATCAATTTGTGAGACTGAAGTCTTACTTCAATGAAACTAGCATGTTAGCCACTTGTTTATCCTCGCTCCTTGTAAGCCGGCCCTCACATGACCCAATAAATGTTTTAACCTGGATAAGTTCGGAAGTGACTTATCCTAGAGTACATGAGGTTGGAGTAGTCTGATGAAAACAAGGAAGTTTGATGAAGTTTCAAAGAAGGCGGCTCATGAAGCCATGGAGTATCCTCGCTTTCCAATTTGTCGGCTCTCATGTTAAGCAAGCGTGTTTTAGACTGGATAAGTTTAGGGTCCCTAAGGATTGAGTTATCGAGAGTACATGGGGTCACCATGTTCGGAGAAGCATCTTCCAAACACGCAGGTTGAACCATAATTTTCTGTTGTATTTGGCATATAGCCTGGTCAAAAGACAAATTGTAACTGGCTAACTCGTTGAATTGGGAGCCCCCAAGTGACATGTGTTTCATAGATTAAAGACTCAGACAACTTTTGTAGCTCAAATGACAAAGACCTTGAGTTTTTGGGTGCCGGCTTTACTATATTGAACACAAATATTGATACATGGATATGTACAATGTTGAGGAGCCACTGGCTCTAAGTGTAGTAAGGACAAATATGAGCAATGTTCCAAGGCTTATTTGTTTCTTCCTATAAAGTACGTGACTTCTCGTGCGCATGTATGTCAATTAGATAATATGACCCGTTTTTGAGGTTTTTACTAATGAAAAAAGGCCCTTCCCAAAGTGGCTATAGCTTGTGCTTGTCTGTTTGGTCTTCAATCAAGCGAAGCACTAAGTTACCTTCCTCGAAAGTTCGGCTGCGGAGTCTACGGTTCTGATAGCGAAGTAGTTCTAGTTGATATAAGGGTGATCTGAAGCGGCAAGGTCACATTCTTCGCCTAATATATCAAGGACGTCTTGGCGACCTTGTTCATTGTCTGCTTCAACATAGGCTATAACTCTGGGGGAGTTATGTCTAATATCAGTTGGTAACACGGCTTCTCCTCCATAAACCAGGAAAAACGGTGTATAGCGTGTGGATCGATTGGGAGTAGTGCGCATGCTCCAAAGTACCAAGCAAAGTTCTTCAACCCAGCAACCCAGTGTTTTCTCAAGAGGGACCATGAGCTAGGGTTTGATTCCACCCAAGATTTCTTGGTTGGCCCGCTCGTCCTGCGCGTTTGATTGCAGATGTGCTATTGATGCAAGATCGAGCCGGATATGTTCTTGCTCCCAAAACTCCTCCATAGCTGCTTTAGACAGGTTTGTGGCATTATTCGTGATGAAACTATGCGGGTAACTGTAGCGATAAATTAGTTTTTAACGAATTACACGACAGTTTCAACATCGCACTTACTAATTGGCTCTGCTTCAACTCACTTGGTGAATTTATCCACTCCAGCCAAAAGATGTGTCTTTTTATCTAGCGACATTTTGAAATGTCCCATCATATCAAGCTCCTAGACTACACGTGGCCAGGTTACTTGAATCATCCGTAATTCTTGAGCCGGAACATGAGCATATCTTGCAGAACTTCTAGCAGCCATCGCACTTTCGTACGATGTCCTCTCCATCAGCATGGGTAGTACGCCAGTAAAAATTAGGGCGATAAGCCTTTGCCACAAACGACCTCGATTTGACATGATGGCCACAATCTATAGCATGGATTTCATTAAGAATTATTGGCCTTTAGCAGGAGAAACACAACATTGAAATAAACCACTGACGCTTTGATGATGTAACTCGCCATTGCCTATAGTCCTGGACTTGCAACGTGTGACAATTTTCCAAGCGATGATGTCCTCATCACTGAGCATGCCTCGTGTCAAGTATGCAAAATATGGTATGGTCCAATCAGGAATTGCGTGATGAGCCGCTACGAGCTGTGCCTTAGGATCTAGGATAGCAATACCATCATGTGATGTCAATTTGACTAAAGGATTGTATAGTACATCAAGGAGAACATTGGGGGCACCAGATTACGCTCAGAACCAAGTCTGGACAAGGCGTATGCAGCTTCATTGAGCCGACGGTCAATGTGATCTACCTGATAACCTTGAAAATGACCTGCAATAACCGTGACTGCTCGTCGATAAGCCTCCATGAGAGGGTCCATGGAATCCCAAGTCCGTGATACTTGTTGAGCCACCAAATCCTAGTCGCCCAAACATCTGCCTCGGTTGAGGTTCAAACCCATGAAGGATAGCTTCATCCTCAGTTGCATTTTTAGTGCAAGAAAACATAAGTTGTAAGACGTAACAGAATTTGTCACCTTGAGAGGAAGATAAGATAACTCTAGCCACCGAACCTTCTACCTGCCTTGACCCATCAAAGTGTATTGTCTAGTATGTGTTATTTGTATTTTCTTCGGGGACTTGTAATTTAGTCCAATCATTTATGAAGTCTACCAGAGCTTGAGATTTAATGGTTGTCCAGGGCGCATTCATCACCTGATGTGGTCCAAGCGTGATCGCCCATTTATCCTCTCTCTTTTAGATGATATCTCCCACATGAGCTGAACTGACCACTTTGATTGGATGTTCTTGGAAATAATGCTTGAGCTTACGACTATCAATGAAGACACCAATAATCAGCTTCAACCAATGTGGATATATCTTCTTTCACAAGTTCAAAACTTCAGTTACATAATAGACAGGTCTTTGCACTGGATATTCCATCCCTCCGTCCTTGCGCTCAACGACAACTGCCATGCTCATTGCATTATTATTTGCAGCAATGTACATGAGCATAGGTTGATTATCAATGAGGCGGCTAAAACGGGCTGCTCAACCAATTGCTTCTTCAATGCTTCAAATCAGAGGCGGAGGACAATTTTTTTAAGGTGTGGCAGACTTTGAAGTAATTTTTTTTATGCAAAACTATAATATTCAATATTATACACTAACCATGCACAATAATATTTTCTTGTGAACCTCAACAGAATAACCAAGGACAAGGAAAATCTAAACATGTTTAAATAGAAAAAATTTCTAAAACATACTAATAACGAATCTACAATTAGTAACACTAAATGGTCACTAAAAAACTAAAATCATTACAACTGCATATTACAAGCTATTAAAAATGCTATTAGTACATTTGTAATTTTTTCCTCTTCATCTTTTCTTGGGTACGAACATGAAGGATACGAAGCTGGGTGTTAGCTTTTAGAATGCTAGAAAAAATCCACCTAAAGTTATATATGTACGTGTATGTGGGAAGCTAAGAAGCAAGGAAGCTAGCAGCTTGATTGATCTTTTTGGAACACTGCACGCCGGTCTAGCGGGAACCACACGTAGATACCAAATATGATAGGTAGTAGATGATAACTGATCGGATTGGTTAGATCTCAATGGAAAACTCACCGTGACTCGTGAATCAAAAACTCGTGCCAGCCGAAAAATGCATATGCATAGGTATAAGAAAATTTTAGCACTGATTCAAGGTATGGCAGCTGCTAGACCTTGTCCATTGGGGTCCTCCGCTAGTGCTTCAAATGCGTCATTGGCGGCATCGTTCCACACAAAGTTATTAGTCTTTTTGACCAACTAATAAAGAGTGATCGCCTTTTCACCAAGGTGGCTTATAAAATGGCTCAAACCTGCTATACAACCCGCCATGCGCTAGACATCACTGATGTTTCCTCGCTTAGGTAGAGAAGTCACTGCCTTCATTTTCTTCAGGTTGGGTTTGTTGTCATGCTCCGAAACCAAGAATACTGGTAACGTGCTTGCAGGTACGGCAAAGGAGCATTTGGCCGGGTTAAGCTTCATCTTGTATATATGAAGGTTGTCGAATGTTTCCTTGAGGTCATCCAGCACAGTCTCTTTCTTTTGGGACTTAACAATAATATCATCAACATAAGCATGAATATTGCACCCAATTTGACTTTGTAAACAGTTTTGAATAGAACGCTGATAATTAACCCCCTCGCTCATAAGACTGAAAGGCATATAGACATAGCAAAAAGTGCCAAAAGGGGTGATGAAAGTCGTCTTCTCTTGATCCTCAACTACAATTTCTGATCTGATGATAACCAGAATAAGCATCCAAAAGACATAGACGCTCTCATCGGGTTGTGGAGTCAATGATTAGATCAATGTGAGGAGGAGCAAACAGATCTTTCGGGCACGCTTTGTGGAGATTTGTGTAATCAACACACATACGCCAGGTGCCTTTCTTTTTCAAAACAAGCACTGAATTTGCCAACCACTCTGGGTGAAAAACTTCAACGATGAACCTGACAGCTACCTCTTCACGAATAGATTTCCACCTCTGCTCATTAAAACAACGAAGGAATTGAAGAATAGGTTTTATCTTAGGATCAACATTAAGGTGGTGTTCAGCGAGTTCCCTCGGTACACCAGGCATGTGAGTACGTTTTGATGCAAAGATGTCCCAATTCTCAGGATGAACTCGATGAGCATGCTTTCCTATTTGGGATCCAGCCCTATCCAAATAGTGAACTATCTCTAGGAGTGAAACCCACTTGTTTGGTATCTTCAGCCGACTTCAACTTTAGGGCGGGTTCAGATTCTGTGTTGGGCTTCTTAAGAAAAGTCATGTCGGTGGGATCAACATTGGCCTTGTAGTAATTTAATTCCTATGTAGCACAAGCTATCTCCACGTAAGGTGCATCCCTTTCATTGCACTCCTGGGTGAGGTTTCAACTCCCATGGACTGTGATTGTACCATGCTTCCTTGGCATCTTAAGATTGAGATAGATATAAAAAGGCTGATCCATAAACTGAGCATAAGGTGGTGACCCAAAAAGAGCATGATTTGGACTATTAATTTTGACCACCTCAAACATCACACCTTCACATCTGTAGTTGAACTCTGAGTTGAACACAACAACTAGTTTGATCGGGCCAAATGGATATACAGATTTCCCAGGGACGATTCCATGAAAATGTATGGAAGATGGGTGCAACTTGTCCTCGGAAAGGTTCATGCGTTGGAACGTATCATAGTATAAGATATTGATGCTACTTCCCCCGTCCATACGAGCTTTGTTGAGAACATAGCCTCCCACTCAAAGTTGTCAGAATCAATATTCTAAATTGGATCGGAGCTCTGTTGCTAGGATCATGAACCATAGAACCATAACTAATAGGATCGTAGAAACTTAGATTCTATGAGCAAAATCGTAGGATCGAAAGGACTAGTTTGGATCGCAAGATTGTAAGATTATAAGACTTGAGTCACGATTCTAAGAACTTTGCTCCCACTAGAGGCGCCGCCACCAAAGCTAAGCCATTTGGATTATGAACCCGGGCCGGATAATCCTCTCTGCTCCATGTGAATGAGTATTCAGACCAATTCGAATACCTCGGGCTTGCCCGCTCAACCATATTGATGTCTCTCGTTTTGACATTACTTTCCTGCCTGCACATATGAGTGGTGAACAAATGATACTGCTCGCTGCTCAATTGCTTGGGATTACTCTGAAAACTGGCTTGATTATCATGTTGTTAGTTTCTCTCTCCGGAGCACTGCTGACCATTATTGTTATAACTAGTGTTGATAACTTGCACCTGAGCTGCCTGGCTCATGAGAGCTTGGATGTGCAAAGCCCCCAGATGAGCTGTCACTAAACCCGTCAGAATGACCAGTATTGCCGGCACCATTGCCTCCTCAAAATTGCTGGAAAACTTGATCGTGGTACGCCTGCATAAAGTGGAAATTTTCCCATGAGTGAGTGAACGACCTATCGGGGAAACTATGTATAGGACAAGGGGCCTTTAGCGCCTCTTCCAAATTGTGTAGATTTCCAGCATACTGCCTGCCAGAATTGTTGTTTCGTCGCTAGTTTTTTAAGCCAGTGTTGGTATTACCAACAAATTCTAATACACCGTGTGGATTCCTGCATTTTCCACCATTGGGCTGGTTGCTATGATTTCCCTGATGCCTAGAATTTTGGTGATGATGACCTTTTCCATTGTTATGCTTCTTACCTTTGCCAGATTTATCCTCATCAAAGCCGGGATCGTTGGTGCTATCAGACTTAGCATACATGGCAAGGACAACCATAAGGTCTCCCATATCATGCACCTTCCGCTTAAGGTGCCCAAGCTTCTGGACAACAGATTCGAAGTGGCAATTTTTTCTCCAAAATTAAAATGGCTTGGGTAGTTGTGATATTATCAGAAGCGTAGATGATCTCCACGATCTGGCGAGTCCAATGATGAGTCGACTCATATCTTCGTTGCACACAGTGTTGTAAGTCGACAATCGTCATCGGACTCTTGCACGTACCTTGGAAATTCTTGATGAAGCGTTCCTTCAACTCTGACCAAGAATTAATGGAATTGGGAGGGGGGCAAGTTTTTAAACCATGTATGAGCCGATCCTTCCAACACGATGGTCAAGTACTTAGCACACACAACATCGCTAACACCAAGCATGTCCATAGCTAGCTCATAACTTCAATCCATGCCGCCGGCTCGAGGTCAGCCATGTAATTGGGAACCTTGCAAGGGCCTTTGAAGTCCTTTGGAAAATGCTTGATGCGCAGAACTGGAGATAATCATAGAACTCTAATCATCCTACTATTTAATCCACCCATAGAATAATCAGGACGGGTCATGGAGGGTGGCACTTGACCTTCCATTTCTACTACCGCTTCAGGTTCTCGTAAGGATCGAGCTGCCTCCACTATTTCTTGTGCATGTGAAACCAAATTATTGTTTGGGGAATTATAGGGCTCCTGCCCGCGACCACTGCTGGACACCACTAGCAAATCATGACAAATCTTGTTGCTGATTGCGTAAGGTGTAGAGTGAACCCGGTCTCGACTACAAGAGTATTACGCCTCTTGGTCATTGTTGTTTCCACCATGTTGATGGCATTCCTAGCTTCTACCTCAATTGGGGTGTTTCCCGTAATTGGAAGAGTATTAAGGTGGAAAGGTGCAGCCATCATATTATCCACTAGGTTAGATAAGTGTCCCATCGGTGTTTGGAAACGGAGTGGTGAAGGTTGGGCCGGAGGGGTCTGAGCCGCTGGGGGTTGCTGAGCCACCTAATGGGGTTGTTCAGCATGAGGTTGCCTAGTCCATGGTGTGTGCTATGGAGTATCAAAGAATCGAGTCGGCTCAATGTTAAGAGTCCAGTACCTCTCATGTCTCCTCAAGTGAACAACTTCGGAGTCTTTTTGGTGGAGTCCCAGCTACCATGTTTCTGCCTTTAAGAGCTCAGTCTTACTACAAATGTGCTCCTGTAGGCCCGCCATGAGAATGTTCTCAGCATTGATCTCCCCTTGGATTCGGGTTACCTCGGCTTAGAGTCTAGTCAGCTCCGTGTTATGCTCCTCCTGATTTTCCAGTGTGATTGGTGACGCTACAAGATTTGACATCAACACCATCAAGTCTGCCAAAGGTTGAGCCAGTGCCTTTCCCGCGTTGGTGTATCCCTAAGTTGACACTAACCCACGTACACTGTTGGCTGTTTCGGTGATGGTAGTATTATGAGCCGCAGCAGTCCTTGCCATGTAGACGGCGGCTTGGCGTACTACCATGATAAAATACAAATCATCTATGAGGTGCCCAAGCCATCCATCAAAAAGTGGACAGATCGACTTAGTGTCGGCGGTCGATGACTTGCCATATTCAGAGTTGAGAAAGATATCTCCATTGGCAATCTTGCCGATGAACACGTGGATCTTGCCAATGAACATGTGGATCTTGCCGAAGGGGAACCGATACCCGTACTCGATTGAGCCGGCCTCGGGACCCTAGTCTGAGTTGTCGATGTAGAGCTTACAATGACAACTCTTGGTCATCTCTTCAATCGCGTATCCCCCAATCCTTGGAAGATCTCCCTTCAAGAACTCAACTCCATCGTGCACTGGCCCCACGGCGTGTGCCAACTTGTGTTTTGTCATGACAGATGTCCTCATGAAAGGACTAAGTCTAGGAGCCATCACACTTAGTTGGCGACTTGAAGGGGTTATTCGGGAGAGGAGAGGATCAAATTTACCCAGGTTCGGCCCCTCGGATGGAGCTAAATCCTATGTCCTCCTTTTGTGTCTATTGCTGATGATGATCTCGAGTACAAGGGTGCAGAATCGGCCTAGATCTCTAGTTTTTCTTAGTTGTCCTTTCTACCTCAAGGGCTCCCCTTTAAATATGGAGGTGGAGACCTCGAGATTATAATAGAGTTGGGGTCGTATTACAACCCATGTCCTCTTCTTGTTCTTACTAACTTGGGAGAGGGAGTATCTCCATGTTTCCCTTAATGAACCGCCCTCCTTGTGATGGGCTTTAGCCAACCTCTTGGCGAGTTGCCCCTTGGACCTCTTCATCCTCAACCTCCTACCCAAAGTGTTGGCCATTTAGGTTATCCCCATGGCAGGTTATCCCATGGGGTATATCCCCAACAATATCCATTTAGAGTTATGCGGGTGGCAAGTAGATTGATGCTAAGAGTTTTTACGCAAGTGGGATGGGAATATGCATCAAGATGGAAACAAAGTGTTTTACCAAACACTTTTCCGGAACTCCATGAGGTGCCATTGATACCCGTGGAAGGTGTTGACTATGTATCCACTTGATAAAGAGGTGGTGTACCCATGCAAGTTGAGTGCATTGTTTTCTAAAGGTGATTAGTTTTAGTTCTGACCATTGGTCCAACCTTACATATACGACCACACTACCCCTTACGGGACGGGTCTTTGTTGATTACTTTGGTAGATGCTAGCAGATAGCTCGCATTACTAGTGGCGGAGTGGTGTGGTCACTCTTGAAAAAGGTCATGCCTGAATGGGCGACTACGGCTGTCATTATAGACACCGGGCACACGATTGTGTTCCTTCATAGATGATATGATGTTATGATTGTTTTATGTGTTGTACAAAATAAAGGTCGGGTACAAACGAGTGGACTATTTGTTTAGTGTTGTCAAGGGAAAGATATTGTTCTAGTTAAACCTCTAGTATGTAATATACTGAGAGTCGCGGATTGACACGGAAGTTCCCAAGTCTTATTGGTCAAGTGTGCAACCCGTGCAGAGTGTCAAACTATTTCAACAATCGTGTCCACGATCAAGGACAGTTGGATAACCGCTCTTGGGATATGTCCATTGTCTTACCAAATTTGGGTGTAAAAAGGAAATCATTTATCTAAGTTGGATGACTTGATGAGATGATTACATTTGAGTTGTCCAAACTATGTTTATATTGATATGTGTAACCTCGGGATGCATGATTTACAAAATGATAGGACATGAAATTGTACTCAAAACTAGCTTTCCATAAAAATACGTGCTTAGTTTCATACCATGCATTGTTTACTTTGTTCCAAACATGGGCTCCTTGCGAGTACACTAAAAATTACTCACTACCTTGTACTTGGCTATTTACTTGGCTAGGAACGGAAGAACATGTATACGATGAAGAGTACCTTTGTGATGAACATGCGAATTAGGATGGCTCCCGGTAAGAATGTGTGTATGGTTATTGCAGATGGCATGGGTTCATGTTTTTTTAAGATTTCCACTGATTGAGTTTATTTGTTTCTTGGCCTTCATAGCCCTATCTATGTAAGATTTGATCATAATGGCCATAATTTCTGTAGGACGATATATAATGGATTTAAGACTCTTGATTAATCAGTTTCGTGTGTTCACTGAGACTTTGAATAATGAGTTGGGATCCCCACTTAACTACTATCATCGCCATCCTGGCTGTAGGAAGCCTTATTTAGCAGGGACATTCAATAGGGTAGAACTATTTTCAAAATTTGTACTTAGTGAACATATTCAAAAGTTTTTACACTTCTTATCTCTTCTATCCTCTTTTCAAAAATTTACTGAGACCCCTCTCTTCAAACCTTGTAGATGGTTGCATACCCGAAGACCTCCTAGCAACCGGATTTCCCCTTATCCTTGAGGACATTATGAAGAAGCCATTGATGCCCACCTCTTGTTTTCTCTACCACGAGCACTGGATCGATGCCACCACAAAGGATTACCACGTCGATATGGCTGTGATGGCAAACAACACCTCTGGGAGTTTGTTTTTTGAAGGACCATAGATGGAGAACCTGGTGATCACAGTCGAGAAGGCAGCATGGAAGGCACTAACTCACCTTCAAGATATTCTCCTAGAAATGGCTAACGAGACACCTACCCGCCACCTACCTTTCAGGAAGGATGATATTGACGAGATTTGGACGTTAGTCCCATCAAATTAGGATGAAACACCACTCAGGTTCCAGACTTACTTCAGCCTCTCTACGGACAATCTCGATCACAACCTGATTGACTAGTCCATGGAGCTTAATGATAACCCACAAGTGTAGGGGATCGTTTGAAGCCTTTTTTGATAAGTAAGAGAGTCCAACCCAATGAGGAGGTAAACATAGAATTAGTATTCCCTCAAGTTCTAGCGACTACCGATACAATTCTATGTATGCTAACACTTATTTAGCTGGAACAAGTATGAAACAATTTTAAATGAATAAAACTAGAAGTACTTTGCAAGAATAAAAATACAAGTGACTTGCAAGATAATAAAAGTTATAGTAGAAATTTTTTGGTAACATAAGAGAAAGGTTTTTCATAGGCAATGGAATATAACACAAAACATATTTATCATATGCAATGAGGGAGAGGTATACGCTAACATGCTTTTTGTACTTGGATCACATGCACTTATGATTGGAACACTAGCAATCATCCGCCACTACTAAAGATCACTAAGGTAAAACCCATCCATAGTATTAAGAAATAAGTCCTCTTTACTCCTATATGCAACAACCCCCTTACTCGGGTGTAAGATTCTATCACCCTAGCCACCCACTTTAAGCAAATCATGAACGATTGTAACACCGTCTAGCAGGAATGCCTCACATGTGTGCGACACGAAAGGCACCTTGGGACAACACCATATTAATATACAACACATATCAATCACACCATACCACAATTAACCCGTGGGACAAAAGAAATCTACGCAAATAACATAGGATGGCCATACACAATTGGGTAATAATATATAGCATTAACCACCACGTTTAAGTATAGATTATAGCGGAGAAAAGGGGTTTTGCACTTCTGCATAGAGGGGGAGAGAGTTGGCGGTGACGACGGCAAAGTAGTTGGTGTAGATTGTCGTCACGATGGTTGCCCCGATGGCGCTTCAGTGTCATTAGAAGAGAGGGGGAGAGATCCCCCATCTTCTTCTTCATCCTTGTACTCCCCCAGATGGGAGGAGGGTTTCCACTCTGGTCCATGGATGTCATGGCTCCCGGATGGCAAGCGCCCCTCCAAGATTGGATCTCTCTCTTTGTTTCTCTTCTCTTTTCTGACCCCTTCATTGTTTCTTAAATATCGGGAGATTCATAAGTCTTGTTGGGATAGAATTTTGAGGTGATTTTCATCGGGAAATTATATTTCTTGTAGATAAAGAAGGGCCAACCGACTTACGGGGTGGCCCCAAGCCATCAGAGTGCGGCCAACACCTTGGTCGCGCCCTATTGGCTTGGGAGCAATTCAAGTACCGCGTTGCATTGATTGTTATTCCCAAAATTCACATATATTCTAAAAAATCTATGTAAAGTTGCATGTCATTTGGACTCCATTAGATTTTCTACAAATTATGCAAAACCAATAGGAATTGGCACTAGGCACTGGATTACTAAGTTGGTCCCAAAATTATTATATAATATTGCCAAAATTATATGAAAGTTGTAGAGCATTGGCGTGAAACAATATAAAGTTATCAAAATGATATGTATCATCATTCCCAAGCTTAAGTCCTTCTGCTCCTCGAATAGGTAAATGATAAAAATATAAGTTTTTATGTGGAATGCTACCTAACATAATCTTGAACAAATGTCTAATCATGATGTGAATATTAAGATAAAAGTGATTCAAGGCAACAGTTTATCATTCGACATAAAGACAACCATACTCAGTTTTACTATCAAACAATCATGTCTTTTAAAAATAACAATGCTAAAGAACATTATCCCTCAAATAGCATATAGTCTATCATGCTTAGTCTTCCTAGCATAAAATATAAATCATGAGCACCCTCGTGTCAAACAAAGCCACTCGATCATAACTTTTAATGTGCTTCAACAATTTATACCTCACTCAATACATGAGTGTGGACCATGGACATACCATATAGGTGGAATAGAGTATGGTAGTAGGTTTCAAAGGAGGAAAAGTTGAGAATAAAGTCTTGCATCAACTAGGCGGATCAATAAACTATGGAGGTGCACATCACTAGATATCAATGCGAGGATTCGGGATTGCCATGCAACACATGCACCAGAGGTGTAAATTTTTGAAAGCATAAATGAAACTAAGTGGGTGTGCATCCAACTTGCTTGCTCATTTAAAGCACAATTCCTCCTAGGGTGGTTTTGATAATTGATCACAACATATGCATCATTGGACTAATATGTTTTCCAAGTATACTTTAGAAAAGAATAAAATATGTTATGGCTAAAGGCTTATGTGGAGATGCCCCTTGATGCAAGAAACGAATAAGATTGGCTCAAGCTTCAAGCTACAAGATTCTTCATTTTATATTTGTGAGAAATCACTTTTGAGTCCATAGGAAAGATAATACTATTAAAAGTGTATGAGGTAGTAAAACGAACTGATTGCTCAAAGTGCTCAAAGTTAGCCACCAAAATACTCAGTCATTTTTCCACATAACCATTCTGTCAAATTCCACATACTCAAATTCTGTGTAACCAATTTCCACATTTTGGACCCACTGAGTTTGACCTCATATAGAAACCCTATCCATTACCTCCAAATTGGTGCAACGAATCCATATCGGTGCGACCAAGTTCAGCGTGACAAAAATTATGTTGCCATGGTACACAAAATCAGAATTTCTGAGTCTGGGTATCGGTGCCACCGAGTTTGGCCATCTGACTGTTAGGCACGTTTTCAGTGCCATCGAGTTGTGTATATAGGTCCCACCGAGATTCAAAAGTTCTGCCTTATGTGCTAATCGGTACCGCCGAGTTTGTAACTTCTGGAAGTGAGTTATATCGACTAGAGGGGGGTGAATAGGAGATTTTTAGAATTTCATCACTAAGGAAATTCCTTTTGAGGAAATTCCTCACTGATGACTAACTTACAGCAGAAACTGTAATGGATCAGGAGTGCAAAGTTTCACTACAACAGTTTCTCCGTATGAGGAATGTGAAAACAGATTGCACAGTAAGCAGGCACGCAGAAAACAGATGAGGATTAACTTGCGTGAAGAATTTGGGGTTGAGGAATTTCAGAGAAAGTCTTCAACAAATTCTTCAAACAGTGACAGTGAAAATCATCAACACATAATCTGAGGAATATAAAGAGTTGAGGAATTAGAACCCGTTTCACAGCAAAGACAGTCGTTGATGCCCAGTTCCAACTGCTGTGACAGTTGTACATCTGGTTTGGAGCGGCTTGGTATTGAAACAAAAAGACACACAGTCCCTACCGTATTCTCCTTGGGCTAAGAACACACAGTCCTCACCCAACACTCGTGGTATGTCTTCAGGGCAGACTTCCAAATCTTCACAAACTTGGTCACCCGACGATCCACAATTGACTGCTGGATTGC
This sequence comes from Hordeum vulgare subsp. vulgare, assembly GCF_904849725.1. Lineage (NCBI taxonomy): Eukaryota > Viridiplantae > Streptophyta > Magnoliopsida > Poales > Poaceae > Hordeum > Hordeum vulgare. The sequence continues at coordinate 244,825,807 of NC_058521.1, read as the reverse complement.
TCTAGACCATGATGCCTAACCGTCTGGAGGATACACAGTCCTCAAAGGTAAAAGGTTTCAGTCCCAAACAGGAACAACTTCTTCAGTGATGCTCAATCACGTGGTTCTCGGTTTGTGGTTTGGTGTTTGGGGTATTTCCTCACTGATGAATTACTCTCGAAGTCTATGAGGAATTTGGGTTGCTCTTATGACAAGTGTCAGTTTCTAATGGAGCAGACAACCAGCTAATGTTTGTGGGGGGTGGCTATTTATAACCTGGGAGCATCCCGACATGATTTGACACTAATGCCCTTAAATAATATGACCATTTGGTGTGGATAAGACCAATGATGTGGCGTGGCTATCGAAACGGTCGGGACCCTCAACTGTGAGAGTCCTCCTGTCCCTCTTATTCCTCAGTTGAGGCTTTTGGTAGGATTAGGCTTCGGTTGAGCATCAGGAGGAAATTCATTGCAATGTGTTACCTCGACCCCCTTTAATAGTACGGTGTTCCTATTACTCATGTGTGAAGAAAACAAAATAGAAAGAGTAAATCTTCATGCTTCAAAGTCTTCAGAACGATTTTCTTCAGGACACACCGAATTCCTCAATTTCAATATCTTCATGAGGAATATCAATTTCATCGCAAATTCTTCGCGATTCAAATCTTCACCTTCAGACCAATTTCTTCAACCGAAGATGTACATTTTTAGGGGTCGATATTCATCGAATACTTCAAACTCCTCAGCGACTTATAGATCATGTGTACACTCATGAACACATTAGATAGTTAACCTATATGTCTTCAAACCACCAAAATCACTAAGAGCCACTAGATGCACTTACAATCTCCCCCTTTTTGGTGGTTGATGACAATTAGGTTAAGTCTTCAACAGGGATAAAAATAAGAAGTGTAAATACTCATTTGAGGAATTTGAAATCAAGATTCAGAGAGACTCCCCCTGAATATGTGCATATCTTGAGGATTTTGCTTTTCACAGCAAATGCACATTGATGATTTATATCACGGAGATCTCCCCCTGAATCTTGTAAATCATGCATACATATGACATATAGTATGAAGAAATTGAAGATACATGATGACAAATGGTATCTAACGAATTCCAGCATGCGTGCATTAAAATTTTGAGGAATGAGCATGCGAAGAAAAACGTTCAAAAGCGTCAGAATACCATCGAGCTTAAGTTAGAACTCATTACATAAACACTTCAGAAGAGCCAAGAGTTTGTAACTTAAATATAGTTCGTAAGCCCGAAAATATCCCGCCTGAAGACTAACTCTCAAGTTTCTCCCCCTTTGTCATCAAGTGACAGAAAGGGACAAACTGAGGACTAACGCCCATGAAGACTTCACTCCTTGGCAGTTGATGAAGATGTGTGAGGGTTCTTGGGAGCAGTCCTCTTCCATGGACCAGTGGCAGTGTCTGGTTGTTCTTCATCAGATTCAGGAGTGCGGAATGACGAGAAAGAACTGTCCTCAAGGTCTGGAACTGGAATCGGCCCGAATTTCTTCTTGGGTGGCCACGACCAGTCAAAGTCTCGCACAAACTACAATTCTTCAAGTTCTACCGGAGTCTTCACATGAGCAAGTATAGCCTAGGTGCGATCAAAAACCTCATGAAGATAGTGATGGTTAAGCTTCACAACATTCTACGTTTCATTGAGGGTTTTCACAACGGCGCCAAATTGGCATTTGACCCACTTGTGATTCTGATCCACCTTCTCGTGAAGACTGAGAAGAAGCTCTCTGGTATTCAGCACACGAGGAACAACAGGGCTTGGAGGATGAGTCTCAGTGTCATCCCATGAAGAATATGCTTCGTGCTCTCTGAACTGGCCATCAAGGGGCATACGGCCTTCATCAATGACAAACTTGCCTTTTCCTTCAACAGGCTCGAAAGTCTTCTTGTTGACCCTGATAGGAGGCATATAACCAACATGGTTATTGAAATCAGCGTGATAGTTGATGCCTCACCTTGTTCTGATGAATCTCATGATCCATGGAGCATATATATTGTGGTCAAAAGGACACATTGCATTGTCGGCCAAAGTCCTTTAGAAGAAATCATGGATGTTTATAGGAATACCATGAATGATGTTGAAGAGGATATTCTTCATGTTGCCTACGACATCTTCTTCATCATCATGGCCCTTGATCGGCGCAAGAACACTGCAGAGGATTCTATAAACTGTCCTTGGTTCATATTTGAGCTCATGGATGAGGAAAGTCGTTCTTGGTGGTTTTCCTTTAGCCAAAGGCTTCATGAGGACTTCCATCATCCTTTTGGGCAGCTCACGCTCATCATAAAGCTTCACGGCTTGCTCTGAGGGAATTGACACTGGCAGTTCACGCAGGAGCTCAATGGCAGGAGCCTTGTGGTGTGTTGTTTGCGTCATCCCGTCAAACACCCAGGTGTTGATATCTGCAGGATCTCCAGATATGTGAAGAGTGGCATAAAATTAAAGAATAAGCTCACTATTCCAGTTACAGATATCTGAGCACATTGGGGGGAGTCCAGCTTCATGAAGGACGTTGAGGACTGGAGCCAGGCATGGTATTTCTTCAAGCTCAACATGAGGAACATGCCTGTGTTGGAAAATCTTGTTTCTTCCACACAGCACAGAGGCATAGTAATTGAGATGTGTCCTCGTCCAAAAATTCAGATGCATGATTTGAGGCTTGTCATAGGGATTTTCTCCGATGGAGAACATGCGTTCTTCAAAGAAGGACTCCTTTTGAAACTTTGGCCGCTTTGAGAACGGTTGACGCTACATGGGCTGAAGGTTTGGCTGTCAGACCTGAGAGGAGACAACAATTGCAGACCCTGGGTTGAGGATGACGAAGGCATTGTCTAGGTCTGGTGCATTTTCCTCAGCATGGTCCTCAGGGTGAGGAATTTCATCAGCTTGAGCTTCAGGCTGAGGAGCATCCTCTTGTTGCGCTTCGGGCTGAGGAATGGGATCTGGCTGAGCTTCAGGCTAAGGAATGTCGTCAGCTGGAGCATCCTGTTGAGGGTTTTGCTCCGGAGGAGGAATGGCTTCATCCTGAGCCTCTGTTTGAGGATCTTGCTCCGGAGGAGTTGCGTCAGCCTGATCCTCAGGTTGAGGATTTTGCTCAGGACTCTAAATTTCATCAGCTTGGGGATTTTCACTTTGTTCTTCCTCAGCTTGCTTGGTGATGGAGCCAGATTCATCAGCTGGTGCAGCTGATCCTTGTGCAGTTTCTACATGAGGAATGGAAGGATGAGGGCTGTCGTCAATGCAAATTGGTTCGTCGGTATGTTCCTCAGATGCAGCATCCTTCATTTCCTCATCAGGCCCTTGCTCCTGGTCTTCGCTTGCGAAGGTAACCATTTCATAAGGTGGAGCGCTGTTAAGTGGCACAGGATCCAGTGGAGCATTTTCTTCAAGTGCTTTGAGGCACTTGGCCTCAGTGTGGTCTTCTGCTAAAGAGGCTTTTCTCTTCTTGGCTTCCTTTTCAGCAGCCCTTGTCTTTTTCACGTCTAATGCAGACGGAGTCATCTTCTTCACCTTTGAAGCTTTTGGTGAAGGTGTTTTCTCAGCAGATTCATCAGCTGGCTTGGAGGAATCAGCTGAAGGAGAGTCATCAGCTGGCTTTGAAGCAGCAGCTGGAACAGATTCATCAACTAGCTTTGAAGAAGCAGCTGGAGCAGGGTCTGTCTCACGAGCTGTAGCAGATTAATCAGTTGGATTCTCAGTGGTGATTTCCTCAATTGTCGGTTCATCCACACGGCTTCCTTTAGGGATTTCCTCAGCTTGAGAAGTTTCATGAGTTGGTTCTTCAACCAGAGGCTGAGGAGTTGGTACTGGAGGGGCAGCTTTCTTGTTGTAGTCGTTAACAGCTTCAGTAGCAAGTTTGATGAAATTGCTTTTGAGACTTTGACGGTCAGAAAGCTTGGAGTACTTATCTTTCAAAGTCTTCAACTCTGCCTGTGTTGACACAAGGTCATCAGGCGTCAGGTTGAGGAGATTCTACTTGAGGAATTTCTCCTTCTTGAGCTTAGCCACCTTGGCCTGTTTAGCTTGCTTCTCCTTCCACTTGGCCTTGTTGATGAATGTAGCCACCATGTGGCTGATGCCAGGGGGAAGTTTCAAATCATCAAGTGGAGTATTGGGGTCCTCATACTAGATATTGATGTAGTCAAAAAGGACTTTTGGGTCCATGGACAGAGGAATGGAGCTGCCAGAAACTTGAGCTACCCTCTCTTGCTTGTTTCTTATCATTGCTTGAAGAGTTTCATCATCAAATTCCCCACTACCATCTAATGCAGAAGGGGCAGTGATGATTTTTCCTGGGCTGGGTCTTCTTCCTCTCCCAGCAGTCACCTTAGTCTTCAGAGGAGTTGGTGAAGAGTTTGTCTCCGAGCTTGTTGCAGCTGGGAGTGAGGAGCTGGAGGTAGCTGGCAATGGCTTCACTACCGGCTTTTTTCCTGGTTTTGAAGCCTGTGGTGGTGCTCAAGATTTTGGTGCTGAGGGTTTTGGTGCTGATGGTTTTGGAGCTGATGCTGGAGCTGGTTTCTCTTGAGGCTTTGAAGCCTTTGGTTTTGGTGGCACAGACTTTTGTTGAGGAATGGCCGTACCAGAGGTCTCTGCAGCTGAGGAAATAGCTGCAGTTGATGCAGCAGCAGATGATTCGTTGAATTTCCTCACAGCAGCCTCTGCCTGCTTCTTGAGATTTGCCACGTGCTTTTCCTTTTCATCAGGATAGTCATCAAGTGTCTTGAGGCTTCAGGGATGTGCTTCTTGATAATCCTCAAGTGGAGCCCGTTTGCTACGAGGCTTCAGAGCGAATTTCTTCGCACATTTGGGAGTGAAGAATCTGTACTCCTTCCACTCCTTAGCCCATCGGCGTTCTATCTTCTGAAGCCTAATCTTTCTTTTGGAGATAGATTCATTTTCATCACGAGTGCAGTAATCCAGGTATATATCCTCAGGGATATCTGTGGCTCTATTCTGCTCAAGTTTCTTGCCTCCCTTTTGCTTCGTGTCATCCTCCATTTTCTGCAGCTCAGGATTTTGCTGATGAGATTGAGCTCTTCAGGACTCTGATGAGACTTGAAGATTTTTTCAAGAAACGCTGCAAATGAGTTAATTTGATGAGAACCGAGAGATTCATCAGCTGACATGTGTGTACCTGTGAACAGAGTATAGTTGCGAGGAATGTGGAGAGGTCATATGCGTTCTCAGATTTGAAGAAAATGAAAAGAAATTGACAGTTGAGCAATTTGACCAGTGGTTGAGGAATTTGCCTAGGCATACTGTTCTTGGGTTCCAAAGTTGTACAGAACCGAAAATTCGCACAACTAAGGAATCTCGTGAAAATCTTAGATACTTAGTGAAGTTCATCAACAGTGTGGTGATAGGCAGTGTTTGAGGAAAAGAAACAGATGGATTCTTGAGGAAAAACAGATTTCACATCCGAGAGGTAAAATAGTAGATCAAACTTGCTGTAAAAATAGGGTTTTTATTTACCCTAGATGGCGCGCACGAAGAACAGTGAAGAGTAGTAGGGAGAAGCCCTTTCGTTGCGTGTGCAATGCGCCCTAACCTGGCAGCAGAGGACGTCTATGGCGGCGGCGAACGAGGATGGTCCGACTCCGGCATGGTTTCGGCGACTGAAAAGTCGAGATAGTGAAGCTCTTCTTCGCCGGCGTCGAGACTTCCCGCGGTGGCGCTAGGGTTTGGAGCTTTGCTGTAGCAGGAGAGAGATGGAGCTAAGAAGTGTTTAACTAGGGAGTTGGGGACATATTTAGATCCACGCAGTTACTGTTGGTGCGAGCAAATCGGACCAAATAGCCCCTGCCTCTATGTCTCCGCATGACACGTGTAGCTTACAATCAAAGCGGTGGAGATCGTGGTTATCCAAACGAGGAAAGTGGGGTTCAGTTACTGTTCATTAAAAAAATATTTTTGAAGATTTGAGGATTTTGTTACAAAATCATCAGCTGACAAGGACGCAGTGAAGATTTTGAACAAAGTTTCAAGTAGAACGCATATGAAGAATTGAATAGACTGGATGAGAATAGCATAGAGGGAAAGTAGGGTCCGATCACATTCACTTAGATGAAATATCATCTTGAAGAAATAGCTATAAGTGAATGCTGTTGAGGACTTGAAATCACAGTGTATCTAGGTAAACGAAAGTCATCAAGTGTTTTTGAAGATTTGACTAACTTGAGGATTTTGTCAGTAAATCGTCACAATGATGAATTTCAATTTTTAAGAAAAACGTTTTGTAGAACAACTGATTTGAAGAAAATCAATTTTTTTAAGAAATGAAACTTTGAAGAAATTCAACTTGCGGAATTTCACGTTGGGCGGTGGCGTGACCCACCATATAAGAATGTTGATTACAGACGCCGTGTACAATTGTCGTAGGGCCGTGAGAATCAATTTCTTCGTTGATTTTTTCACACTCAGAGTGATATTCTTCATCAGTTGAAGAAAATCGATTCATCATGTGTTGCACATCTAAGTCATCAATTTTGCATAACTGTTAGGATGTGTGCATGTTTTCACAAAACATTTGAAGATTCTAATATATTTAGCTCACACCGCAACTTGCAAAACCTTTTCTCATCCAAGGGCTTAGTGAAGATATCTGCTAGTTGATCATCAGTCTTCACATGGTCGATGAGGATATTTCCCTTGAGGACATGGTCCCAAAGAAAATGATGACGAATCTGGATGTGCTGGGTCTTCGAGTGTTGTACTGGGTTTTATGCAATCTTGATTGCACTCTCATTGTCACAGTAGAGAGGCACATTCTTCATGTCGATGCCGTAGTCCTTGAGGGTTTGCTTCCTCCACAGAAATTGAGCACAACATGAACCAGCAGCAATGTACTCAGCTTCGGCAGTGGAGAGTGATACACAGTTCTGCTTCTTTGAGGACCAGCAAACTAGTGATCTTCCGAGGAAATGGCATGTGCCATATGTTGACTTGCGATCCACATGGTCACCAGCATAGTCACAATCAGAATACCCTACTAGATGAAGATTTGAGCCCTTCGTGTACCATAATCCTAGTGTTGGTGTGTGAGCTAAGTATCGAAGAATATACTTCACAGCCTTATGGTGTGATTCCTTCGGTTTTCCTTGAAAACGTGCACACATGCAAACACTAAGAAGTATATCCAGCCTAGATGAACATATATACAATAAAGAACCAATCGTAGAGAGATATACCTGCTAATCGAATACTTTACCATTTTCGTCAGTGCCGAGGTGGCCGTTGGTAGGCATTGGAGTCTTGGCACCTTTGCATTCATGCATGTCAAATTACCTCAGAACATCCTTCAGGCATTTCTCCTATGAAATGAAGATTCCATTGCTTTGTTGACTAATTTCAAAACCTAAGAAGAATTTCAGCTCCCCCATCATAGACATCTGATATTCTTCACTCATCATCTAAGCAAATTCATCACTGTATCGTTTGTCAGTACACCCATATATAATATCATCGACATATATCTGGCACACAAATAGTTCATTATCATAGGATTTGGTGAAAAGAGTTGGATCGAGTGAACCAGGTTTGAAGCCTTTCTTCATGAGGAATTCCTTCAATGTATCATACCATGCCCGAGGGGCTTGCTTGGGACCATAGAGCGCCTTTTTGAGTCTGAAGACTTTGTCTGGATTCTTTGGATCCTCAAAACCTGGGGGTTGAGCAACATATACTTCTTCGTCAAGCTTACCATTGAGGAATGCACTTTTCACATAGCATAAGCAAGTAGTATTCGAATAGCTTCAAGTCTAGCAACAGGTGCAAAAGTTTCATCGAAATCTATTCGTTCAACCTGGGTGTAGCCTTGGGTTACAAGTCGTTCCTTATTCCTCACCACTTGACCATCATCATCTTGCTTGTTTTGGAAAATCCACTTGGTTCTGATGATATTGTGCTTGCGAGGATCTGGTCGTTTGACGAGATCCCATACGTCATTCAGCTTGAATTGAAGAAGTTCGTCTTGCATAGCTTGGATCCACTCCGGTTCCAGGAAAGCCTGAGCAACTTTTGAGGGTTCTGTGGTAGATACAAAGGAGAAACGCCGACAAAATTTAACTAAGTGTGAAGCTTTTGAGCGAGTGAGAGGACCTGGCGCGTTGATGTCATTGAGGATTTTGTCAAGTGCCACTTCATTTGCAATCCTGGGATGAGCTGGTTGAGGATTTCGTCTGGGCTGAGGAATTGGTTCTGGAGCAATTTCCTCAGGAGCACCTTCTTGATTTTCATCAGTGATGATGATGGTTTCTTCATCAATTTCCTCAGTGGGAATAATGTCTTCAGTAGGTTTGAGCTTTATTGCTTCCTCAGGAGACAACTTATCTAGATCAGAAGGCAATTGCTATCTTTGCGAGCCATTAGTTTCATCGAACCGCACATCTACAGTCTCAACATCTTTGTTGTGATAGTTGTTGAAGACTCTGTAGGTGTGCGTGTCCTTTCCATAACCAAGCATAAAACCCTCATGTGCTTTAGGTGCAAATTTTGAGCTATGGTGATGATCTCTAATCCAACATTTTGCACCGAAGACTTTGAAATAACTTACATTGGGTTTCTTATCAGTGAGGAGTTCATATGAGGTTTTCTTGAGGAATTTGTGAAGATATACCATGTTGATGATATGGCATGAAGTGTTGATTGCTTCAGGCCAAAAGCGACGAGGAGTCTGATATTCTTCAAGCATGGTTCTTGCCATCTCAACCAGAGTCCTTTTCTTCCTTTCAACGACACCATTCTGTTGAGGAGTATAATGAGCAGATAATTCGTGAGTAATACCAAGTTCATCAAGATAATCATCAAGACAAGTGTTTTTGAACTATGTTCCATTATCACTCCTGATATGTTTGATCCTGATGCCGAAGTTCGTCGAGGCCCTTGAAGAAAATCATTTGAAGATTTCCCGCACTTCAGTTTTATATAAGATGATATGCACCCATGTATATCTGGAATAATCATCAACTATGACGAAGCCATATAAAGATACTGCATTTGTTAGTGTGCCATAGTGAGTAGGTCCAAATAGATCCATGTGAAGCAATTCGAATGGACGAGTAGTGGTCATGATAGTCTTCGAGGGATGCTTGGATCTGGTCATTTTCCTAGATTCACATGCACCGCAGAGATGATCCTTGAGGAATTTGACTGAGTCGATGCCGATGACATGCTTCTTCTTCGCGAGCGTGTGCAAATTCCTCATGCCTGCATGACCGAGTATTCGATGCCACAACCACCCTTCTGAGGTTTTTGCTAGTAAGCAAGTGGCTGGTTGAGGACCTGTAGAGAAATCAACAATGTAGAAATCCCCTCTTCTGACACCTTCGAAGACTTTGGATTTGTCAGTTTCCATGATCACAACACATCTATATCTACCAAAGATAAGAATCATATCAAGATCACAAAGCATCGAGACTGACATGAGGTTAAATCCAAGGGATTCAATAAGCATCACTTTGTCCATATGCCTATCCTTGGAAATAGCCACTTTGCCAAGTCCCAATACCTTGCTTTTACCTTTGTCAGCATATGTGATTTGCTTCAGATGTGATGGATTTAGTGACATGGTCATGAGCAAGCTTTTATCACTAGTCATGTGATGTGTGCAGCCACTATCAAAAACCCAATCAGTACTCTTGGGTTTGTCATCCTCCAGATGAATTAGTACAGCTTACCATCTCATATGCTTCAAACTTGAAGAACATGATATCAATTTTATCAGATAGGAATTTCATCATAACAATATTATAAGGACGTGTGAAATATTTCTATTTCATCAATATTAGCTTGCGTCCTATCAAGCATTTCCTCAGGTCTCCAGCAAATTCTTCAGATGATGATTTTCATCTGGAGACCTGTCCTGCAGAAGTGATTAGTTCAATTTCTTCACCACCCACATCTGAAGGGGTGGTAAATCATTCATGATCCTACGAGCACCATATGAGAAAGGTGGAATTGAAGCTAATGCACTTTTCTTAATAGTAGGGCGGTTAAAGTACTCATATGAATATGGAGAGAACTGGTTTGAGGATTTATGAACATAATGATTTGAAGAGTAACGCTCATATTCATATTCCTTGTAGTTTACCTGCATGTTAGAAGCATTAGCATGGGTACGAGCATAGTTTTGACCAGTTGAGGATTTTGATCCTCTTGAAGACTTTGGTCCTCCTGAGGAATTTGATCTGGGGTTCAGATTCTTCATTGGTGGTGTCATGAGGACATTCACCAGAAGAGTTTCAAGACAACTTTTGGGAACCCAGAGTTTCCTCACGGGAGGGCCATTCCTGCAGTTAGTTCCAACATATCGAGCAAATACTTCACCAGCTTGATTTTTTGAACAGTTTATAGTTGGAGTTAAATGACTCATCTGAGGAATAGGATTATTCACATGAAAAGCCAGTTAGATTGGATGGATCAAAAGGAGGCCCCGTAGCAGCAACCCGTGAGGTTTTGGGATACTGCTTAGGTTTCCAATAAGATCCATCAGCATTCAATTTCCTCTCAAAGGAAATTCCTTCTTTCCTCGGGTTCCTGTTCAAGATCTGCTTTTTGAGCACATGACAAAGGGTTTGATGTCCTTTGAGACTTTTGTATATGCCTGACACATACAATTCCTTCAGCCCTGCATTTTCATTAGTGACATTTGTGTTTTCCTCAAGTGAGGAATTTGACACTATAGGAGCCGTTGAAGAATTCGTAGCAATAGAAGCATTTGATGATTCTGGTGAAGAATTAGCAGTTTCACGTTCAATGCATTTAAGACAAGGAGGAATGAATTCCGCTTGAGCAGCGCTGATCTGTTGAGCTAGTAACGAATCATTTTCCATACGAAGATCATCATGAGAAATCCTCAACTTCTCTAGATCAAGCTTCCTTTGAAGAATTTCATAGGAAAGTTTCTCATGATCAGCGAGGAGTGTATCATGACGATCTTGAAAATTATCAAATCTTGACTGAAGACTTTTCACATCTTCAGAGAGGATTTGGGTAAGATTCATTTCATCATTCAACAGATCATCGCTTCTATCTAGTAGTTTCTGAATCTTTTCTAGGACAATTTGTCGTTTAGTGGTAATGATAGCAAGTTTACTGTAACTGGGTTTTTTATAATCATCAGGTTCACAGTCGCTAGAATTAGAGGAGGAAGCATCATTCGGTACCTTTGAACCTTTTGCCATGAAGCAATAGGTTGGAGCGAAGTCATCAACATAGTCATTAGTGTGGATGGAGTTATCGTCTTCTTCAAGGTTGAAGATTGCCTTGCTAACGAAAGTGGTTGCAAGTGCAAGACTAGCCTGTCCGGATTCTGAGTCTTCATCAGAACCCTCCTCTTCATCACATTCCTCTGATTCTACCTCGGAATCCATTTCCTTGCCAATAAGTGCCCGAGCCTTTCTGAAACTAGTCTTCTTGTGCGATGAGGGGTTTGAAGATGAGGATTTTGAAGATATCTTCTTCTTCTTTGAGTCATCAGAACTGTCATCCTTGTATTTCTTCTTCTTTGATTCCTTTACCCAACGGGGACAATCAACAATGTAGTGACTGGATTTCTTGCATTTGTGACAGGTTCTTTTCTTGTAGTCCTCAGATGAAGATTCTGATTTCCTCATATCTCTTCTTGAAGATTTACCGAACTGGACGCGTCGTGTAAACCTCTGGAATTTCCTCACGAGCATTGCAAGATCCTCCTCAAATTCTTCAGGATCACCAATGCTATCATCCGAGTCTTCTTCTTCAGATGAGGAAATTTCTCTAGCCTTTAGTGCACGTGGTCTAGAATAGCTTGGTCCATATAGATCTTTCTTTTCTTCTTGTTGGAATTCATGAGTATTGAGTCTTTCGAGTATATCAGCTGGATCAAGCATCTTGTAGTCTGGTCTTTGTTGAATCATCAGGACTAAAGTATCAAATGAAGAATCCAAAGATCTTAGCAGTTTCTTCACAACTTCGTGATCAGTAATGTCTCAAGCTCCCAGTGCTTGCAGTTCATTTGATATGTCTGTGAGGCGATCAAAGGTATCTTGGCAGCTCTCATTGTCAAGCCTCTCGAAGCGATTGAAGAGATTGCGAAGAACATCAACACGAGAATCACGCGGGGTTGATACTCCTTCATTTACTTTGCACAGTCTCTCCCAGATAAGTGTCGTTGAGCCCAAAGCACTCACTCTTCCAAACTAGTCTGGGCTCAGATGGCCACAGATGATATTCTTCGCTTGAAAATCAAGTTGCTTGAATTTCTTCACATCAGCAGCAGAGATACTAGTAGAGATGATGGGGACACCATGTTCCACAATATACCAGAGATCATTGTCAATAGCTGGTAGATGCATCTGTATCTTGGTCTTCCAGAAGGGAAAGTTCTTTCCTTCGAAAGCAGGACATGTTGCAGTAACTTTAATCATACCTGAAGTCGACATAACTAAAACTCTTGGTGGTTAAACCAAAATCACACAGAACAAGGGAGTACCTTGCTCTGATACCAATTGAAAGTGAGTTATATTGACTAGAGAGGGGGTGAATAGGAGATTTTTAGAATTTCATTACTGAGGAAATTCCTTTTGAGGAAATTCCTCACTGATGACTAACTTACAGCGGAAACAGTAAAGGATCAGGAGTGCAAAGTTTCACTATAGCAGTTTTTCCGTATGAGGAATGTGAAAACAGATTGCATAGTAAGCAGGCACGCAGAAAACAGATGAGGATTAACTTGCGTGAAGAATTTGGGGTTCCGGAATTTCAGAGAAAGTCTTCAGCAAATTCTTCAAACAGTGACAGTGAAAATCATCAACACATAATCTGACGAATATAAAGAGTTGAGGAATTAGAACCCGTTTCACAGAGAAGACAGTAGTTGATGACCCAGTTCCAACTGCTGTGACAGTTGTACATCTGGTTTGGAGCGACTTGGTATTGAAACCAAAAGACACACAGTCCCGGGACACACAGTCCCTACCGTATTCTCCTTGGGATAAGAACACACAGTCCTCGCCCAACACTCGTGGTAAGTCTTCAGGGCAGACTTCCAAACCCTCACAAACTTGGTCATCCGGCAATCCACAATTGACTGCTGGATTGCTCTAGACCATGACGCCTAACCGTCTGGAGGATGCATAGTCCTCAAAGCTAAAAGGCGTCAGTCCCACACATGAACAACTTCTTCAGTGATGCTCAATCACTTGGTTCTCGGTCTGTGGTTTGGTGTTTAGTTTATTTCCTCACTGATGAATTACTCTTGAAGACTCTGAGGAATTCGGGTTGCTCTAATGACAGGTGTCAGTTTCTAAAGGAGCAGCCAACCAGCTAATGGTTGTGAGGGGCGGCTATTTATAGCCTGGGAGCATCCCGACATGATTTGACACTAATGCCCTTAAATAATATGACCGTTGGTGTGGATAAGACCAATGATGTGATGTGGCTATTGAAACGATCGGGACCCTCAACTGTGAGAGTCCTCATGTCACTCATATTCCTCACTTGAGGCTTTTGGTAGGATTAGGCTTGGATTGAGCAGCATGAGGAAATTCATTCCAATGTGTTACCTCGACCCCCTTTAACAGTACGGTGTTCCTATTACTCATGTGTGAAGAAAACAAAACAGAAAGAGTAAATCTTCATGCTTCAAATTCTTCAGAATGATTTTCTTCAGGACACACCGAATTCCTCAATTTCAATATCTTCATGAGGAATATCAATTTCATTGCAAATTATTCGCGATTCAAATCTTCAGCTTCAGACAAATTTCTTCAACCGAAGAAGTACATTTTTAGGGGTCAATATTCATCGAATATTTCAAACTCCTCAATGACTTATAGAGCCTGTGTACACTCATGAACACATTAGATACTTAACCTATAAGTCTTCAAACCACCAAAATCTCTAAGGAGCACTAGATGCACTTACAACTTCAATGTCAGCGATTTGCCACTTGAGTAGTAATGGTTGGATTTTGTGTGCTGCCTATATATACCCCTTCACCCGCCTCTCACTCGTGGCAGAAGAACTCAGAACACACACTTCATTGCCAGATTCATTTTCTAAGAGAGAACCACTAGCTCATGTGTTGAGACCAAGAAATTCCAATCCAACCATTTGAAACTTGATCTCTAGCCTCCCCAAACAACTTTTCACCAAATCAATCTATCCTACCCATCAATATTCTATGAGAGAGTGATTTTGTGTTGAGGAGACTATGTTTAGAAGGACAAGAGCAAGGAGTTCATTGATCTACCACATCTATTACCTTTTGGAGAGTGGTGCCTCCTAGATTGGTTAGGTGTCGCTTGGGAGCCTCCTACTTCGTGTTGTGGAGTTCAACCAAGATGTTTGTAAGGGCAAGGAGATTGTGTACTTCATGAAGATCTACCGTGAGTAAGGCTAATCCTTCGTGGGGACAAGCCGTGGTGGAATAGACAAGGACGCTTCTTCATGGTCCCCTTGTGGGTGGATCCCCCCGTGGACTCTCGCGGTCGTTACCATCTGTGGGTTGAAGTCACCACTAACATGGACGCACGATAGCGCCACCTATAGGAACCATGCCGAAAATCGCCGTGTCAACCTCATGCGCTTGATCTCCCTACCTTACTCCTTTACTTTCTAATTGCATGTTTTAATTTCCGCTGCTATACTCTTAGAACTTCATGTGTAGGGTGTACTTGACTTGCTATAACTGCCAAAGCTGCCTCTCAACTAAATTTGGGAAACGGCATTTTCTTTATCTTGTCAAGTGGTCAAATCGGCCCCGCTCTAGACATACTTTCGATCCTACAACTGCTATCGGAGCTTTGGTTTTCATTGCATTGGTTTCGCAACCTAGGATAGTATGCCGTCTAGTGAGGGAAATTATCACTGTAGAGGTCCATATTTTGGTGCAACTAATTTTGCTAGTTGGAAGCAAAAGATGAAAATGCATATTCTTGGCTTTAATCCTCATGTTTGGGCTATTATTCATGTTGGTGTGCAAGATAACTTCTTTGGAGAAGGGCATGAACTGGATCGTGATGCGACAACTGATGAACTAAAGATATTGCAACTCAACGCTCAAGCCTGTGACATCATCTTCAACTGTCTATGCCCCGAAGAATTCAACAAAATCAGACGTCTTGAGAATGCAAAAGAAATTTGGGATACTTTGGTCGATATGCACGAAGGTACTAATTCTATTAGAGAATCTAAGTTGGATGTGCTTCAAAGTCAGCTTGACAAGTTCGAGATGAGGGATGCAGAAGGTGTTGCTGAAATTGTACTATGGCTAGCTCTCATCACCAATGAGATTGCCAGCATAGGAAGTGAAGAGATGACCAAAAAAATTATCATCAAGAAGATGCTTAGAGATCTTGATGGTATGACACAGTGTGCACATTGATCCAAATGATGCCAAACTACAAAGATCTCAAGCCAACTAAAGTCATTGGTAGGATTGTTGCTCATGAGATGTCACTGAAGGACAAAGATGAGTTGCACAACAAGTCAAACGGTGCTTACAAATTTTCATGTGATGCTCCTGGTACTCCAAGGGACAATCTTGTCACTGATGAAGAGATGAGCCTCATGGTCAGAAAATTCAACAAGTTCTACAAGAGCAGAGGCAAAGAGAGAAGCTCAAGCTCAAGACATGATGAGAAGCGTTCGTCCAGTCGTATCCGAAACTTCTACAATTGTGGGAATCCCGGACACTACTCCAATGAGTGCTCGGCTCCCTACAAACGAAGAGAAGAGTCATCTCGAAGACGAAGCTCAAGAGATGAGTCACCTCGTAGAGAGATAAGGAGTAGAGAAGATCACTGTGAACGAAGACACTCAGGGAGAGGCAAGGAATTATAGAAGAAAGAAAAAAAACCAAGAGGAGCTCAAGAAGAAGACATCAAGGTCATGTTGGTGAATGGATTTCTTGCTCCGAGTCTGACTACCACTCCAAGAGAATTTATCACTCCAACTCCAACTATAGTCAAGATGAAGGTGTTGCGGGCATTCCACTTGTTTCATCCAACTCCTATGACCTATTTGATTCACCAAATGAGGGGTTCGGAAGCTGCTTCATGGTTAAAGGCCCCAATGCATCACACCCCGAGTATCTTGATTTTAGTAGTGATGAGGATAACTTGTTAGGAGAAGATGACTTTCTCTTTTATAAAACTAGTGATTGCAATGAAAATGAACTTGCTAATTATCATGCTAGTCATGAGAAATCGAGTGATGATGATAACAAAGAAATTGAACGACTAACTCAAGAATTAAAAACTCTTAAGTTAGCTCATGAGAATACACTAGGAGATCCTAGAGAGCGTGCAAGATCCCATGAGAAGATAAGCTTCGAGAAGCTCAATTTGGAGCAAGAGCGTGAGTTCCCACAAGCAATCAATGATGATCTTCGAAAGTTTCTTCATCTAGTAACAACAATGCTAAACCTAAATCCAATAATGTTATTGGTAGTAGCTCTCTTGGTTTGAGTAATGATTCTCTTAGCCAAGTTACACTTGAGAAAGAAAACAATTTATTGAAAGAGATTATAGAGAGAGGAGTCTTCAAGAGTCTTACCAGAAGTCAGAAATTTGAGGAAATTGTGCGCAATCTAGGAGGACATCCAAAGAAACAAGGTGTTGGCTACTTCAACGTCAACGGAGATGATTGGGAATAAGGTCCATTCCCCATTCCTATATTTGTTCTCCAAGAGGAGAAGTATGATCCCACTCCTACCGAAGGAACAAGCTCACAAGATGGCCTTCTACCACAAGGCCACAAGGGCGAGGGAAAGCTTCAAGGTGACATTGACCTATTTGAAGAAGAACCCCAAGCCAAGGTCAAGTGGATTCCCAAGGACACTACTAGCTCTACCTCAACTAGTGCTACCACAACTCCAAGGATTCCCATCAATTTGATGTGGATCCTCAAGAGGAAGAACTTGAAAGTTCTTGAGGGGTGACTTCGCCAATGAAATTCACTCTTACTAATTTTGGCAAGAACTATATGCAATCAACCTCAACCATATGCATTAGCTCAAGGAATCACAAAACCCTCAAAGGTAAGCAAGGAACAAGGTAATTAATGCAACTTTGGACATCATCCCATGTGTGTTTCACTCCATGTCCATAGATATTCTTGCATATGTTCCTTTTTTTGCTTTGGGACTAACCCATGTGGGTGAGAAGAATAAGAAACAACAAGGATTAGTCCCAACTCAAGATCATCTTCATCAACATTGAGAATCCACCACTACTCCACCTACTTGAAGTCTTCTGCGACAAAACCCAAGGTTAGTTTATTCCTCTTAGGGGGATGTCATATCAACGGGGAGCTTTACTCCAAATCTCGAGAATAAGTATCTCCTAAGGATATGCACACATTAATGCTTATGTAAAAGTGGGGACCCCACTTGTGCTTAACGATGGGTTTGACCTATGATCAAGTATTCTAAGTTAGCTCCTAAGTCAATATACTCATATATAGATGACTTTGTCATCGCCCAAGTGCTTGATTGCTGCTAGGATGTTTGTGCATGTTCACCATATTTTTTCTATCATTGTTATTGTGTGAGCATGTTGGTCTGCATGTGTTTGGTCATTCAAGGACATCAAATTGTTGTTATTTGGCTCTTGAGTTATCTTTTGCCAATTGGATGGACAAGAATGCCTAGGACCCTTCTCTAGCTATCTATGTTATCTTGTCTCAAGTTCTATTCATGCTTCATCACAAAACTTGAAGAAGCACTTGACAATCCCTCTATGTGAAGGTGCATTCGGAGTTCCGTATCGTCAAAGGCTGCCTTCCAAAACATCTTTGAAAATCACGGTGAGACCAACTTCACAAAACCGGTTCCATCGTATTTCCAATGGTGACTGGTTTTCAATCTCGGTACCACCGAAATCACCAACTCGGTTACACCGAGTTTCCCTGTCAACTGACAGTAGAGGAACTCGGTGACACAAATATCGTAATCTTGGTGATACCGATAGCGAAAGGGTATATATTCTAGCAGACCGGATCTTTGAATTCATATCCTCAAAACCGTTTCGCCTCAAGCCCTAATCTACCCCTTGGACCCCTGGTCGTCGCCCTTGACTCACCGAGCATCTCCGTCGTTGGGAATATCCGTCTTCGATGGATTCTTCACCGCCATCGCCGTCATAACCGGACCGTCGCCAAGTTAGGGTACGAATCCACCTTTCTATTCCCCTCCCCTGATCTATCTCATGCGCATTAGAAATTTTATCTATAAGCCACAGTGTGCAGACCTCTTCTTCCACCAGAAGCTTTTGTAGATTAGCAAATGAGAAATTTTCTAGGGTTATCCTTCCGCGGAAGCCATCTCGGTTCCACCAATTTGCAAAACTCGGCTCCACCGATTTGATTCTAGGGTTACAGAGAATGGACTCGGAGAGACCGAGTTGTCACTTTCGGTCCCACCGAAAGTGATGACCAAATTTCTATAAAGGAGTTCATTTGTCTAGGAGAGTCCGAAAATTCAAACTCGGTGCTACCGAAATGTGATCTGCAGAAAGCTAAAACTATGGATTTATTTGTTCAATTTTTTGATAACATTTGAATTCTCTGATGCTCGACCCTTCTGTCTTTCCTATATCTGCTTCATAGGTTTTGCTCCTTGCTGCTGAGTTTCTGCTTGTTTGTTAAGATGTCTGGGTCAGAAGATAGCTTGAATTATTTCATAGAGCGAAGTGTTGACATGGATTTAGGCACTAGTGCAGAAAAGACTGACAGTGAACCTGGATCCTACAGCTCCCATGGCTTTCCCAAGGCAGCCACCAGGCAGAGGAAGAAACAGATTTCAGATGAAGAAGACTCAAACTTTGTGCCGGAGGAAACTTCAGCTCCTTCAAAGGTTGCAAGGAAGCCAATCAAGAAGGAGTACGCAAGACCTGCTGATCTTAGAGCACCTGAATCTTCAAGGCAGAGCACAACAGTTTCCATTGCCAAACTGGCAAAGAAGGCTGGTGTGAACAGACCCAGGAAGCGGATAGTTCATGTTGTTGGGAGACAGACTTCCATGTATGAGGATTGTGTAGAAGATGCTGGTGAAGATAAGATCCCAACTCCTCCTAAGAAGAATAAGCTCATGGTTGATGCCATGAAATCTGTCCCTAAGACTCCATCCAAGGAAAAGAAGGATGTAACTCATAAAAAGACTACATAGGATATTCCTGGAGCTTCCAAGGGGAAGGCCCTGCTTACATAACCCCTGCTTCAGAGGAGGAAGAATATGAGAATGCACCTATTCTCAGAAAGCTCCGACCAACCCTGCAGTACACAATGCTACTCACCTAGTAGAAGAAGATATGAGGAAGATGAACGATGCACATTTGAGGAAAGGGAGAGTAGTTGACCCATATGTTGTCAGAAGAAGAACTGATGCTGATCCAAGGTTTCACACCAAGATTTCTACGAGACTCATCTATTTGACAAGAGTCCAACTGTCAGTGATATGAGATACGTGGACTTGGAATATATTAAGGAAAATGAAAATTTCTTTCCCCATGTCCAAGGAAACTTTAGGCTAGTGGACATTGAAGACTTTGTTGGAAAAGAGATGACCCCATGGAATGGTGAGCAGATCATGCAATTTTACTCAATTGTTCATTTCTATGGAGATGGTTCTTTGGTCTTGATGACTGATGGTCACAAATATGAGTCTACGGTCGATGAGTGGGCCACTATCATTGTTGCCCCAAGCAGAAATAGTGTGACGTTGATATGTATTCTGAAGCAAAGACGAGCCACAACACCATGTTAAATATGTACAAGCCAATTCCTCATGATTATTTGGCTAGTCACAAGATGGGCTCAATATACTTTTTGCATGCAGCGATACCCACCACTAACACTATTCTAAGACACACCTGGATGCCTAAAATAGGTGATGATAGGATGATTCGAGGACACTCCATCAATCTGCTGCACCATTTGGACTCTCACACTAGATTCAGAGTGATGGACCTGATAGTAGAGACTATCCGGTGGACTGCTGCTGATCAGAAAAGATCTTGTGGATATGCTCATTACATTCAGATGCTTATCAATCCAAGCTAGGCAAGCAAGCACATCTCCTTGATCATCCCCATCTACCCTTCAGCCGGAATTTGGAGACAATATTGTGGTGATGGATGACAATGATCCCAGCTCAGCTGTAGCAAGAATGGAAGCAAAGGAAGCATAAGTTGAGGTTGATAGAAATAGGCCACCACCACTTCCATAGCTCAGAACTCAAGCTGAGAAAATGGCATTTCTAGTTAGCTCTGTCCAAGGTATGGAGATGAACATCCAGGAGATACTGCAAAGTTAGAAAATCCTTGAGAGAGTCGTGGAAACTAAGTTTCATGACATGGATGTGAAGGTTATTGAGTTGACCACTATAGTCAAACATCTTGAGCATGAACTTGACTCAGTGGATATCCCACGCTCACATAATGAAGATGATGAAGATGACGATGAAGAAGAGTCACCTCCTCTCACTACCACACGGTTCAGCACTTAGCCTAGATCAGCTGCTATTCCTGCTCAGGAGACAAGACACACATCTTCAGCTCAAGCATCACCACCTTCATCACCAGCTCTAGCTCAAGCACCTCCATGTGCACTTCCTCTAGCTCCATGACACTCAGAAGATGCCTTCATGGACGCTCTTCTATCAACTCCGTCATCAGCTGCCTAGAGAGATGAGTAGTTCTATACCTTTTGAACTTTTTGGTAACTTTTTGCCAAAGGGGGTGAAATGAATAGATCATAGACTTTGAGAGAGAGACAGAGAGAGCTTTTTACTTTATTTGCTCTCATTTAGTTTAAAAAACTTTGGTCTTTTGGATGACTTTATCCCGTTATTTGTGTTTGATCATACACTTTGCTTTGTTGATGCTACATTATTACCCTTTTAGCTATCTATGTTATTATCATTCACTTATCTCGTTAGTGTCATGTCGGGACACCGATCCTAAATCATAAGAACCTAGCCTGTAACACAACACATCACGTTGCGGCCTCACGCACAGTTATCTCCACGGCTGCCAGCTTACCTTGGTCGGGACCATTTGCGTCTTTTGGCTCACGAATATGAATGTGTCGCTAGCGTTCAAACGACAAAGAACCCGGGTTGACATGACTAGTTATAAACCCAAGTGGTACATCAGTACAGGGACAGGCATACATAACCCAGCAAAGCAGGTGTCGGTCATCAACGTGTGTAGACGAGTCATAGCAAGCTACAAGGACTCCATTACACTGTGTGACATTTCCCCGAAGGGACAGACACATCAGCAAAGAAGGATACATGTCAGTCAATCAATGTGTCCGGAGCAGTAGCAAGCTACGAAAGCTCGGTGGAAGCACAAAGAGGCATTTCCCCGTAAAGAATACTACTAAAAGCACACAACTAGGTGCTGAATCCCACACATATAATGCATTTCGTTACCTACACACAATATCCACGATATGTGTAGATACAACATGGCATCACAACATAACTCTATGACTCAAGCTTTTATTAAAACCTCATAAGAGTCAACATAGTATGATATTACAAACAGGGGTCTCATGACCGGACACTCAACTCATACAAACATCAAGCGAAAGCAAAACATGTCTGGGTATAGACATCTACTAAAAAATGCTGGAGGAGCCTGAAAAGCTACCACGACCCTACCAAAGGAGCCTGACCTCTGTCTGGGATCCCGAAGCTATTCCGATCAACATTGAACATATCACGTAGAAACCTCTAATGATAGTAAAATTTTCTATGCAAAAACATAAATAAAGCAACCGTGAGTACAAAGGTATTCAGCAAGACTTACATCAGAACCATCTACATATGCATCAGTATCAATGAAAGGATTGTGGGGTCTTATTGCAGCAAGCCAGCTTTGACTCTTATCTAACCTGTACTACGACTACAAGTTCATTCTATGAGGTGGGATAGCATACACGAGTCCACATATTCACCAATCAATACACCACCATGGATCCACTCTCGTCTCCCTACGAGAAAGCCATCCATAGTACTCACACTTATTTTGCATGTTTTAGAGTATCCATTTAAATTGTCTATGTACCACGTAATATTTCCAAGTAGTCCATATTCGAGGACACGACTATTCGAACAAATCAATTCACCCTGCAGGGGTATACTTCTTCACACATGTTCTCACCACTTAGCACCATATGCACATCATGCATCTCGGGAACCTTCAAGAGGAAGCACTGCCGTGGGTGTCGGCCACGACCGTTAACCACACAAGACCCTAGTCTAGGTTTATCGCCTATTTGAGACTGAACCCGCAAGGAAGTCCGACCGAGGTTTCCTCTACGGCCCCAAATGATGTGCACAGGTTCCCAAGCCCACCATCCGGGAGCCACTTGGTACACCGTGCCACTGTATATCTACCGCAGAGAAGCCTACCCCGTCGGGCAAAGCTAAACACGGCCGCCAACACTTTTCCTACAAACACCTGAAACAAGTTGCAACTCCTGGACAGAGATCTAGGCGATTAATAAGTCGAGAGCGGTCGAGTTACCAGAGCCCAATGTGTGGTAGTATCTTATCTTGGATAACATACACATAACTCAGTTCTTAAGGACGGTCCCAATGAGACAACCCACCATGTACTCCTACATGGCCTCTCATCACTACCTTTACCAAATCAGATTTACACCTTTACTCTCACACTTTAGGACATGAACACAATCATTCCGATTCATCATCCAGATAGATCACACTCAACACGACTCTAAGCATAGCAGGCATTGTAAGCAAACATGGATGAGTAAGAACAACAAGGATCAAGCAGTTGTTACTCATGCTAAGTGGTTTCAACTATTTACTGTGGCAAAAACAGGTCATGCAGAGGAATGGGTTCAACTACCGGAACATGTAACAGTTGAATCGTTATTATCCTAATGCAATAAAAGGGAGCAGAAGCGAGAGAGTAGGATTGTATCGGAATGCTCAAGGGGGGTTGCTTGCCTGACAGATCTGAAGATAGCAATGAGTCTTCATAAATGCCAACGATCACATCGTCGGAACCATCATCTACCGAGATGGAACAACACCGACAAACAAGAAAGAAAAATATTTACTTCACGGAAATGCAACACCATGATGCATGATCATGACATGAAAATGATAAGTGACAGGGCTAATGTAGCTACCATTTCTTAAGTTGAAGCTGGTTTGAATCAAAATTCAAATATCACTTCAAACAAGGTATTTTCAAATAACCTTTTAATTGATTCGACCTGATGATCACGCATAACTTGTATTATCATGCGTGAAGATTTCATATTGAGTTACTGAGTTTCCTAGCTCAATGTTGGTCTTATTAATTGAAGCGGAATTCAAATATATACCAAATTCCAACTCCAAACTATTTATTAAATTTTCCCTAATCATTATTTTGCCTACTTGGTGATGTTAACTTTCTCAAACATGCATGAAAATGCCATAATCAAATTCCTTGAATTTTTCTGATCATTTTTCATATATTATTTAATTAATTTGGAGTTATATTTTTTTAATGATTTTTCAAAGTTTACAACATTTTCTAGAATTATTTAATAACAGAAAATACTATTATGGCATCAGCACTCACGTCAGCAGGTCAACTTGCCCTTGCTGGTCAAACCTGACAAGTGGGACCCACTGGTCAGTGACCTGAGCTAATCCCCGAGTTGACCCACTCTAATTGGGGTTTGACCCATGCATGAGGCCCTCTGTGAGTGGCTGTTAATCGTCCTAACCATGGAAGGTTAGACCCTATTGACGTCCACGTCGCCCAACTCCGGCGGCGACCAAACTGACGGCGGCTTCGCGCCGGAATCATGAGAACGGCGGAGGTTGGACGCGTGGAGACCACCAGAATGTAGCCCACGCTGGGACGCATCTAGCTGGAGGGGTAGGTGGCCGTCGGGGTGCTGGAATCGTCGCCGGCGACATGTCTATGCGGCGGCGGGGTTTAGCCGTGGGGGGGAGTGGGGCTACGGGGCACGGGAGAGCGTGGAAAGAGAGGGAAAATGACGACGAGCTAAAGACAGTTCCATTTGCGGTGACGGGGAGGTCGGGGTCATCCTCTAGCCAGCAAATCGATGCCGGGAAGCTCCGGTGGCCGGAGAAGAAAATAGCGGCGGTTCCGGCGCTCCGACGCTCCCGGGCTTGATTCCTTTGGCGTGGAGCTTCATAGCATCGAGGCAGAGCTTCTGCTCTGGTCAGAGGGGCGAGGCGATGGCTGGGGGAAAGAGAGCAGAGGGAGGGAGAGGAGCTAGAGAGGGGTGGAGAAGAGAGAGGGGCTCTGGGCATCTCCAGGCGAGGAGATAAGATCAGGGGGAGGCGAGCAGGAGGTGGAAGTAGGAGGTGGCCTCGGGTGAGCACGCGTGCGCCACGGCTTCTTGGGCGAGGTAAGCAGGTAAGGTTCTTTCTCTCTTTTATTTTTGTTATTTCTTGTTTTCTAATTTCCGACATTTGTTTTGATTTGTTTAAAATACCAAATCACTTAATAAAATTCTGAAAATTTATATGTGGCCTCTTATAATATATTCAGAACCACTCACAAATTTCTAGAATTATTGGATCTATAACATTATTTATAGCATGATAACATTTATCTATAACACTATTTATAACAAATCCAATGCAAATAGGGTTGAATTAATTCAAATGCCCAATATGAAATGATTCTGTGATCCAATAATATTGGATGACATTTTTATCTCAGTCCAATATTTTATTGGAAAATCAGGAATATTTTCCTGTAGTCGTTTGAAGTAACTTTTATCTTGGTCATTTGACAAAATTCTTTATGAAACTTGATCATATCTCCATTCAAATCCTTTTGAATTTGGAATGTATGCATGAGTATGCAATGGCAAGCAATGCTAAGCTAGGGCTGTGACATGGCATGTGCATTACTACTCTTTCTTATCTTGTATGCACAACACCAAGATGTATGGGACATGGAAGAGTGACCCATGATCCTAATCGATTGTGCATTTGCATTGAAACGCAAATTTTAAATAATGCACAAATTTAGGGGGAGCTCTTGCTTTTCACATACTCCTCAAAGTGTCGATGCTAATCACTGGTTATATCTTTTGTGGAAGCTTTGATCTATGTGTTGTCATCAGTTACCAAAAAGGGGGAGATTGAAAGCATAGTTGCTCCCTACGGTGGTTTTGATAATTGATCACAACTTATGCATCATTGGACGAATATGTTTTCCAAGTATATTTCGGAAAAGTTCAAAAGATGCTATGGCTAAAGGCTTATGTGGATATGCCCCTTGATACAAGAAAGGAACAAGATTGGCTCAAGCTTCAAGATAGAAGACTCTTCATTTTATATTTGTGAGAAATCACTTTTGAGTCAATAGGAAAGCCAATACTATGAAAAGGGGGTGAGGTAGTATAATGAACTGATTGCTCAAAGTGCTAAAAGTTAGCCACCAAAATACTCAATCATTTTCCACATAACCATTCTATCAAATTACACATACCCAAATTCGGTGTCACCAACTTCCACATTTCGGACCCACCAAGTTTGACCTCCGAAAGAAACCCCAGCCATTCCCACCGAATCGGTGCAACCGAGTCCATATCGGTGGTACCGAGTTCAGTGTGACTAACATTCTGTCCCTCGGTACACAAAATCAGAATTTCCGAGTTTGAGTATCGGTGCCATAGAGTTTGTCTATCTGACCGTTAGAAACCTTTTCGGTGCCACCGAGTTGTGTATATTGGTCCCACTGAGATTCAAAAGTTCTGCCGTTTGTTCTAATCGAGACCACCAAGTTTGTAACTTCGGTGTCACCGAGTTTGCCAATTTAGGTGTGACGGTTATGCTGCCTATATATACCCCTTCAGCTACCTCTCACTCATGGGAGAAGCACCGAGAACACATAGTTCATTGCCACGTTCATTTTTTAAGAGCGAACCACCTACTCATGTGTTGAGACCAAGATATTCCAATCCAACCATTTGAAACTTGATCTCTAGCCTCCCCAAACAGCTTTCGACCAAATCAATCTGTCCTACCCATTCATATTCCGTGAGAGAGTGATTTTGTATTGAGGAGACTATATTTAGAAGCACAAGAGCAAGGAGTTCATTGATCTACCACATCTATTACCTTTTGGAGGGTGGTGCCTCATAGATTGGTTAGGTATGGCTCAAGCCTCCTAGTTCATGTTGTGGAGTTGAACCAAGATGTTTGTAAGGGCAAGGAGATCGCTTACTTCGTAAAGATCTACCGTGAGTAAGGCTAGTCTTTCGTGGGCGGAAGCCGTGGTGGAATAGACAAGGCCACTTGTAAGTGCATCTAGTGCCCCTTAGTGATTTTGGTGGTTTGAACACTTATAGGTTAAGTATCTAATGTGTTCTTGAGTGTACACAGGATCTATAAGTCACCGAGGACTTTGAAATATTTGATGAATATCGACCCCTAAAAATGTATGTCTTCGGTTGAAGAAATTGGTCTGAAGCCGAACAATTGAATCGCGAAGAATGTGCGATGAAATTGTTATTCCTCACGAAGATATTGAAATTGATGAATATGGTGTGTCCCGAAGAAAATCATTCTGAAGACTTTGAAGCATGAAGATTTACTCTTTCTGTTTTATTTTCTTCACACTTGAGTAATAGGAACACCGTTCTGTTATAGGGGGTCGAAGTTACACTTTGGAATGAATTTCCTCATGATGCTCAACCCAAGCCTAATCCTACCAAAAGCCTCAAGTGTGGAATACGTGTGACATGAGGACGCTCACAGTTGAGGGTTCCGACCATTTCGATAGCCGCGCCACATGATTGGTCTTATCCACACCAACGGTCATATTATTTAAGGGCATTAGTGACAAATCATGTCGGGATGCTCCCAGGCTATAAATAGACGCCCCCCACAACCATTAGCTGGTTGGCTGCTCCGTTAGGAACTGACACTTGTCATAAGAGCAACCCAATTCCTCAGAGTCTTCGAGAGTAATTCATTAGTGAGGAAATACCCCAAACACCAAACCACAAACCTAGAACCTAGTGATTGAACATCACTGAAGAAGTTGTTCCTGTGTGGGACTGAAGCCTTTTAACTTTGAGGACTGTGCATCCTCCAGACGGTTAGGTGTCATGGTCTAGAGCAATCCAGCAGTCAATTGTGGATCGCTGGGTGACCAAGTTTGTGAGGGTTTGGAAGTCTGCCCTGAAGACTTACCACGAGTGTTGGGCGAGGACTGTGTGTTCTTAGCCCAAGGAGAACACGATAGGGATTATGTGTCCCGGGAGTGTGTGTCCTTTGGTTTCAATACCAAGCCGCTCCAAACCAGATGTACAACTATCACAGCAGTTGGAACTGGGTCATCAACTACTGTCTTCGCTATGAAACGGGTTCTAATTCCTCAACTCCCTATTTTCTTCAGATTATGTGTTGATGACTTTCACTTTTACTGTTTGAAGAATTTCCTGAGGACTTTCACTTTTATCTTTCGCTGTGAAACGGGTTGTAATTCCTCAACCCCATATTCTTCACGCTAGTTAATCCTCATTTGTTTTCTGCATGCCTGCTCACTGTGCAATCCGTTTTCACATTCCTCACACTGAAAAATTGCTGTTGTGAAACTTTGCACTTCTGATCCTTTACTGCTTCCGCTGTAAGTTAGTCATCAGTGAGGAATTTCCTCAAAAGGAATTTCCTCAGTGATGAAATTCTAAAAATCTCCTATTCACCCCCTCTAGTCGATATAACGCACTTTCAATTGGTATTAGAGCAAGGTACTCCCTTGTTGTGTGTGATTTTGGTTTAACCACCTGGACTTTTAGTTATGTCGACGGCAGGCATGTTTAAGGTTACTGCAACATGTCCTACTTTTGAAGGAAAAAACTTTCCCTTCTGGAAGAACAAGATGCAAATGCATCTACAAGCTATTGATAATGATCTCTGGTATATTGTGGAACATGGCGTCCCCATCATCTCTACTAGTGTCTCTGCTGCTGATGTGAAGAAACTCAAGCAACTTGATTCTCAAGCGAAGAATATTATCTATGGCCATCTAAGTCCAGGCCAGTTTGGAAGGGTGAGTGCTTTGGGCTCTGCAACACTGATCTGGGAGAGACCGTGCAAAGTAAATTAAGGAGTATCAACCCAGCGTGACTCTCGCGTTGATATTCTTCGAAATCTCTTCAATCGCTTCAAGAGGCATGACAATGAAAGCTGCCAAGACACCTTTGATCACCTCACTGACATATCAAATGAACGGAAATCACTAGGAGCTCAAGACATTACTCATCACGAAGTTGTGAAGAAACTGCTAAGATCTTTGGATTCTTCATTTGATACTTTAGTACTGATGATTCAAGAAACACCAGACTACAAGATGCTTGATCCAGCTGATATACACGAAAGACTCAATACTCATGAAATCTAGCTAGAAGAAAAGAAAGATATATATGGACCAAGCTATTCTAGACCACGTGCACTGAAGCCTAGAGCAATTTCCCCATCTGAAGAAGAATATTCAGATGACAGCATTGGTGACCGTGAAGAATTTGGACAGGAGCTTGCAATGCTTGTGAGGAAATTCCAGAGGTTTACACGACGTGGTCAGTTCGGTAAATCTTCAAGAAGAGACATGTGGAAATCAGAATCTGCATCTGAGGACTACAAGAAAAGAACCTGCCACAAGTGCAAGAAATCAGGTCATCACATTGCTGACTATCCCCCTTGGGGAAATGAATCAAAGAAGAAGAAATACAAGGATGACAGTTCTGATGACTCGAAGAAGAAGAAGAAATCTTCCAAATCCTCATCTTCAAATCCCTCATCGCACAAGAAGACTAGTTTCAGAAAGGCTCTGGCACATATTGGCAAGGAAATGGATTCTGAGGCAGATTCCGAGGAATGTGATGAAGAAGAGGGTTCTGATGAAGACTCAGAATCCGTACAGGTTAGTCTTGCACTGGCAACCACTTTCGTCAGCAAGTCAATCTTCAACCTTGAAGAAGATGATAACACCATCCACACTGATGACTATGTTGATGACTTCTCTCCAACCTATTGCTTCATGGCAAAAGGTTCAAAGGTACCGAATAATTCTTCCTCCTCTGATTCAAGTGACTGTGAACGTGATGATTATAAAAAAACCCAGTTACAGTAAACTTGCTATCATTGCCACTAAACAACAAACTGCCCTTGAAAAGCTTCAGAAAATGCTAGATAGAAGTGATGATCTTTTGAACGATGAAATGAATCTTACCCAAATCCTCACTGAAGATGTGAAAAGTGTTCAGTCTAGATTTGATAATGTTCAAGATCATTATGATACACTCCTCGCTGATCATGAGAAACTTTTCTATGAATTTCTTCAAAGGAAGCTTGATCTAGAGAAGCTGAGGATTTCTCATGATGATCTTCATATGGAAAATGATTCATTACTAGCTCAACAGATCAGCGCTGCTCAAGCTGAATTCATTCCTCCATGTCTTAAATGCATTGAACACGAAACTACTAATTCTTCACCAAAATCATCAAATACTTCTCTTGCTACAAATTCTTCAACTGCACCTGTAGTTTCTATTTCCTCACTTGAGGAAAACACAAATGTTACTGATGAAAATGTAGGGTTGAAGGAATTGTATGTGACAGGCATATACAAAAGCCTCAAAGGACATCAAACCCTTTGTGATGTGCTCAAAAAGCAGATCTTGAATAGAAACCCGAGGAAAGAAGGAAGTGCCTTTGAGAGGAAATTAAATGCTAATGGATCTTATTGGAAACCTGAGCAGTATCCCAAAACCTCATGGGTTGTTGCTACTAGGCCTCCTTTTGATACATCCAATCTAACTGGCTTTTCATGTGAATTATCCTATTCCTCAGATGAGTCATTTGACTCCAACTATAAACTGTTAAAAAATCAATCTGGTGAAGTATTTGCTCGATATGTTGGATCTAACTGCAGGAATGGTACTCCCTTGAGGAAAATCTGGGTTCCCAAAAGCTGTCTTGAAAATCTTCAGGTGAATGTCCACATGTCACCACCGATGAAGAATCTGAACCCCAGATCAAATTCCCCAGGAGGACCAAAGTCTTCAAGAGGATCGAAATCCTCAATTGGTCAAAATTATGCTTGTACTTGTGCTAATGCGTCTAACATGCAGGGAAACTACAAGGAATATGAATATGAGTGTTACTCTTCAAATCATTATGTTCATAAATCCTCAAACCAGTTCTCTCCATATTCATATGAGTACTTTAACCCTCCTATTCTTAAGAGAAGTGCATTAGGTTCAATGCCACCTTTCTCATATGGTGCTCGCAGGATGATGAATGCTTTACTACCCCTTCAGATGTGGGTGGTGAAGAAATTGAACTAATCACTTCTGCAGGTCAGGTCTGAGGATGAAAATCATCATATGAAGAATTTGCTGGAGACCTGAGGAAATTCTTGATAGGACGCAAGCTAATATTGATGAAACAGAAATATTTCACACGTCCTTTAATTCTATAATGATGAAATTCTTATCTCATGAAATTCATATCATATTCTTCAAATCTGAAGCATGTGATATGGTAAGCTGTACTAATTCATCTATAGGATGATAAACCCAAGAATACTGAGTGGGTTCTTGATAGTGGCTGCACACATCACATGACTGGTGATAAAAGCTTACTGATGAATATGCCACTAACTCCATCACCTCTGAAGCAAATCACATATGATGTCAAAGGTAAAAGCAAGGTATTGGGACTTGGCAAAGTGGCTATTTCCAAGGATAGGCATATGGACAAAGTGATGCTTGTTGAACCCTTCGTTTTAACCTCATGTCAGTCTCGATGCTTTGTGATCTTGATATGATTGTTATCTTTGGTAGATATAGATGTGTAGTCATCATGGAATCTGACAGATCCAAAGTCTTCGAAGGTGTAAGAAGAGGGGATTTGTACATTGTTGATTTCTCTACAGTTCCTCAACCAGCCAGTTGCTTACTAGGAAAGACCTCAGAAGGATGGCTGTGGCACCGAAGACTAGGTCATGCAGGCATGAGGAATTCCTCAAGAATCATCTATGCGAAGAAGAAGCATGTCATCGGCATCGAATCAGTCAAATTCCTCAAGAATCATCTCTGCGGTGCATGTGAATCTGGGAAAATGACCAGATCCAAGCATCCCTCGAAGACTATCATGACCACTACACGTCCCT
Organism: Hordeum vulgare subsp. vulgare; assembly: GCF_904849725.1. Classification (NCBI taxonomy): domain Eukaryota; kingdom Viridiplantae; phylum Streptophyta; class Magnoliopsida; order Poales; family Poaceae; genus Hordeum; species Hordeum vulgare. Next base: position 244,794,612 of record NC_058521.1, on the reverse strand, counting down.
TCGAATTGCTTCATATGGCTCTATTTGGACGTACTCATTATGCCACACTAACCAATGAAGCATCTTTATATGGCTTCGTCATAGTTCATGATTATTCCAGATATACATGGGTGCATATCATCGTTTATAAAACTGAAGTGCAGGAAATCTTCAAACGATTTTCTTCAAGGGCCTCGACGAACTTTGGCATCAAGATCAAGCATATCAGGAGTGATAATGGAACAGAGTTCAAAAACACTGGTCTTGATGACTATCTTGATGAACTAGGTATTACTCACGAATTATCTGCTCCTTATACTCCTCAGCAGAACGGTGTCATCGAAAGGAAGAACAGGACTCTGGTTGAGATGGCAAGAACTATGCTTAAAGACTACAGACTCCTCGGCGTTTTTGGCCTGAAGCAATCAATACTGCATGCCATATAATCAACAGGGTATATCTTCACAAATTCCTCAAGAAAACCTCATATGAACTGCTCACTAATAAGAAACCCAATGTAAGTTATTTCAAAGTCTTCGGTGCAAAATGTTGGATTAGAGATCCTCACCATAGCTCAAAATTTGCACATAAGGCACATGCGGGTTTATTGCTCGATTATGGAAAGGACTCACACACCTACAGAGTCTTCAACAACTATCACAACAAAGTTTTTGAGACTATAGATGTGCGATTCGATGAAACTAATGGCTCGCAAAGAGAGTAATTGCCTTCTGATCCAGATAAATTGTCTCCTGAGGAAGCAATAAAGCTCAAGCCTACTGAAGACATTGTTCCTACTGAGGAAATTGATGAAGAAACCATCCCCATCATTGATGAAAATCAAGAAGATGCTCCTGAGGAAATTGCTCCAGAACCACTTGCTCAGCAAAGACGAAATCCTCAACCAGCTTATCCGAGGATTGCAAATGAAGTAGAACTTGACAAAATCCTCAATCACATCAACGCGCCAGGTCCTCTCACTCACTCAAAAGCTTCACATTTAGTTAACTTTTGTGGGCATTTCTCCTTTGTATCTATCATATAACCCTCAAAAGTTGCTGAGGCTGTCCTGGAACCGGAGTGGATCCAAGCTATGCAAGACGAACTTCTTCAATTTAACCTGAATGACGTATGGGAGCTCGTCAAACGACCAGATCCTCGCAAGCACAACATCATCGGAACCAAGTGGATTTTCCGAAACAAGCAAGATGAGGATGGTCAAGTGGTGAGGAATAAGGCATGACTTGTAGCCCAAGGCTAAACCCAGGTTGAAGGAATAGATTTTGATGAAACTTTTGCACCTGTTGCTAGACTTGAAGCTATTCGAATACTACTTGCTTATGCTAATCATCATAACATTATCTTGTACCAAATGGATGTGAAAAGCACATTCCTCAATGGTAATCTTGAGGAAGAAGTATATGTTGCTCATCCCCCAGGTTTTGAGGATCCAAAGAATCCAGACAAAGTCTTCAGACTCAAAAAGGCGCTCTATGGTCTCAAGCAAGCCCCTCGGGCATGGTATGACACATTGAAGGAATTCCTCATGAAGAAAGGCTTCAAACCTGGTTCACTCGATCCATCTCTTTTCACTAAATCCTATGATAAGAGCTATTTGTGTGCCAAATATATGTCGATGATATCATATTTGGCTGTACTAACAAACGATACAGTGATGAATTTAGTTACATGATGAGTGAAGAATATCAGATGTCTATGATGGGGGAGCTGAAATTCTTCCTAGGTCTTCAAATTCGTCAACAACGCAATGGAATCTTCATATCACAGGAGAATTACCTCAAGGATGTTCTGAGGAAATTCAACATGCATGAATGCAAGGGTGCCAAGACTCCAATGCCTACCAACAGCCACCTCGGCACTGATGAAAATGGTAAAGAATTCGATCAGCAGGTATATCACTTTATTATTGGCTCTTTATTGTATCTATGTGCATCTAGGCCAGATATAATGCTTAGTGTTTGCATGTGTGCATGTTTTCAAGCAAAACCGAAGGAATCACACCATAAGGCTGTGAAGCATATTGTTCTATACTTAGCTCACACACCAACACTAGGATTATGGTATCCCAAGGGCTCAAATCTTCATCTGGTAGGGTATTCTGATTCTGACTATGCAGGTGATCGTGTGGATTGCAAGTCAACTTCTGGTGCATGTCATTTCCTCGGAAGATCACTAGTTTGCTGGACCTCAAAGAAGCAGAACTGTGTATCACTCTCCACTGCCGAAGCTTAGTACATTGCTGCTGGTTCATGTTGTGCTCAATTACAATGGATGAAGCAAAACCTCAAGTACTACGGCATAAACATGAAGAATGTGCCTCTCTACTGCGACAATGAGAGTGCTATCAAGATTGCATACAACCCAGTATAACACTCGAAGACTAAGCACATCCAGATTCGTCATCATTTTCTTCGGGACCATGTCCTCAAGGGCAATATCGTCATCGACCATGTGAAGACTGATGATCAACTGGTAGATATCTTCACTAAGCCCTTGGATGAGAAAAGATTTTGCAAGTTGCGGTGTGAGCTAAATATCTTAGAATCTTCAAATGTTATGTAAAAACATGCACACATCCTAACACTTATGCAAAATTGATGACTTAGATGTGCAACACATGATGAATCGATTTTCTTCGCCTCATGAAGAATATCACTCTGAATGTGAAGAAATCAACGAAGAAATTGATTCTCAGGGCCCTACGACAATTGTACGCGGCGTGTGTAATCAACATTCTTATATGGTGGGTCACGCCACCGCCCAACGTGAAATTCCTCAAGTTGATTTTCTTCAAAGTTCCCATTTCCTCAAAACTTGTTTTTCTTCAAAAACACTTGATGACTTTCGTTTGACTAGATAGACGGTGATTTCAAGTCCTCACTGCATCCTTGTCAGCTGATGATTATGTGACAAAATCATCAACTCTTCAAAAATATTTCTTTAATGCACAGTAACTGAACCCCACTTCCCACGTTCGGATAACCACGATCTCCACTTTCTCCACCGCCTTGCTCGGGAGCTACACGTGTCCTGCGGAGACGTAGAGGCAGGGGTTGTTTGGTCCGAATTCTTTGTGCCAATAGTAACTACCTGGCTATGAATATGTCCTTATCCCCCTCGACAAACACTTCTTCGCCCCATCACTCTCCTACTACAGCAAAAAGCACCGAACCCTAGCGCCACCGCTGGAAGTCTCGTCACCGGCGAAGAAGAGCTTCACTGCCTCAACTTCTCCGTCGCCGGAACCACGCCGGAGTCGGACCATCTTCGTCCGCAGCCGCTGTAGACGTCCTCTGCTGTCGGGTTAGGGCGCATTGGACACGCACCAAAGAGCTTCTCTCTATAACTTTCCTGTGTTCTTCGTGCGCGCCTTCAAGGGTAAATAAAAACCCTATTTTACAGCAAGTTAGATCTACTATTTTACATCTGCGATGTGAAATATGTTTTTCCTCAAGAATTCATATGCACCTGATTCCTAAAACACTGCCTATCACCACACCATTGATGAACTTCACTAAGCATCTAAGATTTTCACGAGATTCCTCAATTGTGCGAATTTTCGGATCTGTACAACTCTGGAACCCTAGAACAGTATGCTTAGGCAAATTCCTCAACCACTGGTTAAATTCCTCAATTGCCAAACCTTTTCATTTTCTTCAAATATGAGAACGCATATGACCTCTCCATAATCTTCGCAACTATACTCTGTTCACAGGAACACACATGTCAGTTGATGAATCTCTCGGTTCTCATCACATTAACTCATTTGCAGCATTTCTTGAAGAAAATTTTCAAGTCTCTTCAGAATCCTCAAGAGTTCAATGTCATCAGCAAAATCCTCAGCTGAAGAAAATGGAGGATGACAGGAAACAGAAGGGAGGGAAGAAACTTGAGAAGAATACACCTTTGGATATCCCTGAGGATATTTACTTGCACTATTGCACACCTGATGAAAATAAAACAATGGCCAAGAGAAAGATTCGGCTTCAAAAGATAGAACGCCGATGTGCTAAGGAATGGAAGGAATAGAGATTTGTAACTGCCAAGTATGCGAAGAAATTCGCTCTGAAGCCTCCTGGCAAACGGGCCCCACTTGAGGCTCATCAAGTAGCACACCCCTCAAGCCTCAAGACCCTTGATGACTATCCTGATGAAAAGGACAAGCACTTGGGTAAGCTTACGAAGCAGGCAGATGTTGCGGTGAGGAAATTCAATGAATCCTCAGCTGCTCCTTCTACTGCGGCTACTTCCTCTGCTGCTGAGACCTCTGGTTCAGCAATTCCTCAACCAAAGTCTGTGTCGTCAAAAACAAGGGCTCCAAAGCCTCAAGAGAAACCAGCTCAGGCATCAATTACAAAACCTCAACGCCAAAAACCTCAGCGCAAAAATCCTTAGCACCACCACCAAAGCCTCAAGAGAAACCAGAACTGAAGTCAGTCATGAAGCCACTGCCCTCTACCTCTAGATCCTCACTCCCTGGTGCAACCAGCTCGGAGACAAAGTCTTCACCACCTCCTGTGAATACTTAGGTGTCTGCTGAAAGAGTAACACAACCAAGCCCCAGCAAAATCATCACAATCCCGTCTGCATCAGAGGGTAGTGATGAATGTGATGATCAAACCCTGCAATCTATAATCAGAAAGAAGCACGAGAGGGTAGCTCAAGCTTCTGGTAGCGCCATTCCTCTGGCCATGGACCCCAAGGTCCTCCTAGACTACATAAACATCTGGTATGAGGACCCCAACACTCGGCTTGATGATTTGAAACTTCCCCCTAGCATCAGCCACATGGTGGCCACATTCATCAACGAGGCCAAGTGGAAGGAGCAGCAAGCCAAACAGGCCAAAGTTGCTAAGCTCAAGAAGGAGAAATTCCTCAAGGAGAATCTCCTCCACTTGACGCCTGATGCACTGGTGTCAACAGAGGCTGAGTTGAAGACTTTGACTGATAAGTACTCCAAGCTATCTGATAGTCAGAGTCTCAAGAGCAGTTTCATCAAATTTGCCATTAAAGCTGTTGACGACTACAACAAGAAGGTTGCCCCTCCGGTACCAACTTCTCAGCCTCTGATTGAAGAGCTAGTTGATGAATCTCCTCAAGCTGATGAAACTCCTGAAGCTGAGGAAATACCCCAAGAAAGTCGTGTTGATGTCCCGGCTATTAAAGAAATCACCACGGAAAATCCAGCCGATGAATCTGCTACAGTTGGTGAGACTGCCCCTGATCCAGCTGCTGCATCAAAGCAAGCTGATGACTCTGCTCCAGCTGGTTCCTCAAAGCCAGCTGATGAATCTGTCGAGAGAACCCCTTCACCAAAAGCTTGAAAGGTGAAGAAGATGACTCCGTCTACATCAGACGTGAAGAAGACCAAGGCTGCTGAGAAGGAAGCCAAAAAGAGAAAGGCCTCCTCAGCAGAAGAAGAAACTGAGGCCACGCGCCTCAAAGTGCTTGAAGATAATGCTCCACTTGACCCTGTGCCCCTCAACGTCGCTCCGTCTTATGAAATAGTCACCTTTGCACACCAAGAGAAAGGGACAGATGAGGAAATGAAGGATGCCGCATCTGAGGAACACACTGACGAAGAAATTCGTAATGACGACAGTCCTCAGCCCTCCAATCCTCAGGAAGACACTGCACAAGGATTAGCTGCACCAGCTGATGAAACCGCCTGTGTCACCAAGCTAGCTGAGAAAGAGCAAAATGAAATTCCTCAAGATGATGAAATGCAATGTCCTGAGAAAAATCCTCAAGATGAGGAACATGCTGACCCAACTCCTCTACCTGACCAAGATCTTCACACTGAGGCTCAGAATGAACCTATTCCTTCTCGTGAGCACAACCCTCAACACGATGCTCCAGTTGATGAAATACCTCAGCCTGATGCCCAGCCAGATCCCGTTCCTCAACCTGAAGCACAAGACGAGCATGCCCCTCAGCCTAACGCCCAAGCTGATAAAATTCCTCACCCTGAGGACAATGCTGAGGAAAATGCACCTGATCAAGACAATGCCTTCGTCGTGCTCAACCCCGAGACTGCAATTGTTGTCTCCCCTCCCGTTCCTCACCAAAATCTTCAGCCAATGCAGCGTCAGCCATTCTCCAAGCGTCCAAAGTTTCAAAAGGAGAACTTCTTTGAAGAATGCATATACTTCATTGGAGAAAATCCCTATGACAAGCCTCAAATCAGACATCTGAAGTTTTGGACGAGGACACAGCTGAATTACTATGCCTCTGTGCTTTGTGGAAGAAATAAGATATTCCAGCACAGGCATATTCCTCATGTTGAACTTGAAGCAATTCCATGCCTGGTCCCAGTCCTCAATGTTCTTCATGAGGCTGGACTACTGCCAATATGCTCAGACATCTCTGATTGGAACAGTGAGCTCATTCTTCAGTTTTATGCCACTCTTCACATATCTGGCTATCCTGAAGACATTAACACCTGGGTGTTTGACTGGATGACACAAAACACTCACTACAAGGCTCCTTCTACTAAGCTACTGCGTGAATTGCCAGTATCAATTCCTTCAGAGGACGCTGTGAAGCTTTATGGTGAGCGTGAGCTGCCCAACGGGATGATGGAAGTCCTCATGAAGCCTTTGGCTAAAGGGAAACCACCGAGAAAAACCTTCCTCGTCCACGAGCTCAAATATGAACCAAGATATGTTTACAGAATCCTCTGAAGTGTCCTTGCACCAATCAAGGGACACGATGATGAAGAAGATGTCGTAGGCATCATGAAGAATATCCTCTTCAACATCATCCATGGTATTCCTATCAACATATATGATTTCTTCTTGAGGACTTTGGCCGACAATGCCATGTGTCCATTTGATCACAAGATATATGCCCCATGGATCATGAGATTCATCAGGACAAGGACAATCATCAATTTCCACGCTGATTTCAACAACCATGTTGGTTATATGCCTCCCATACGGGTCAACAAGAAGACTTTTGAGCCAGTTGAAGTAAAAGGAAAGTCAGTTATTAATGAAGGTCGTAGGCCCATTGATGGCCAGTTCAGAGAGCCGGAAGCATATTCTTCATGGGAAGATACTGAGACTCCCCCTCAAAGCGCTGTTGCTCCTCGCGTGCTAAATACAAGAGAGCTTCTCCTCAGTCTTCACCAGAAGGTGGATCGCAATCACAAGTGGGTCAAACGCCAGTTCGGCGCCATTGTGAAAACCCTCACTGAAACACATAACTCTGTGAAGCTTAACCATCACTATCTGCATGAGGTTTTTGATCGCAACTGGGCTACACTTGCTCATCTGGAGACTCAGACAGAACTTGAAGAATTGGACTTTGAGCGCGACTTTGACTAGTCGTGGCCTCCCAAGAAGAAGTTCATGCCAATTCCAGTTCCAGACCTTGAAGATAGTTCCTTTTCTTCATTCCACACTGCTGAATCTGATGAAGAACAGCTCGACACTGCCACCGGCCCAAGGAAGAAGACTACTCCCAAGAAGCATCACGCCTCTTCATCAACCGCCAAGAAGTGAAGTCTTCACGGGCGATAGTCCGCAGTTTGTCCCTTTTTGTCACTTGATGACAAAGGGGGAGAAAGTTGAGATTTAGTCTTCAAGCGGGATATTTTGGGGCTTATGAACTATATTTCAGTTACAAACTCTTGGCTCTTCTGATGTTTTTATGTAATGAGTTGTAACTTAAGCCCGATGGTACTCTGACGCTTTTGAACGTTTTTCTTCGCATGCTTATTCCTCATGTTTTTAATGCACGCATGCTGGAATTCGTCAGATACCATTTGTCATCATGCATCTTCATTTTCTTCATACTATAGGTTACATGTATGCATGATTTACAAGACTCAGGGGGAGATCTCCATGATATAAATCATCAATGTGCACTTGCTGTGAAAAGCAAAATCCTCAAGATATGCACATCTTCTGGGGGAGTCTCTCTGAATCTTGATTTCAAATTCCTCAAAAGAGTATTTACACTTCACATTTTTATCCCTGTTGAAAACTTAACCTAATTTTCATCAACCACCAAAAAGGGGGAGATTGTAAGTGCATCTAGTGCCCCTTAGTGATTTTGGTGGTTTGAAGACTTATAGGTTAAGTATCGACCCCTAAAAATGCATGTCTTCGGTTGAAGAAATTGGTCTGAAGCTGAAGAATTGAACGCGAAGAATCTGCGATGAAATTGATATTCCTCATGGAGATATTGAGATTTAGGAATACGGTGTGTCCTGAAGAAAATCATTCTGAAGACTTTGAAGCATGAAGATTTACTCTTAATGTTTTATTTTCTTCACAATTGAGTAATAGGGACACCGTACTGTTAAAGGGGGTGGAAGTTACACTTTGGAATGAATTTCCTCATGATGCTCAACCCAAGCCTAATCCTACCAAAAGGCTCAAGTGAGGAATACGAGTGACATGAGGACTCTCACAGTTGAGGGTTCCGACCACATCATTGGTCTTATCCACACCAACGGTCATATTATTTAAGGGCTTTAGTGTCAAATCATGTCGGGATCCTCCCAGGCTATAAATAGCCACCCCCCAGAACCATTAGCTAGTTGGCTGCTCGGTTAGAAACTGACACTTTTCATAAGAGCAACCCAACTCCTTAGAGCCTTCGAGAGTAATTCATCAGTGAGGAAATACCCCAAACACTAAACCACAAACCTAGAACCTAGTGATTGACCATCACTGTAGAAGTTGTTCCTGTGTGGGACTGAATACTTTTACCTTTGAGGACTATGCATCGTCCAGACGGTTAGGCGTCATGGTCTAGAGCAATCCAGCAGTCAATTGTGGATCACCGGGTGACCAAGTTTGTGAGGGTTTGGAAGTCTGCCCTGAAGACTTACCATGAGTGTTGGGCGAGGACTGTGTGTTCTTAGCCCAAGGAGAACACGGTAGGGACTGTGTGTCCCGGGACTGTGTGTCCTTTGGTTTCAATACCAAGCCGCTCCAAACCAGATGTACAACTGTCACAACAGTTGGAACTGGGCCATCAACTACTGTCTTCGCTATGAAACTGGTTCTAATTCATCAACTCCCTATTTTCTTCAGATTATGTGTTGATGACTTTCACTCTTACTGTTTGGAGAATTTGCTGAGGACTTTCTCTGAAATTCCTCAACCCCAAATTCTTCACGCTAGTTAATCCTCATCTGTTTTCTGCGTGCCTGCTCACTGTGCAATCAGTTTTCACATTCCTCACACTGAAAAACTGCTCTTGTGAAACTTTGCACTTCTGATCCTTTACTGCTTTCGCTGTGAGTTAGTCATCAGTGAGGAATTTCCTCAAAAGGATGAAATTCTAAAAATCTCCTATTCACCCCCCCTCTAGTCTATATCACGCACTTTCACCACTTCTTCGTGGACCCCTTGTGGGTGGAGCCCTCCGTGGACTCTCGTGCTCGTTACCCTTCGTGGGTTGAATTCTTCACTAACATGAACGTGTGATAGCTCCACCTATCGGAACCATGCCAAAAATCACCGTGTCAACCACATGTGTTTGATCTCCCAACCTTACTCCTTTACTTAACACTAGCATGTTTTGCTTTCCGCTCCTATGCTCATAGAACTGCATGTGTAGGGTGTACTTGACTTGCTATAACTGCCAAAGCTTCCTCTCAACTAAAATTGGGAAAAGGAAAAAAATTATCTTGTCAAGTAGTCTAATGACCGCCCTCTAGACATACTTTCGATCCTACACTCATGAAGACCTAGGACATTTGAGGAAGACAAACCATGTTCTATGATGAAAAATTCAAAATCGCACATGGAAGTGAGAAATCAGAAGACTCTGTACATGAAGAACATGGTGCTAGTTTGAAGCAAAGTGTGGTAATGGATAGTAGTAAAGTCTCTTTTTTTCTCTCATTCATTTTTTCCTTTTTTTTTCTTTTTCCCTCATTTTTTTAATTTTTTCTTTGTGGGGTCATTTGGCTTCCCTCGTTCTTCATTTTTCATCCGGACTCTCATCCCCACTTGTGGGGGAATCATAGTATACATCATCCTTTAATCAATGGGAACATGCTATATAATGATGATCATCACACTTCTATTTACTTACAACTTGATGAAACAACTCAATGATGATATAAGACGACTCGATATGAATGCCTTTCGCAGTCTATCAAGATGTGCAATGATCTATCGTAACATGTAAACAATGATGAATGGTGGCTTTGACACAAATACTATGTCAGCTATATGATCATGCAAAGCAATATGAAAGTGAACACATACGTCATATGATGTAACGATGGAAGTTACATGGCAATATATCTCGGAATGTCTATGGATATGCCATAATAAGTTGGTATGGTGGCTGTTTTGAGGAAGATATAAGGTGGCTTAAGTGCAACAACGCATATCATGTCGCGGGGTTTGTATGCAACGACGAAGTTTGCACCGATCCTCAAGGTGAGAATGGGCAATATAGGGTACCAAAGATGCTAGCAAATATTTAGAAAGGCAATCCATGAATTCACATTAGTCATAAAGAACTCATATACTTATTGCAAAGCTTTATTACCTCTATCAAAGCAAAGTACTACTCACATGCCCCTATGTAGGATATTGGTAGGATTTAACAATCACCCCCCGATTATAATACCACAAAGGATGTCAATCAAGGATAAATTATGCTCCAACTTCATCGCCTAACTAGAGAATATACATGCATGCTTCGGGAATCGCAAATGTTAACACCGATATTCCTACTAATCAACAAGCATCCACTAGTGCCCCACATATTACTATCTTAATGTCACAAAACTATTCCAAGGAATCAAAAATATCATATTAAGTTATCTACAAGTTTTATGTATGATTTTATAACTAACCATGTAAATGACCAATTTCTATTAACTCTCTAAATATTATAAGTCAAAAATGAGAGTTTAATTTCTTTCTAATAAATACCATTCTCTAATAAATATAAGTGCATCAAAATAGCATTCTACAAGTAACAGTTTTCTATATGTAGATAATTAGGAATCCAACTTCAAATGATATAAGTGAAGCACATGATGCATTCTATAAATCCATACTCAAAAGATATAAGTGAAGTGCAAAGAGAATTCTATAAATCAACCATGTACTATACCATGCCAACATGGTGCCTTGCTAAAAGAAAAATAAAAGGCACACAATGCTCCAAGAATTTACGCATATCATGTGAATGAAATAAAAACCGAGGCATACCGATAATTGTTGAAGAAGAAAGATGGGATGCCTTCCGGCGGATCCCAAAGATTAGACGCTTGAGTCTCCATAAATATTTACTTGGTGTGCCTTGGGAATCCCCAATCTTGAAATCTTGTATTTCCTTATTCTTCTCATATAGATACCTCCTTGATCTTCGAACACTTCATCCACACAAAACTTGACAAAACTTTTATTATAAAGGGTAGTACATATAACATCGAATCTCATCATGTCCCGCCATAACTTTATTGTATAATTATAATACAACACTACCTACTCTATACTATCACAATTCTATGGATCCCAAGTCAATCAAGCTCAACAACAACTCAACCATAAGCAAATAAAGCAACTATAACAACGATCTCTAGAAAACCAGGATTGTGTGTAAAGATGGAGATGAAGCGTATACTTATGTAACTCAGAAAATTGTAAAAAATTAGGACGCAGGAAACAATTTCTTATCAAAACTATGTCAAAATTCATATTTTGTTAGTGTTCCTGTAAAATAGGAAAAATCAGACACTTCATCCAATGTTTATCTTTTTGCACAACACATAACAAACAAGAAATTTAATCATCCTAAAGATAAATCCTGGCACATTACTTTTACAATACAAGGGATTGTACACGGCGATAATTAGATTTTTTTAAAGGTGTTCTAATCAAGTTTCACAAAGTTTCCATGGGCATGAACAAAGTTCAAGGCTAGCCCACACTTCAACCGTGTTTGTCCTTCTCACCTTCACTTTTATTTTGTTAATTTTTTAGGTTCCTACTTTAATTTTTTATTTTTAATTGCACACAACAGAATAAATTGACTCTATAGAACTTTTGGGTTGTCTCCCTGGCAGAAATTTCATTAAATCCATTAAGTTAGGCATATAGTGCTCAAGTAATTAAGTAGTGAGCACATAGTGATATATATCATGTGATAACGAAGTCTATATCCTTCAATAAGCATGGAGGGAAATTAAATAATGTACGAGTTGTAGAGTTAGTCTCATTATGTTGGTGGGTGCAGGTGATCACTCTGCTCTTCCTCCTTTTGTTCTTCACTCTCTGTTGCTCTTCTCTCATCTTTTTAATCTAATGAGCTCACAGTTTCTGCAATTTCTTCTTCCATAGATTCCAGAGAAATATTAATCACTTTCATGCCAGCATACATTCTCTCAATAAATACTCTAACATAAGCATTAGAAGCATAGTTTTCATGGCAATTTTGAAGTATGGAATTTTTTTTAGGTTTCTAAACAATAGCATCATAGTTTTCAATCCAAGAAGCAATTTGATATGCACCCTTAACAGCAACAAGTTCTTTAATTTGTTCAATATCATACTAACTATATATATCCTTGGCATAAGAAGATAGTATTTCATTTTCATTAAACTCACATTCGAAGGGAAGGTGTTTTTTAGGATCTTCACAACAACAAGTAAAATCATGTATTTCGCATAAATTCGAAACATAGAAATTAAAACAATTAATTTGATGCCTTAAGAGTTTACCTATTTGAGATAAGCAGTGTTGCACAAAATAAGCATGTTGATCTAATGATTTCCCCTCAACTAAGCATGTTGGGCTTTGGACACGAGCACGAAGGGATCGAAGATGATCCAAGTAGAAGGCTTTCACACTACGGAACACTAGTGGTTCCTGAACATTTGGGGTCGCAAGTACCTAGTGGCCCATAACTAAGGATAGAGAACAAGAAATGATGATATAATTTGTTTGTTATTTTTCATTTCCTTCACATAAGTAAAGATAGAAAACAAGAAATTAAAAATAAAATTAGATGCCACCATGTGGTGGCCCCAAGCCATGAGGGTGCGACCACCCCCTAGCCCCCCTATTGGCTTGGAGGCACCTTGGGAACCGTATTGCATAGATTCTTCTTCCCAAAATTTAATTATATTTCATAAAATGTTTGCAAATTTTTCTCGTGTTATTAATCCATTGGATTGTTTTTTGCAAAACATGCAAAAACAATAGGAACTCACACTAGGCACTAGATGAGTAATTTAGTCCCAAAAATATTATATAATGTTGCTAAAAGTACATGAAAGTTGTAGCATATTTGCATGAAACAATCTAAAATTATAGATATGATGGAGATGTATCACTTCACAAGGAACTTCACAACATATGAAAGCTACTTTTCCGAGCCAAAAAGAAGCAAGACGTGATCAAGAAGGATGCACGATCGGCTATTGCTTAGCGAGGAGCATCTCAGTGTCGTTGCATGAGCGCGAGGGAGTATCGTGAGCTCTTCACCGGACAATGGATGAAGCATTATTACGATGGACTTCCTCATTCTCCGACCCCTTCGATCGGAAATGAGATTTGTATGGATGATCCTAACGAGAAAGATCCAGCAGAGCGTACATATGAGATCCAGCACTCCATTACCTAAGTTCGAGCACCCTAGGGTAGGATGATTTATGTATTCCCTATGCGAGTCGAGTCCATATAATGTTCATATGAAACCATGTGTGCTTGTTCTTTGTTTTTACTGTTTGTGCTTTGGTGCAAGTCGCACTTTTACCTTAGGCAACATATAAGTGACTACATCACCTAACTTACTTTAATGAATGTGTTTGGCCTTTTGGCCTCTGTTTGATCACACTTGCACTATACCACCCCCTTAGGAGCCTCTCCTCTATTATTTATTTTCTCTCTCGTATAGCCCACTCATTTGACTTGGAAGCTCCAAATAGGATTGTGACTGCAACCTGCACTAGCACCTTTGCCAACCCCAATGTCTGAAACACCAGCCGGCACCAGGAAGTTGGCGAATCCACTCAAGATGGAGCTACCAGGGGCAGCCACAAGGCGACATCCCTCTGCCACAACCTCCACCAGTGAACATAACCATCACCCAATTCCTCCAAGTTATGTGGGAGAAATGCGATACCAACTCTGTTGTTATCCAATAGTTGGGTCAGACCCTGGACACCAACCCGCAGCAACCAAGCAATGACAATGGCCGCTCCACTCTGCCGGAGTTCATGCGGAATCGCCCCCAACCTTCACCGAGACTGCAGAACCTTTGGACGCTGATAACTAGATCTGCATTATCGAGGATCTTCTTGCCTTGGTCAACAACAAGTTTTGTGTGCCTACCGCTGTCTCAGAGAAACCGTCTAAGCTTAGTGGGACGGATTCAAGGTCATGTGATGTCTACTATGCAACTATATTCTTGAAGACTTTGTTGGGCACCCAAGTTAAGAGTTTTGTAGGACAACAACAAATTTCCCTCAAGTGGATGATCTAAGGTTTATTAATCCATGGGAGGTGTAGGATGAAGATGGTATCTCTCAAATAACCTTGCAATCAAATACAAGAAATCTCTTGTCTCCCCAACATCCCCAATACAATGGTAAATTGTATAGGTGCACTCTTCGGCAAACAGATGGTGATAGAAGTGCAATATGGATAGTAGATATAGGTTTTTATGTAAAAATATAAAAAAAGTAATGTAGCAAGTGGAAAAGAGCAAGTAAAAAGTTGTATAATGATTGGTAATCAGTCCAAGGGTTCATACTTTCACTAGTGAAATCTCTCAATGATGCTAACATAGTAGAATCATATGATCATCCCTCAACGTGCAACAAAGAATCATTCCAGAGTTCATAAGTAGCGGAGAACATAAGATGAAATTGGTGTAGGTAGTAGAACCGCCTCAAAGTTATTATTTTCGATCAATATTTTGAGCTATTCCTATTAGTGTCACAAACATCCCAAGAGTTCACACAAGAATAACAACCATGATACATATCAATCAACCCTAATGTCAACTAGATAGTGCAATGTCACCTCAAGTATCCATGGATTAATTATATGACATGCATCAAAGAATTTCATACTCATCATATTCAATCCAACACAAAGAACTTCAAAGACTACCCCAAGATTTCTATCGAAGAAAGTAGTATGAAAATGTGCAATCGACCCCTATGCATAGATCCCAAGGTCACCGAAATCGGCAAGTTGATGCCATAACATATATCAAGTGAATCTATAGAATAACCCAATGTCACAACGGATGTCCACATGCAAAACATACATGAAGTGTTCTCAAATCCAATATATCAATCCAACATAACGAGATCTGAAAGGGAAAGATTCAATTCATCACAACAAGATAGCAAGGGAAGAATACCATCTGATTCAACTATATTAACAGATCTTGTGGTACTTCAATATCTTGACATCTCAAGAACATGAGAGAGATAGAGAGACAATGAACACATCGCTATTGGTACATACCCTCAGCACCGACGGTGAACTACTCCCTCCTCATTATGGCCTCCACCGGGATGATGAATATGGCCACTGAACATGGTTCCCCCCTCCAATAGGGCACTAGAAAGCCTATAGGTTGGTTTTAATCAATACATAGAGTTGAGACAGCGGAGCAGAAGTTCTTTGTTTATTTATGAGGGTTTTGGTATATATAGGATCTCCACCATTGGAATCACGCCAAATGGAGCCACGTGGGCCCAACAAGCCATCACGGCGCACCCTGTTGTCTTGTGGCTCATAGGTGTCTCCCCTCCGATGGTTCTTTGCTCCGGTATTTCTTATTTCCTCGGAAAAAAATCATAACAAAGTTTCGGGCGATTTCGTGAACTTTTATTTTGTGCACAAAAAACAACACCATAGTAATTTTGTTAAAAACAGCGTCAGTCCGGGTTAGTTCTAAATAAATAATATAAAGTGCATGAAAACCGTATAAATTTATTGCAAACATAGGCAAATATGACATGAATACTTCATAAATTATCCAAGGGACAATCTAAATAAATAATATCCCCAAGCTTACTTTTTACTCGTTCCTAAGTAGGTAAATGATAATGTAATTTACGAATTGTGAATGCTTGCATAGTATATAAGTTTGATCAATTATAATTCCAATCACTTTTTCTAACATCATAAGCAGTAACTTTTACATGAAAATCATCATGGTTGAGTAGCAATCAATTCACATGTCATGGTTGAAACAATGCATTCTCTTGAAACTTAACAACCAATGTTCTTAGTCATCAAACAACTTCAATGCATAATCAAGTCTAAGTAAGAACTCCACATACTCAATTATCATATAGTCTTATGTGGCTGCCAATATTCAAGCATATTTTTAGAACAAACAACATCCATAAAACACAGAGAAAGGTAGGGGCCTACATTTTCTCCTCCCAACATACTTATCACAAAGATAATTGTCAACAACAATTAATCATGATCAAACATATTTGACTCAATATATATGTTTGGATCTTCGCCACCACATGGTGCTTGGAAACTAATAGATTGAGGTTGAAATAAGAAGATGCCTCAACATGAAAAGTAAGTAACAAAAAAGTAAATAGATTGTCCCTTCGTGGAGGGAAGCATGGATTTGAAGAGGTGCCAAAGCTCATTGTTTTAAAACAGAGATGAATATGCAATTTTTGATGGTGTGCCGTCCATCTCAATGTTAGAACAGAGTTTTCAATATCTTCCATGCTAACCCTATTATTGGCGGTTCCCGAATAGAATTGAAATTTTACCCCTCCACCACTTAAACACATTCCATGGCCATTTGTATCCCCAAGTACCTTCCAAACAATCAACTTTGTAGGGGGAGTTATTGTTTATTTATTTTTGTATTATGCAGGACTGGGCATACTTTTTACCAGCCTCTCTCGAGCAATGGCGAATGAATAAACACTTATCTTCAGAATAACCTGGTTATCATGGAAGATAATTACCGCCCCATCGCTCCATGAGCTGTACTAGCACACAAACGGATGTTTATTTGAAGGTTTTAGAGCTGGCACATGCAAATTTACGTGGAATGTTAGTGAAATACCATATATAGGTATGTATGGTGGACTATCATGGAAGAAACTTGGATCAAGTATTTGGATGCACAAGTAGTATTTCTACATAGTACGAAGTTTTCGCTAGCAAAAGGTTCTAAACAAGCACCACACTTTGGAGGATCCATAATAATATAAATTTTATGCAGGTATACTCAAACGTAGCCATTACATTGTCTTTCTTGTCCAAGTTCAACTATTGTATCAAGGTTGCAAATAATTAGTTGGTATTCACAATCAGAACAAGTCCAAGATAATATATTTGTATGTGAAATTTCTCTTTCTTATACTAATCATTCATGAATTGCTTGTATGACTAATATTGTGATTGTAGAACTTCAATAGATTTTTTATAAACCAAATTTGAGTTTACTACAAGGCATAAAGCATACTAATAATTTCAGATTTGTGATATTTCATTCATTCACAATTTACTCTTAGATATATGTGAAGCACAAGAGTAAACATGAAACTACTCTCAAAAGATATAAGAGAAGATCAATGAGTAGTCAAACAGTTAAGTAGCTATGTGAGGACTCTCTCTTAATAAAGATTTTCACAGCTGAGATTGTTATTCAAACAACAAACTAAACAAAAATGCACTCCAAGAATAGCACACATCATGTGGATAAAAAACTTAGGATCAACATGGCTAACCGTTAATTGTTGATGAAGAGAGGTTGGATGCGTAGCACCCCCAAGCTTAGATGCTTGAGACTTCATGTAATATTGAATTGGGGTTCCTTGGGAATCCCCAAGCTTGGGTTTTTTTATATCGTTCAATCCTCTCATATCCAGGTTTCATCTAAGTCTCAAAAACTTCATCCACAAAAAAAACTCCAAAAGAACTCATGAGATAGGCTAGTACACATAAGAATAAATCGACACTTCATGTACTGGCAATACAAGTTGCATAATAATTTTCAAACATTTGGTACTATATACTATCATTTCACAATTAATATCTACCAATATAAGCCAAGAAAACTCTAGGATAAGTAGATAACAAAACTATGACAAGAATGTGTCCAAATGGAACACTATGTAGATATCTATTAAAACAGTGTACTTATGTAACTTCGAAAATTATGAAAATTTAGGAAATGATAAAGAATTTGTACGGAAGTAGTGTGTAAAAATTTCAGAAATTTTACATGTTCCAACAAAATGACATAATTCAAATACTACTGCAAAATTTTTTGTTTTTGTACAACACATATCACACATGCAATTGAAGTACTCTTAAGGCAATTCTTGGAATCATAGGAAAAACAATTCTAAGTAGAATATAGCATACAAAAACAAAATAAAATGATGCTCCAAGAAAAACATATAATATGTGATGAATAAAAATATACCTCATAGTAAGATATATCGATAATGTTGAAGATGAAACAGGGGATGCCTTCTAGGGCATCCCTAACCATAGACGGTTGAGTTTTCCTTTGATATTCTCTTCAGAATCCCTTGTGCATACTCAAACTTAGGTTCTTGCTTATCGGTATCTCACCCAAACATGAAAAATTCAATCACACAAAACTTAACGGAACTTTATGAAACGGGTTATTGTAATAAAGATAGATCATTCTCATAGGTACTCTCAAGACAAGATTCGTCATTTTTATCACATAATACTTGTTTTATTTTATAATTCCCATAATTTACTTCACTCAGTATAAGAAATGGAAACACTAAAGCAAGCAAACTATGCATGCAAAACAGAATATGTCAAAAACCAATCAACCTATAAAGATCTGAATAAATACTATACTTACCTATCTCGGAAAATTCCAAACAATTAAGACAACGTACGAAATTTGCACAGAAAGAACGTGCAAAATTTTCTGAATATTTTGATACACCGATAAATTCTAAGAATTTTTATACTGGGAATAAAAGATTTTTTCCCGCATAGAATTAATCAACAAGTATCCACACTATCATAAAGGTTTTCCTTGTCACATTAGGCTCGTTGTAATGGGAGTATCATAAGTAGTATCATACATTCCAACTAGAGTTTTTTGATGATGTGACACATAATTAAATGAGTAAAGATAGGATGTGATATCATATTATGAGATCGTATCATATTAAATGTTGTACTACTTTGTGTCATGCATGGCAATTAATAAGAGAATCTAAAATACTAACTTGTGGCATTCCGCATTACAGAAGTAGTATCATACACTAGTATCACATGCATGTTACTATTATATGATACTCCCCATTACGGTTAGCCTTATTCAAATAAAAGCTATAAAACAAGATTACTACAGTAGCTTAATCATGTGACCACTGAAAAATAGTAGGTAGAGGTATTGGGTTGTCTCCCAACAAGCTCTTTTTTAATGCCTTTAGCTAGGCATGACGATTTCAATGATGGTAACATAAAAAGTAGTAACTCCAACATCTAAGAGAGCATCATGAATCACATGACAAGCACATTTAAGTCTAACCCACTTCCTATGCATATATAGGGATTGTGAGAAAATAATATTTGGGAGGAAGAATCAACTAGCATAGGAAGGCAAAACAAGCATGCAAGCATATGTTCCTATCTCATACTTTGAAACTTTGAACATATATAGAGGAAACTTGATATTATTGCAATATATACAAGCATATGTTCCTATCTCATAGATATACCTTGAAGCTCTCATGTCCCCGGCAATGGTGCGTGAAAAGAGCTTGATGTCTATTATGCAAATTTATTCTTGTAGACGTTGTTGGGCATCCATATGTAGAGTTTTGTAGGACGAAAACATATTTCCCTCAGATGGATGACTTAATGTTTATCAATATGTGGGAGGTGTACTATGAAGATGGTCTCTCTCAAACAGCCCTTCATTCAAATAGAAGAAATATCTTGTGTCCCCAACACACCCAATAAAATATTATATTGTATAGGTCCACTAGTTCGGTGAAGAGATGGTGATACAAGTGCAATATGGATAGTAGATATAGGTTTTTGTAATCTGAAAATACAAAAAAAAGCAAGGTAGCAAGTGGAACACAATGAGCAAAACTGTCACACTTTGTGTTTTGCCTTATATTGCTAAGTTAACATAGCTAAAAAATTAGGGCCAACAAAAACTTTTTTGTGTGATGTGATGCTTGAACTCATTGCTATTTGCATGCTTGTTTGACTGTGTTTTAAATCACAAAAAAATCTCCGTCTGTTCAGACTCATCGCAGTGATCCAAATCTTTGCACAATAACCATACCATGTGTATAGGACTTAAAATATTTTTTTAAAATATTATTTTGACCAAAAGGTATTTATTTGATTTAAGCTTTCAAACCCCCTGAATTGAGGTTTATACTACAAGTCCTCAAATTATGCAAAATATTTTGCTTCAAATATTTTATTTGGATCATAATATCAAAAGACTTCCCAAAACCACAAAATTATTATTTTAAAATTTATTTTCCTATTTTATTTAAGTACTTTTTTCTGAGGACACTTATGGTATTTATGAGGGATGATTGTTATATGCTTCAAAAATATTTGAGAAACTTTAGAGAAACTCAGTGGACATATGTTTTCCATATATAAGACATTAAGCACATGGTATTGTTCAAAATATTGGACAATACCCTCCAATACCTTTTCCATCTAATTCACGCATTAGAAATATTTCTACAAGAAATATTCTCAAATAATCCCAAGAAAATTCTACCAAGTCTCGCTTGATATATGTGATGATCTTGCCAAGTTTTGACTCAATCCTTATTGTTTTGATTCACAAAATTATTCCAAAACCCTCTCTGTCCAGAACCAAATTTGAGCAACTCTACATCACCAAGTGTCTCCAATTATTATCAAACTTTGTACATATGTCCTAATCCTCTAATAATGCATCAACACCAAGTGGTGCATCAAGGAGAACAGATCCACTTGTCCAATATCATCAAAAAACCCATCTCTGTTGATTCTAGAATCGGGAAATTTTGCATTATCAAGTTTCTTCAATTAGTCCCAAACTTTTTGGGAATGATCTAATCACCACATAATGCCACCACACTAAGTGGTGCATTACGAGGAATAGTTTTGCATGATTACATATAATGAAACCCATTTCTTCCCATTCCTGACCAAGTATATATTGTCAACATGCATCAAATAATCTCAAATTTTGTGCTGAGGAGCATTTGGTCTTACTATTTATCCCTCGTAAATATCAGGGCCATTGGATACCCCAAGATGCCCTAGGACAACATGAAACACCTTCACCAACAAGCTTGTGGACAAGCAAAGTTGACCCAGAAAGATTCTCCTTGCCCCGCGCTAATTTCTGACTATGTTTTACCTCGAATAAATTTGCTATAACCGCAACTCAATTATTTGTAGGGCACCTCCCTCAGTTTCCCTCTCTTTTCACCTTGGTAACACCTACTTTTCCCCATCTCCTTGCCTTGTCTACTGATAATTGCCCCCAGACTCCCCAAAAGTTCATTTGCATGTTAATTCATGAAACAAAACACAAATATTGCATACCCACATGGTAAATATGACCACTTCATCCAAACCTAGTTTATGGTAGCAATTGTAGACTTGAACGACAAGAACCATCTAGACTTGTCTCACTGAGCTAAAAGTTGGTGGACATGTAGTCCTTCAATACCTAAGGCCACTAGACAAAGTTTCACTCCAAATGGAATAGAGTAAAAACCATTTAGGTGATCCCGAAGTTTACTACTACAAACTTGCTCTCTATCAAAACCCTTCCTATAAGAGTCCTCAAGCTCTCACAATTTACTTGTACCCTCTAGCATCCATGCCTTATACCCAGACAAACTTGGCTGACTAAAAGGTTGCCCTGGACACGCTTTGGCATGGTGACCACAGAGCCAACATGCAAAAATGGCGCTCTACCACTCCGTGTTGTCTTGTTGCTCCCGTCTATCCTAGGCAGGGCATCCTAGCACGCAGTCAAGACCTCTCAACTTCCAACACCCCTCCACAACGTCATCAAGCCTCCAACACGGTGCACACGCGTGCCTGTCGCGTGCTCGAGAGCATCTGAAGTGTGTCCGAGCACCCCCTGGTCGCCCACTTGACCACTCTCACTCCCTCTCCCTCCAATATACCTCGAGGGCTAGGAAATTTCTCTCTCAAGCTCTCCACTCTCGTCAATGACCTAAACCTCCCCATCGGCCTCCTCCCAAATTCGGCCATGGTGACCTCTCCATTCCCCTATGAGCCTCACCAGAGCACCCCCTACATACCCACGGTCCTCCCCCACGCTTCCTTCCCTTCTCCTCGTGGCTGAGGCGTCGTGCTCATCACCGTCGTCGGTGCCCTCTGCAATGGCTGACGAGACGATTGCCCTCGACCTACCTAGGGCCTGAAAACCACCCAAGACGGAGGAGAGCATCCTCCGGAGCTCGTCGGTGGGCAAGGCCTTTCCGGAGTCAGCCTATGCCGCCGGATCAGGGCACCGGTGAGGGCTCGGCCAACCTCCCTTGCTCGTTTCTGTTCGAGCAGGAGGAGGAAGGAGGTCCTGAAGGCTGGGCATCGCCTATAAGTGAGCCAATGGCTGGGCCCCACCCGTTTAAGTGGAGACAGTTCCGCGCGATCCGTTTTCTGTGAGAAAAGCGTGCTCTCAGGAGTACGCCATCACAAGGCCTCCTATGCCCGCGGCTCAGCTCCTAGGCCGGCCGAGTAGCTCACTAGCGCCCACGGGGCATTTTGGCCCATTTCTGGTATTTTCATTTTTTTTCTTTTTATATTTAATTAATTTTAACAGCAAATCCATTGATTGAAATTCCTAGGGGCTCTAAAAATAATGTCCTATCCAAATATGTGAATTGCACATTCCATGACACTTTTCTCCGATGTTCAAATTAATACTTCAAATTGGAATTAACCAAACCTCACTTTGAAAAATCCCTAGAGCTTACAACTCAGTTCCAAATGGAGTGATTCAAATTTCCATAGACTCCAAAAATCATCCTCTATTTTCTATCCATGGTGAACATTTTTCCTATGCTATAGTTTGGTTGGACCAAATAAATAGCGCCATTCCCATTTATTCCTTCTTAGTAAATTAATAGGAAATTCATTCCAACTCCAAATCTAGTGAAACCACTTCCTAAATTCTTCTAAAATCATGCCCTACTAAATGAGTTCCTCCACTCATTTTCAAGAAATTATTTTCTCTTGACTTCTTGTAGGTCCACTAATCCGTCCATTTTCATCTTTCATAAATCCTTGTTGATCCAGACCCATTGAAATGCATTTGGTTATTTTCTTATAGACAAATATGTCCTATAAAAATAAAATTCCTATTTTAGAGTACTTTTATTTCTCTATTTTTGGTGTTCCTTATTGTGGTTGTTTCAAACGGTAGTTGACGAAGTAGACGAAGTGATCGGAGTGGGACTACAAGAAAGTGAAGACGTCGAAGAATTTTTTGAATGAGGCAAGCAGCCCTTTGACCATGTCTAAGAAACTATTTTATGCATGGCATGTAGCACTTCATTCTGTTGCATTGAACTATGATGAATCGGGGACGACCGTGGTTGGTTACCGTTGTTACCTTCCTCGTTGGTACTTGCATCGTGCATGACCCTACCTTATTATGAGGGTTGTGCGGGTGGCAAGTAGTAGGATGCAAGTACTTGCTACGAAAGAAGGATGGGAAATATGCATGATGTCAGAAAGGAAATGATTTCAAAGACTTTTCAGAAACCGCATAGGGTGCCACCAATGCCCGAGGCAGATGCTGTTGAGCTAGGTAACCACGATACCCCTTTATGAGGCGGGCTTTTTGATTACTTTGTTCTATGCTAGGAGAGATCCCACATTAATAGTGGAGGGCGTGGCGTGGTCACTCTTGGTACATGGTGGTGCCACATAGGGTTGCCATGGGTTATTTTTACAGACACCGGGCACACCGTTGGTCCCCTCATGGATGGTATGATCTTGAGTGAGGCTCATATGATGTACACCATGAGGGCTTGGTACTAATCGAGTGGACTCTTTGTTTAGTGTCACGAGGGGAAAAGCATTGTTCGGGTGCTTACCTTGGGTATGTAATATACCATGAGTCATGGTTTACGCGGAAGTTCCCCGGGTATGTGGGTAAAGCGTGCAAACCTGTGTAGAGTGTAAAACTATCCGAAGATCCATGTCCATGGTTAAGACCAATTGGATACCGCTCTTGGGCCACCGTTTCCAAACTTTGTGTGTGTGTGTGTGTGTGTGTGTGTGTGTGTGTGTGATACTTGAGCTAAGTCAAACAACCTGACATGATGACTGCACATGACATGTTCACTCCCCAACTTATATTATTATCTACAACTTATTCATACGGATATCTGCAAACTCATGATGGATGTTTCTACAAGTTGATTGATCATGCCATTGCACTCAAACCTAGCTTTCTACAACTTACCTATTTGTGCTACATCATGCATTGTTATTGGCTTGTTCCAAACATGGGTTACTTCTGAGTACATTCAGAGTACTCATTGTCTTGCCACGGGTTATTTTTTTGGCCGGGCATGACAACACAAGATATTATGAAGGGTACATTCGTGATGTATGTGCGAGATAGGACGCTTCCCAGTCAGAATGCCTATAGGCTTAAGGATGATGGCATGGGTTCACGCTACCGATGAAGATTTTCTGTCGCAAATATATGAAGACTTGGTCATAAAGGACATATTCGAGTAAAACGGTACGTAATGGATGTAAGACTCTTGTTATTCATATTGTGTGTGTTCAATGAGCATTGATCTCTCGTATCACTATGCACTACACAGGTGATCACAACTTATGAGTTGGGGACCCCATAGAGCTGGTATTAGATCCATCCAGACTTTAGGAAGCCCTTAGTTAGCATGGACGTTAGTTAGGGCAAAACTGCTTTTGTAGACCCTTCAAAATCACTTACAAAATCTATATATTTCGCACCTCTTCTAATATTTCAAAGGAAACAAAGGTTTTTGCCTTTCAATTTAACCCTTTTTCTCTTGGCTCTCCTCATATGTTCTTCCAAAACATGCAAATGGTCGCTATAACCCTTATGCGCGTGACCACTGGATGCCTTGAAATCCTCGTGGGTAAATGATACTTGTGATGTGTGTTGGGTTTTCCGTGAAGGGAAACTGTTTATCGCAGCACAATGTGGGTAAGTAGTTCCCGGAGTTATGTAACCAAGGTTTGTTGAACCAATAGGAATATCAACCACAACTGCCGTTAGCGGTTGCACACAAAATAACAAACAACTTGCACCCAACACAGGAAAGAGGGTTGTCAATCCTCTTGTTCTTGTTATTTGCAAGGGAGTGACGTGTGTAGATAATTCTAGATAGCAAGATACAATAAAAAAAATAGCCTCAAGGTATTGAAGGTTAAATATATATGTTGTGAAACTATGCGGGGGGCATAGTTTTCCCTAATGGCATCTCTCATGAAAAATAGCATACAATGGGTAGAAAAATTACTGTTGGGTCATTTACAGAAAATCAGATAGTTATGCGATATTCACGGAAATTATAATGTGTATATAGGCATCACGTCCATAAAAAAATAGGTCGACTCCTTCGTGTACCTATTACTATCACTCCACTCATTGGCTGCTATCCAGCATGCTAATACGTCTCCGTCGTATGATTTGAATGGTCTCTTTTCCGAACTCTTTTGCCCTTGTTTCGGACTCTAATTTTCATGATTTCAATGGAACTAACCCGGACTGACGCTGTTTTCAGCAGAGTTGCCATGGTGTTGTTTTTGTGCAGAAATAAAATTCTCGGAATGTCTTGAAAATTTACGGCGATTTTTTCTGGAATAAAAGAAAAATAACTGCGCAAAGATCCACCGGAGGAGGTGGACCCGTGGGCCACAAGCCCACAGGCCGCGACCACCCCCCTGGCCACGCCGTGAGGGCTTGTGGGGCCCACGTGGCTCCACCTCCTCCAAACTCAGCTCTATTTATTCCGTCTCGCCCGGAAAAAAATCAGACATAAGGTTTTATCGCGTTTTACTATACGGAGGCGCCGCCACCTCCTGTTCTTCATGTGGAGGGCAGATGTGGACTCCGTTTTGGGCTCCGGAGAGGGGAAATCATCGCCATCGCCATCATCAACCTTCCTCCATCGACAATTCCATGATGCTCTTCATCGTTCGTGAGTAATCTCATCGTAGGTTTGCTGGACGGAGATGAGTTGGATGAGTTCCATCATGTAATCGAGTTAGTTTTGACGAGGATTGATCCCTAGTATCCACTGTGTTCTAGATTGATGTTGCTACTACTTGGCTATGCTTAATGCTTGTCACTAGGGCCCGTGTGCCATGATTTCAAATCTGAACCTATTATGTTGTCGCCAATATATGTGTGTTTTAGATCCTATCTTGCAAGTTGTAGTCACCTACTATGTGTTATGACCCGGCAACCCCGGAGTGAAAATAGCCGGAACCACTCCCGGAGATGAACATAGTATGAGGAGTTCATGTATTCACCACGTGTTAATGCGTTGGTCCGATTCTTTCTTAAAAGGAGAACCTTAATATCCCGTAGTTTCCATTAGGACCTCGCTGCCATGGGAGACATGGACAATAGATGTCATGCAAGTTCTTTTCCCTAAGCACGTATGACTACATACGGAATACATGCCTACATTAGATTGACGAACGGGAGCTAGTTACATATCTCTTCGTGTTATAGTTGTTACATGATGAATCACATCCGTCATACTCATCCATCACCGATCCACTGCCTATGAGTCTTTTACCACTAGTCCTTGCTACGTTACTTTGTCTAGGCTTGTCCCTTGCTACAAAAGGGATTGGTCCACTTTGCTACTATACTTGCTACTTTTGTTACTTTGCTACTGATACTTTTCTTGCAGACACTAATCTTTGAGGTTTGGTCAATCTGACAAACTCAGCTGCTAATACTTGAGAATATTATTTTGCTTCCCCTTGAGTCAAATCAATAAATTTGGGTTGAATACTCTACCCTCGAAAACTGTTGAGATCCCCTACACTTGTGGGTTATCAAGACCTTTTTCAAGCGTCGTTGCCAGGGACGACAAGTCAAGAATATTCTCCCGTCAACGTGGTTTTATGGTGTCGTTGCCGGGGAAGCACGCTATATTCTTTGAGTCACTTGGGATTGACGTCTGCTGGTCACTATGAGGAATCCGAAAGATCCAAGAACTAAAATCTTGCCTTCCACTACGAGGAGAGGTAAGGAACTGCCATCTAGCTCTGCACTTGATGCACCTTCAGTTTTGAGTAAGTTTGCAACTTCGCCTCCTGCTAGAAATCTTGATATGTCGCCTGTGGTTGACGATGCTACTTCTGCTGCGCATGATGCTTATGATGATGCTATGCTTGATAGTATGCCTGATGATGCTATGCTTGATACTATGCCTGATGATGCTATGCTTGATACTATGCTTGATGATGCTATGCTTGATACTATGCCTGATGATGCTATGCCTTATACTGCTTTGCCACTAGGTGCCCTTGATGCACAAATTGCTAGAGTTGTTGCTAGACGTTACGATACTTCTGAAACTGCTCATACTGTCGAAGTAGAACCTGCTACTATGCCTGAATTGCCTGTTATGCCTGATACGCGCTATGTTATGGAGGGAGAGATAGCTGAGGATTTTCTTGCGTGTAAGGATAGATATGATGTTGAGAAATTACTGCGCAAGTGGAAAGAAAAATCTCTGAACGCTAGGATGATATACGACCCCAAGTTTGCCACTTCGCCTATCTTCGTGACCGATAAGGATTATGAATTCTCTGTCGACCCTGAGTCACTCTGGTCGAATCTGATCCTTTTCACGGTTATGAGTCTGAAACGGTTGTAGCCCATCTTACCAAACTGCACGATATAGCCACCCTATTCACGAGTGAGGAAAAGATCCGCCACTACTACATGCTTAAGGTGTTTCCTTTCTCGCTAAAGGATGATGCTAAGACGTGGTTCACTTCTCTTGCTCCTGGTTGTGTGCGTAGCCCCTAGGATATAGTCTACTACTTCTCTAAAAAATATTTCCCTGCCCATAAGAAGCAAGCTGCCTTGCAGGAAATATACAACATTCCTCAAGCTGAAGAAGAGAGTCTCCCACGAGCTTGGGGGAGGCTTATCGAGCTGCTGAATGCTTTGCCTGATCACCCTCTTGAGAAGAATGAAATACTTGATATCTTCTATAATGGACTTGCCGATGCTTCTAAAGACCACCTATATAGTTGTGCTGGTTGTGTTTTTAGGGAACGAACTGTAGAACAAGCTGAGATTCTACTGAATAACATATTTCTCTTTTACTTCTTCTTCTCTTTCCCTTCTTCTACATAGCTTAGACTCATCCAAGAAAGACTAAATTGGCTAATTATCGTACAAAAGGACATAATTAGCTTAGTTAGCTCCAAAATGACCTATTTAATAAAAAATGACCTATAGTTAGCTAAGTTCTCTCCTAAATGACATAATAAGGCTTACGTAGCTGCAAGATGACCAATTCCCCCTAACTTAGGTATTAAATGGCCTATAATTAGCCTAGCTAGATCCAAAATGGCTTAATAAGCATAGTTTGTTCCGGAATGACCTATTTTACCCAAGTTAGCTCAGAAAAGACCTATAGTTAGCAAGGGTTCCACCTAAATGACATAATTAGCTTAGTTAGCTCCAAAATTGTCTATTTAATAAAACATGACCTATACTTAGCTAATTATCCTCGAAATGACATAATTAGCTCCAAAAGGACATTCTTAGCTAATTTAGGCCGAAGAAGGGAACAAAAGGAGAAGAAAGAGGAAAAATGAAAGGAAGGAAGAAGAAGAAGAAGAGAAGAAGAAGGAGGAGAAGGAGGAAGAAGAAGGAGAAGGAGAAGGAGGAGAGAAGCTCCTTCTCCTTCTTCTACTCCTTTTCTTCTTCTTGTCCTTCTTCTTTTCTTGTTCTTCTCCTTCTCCTCCTCCTTCTCCTCCTCCATCTTATTCTTCTTCTTCTTTTTCTTCTCCTTATTCTTCTCTTCTTGCTTCTTCTCTTCTTCCTTCTTCCCTTTTTTCTTCTACGTAGGTTATTTTCCCCAACAAAGACATACTTAGATAATTATCTTCCAAAATGACTTAATTAGCATAGTTAGGTAAAAACATCATAAGAACCTTGGTTAGCTCATTAAAATGACTAATTTAGCTCCAAAATGACATAATAAGGTCAAAATGGATTAATAACCATAGTTGGCTACAAAATGACATATTTTTATCAAAGTTAGCTCTAGAATGACCTATACTTAGCTAAGTTCTCTCCTAAATGACATAATAAGGCTATGTAGCTCCAAGATGACCTATTCCACCTAATTTAGCTATTAAATGGCCTATACTTAGCTAATTTCTCTCCGAAATAACCTATATATACTTCTTCATCTGGTATTATACTTCTAACTTTCTTATTTGTTATTTTGCAGATTACATTCACTTCACGGGAAGCTTGTATTGAAACTATTGTAGTATATGGATATATATGAAACTTTGTATGCATGTGGATGAAACTGGTGTAATATATGGTTTGGTACGGATGCAACTTGCATAATATGTATGCACTATGGATGAAAGTTATTTTAATATGGTTATGAGTACGGAAAGAAATTTATTATGTCAAATATATATACATATCTTGATTATTGTTAAAAATGCGGGATATAATAAGAAATAAATTAAAAAGGGGCTGGTTCCCCCCTTGGCCGTTTGCCCCCACATGGCAAAGGGGTGATGGCAGACGGCAAAGGGGAAGAGAGGGGGGCTGGTTCCCCCCTTTGCCATCTGCCCCCACATGGCAAAGGTGGGATGGCACACAGCAAAGAGGGGAGAGAGAGGGGGCTGCTTCCCCCCTTTGTCGTCTGCCCCCACATGGCAAAGGGGGGAACCAGCCCCCACTCTCTCCCCTCTTTGCCGTCCGCCCCCACATGGCAAAGGGGGGATGGCAGACGGCAAAGAGAGGAGGCCTTCCGTTAACACTTAACGAGGCCGTTGGAGTATGTGTCGTCCCATTTAATTTGCCGTGTGCCCCCTCATGGCAAAGATTCTTTGTCGTCCGCTTTAAAAAAACATACGACAAAGAACTTCTTCACCGGATTTTTTCTTGTCGTCTACTTTGCCGTCTGCTGACCGACGGCAAAGCCTTTGCCGTCAGTGGTTCCCCCCTTTGCCGTCCGCCATGGCAGACGGAAAATTTCTGAATTTCAGTAGTGACAATAGAGTTTCAATGATTATGTTAGCAGACTATTGGAACAGAATGCTCGTATGCTTAGTCATTTAAGTGCTTGTGTAGACAGAAATGTCAACGATCTTAAGCTTCTGAGTAAACATGCCTCTATGGTTACTACTCAGGTAGAACATGTACTTAAAGCTCAGAATGACTTGCTCAATGAGTTGAAGGACGATTCCGTTAGAGTCGTTACTAGAGGCGGTAGAATGACCCAAGAACCTTTGTATCCTGAGTGTCATCCGAAGAGAATTGAACAAGATTCTCAAGGAGTTAGCACTAAGGCACCTAGTCATCCTAGAAAGAAGAAGAAAGATGATAGGAACCTGCACGCTAGCAACCCTGTTGCTGCTACCCCTGAGCGTCCAAACGATGTCTCTCTCTCTGATGTTGAAACACAATCTGGTGATGAACATGAGCCTAATGATAATATCAATAGTGATGTTCACGAAGATGCTCAACCTAGCAACGAAAAGGATGCGGAGATTGAACCTAGGGTTGATCTTGATAACCCACAGCCTAAGAATAGAAGATACGATAAGAATGACTTCACTACTAGGAAGCATGATAAAGAAAGGGAACCATGGGTTCAGAAACCTATGCCCTTTCCTCCCAAACCATCCAAGAAAAAGGATGATGAGGATTTTGAGCGCTTCGTTGAAATGATCAGACCCGTCTTTCTGCAGATGCGTTTGATAGATATGCTCAAAATGTCTCTGTATGCTAAGTAGATGAAAGATATTGTGACTAATAAAAGGAGGATACTTGATCTTGAGATCTCCGCCATGCTTGCCAATTAAATCTTCAAGGGTGGAACTCCTAAGAAACTAGGTGATCCCGGTGTGCCCACAATACCTTGCTCCATTAAAGCAACTACGTTAGAACTGCGTTAAGCGACCTTGCAGCCGGTGTTAGTGTTATGCCTCTCTCTCTTTATCGTATACTTGAACTGGATAAGTTTACAACCACTGAAATCTCTCTGCAAACGGCCGACAAATCAACTGCTTTCCCGATCGGCATTTGCAAGGATGTGCCTGTTGTGGTTGCTAACGTCACTATCTTAACAGACTTTGTTATCTTGGATATTTCCGAGAATGATGCCATGTCTGTCATCCTCGGAAGACCCTTTTTAAACACTGCAGTTGCTGTTATAGATTGCGACAAAGGCACTGTCAACGGTAATAAGCATACGGTGCACTTTCCAAAGAAACAACATCGAGTACATTGCATCAATGCTATCGAAAAAACTTCATCGATTCTTAATGGGAGCTTTGAATGCCCTATTCCTCGTGTCAAGATGAAGTATGATTTTCTTGTTGGGGAGAAACACATCCCCATTGAGGGGACCTAGTGACTATTTGAAAATTCTCCGTTCTCTTTTTCCATTCGAAAAAGTTATGTCGAGGGGATTTCATTAACCCCATTGACGGATTTCTTTCGATGACCATGAGATGGATGAATCGAGGAGTCACAAACCTCTGTTCCAAGCTTTCACTTTAGGTTGATTAGAATAAAAATGATAGATTTAGTTTAGTTTTCCCCGTTTTCTGTTTTAGCGTCCGGTAGAAAAGTACCCCGAAAATAAAAGTTCTCCGAACGTCCTAAAAATCAAGTATGATTTTTTCTGGAATTTTTGAAAAATACTGAGATTAAGAGCTTGTCTTGGGGCCACACCAGTGGGCCACAAGCCCTAGGGGCGCGGGCACCCCCCTGGCCGCGCAACCCAGGCTTGTGGGGCCCACAGGCACCCCCTCCACTCATTCTTGCTCTCATCTGGTTCTCCTACTTCCAGAAAAAATCGTTTCGCAGCTCAAACCCGTGTTCTTGCTCCACTTGCTGGGATTTTCGATCTCTTTGCTCAAATCACCGTTCTGCGAACTGTTTTGGGTAAATTACTCCTTGGTAAGTGACTCCTCCATTGGTCCAATTAGTTTTTGCACTAGTGCCTTATACTCCGCGTATTTTTGCTGTCATGGTGACCATGTTCTTGAGCTTTGCATGCTGATTCTAGCTGGTCCCAAGTAGTTTTGATGCGTAATATAGCCTCTAGGAACTTGTGGGAGTAGTTGCTACGAGTTTAGTTGAACCTTGTTCACCCTTCCTTTGGGTCACTGAAAATTTCAGAAAAGGAAGATGTTCAGGAGAAACTTCCATGGTGGTTCCCCAAGCAAGAGAGGTCCCCATCTTGCAATTCGGGAGCCTGATCCTTACCAACCAAGGGACGCGCAGGTACAACCATGTGAATGGCCTTCTGATGAATTTATGATTCAGGCAGGTTTCAAAGATGAGTTTGATGCACTTGTTCACAACGTCGGACTCGAAGAATTCATCTCCGATAAATGTGAATAATATGTTGCTCTCACTGCCACTTTTGTTCGTAGATTCAAATTTTCAGCTGGCCGTGAGACATCGGTACTTTTTGATCTCTATGATAAATCGTATACCATGGGTTTAAAGGATTTCAATAGAATTTGCAAAATACTTATTTGGGGTAGCCTCAATGATCCTCCTAAATCTTCGGTTAGAGATTTTTGCTCTGGTATTACTGTTGGAGAAACTAGAGACATTACACAAGCTACCATGGGGAGTACTCATTTTCCTGCCTTGCATTACTTTGCCCTCTTCATAGGCATATGCATTAATTGCAACATTGAGCATTGTCACCTCTGCGCACCCGACCTTAGTATCCTTAAGAGCGCAGTGACGGGTGACAAAAGCTTCAACATGGGAGCAATTATAGTAAGGAGGCTGAATAAGAATGCTATTGAAGGGGATTTCTTTGGGGGGATCTATGCCACTGGCATAGCAAATTTTCTTGGAGTACCCATCCGCGAAGGAGATCCCCCGCTCCATACAACTTTCCTAGACCGCGTCGCTTTGACACGCTACCAGTTCCTTGAGAGGGATGATGAATCCCTCATATACCGTTTGATATTTAACTCGCAGCGTGTTTTCCATACTACACTTCCTACTCCTGCCTTCTTTGACTTTCACATAAAACGGAGTTATTACATAACCAGAGGAGAGGCAGAGGAGTATGAGAGGGAGGCAAAGGCTGCTCGTCTCCGTGAGGCAGCTATTCAGGCAGTGGCTGTAGCGCTCCCGTATAACCCCCATTATGATTTTGGGTTTCGCCAGGACCATCCTTGGGAGTAGACCAAGTTAGGCCAAAGGCCTAAGCTTGGGGGAGTACGTGTTCTCACCGACTTTACATTCTTGCTTATGCTTTCACTTTGATAGCCGGGGTTCACACTTTGCCACTATATCATCCATGTTAGTTTATTTTATTTTTCTTGTTTTCTTTTCGTGTGTCTCCCTAGTTTGAAAAAATCGCCAATATATGTGTGTTTTATATCCTATCTTGCAAGTTGTAGTCACCTACTATGTGTTATGACCCGGCAACCCCGGAGTGACAATAGCCGGAACCACTCCCGGAGATGACCATAGTATGAGGAGTTCATGTATTCACCACGTGTTAATGCGTTGGTCCGGTTCTTTATTAAAAGGAGATGGACAATAGATGTCATGCAAGTTCTTTTCCCTAAGCACGTATGACTACATACGGAATACATGCCTACATTAGATTGACGAACGGGAGCTAGTTATATATCTCTCCGTGTTATAGCTGTTACATGATGAATCACATCTGTCATACTCATCCATCATCAATCCACTGCCTACGAGTCTTTTACTACTGGTCCTTGCTATGTTACTTTGTCTAGGCTCGTCCCTTGCTATAAAAGGGATTGGGCCACTTTGCTACTACTCTTGCTACTACTGTTACTTTGCTACTGATACTTTGCTTGCAGACACTAATCTTTCAGGTGTGGTTGAATCTGACAAACTTAGCTGCTAATACTTGAGATTATTCTTTTGCTTCCCCTTGAGTTGAATCTATAAATTTGGGTTTGATACTCTACCCTCGAAAACTGTTGCGATCCCCTACACTTGTGGGTTATCACATGCATCTAGGGTATTAAGTAAAATAAAGTAAAATGCATGGAGAACAATGACATGATGTAGACAAAGTAAACTCAAGCAATATGAGTAAACACCACTATTTTATCCTTACTGGCATCAACATGAAGACGCATCCTGTCCCCTTCTGTCACTGGGATTTATAAATTCGCCATGTTCAACCAATTACGACGCACCTCTCTATACGAAGAAATATCAATCTAGCTGGCCCAACTAATTCAAAATATCAAAGAGAATTATGAAGATATCATAATAATGCACATAACAATCTTATAAGTATTCATAGGAGAATTAATTATTTATTATGAATAATCTGAACATAAACCCATAATTCATCGGATCCCAAGAAACACTACTCACAAAAGGAATTACATCATGTGGACCAGTTGCGATAATAATTGCATTGCAGATCAACAGAGAGAGATTGCCATCTAGGTACTGTCTATGGACACATAGGTCTATGGTGAACTATTCACACATCATCGTAAGGACAACAAGGTCAATGAAGAGGCCCTCCATGACCAATCTACTCTCCGGTAGGTTGCCGAAACGGAGCTCCAGATAGCCTCCCATTGGAATAGAGCCTTGTGGTGGCATAAAAAAAATTTCGAGACTCCTTCCCATGTTTTTATGGTATAAGAGAATCTATAAGACCCAGAACGGAGTTAGTAGGGCCTCAAGGGGCCCACAAGCCACCAAGGCACCCCCAGGCCACGTCGGGTTGGCTTGTGGGTCCCTCGTGTGGCCCCGAGCCTTTGTCCGATAGTTGTTGCTCTTCTTTCGGTCTAGAAAACCTGAACCAGAAAGTTTTAGGTCAATTGGACTTGGTTTGGTGTAGAAAACCTAAAAAGTGAAACTCATACAGAAAAGAACAAGTGGAACTTGGCACTAGATCAATAGGTAAGTGCTCAAAAATAATATAAATTTGTAAATAAATACCCCAAACGTATTCTAGAATTATAATATATCAGCATGGAACAATAAAAAATTATAGATACATTGGAGATTTATATGTAAATTGAAAGGAAGTGCCCTTCCCAAACGATCACCCACATATAGGAAGACAAGGTTGGCAATGCTACGACAAGACTGCAGCAAAAGAATATACCTTCTCGAGGAATGAGGACATCAAGACTCGGAAGATGGTGATACCCTTAGCATGAAAGAGGTTCTCTTCATCCCTTGCTCTTGGTGTCGATATTGTGATCAACATAACCAACAGGTTGGAAATCTATCATCCCTTGTCAATGTCCTTGCATAAAGTATCATCCACTCGGAACTCTCGGTGCATTGGAAGACAAGAAGTCATTTGACAGGATTACAAGTGTAACACCCAAGAAGAGATCCTATCTTTATTTTGGCGCGAGGGCCTCGACAGGGATAGAAACACATCTCGTTGTTTCGGAAGAATGGATATCATTACAAGTACATCTACTGAAAAGATGAGTATAAGGAGTCGGCTTACACTCGCCACAAGCTACATCAAGATCACATCAACACAACAATATATAGTCATCATGTGGAATAGCAGGGTCCGACTACGGACGAAAAGAAACAATAAAAGAATGAAGTCCATCCTTGCTACCCCAAGCTGCCGACGTAGAACCCATCCTAGATTGATGAAGAAGAAGAATAAGAAGAAACACTAAATGGAACAATCATCGCGCTCACGTCAAAGTAACTCTTTACCTGTACGTGCAACTAGTGTTGTAGTAATCTGTGACCCATAGGGACTTGGCCATTTCATTTGCAAAGGTGTCAAGACAAGCAAAGCTTAATGGGTGAGTTATGGTTAAGTGGCGAGGCTGCAGCAAAAGACTAAGCATTTATTTGAGGTGACTAACTTACGAGTACAAGAATATATGTGTGTTTTAGATCCTATCTTGCAAGTTGTAGTCACCTACTATGTGTTATCACCCGGCAACCCCGGAGTGACAATAGCCGGAACCAATCCTGGAGATGACCATAGTATGAGGAGTTCATGTATTCACCACGTGTTAATGCGTTGGTCCGGTTCTTTATTAAAAGGAGATGGACAATAGATGTCATGCAAGTTCTTTTCCCTAAGCACGTATGACTACATACGGAATACATGCCTACATTAGATTGACGAACGGGAGCTAGTTATATATCTCTCCGTGTTATAGCTGTTACATGATGAATCACATCTGTCATACTCATCCATCACCAATCCACTGCCTACGAGTCTTTTACTACTGGTCCTTGCTATGTTACTTTGTCTAGGCTCGTCCCTTGCTATAAAAGGGATTGGGCCCCTTTGCTACTACTCTTGCTACTGCTGTTACTTTGCTACTGATACTTTGCTTGCAGACACTAATCTTTTAGGTGTGGTTGAATCTGACAAACTTAGCTGCTAATACTTGAGATTATTCTTTCGCTTCCCCTTGAGTCGAATCTATAAATTTGGGTTTGATACTCTACCCTCGAAAACTTTTGTGATCCCCTACACTTGTGGGTTATCACATGCATCTAGGGTATTAAGTAAAATAAAGTAAAGTGCATGGAGAACAATGACATGATGTAGACAAAGTAAACTCAAGCAATATGAATAAACACCACTATTTTATCCTTAGTGGCATCAACATGAAGACGCATTCTGTCCCCTTCTGTCACTGGGATTTATAAATTCGCCATGTTCAACCAATTACGACGCACCTCTCTATACGAAGAAATATCAATCTAGTTGGCCCAACTAATTCAAAATATCAAAGAGAATTATGAAGATATCATAATAATGCACATAAGAATCTTATAAGTATTCATAGGAGAATCAAATATTTATCATGAATAATCTGAACATAAACCCAGAATTCATCGGATCCCAAGAAACACTACTCACAAAAGGAATTACATCATGTGGACCAGTTGCGATAATAATTTCATTCCAGATCAACAGAGAGAGATTGCCATCTAGGTACTGTCTATGGACACATAGGTCTATGGTGAACTATTCACACATCATCGTAAGGACAACAAGGTCGATGAAGAGGCCCTCCATGACCAATCTACTCTCCGGCAGGGTGCCGTAACGGAGCTCCACATAGCCTCCCATTGGAATAGAGCCTTGTGGTGGCATAAAAAAATTTCGAGACTCCTTCCCATGTTTCTATGGTATAAGAGAATCTATAAGACCCAGAACGGAGTTAGTTGGGCCTCAAGGGGCCCACAAGCCACCAAGGCACCCCCAGGCCACGTCGGGTTGGCTTGTGGGTCCCTCGTGTGGCCCCGAGCCTTTGTCCGATAGTTGTTGCTCTTCTTTCGGTCTAGAAAACCTAAACCAGAAAGTTTGAGGTCAATTGGACTTGGTTTGGTATGGAAAACCTGAAAAGTGAAAAACATGCAGAAAAGAACAAGTGGAACTTGGCACTAGATCAATAGGTAAGTGCTCAAAAATAATATAAATTTGTAAATAAATACCCCAAACGTATTCTAGAATTATAATATATCAGCATGGAACAATAAAAAATTATAGATACATTGGAGATTTATATGTAACTTGAAAGGAAGTGCCCGTCCCAAACGATCACCCACATATAGGAAGACAAGGTTGGCAATGCTACGACAAGACTGCAGCAAAAGAATATACCTTCTCGAGGAATGAGGACATCAAGACTCGGAAGATGGTGATACCCTTAGCATGAAAGAGGTTCTCTTCATCCCTTGCTCTTGGTGTCGATATTGTGATCAACATAACCAACAAGTTGGAAATCTATCATCCCTTGTCAATGTCCTTGCATAAAGTATCATCCACTCGGAACTCTCGGTGCATTGGAAGACAAGAAGTCATTTGACAGGATTACAAGTGTAACACCCAAGAAGAGATCCTATCTTTATTTTGGCGCGAGGGCCTCGACAGGGATAGAAACACATCTCGTTGTTTCGGAAGAATGGATATCATTACAAGTACATCTACTGAAAAGATGAGTATAAGGAGTCGGCTTACACTCGCCACAAGCTACATCAAGATCACATCAACACAACAATATATAGTCATCATGTGGAATAGCAGGGTGCGACTACGGACGAAAAGAAACAATAAAAGAATGAAGTCCATCCTTGCTACCCCAAGCTGCCAACGTAGAACCCATCCTAGATTGATGAAGAAGAAGAATAAGAAGAAACACTAAATGGAACAATCATCGCGCTCACGTCAAAGTAACTCTTTACCTGTACGTGCAACTAGTGTTGTAGTAATCTGTGACCCATAGGGACTTGGCCATTTCATTTCCAAAGGTATCAAGACAAGCAAAGCTTAATGGGTGAGTTATGGTTAAGTGGCGAGGCTGCAGCAAAAGACTAAGCATTTATTTGAGGTGGCTAACTTACGAGTACAAGAATATATGTGTGTTTTAGATCCTATCTTGCAAGTTGTAGTCACCTACTATGTGTTATCACCCGGCAACCCCGGAGTGACAATAGCCGGAACCAATCCTGGAGATGACCATAGTATGAGGAGTTCATGTATTCACCACGTGTTAATGCGTTGGTCCGGTTCTTTATTAAAAGGAGATGGACAATAGATGTCATGCAAGTTCTTTTCCCTAAGCACGTATGACTACATACGGAATACATGCCTACATTAGATTGACGAACGGGAGCTAGTTATATATCTCTCCGTGTTATAGCTGTTACATGATGAATCACATCTGTCATACTCATCCATCACCAATCCACTGCCTACGAGTCTTTTACTACTGGTCCTTGCTATGTTACTTTGTCTAGGCTCGTCCCTTGCTATAAAAGGGATTGGGCCCCTTTGCTACTACTCTTGCTACTGCTTTTACTTTTCTACTGATACTTTGCTTGCAGACACTAATCTTTTAGGTGTGGTTGAATCTGACAAACTTAGCTGCTAATACTTGAGATTATTCTTTCGCTTCCCCTTGAGTCGAATCTATAAATTTGGGTTTGATACTCTACCCTCGAAAACTTTTGTGATCCCCTACACTTGTGGGTTATCACATGCATCTAGGGTATTAAGTAAAATAAAGTAAAGTGCATGGAGAACAATGACATGATGTAGACAAAGTAAACTCAAGCAATATGAATAAACACCACTATTTTATCCTTAGTGGCATCAACATGAAGACGCATCCTGTCCCCTTCTGTCACTGGGATTTATAAATTCGCCATGTTCAACCAATTACGACGCACCTCTCTATACGAAGAAATATCAATCTAGTTGGCCCAACTAATTCAAAATATCAAAGAGAATTATGAAGATATCATAATAATGCACATAAGAATCTTATAAGTATTCATAGGAGAATCAAATATTTATCATGAATAATCTGAACATAAACCCAGAATTCATCGGATCCCAAGAAACACTACTCACAAAAGGAATTACATCATGTGGACCAGTTGCGATAATAATTTCATTCCAGATCAACAGAGAGAGATTGCCATCTAGGTACTGTCTATGGACACATAGGTCTATGGTGAACTATTCACACATCATCGTAAGGACAACAAGGTCGATGAAGAGGCCCTCCATGACCAATCTACTCTCCGGCAGGGTGCCGTAACGGAGCTCCACATAGCCTCCCATTGGAATAGAGCCTTGTGGTGGCATAAAAAAATTTCGAGACTCCTTCCCATGTTTCTATGGTATAAGAGAATCTATAAGACCCAGAACGGAGTTAGTTGGGCCTCAAGGGGCCCACAAGCCACCAAGGCACCCCCAGGCCACGTCGGGTTGGCTTGTGGGTCCCTCGTGTGGCCCCGAGCCTTTGTCCGATAGTTGTTGCTCTTCTTTCGGTCTAGAAAACCTAAACCAGAAAGTTTGAGGTCAATTGGACTTGGTTTGGTATGGCAAACCTGAAAAGTGAAAAACATGCAGAAAAGAACAAGTGGAACTTGGCACTAGATCAATAGGTAAGTGCTCAAAAATAATATAAATTTGTAAATAAATACCCCAAACGTATTCTAGAATTATAATATATCAGCATGGAACAATAAAAAATTATAGATACATTGGAGATTTATATGTAACTTGAAAGGAAGTGCCCTTCCCAAACGATCACCCACATATAGGAAGACAAGGTTGGCAATGCTACGACAAGACTGCAGCAAAAGAATATACCTTCTCGAGGAATGAGGACATCAAAACTCGGAAGATGGTGATACCCTTAGCATGAAAGAGGTTCTCTTCATCCCTTGCTCTTGGTGTCGATATTGTGATCGACATAACCAACAAGTTGGAAATCTATCATCCCTTGTCAATGTCCTTGCATAAAGTATCATCCACTCGGAACTCTCGGTGCATTGGAAGACAAGAAGTCATTTGACAGGATTACAAGTGTAACACCCAAGAAGAGATCCTATCTTTATTTTGGCGCGAGGGCCTCGACAGGGATAGAAACACATCTCGTTGTTTCGGAAGAATGGATATCATTACAAGTACATCTACTGAAAAGATGAGTATAAGGAGTCGGCTTACACTCGCCACAAGCTACATCAAGATCACATCAACACAACAATATATAGTCATCATGTGGAATAGCAGGGTCCGACTACGGACGAAAAGAAACAATAAAAGAATGAAGTCCATCCTTGCTACCCCAAGCTGCCAACGTAGAACCCATCCTAGATTGATGAAGAAGAAGAATAAGAAGAAACACTAAATGGAACAATCATCGCGCTCACGTCAAAGTAACTCTTTACCTGTACGTGCAACTAGTGTTGTAGTAATCTGTGACCCATAGGGACTTGGCCATTTCATTTCCAAAGGTATCAAGACAAGCAAAGCTTAATGGGTGAGTTATGGTTAAGTGGCGAGGCTGCAGCAAAAGACTAAGCATTTACTTGAGGTGGCTAACTTACGAGTACAAGAATATATGTGTGTTTTAGATCCTATCTTGCAAGTTGTAGTCACCTACTATGTGTTATCACCCGGCAACCCCGGAGTGACAATAGCCGGAACCAATCCTGGAGATGACCATAGTATGAGGAGTTCATGTATTCACCACGTGTTAATGCGTTGGTCCGGTTCTTTATTAAAAGGAGATGGACAATAGATGTCATGCAAGTTCTTTTCCCTAAGCACGTATGACTACATACGGAATACATGCCTACATTAGATTGACGAACGGGAGCTAGTTATATATCTCTCCGTGTTATAGCTGTTACATGATGAATCACATCTGTCATACTCATCCATCACCAATCCACTGCCTACGAGTCTTTTACTACTGGTCCTTGCTATGTTACTTTGTCTAGGCTCGTCCCTTGCTATAAAAGGGATTGGGCCCCTTTGCTACTACTCTTGCTACTGCTGTTACTTTGCTACTGATAATTTGCTTGCAAACACTAATCTTTTAGGTGTGGTTGAATCTGACAAACTTAGCTGCTAATACTTGAGATTATTCTTTCGCTTCCCCTTGAGTCGAATCTATAAATTTGGGTTTGATACTCTACCCTCGAAAACTGTTGCGATCCCCTACACTTGTGGGTTATCACATGCATCTAGGGTATTAAGTAAAATAAAGTAAAATGCATGGAGAACAATGACATGATGTAGACAAAGTAAACTCAGGCAATATGAATAAACACCACTATTTTATCCTTAGTGGCATCAACATGAAGACGCATCCTGTCCCCTTCTGTCACTGGGATTTATAAATTCGCCATGTTCAACCAATTACGACGCACCTCTCTATACGAAGAAATATCAATCTAGTTGGCCCAACTAATTCAAAATATCAAAGAGAATTATGAAGATATCATAATAATGCACATAAGAATTTTATAAGTATTCATAGGAGAATCAAATATTTATCATGAATAATCTGAACATAAACCCAGAATTCATCGGATCCCAAGAAACACTACTCACAAAAGGAATTACATCATGTGGACCAGTTGATATAATAATTGCATTGCAGATCAACAGAGAGAGATTGCCATCTAGGTACTGTCTATGGACACATAGGTCTATGGTGAACTATTCACACATCATCGTAAGGACAACAACGTCGATGAAGAGGCCCTCCATGACCAATCTACTCTCCGGCAGGGTGCCGGAACGGAGCTCCACATAGCCTCCCATTGGAATAGAGCCTTGTGGTGGCATAACAAAATTCGAGACTCCTTCCCATGTTTCTATGGTATAGGAGAATCTATAAGACCCAGAACGGAGTTAGTAGGGCCTCAAGGGGCCCACAAGCCACCAAGGCACCCCCAGGCCACGGTGGGTTGGCTTGTGGGTCCCTCGTGTGGCCCCAAGCCTTTGTCCGATAGTTGTTGCTCTTCTTACGGTCTAGAAAACCTGAACCAGAAAGTTTTAGGTCAATTGGACTTGGTTTGGTATAGAAAACCTGAAAAGTGAAAAACATGCAGAAAAGAACAAGTGGAACTTGGCACTAGATCAATAGGTAAGTGCTCAAAAATAATATAAATTTGTAAATAAATACCTCAAACGTATTCTAGAATTATAATATATCAGCATGGAACAATAAAAAATTATAGATACATTGGAGATTTATATGTAACTTGAAAGGAAGTGCCCTTCCCAAACGATCACCCACATATAGGAAGACAAGGTTGGCAATGCTACGACAAGACTGCACCAAAAGAATATACCTTCTCGAGGAATGAGTACATCAAGACTCGGAAGATGGTGATACCCTTAGCATGAAAGAGGTTCTCTTCATCCCTCTCTCTTGGTGTCGATATTGTGATCGACATAACCAACAGGTTGGAAATCTATCATCCCTTGTCAATGTCCTTGCATAAAGCATCATCCACTCGGATCTCTCGATGCATTGGAAGAGAAGAAGTCATTTTACAGGATTACAAGTGTAACACCCAAGAAGAGATCCTATCTTTATTTTGGCGCGAGGGCCTCGACAGGGATAGAAACACTTCTCATTGTTTCGCAAGAATGGATATCATTACAAGTACATCTACTGAAAAGATGAGTATAAGGAGTTGGCTTACAATCGCCACAAGCTACATCAAGATCACATCAATACAACAATATATAGTCATCATGTAGAA
The DNA here is from genome assembly GCF_904849725.1 of Hordeum vulgare subsp. vulgare. Classification (NCBI taxonomy): domain Eukaryota; kingdom Viridiplantae; phylum Streptophyta; class Magnoliopsida; order Poales; family Poaceae; genus Hordeum; species Hordeum vulgare. The sequence goes on along the minus strand of NC_058521.1, from coordinate 244,751,327 downwards.
TAGCAGGGTCCGACTACGGACGAAAAGAAACAATAAAAGAATGAAGTCCATCCTTGCTACCGCAAGATGCCGACGTAGAACCCATCCTAGATTGATGAAGAAGAAGAATAAGAAGAAACACCAAATGGAACAATCATCGCGCTCACGTCAAAGTAACTCTTTACCTGTACGTGCAACTAGTGTTGTAGTAATCTGTGAGCCATAGGGACTTGGCCATTTCATTTCCAAAGGTATCAAGACAAGCAAAGCTTAATGGGTGAGTTATGGTTAAGTGGCGAGGCTGCAGCAAAAGACTAAGCATTTATTTGAGGTGGCTAACTTACGAGTACAAGAATATATGTGTGTTTTAGATCCTATCTTGCAAGTTGTAGTCACCTACTATGTGTTATGACCCGGCAACCCCGGAGTGACAATAGCCGGAACCACTCCCGGAGATGACCATAGTATGAGGAGTTCATGTATTCACCATGTGTTAATGCGTTGGTCCAGTTCTTTATTAAAAGGAGATGGACAATAGATGTCATGCAAGTTCTTTTCCCTAAGCACGTATGACTACATACGGAATACATGCCTACATTAGATTGACGAACGGGAGCTAGTTATATATCTCTCCGTGTTATAGCTATTACATGATGAATCACATCTATCATACTCATCCATCACCAATCCACTGCGTATGAGTCTTTTAGTACTGGTCCTTGCTATGTTACTTTGTCTAGGCTCGTCCCTTGCTATAAAAGGGATTGGGCCCCTTTGCTACTACTCTTGCTACTGCTGTTACTTTGCTACTGATACTTTGCTTGCAGACACTAATCTTTTAGGTGTGGTTGAATCTGACAAACTTAGCTGCTAATACTTGAGATTATTCTTTCGCTTCCCCTTGAGTCGAATCTATAAATTTGGGTTTGATACTCTACCCTCGAAAACTGTTGCGATCCCCTACACTTGTGGGTTATCACATGCATCTAGGGTATTAAGTAAAATAAAGTAAAATGCATGGAGAACAATGACATGATGTAGACAAAGTAAACTCAAGCAATATGAATAAACACCACTATTTTATCCTTAGTGGCATCAACATGAAGACGCATCCTGTCCCCTTCTGTCACTGGGATTTATAAATTCGCCATGTTCAACCAATTACGACGCACCTCTCTATACGAAGAAATATCAATCTAGTTGGCCCAACGAATTCAAAATATCAAAGAGAATTATGAAGATATCATAATAATGCACATAAGAATCTTATAAGTATTCATAGGAGAATCAAATATTTATCATGAATAATCTGAACATAAACCCAGAATTCATCGGATCCCAAGAAACACTACTCACAAAAGGAATTACATCATGTGGACCAGTTGCGATAATAATTGTATTGCAGATCAACAGAGAGAGATTGCCATCTAGGTAATGTCTATGGACACATAGGTCTATGGTGAACTATTCACACATCATCGTAAGGACAACAAGGTCGATGAAGAGGCCCTCCATGACCAATCTACTCTCCGGCAGGGTGCCGGAACGGAGCTCCACATAGCCTCCCATTGGAATAGAGCCTTGTGGTGGCATAAAAAAAATTTCGAGACTCCTTCCCATGTTTCTATGGTATAAGAGAATCTATAAGACCCAGAACGGAGTTAGTAGGGCCTCAAGGGGCCCAGAAGCCACCAAGGCACCCCCAGGCCACGTCGGGTTGGCTTGTGGGTCCCTCGTGTGGCCCCGAGCCTTTGTCCGATAGTTGTTGCTCTTTTTTCGGTCTAGAAAACCTGAACATCAAAGTTTTAGGTCAATTGGACTTGGTTTGGTATAGAAAACCTGAAAAGTGAAAAACATGCAGAAAAGAACAAGTGGAACTTGGCACTAGATCAATAGGTAAGTGCTCAAAAATAATATAAATTTGTAAATAAATACCCCAAACGTATTCTAGAATTATAATATATCAGCATGGAACAATAAAAAATTATAGATACATTGGAGATTTATATGTAACTTGAAAGGAAGTGCCCTTCCCAAACGATCACCCACATATAGGAAGACAAGGTTGGCAATGCTACGACAAGACTGCACCAAAAGAATATACCTTCTCGAGGAATGAGGACATCAAGAATCGGAAGATGGTGATACCATTAGCATGAAAGAGGTTCTCTTCATCCCTCGCTCTTGGTGTCGATATTGTGATCGACATAACCAACAGGTTGGAAATCTATCATCCCTTGTCAATGTCCTTGCATAAAGTATCATCCACTCGGAACTCTCGACGCTTTGGAAGACAAGAAGTCATTTGACAGGATTACAAGTGTAACACCCAAGAAGAGATCCTATCTTTATTTTGGCGCGAGGGCCTCGACAGGGATAGAAACACATCTCGTTGCTTCGCAAGAATGGATATCATTACAAGTACATCTACTGAAAAGATGAGTATAAGGAGTCGGCTTACACTCGCCACAAGCTACATCAAGATCACATCAATACAACAATATATAGTCATCATGTAGAATAGCAGGGTCCGACTACGGACGAAAAGAAACAATAAAAGAATGAAGTCCATCCTTGCTACCCCAAGCTGCCGACGTAGAACCCATCCTAGATTGATGAAGAAGAAGAATAAGAAGAAACACCAAATGGAACAATCATCGCGCTCACGTCAAAGTAACTCTTTACCTGTACGTGCAACTAGTGTTGTAGTAATCTGTGAGCCATAGGGACTTGGTCATTTCATTTCCAAAGGTATCAAGACAAGCAAAGCTTAATGGGTGAGTTATGGTTAAGTGGCGAGGCTGCAGCAAAAGACTAAGCATTTATTTGAGGTGGCTAACTTACGAGTACAAGAATAAGAAGGGAAGGACCTATGCATAATGGACGTAAGATACTGATGATCAAATGAATGATCCTGAACACCTACTTAGGTCATACATAACCCCACCGTGTCCTCTTCCGGATACAAAACTCATGATAAGAGACAGTCACGGTACACGAGCAGTTGGCATATCATAATTAAGCTTACTTCAAGTTATCTAGAACCGGATGTTAAACAAAGTTTCCACGTTGCCACATAACTCGGGCACGGCTTTCCGAAAGATTTAACAATGCATGGGTGCTCCAACTAGTCCACCACAAATTACCACAATCCGCATAGAAAGCCTTGATCACGAAACTCGTGATCTCCTCGGATTCCTTAGTGGAAAACCTCAACTCTGAGATAGCCCAAAGCATCACCGGAATCCCAATGCACAAGATATTTCGTAAAAGGTAAAACTAATCCAGAAAGGCTGCCCGGCGTGCCGACACACCCGATAGGAGCCGCGTATCTCGTTCTCAGAGCACGACCGTATGGGCAAGACGTCGGGTTGCCTGAAACCCTGGGTGACTAGGGGGCGCCGGACATCGCCCAGTTTGTACCAACACTCAAGAGGAGCACTAGCCCGGGGTTGATTAATTACTCTGTGGGTGCCGGCGGGACCCTATGTTTTTTATTTTTTATTAGGAAAATGAAGTAAAAAGTTGGGCCTTGCAAGACCAGTTTTAATCTAAAACGAATTATCAAGCTGATCTCCATAACAACCCCAATCGTGTTAGGAGCGCTAAACTATGGAATATAACACCGGTAGACGAAACTAGGGCGGCAAATATGGAACAAAACACCTGGCTAGAAAGTCAAGCCTTCCAACTTTTACCAAGTATATAGGTGTATTATATTAAGTAGCGATTATATGGTGATATAACAAGGAACCCATGATATCACATGGAAGCAGGTGCACCTGTAACTAGCAATGCTATCCAATGGTTAAGGAAGCGGTAACATAGCCAATCAATGGTTTGCTAGGTTGTAGAAAGGTTGAAGGTGTTCATGGCAATGTTGGGAGGCTTATAAAACAGGTGGTAGGCATGAATCCATAGCTATAGAAACCAAACAACTAGCATGGCAATGATAGTAATGGTATCTAGGGAAATGGTCATATTGCTTGTGATCCTGCTTGGAAGAGGAACGAATCCACGAAGATGATGAATCGACACAGTCGAACAGATCCTCACATTTCGACACACTTGCAGAACTCTATCGAGACGAAGCAAACCGGAAACACGAACCAACACACGATAACACCACCACAAAAGCACGATATGATGCACAACCTAATATGATGCATGTCCATTTCAATATTGCAAGGCATGGCATGACAATTTACAACAATCAAAAACTACACATTAAGTGAAGCTTAATATGCAATGAGTAGCATATTGATGAAACTCCACATACAAACTATTTAGTTCACTCCCATTTAGGTACACAACAATTTTAAAATGTTGTTAACATGGAAAGAGGTGAAGCATGTGATCCTACATGACATGCTAGTTAGTTTATGTATATAGCTCATTGAAGAGAGCTACGGCTAAAAGATACGTGCAACACAGGATATTATGCCATGAATGCAACATGCATGCAAAGTTTAGGAAAACATGGGAAGAGGATATGAAGCATGTCGCCATGTGAACGAAAGGGAACCACGGCAGCAAAACAGAAACGATGCCACGACAACGTTCTGGTCCCATAACTCGATGAGGTATCGGTGCCAACAAATTTGGACCATGTATGTGTCATGCGAAGAATGATGGTGTGATCCCGGTTATCGGTTCCCACGTGTCGGGGACACGACAAAAGGGGGAGAATGTGCAAGTAACATGGCATCTACCAAACGGACAACAACACCTCTCATACAACAATGCATTCATCCACGAGTTTTTTCTCGGGGGTATACCTTTGAAGTGTGCCTCTCGGAGTGGTTTGTGTCGGAGCGGTGTAGATGTACAAGGTCGTCGTGGACGTAATTGAAGTTGTCGTTCCCGAGACGGAAGTTGAAGTAGTGGTACCCATGTCTTCGGCGACGATAGTCGTACACAGTTCCGTAGATATTTGGGGTCGTCGAGGACGTCGTGGAGGTAGTGGTACACGGAACGGTCTTCGAGGTTCCAAGTGCAGTCGAACTCAAGGTGTACTTGGACTTGACGGTCTTGGGTCTCCACGGTTTAGTCGCATTCGAGGACATGATGCTCAACGAAGAGGCCGAAAGAGGCAGATGGCCGAGGCGCAAGACATGGCACCGATCCATGCTGGCGAAGGATCGAGTCAACACTACACTGTATAGACCCAAAGGGATTGGGTCAACGCGGCACTAGGGAGGGCTCTATGCAATGCACGTGAGCTCGGCAAAGCTCTGGTGAGGCAAGCGAGGCAACTAGAGGTTGGGGCTGCTGCGGGGAAAGGCGGAGATGGCGGAAACGCGCAGATCTGACGATGGGAGGCCGGATGCCCTCGACCTCAAGGAGGAGGAGGAGGCTTGGAGGAACAGCGAACGATGGGGTTGGGTGATGAGGGCGGCGCCACAACGAGGCATCCGGCGACCAGGCTCGGCCGGAGGCAGCATGGCGTGGCACGGGGCTTCGGTGGCGTCAGGTGCTGCGGCCTGGGAAGGGGAGACCGATTGGGCTTGCGGTGGCAGCTGGGGGCTCTGGCGAGGACGGCGAGGGCTGTTGGCCTTCGGGGCTGGGGCGAGGAGGCGAGCAAGAAGGGGAGAGCTGCAACTGTGGGTCACTCGGGCACATGCGATGGGGGGAATTGGGAGGAGCTCGCTGGCGGAGCGGTTTGCGTGGGAGTTTGGATAGGTGGCGGCGCTAGGTAGGGATCGAGGGAGTTGGTCTAGGGTTAGGTCTAGGTTTGTTCAAAGTGGACTAGGGGTAGACTATATAGCGAGTGGTTACCTTTAGGAGCATCTGGACCCTCCGATTAAATAGGACAGTTCAAAATAACTAGGTTAAGGAGTCTAGTTCAAAAGCCGATGACGGTTTGGGGTAAAACGGGGTTGATCCGGATCCAACGGTCACGACCGCTCGGTTCGGGTCCCAGGAGGGTTTCGGGCTAGGTTATGGGTAGGGTTGGTGCATTTTACAGAGGGCTAGGCGGAGAAGAGAAGGAAAACAGGCAACCCGATGACAGAGTTTGAAACAACAAAAGACGCTCGACGATGGGCTGGCTATAGTGCCGCTTTAGGTTTAACGATTGGGTATCAAACGAACTCCGATTGCAATGAAATTTGGCAAGCGCCCTACCTACAATATAATAAGACCGCATGCGATGTCTCAACCCAATCCGAGAATATCTGATACAGAGTTAAAAAAACAATATTTTGTCAATGTCCCACGTGCCTGCATGTGTGGTTGGTCTTGAAACGGTCAACGACAAAAGGGAGAGAACCGACAAATAATAACGGATGCAAGTTTTGAAAACTAACGACAACGGAGTGCCGATGCAATGCAGATGATGCACATGATGCGATGATGAATGCGACAAACAAAAGAATCACAAGATGACAACGAAATAAAAGGGGAATCTTCTGGAGCATCGGTCTCACGCTGTTACAACTCCCCTACACTAACAAGAGATCTCACCCCGAGATCTAAGAATGAAAAGGGGAAGAGGAAGAGAAAGAGAAAAGGGTATATCTTAGTTGCTTCTTGACAAATGAATGAAACCAATGAATCTTGAAGGTTGCAAAGATATGAAGAATGACATGAGGAACAATCAAATATTCAAACAAAGTTTCAACAGCACTTCGGTAGGAAAGGGAGGGAAATTTTTTGATAAGATGAAAAGATCTTGAAGATTCACAACAACCCAACTAAATTGAATAAGCAAGGAGAGAATGTGATCTTCATAAGAAGAGATCATTGACTCAAAAGAGCAACATCACAATGCTTCTGGAATAAAGAAAAGAAACTAGATCATTGGGAAGAAAGAATGAAGAAGAGAATGACAACTACTATCAGAATTGAATTTGACAAGAAGCCTTGCAAGAAGAATTGAATGGAGTTGTTCGAAAACCAACAACGAAAAGCACAAGCTTGTAGTGGACTTATGAAAACCATCTCAACAATGAGGTGACAACCGGCCACAATTGGAAAACAATGATTCATAGGGAGCAACAAGATACGAAAACTTCTTACACCAAGAGGAAACATTGAAAACTTGGATTAATGGCAACACCATAATAGCAACAGTCCTTCGAAAAAGCTTTATGTGAAGTCTAAACCAAGATAGCTCATTGAAGAAATCATGGGTTGAAATATCTCATGATTGAAGGAATTGGTGGGTTTAATGATCTCATTCTTGAAACAAATTCCCTTCAAGACTTCTCCACTAACAAGAATGCTATAACACCACCTCAAAGGATAAATGAGGGAGAATTGTACTTGGAATGCAAAACACACGATATTTGACCCTATCCAACAAGGATGTTGAAGAACACTTCGAGAAAGAATTGAAACCTTGATGAATCACAATGAAAAACCACTTGGAGAACACCGGGATGAAAGGATGATAAAAGAGTTGAATTTTGAAAAGAATAAGATTGAAGCCTTGCAAAGATCTAGATGGAGCCTCACCAAGAAAAAAACTTGAGAAAAAGTTGCAACCCCGGAAAAGAAAAGATGGACCACTTGGGATAAGAAATTGATATCATGAAGCACTCTGGGAGAAGAAATGAAATCACCTTGATGAACAAGTATAAGAATTATGTTATGCTCATCCTTCATCAAGTTAAATTGATGACAAGCAACAGATTTAGCATACTTATTATTCTTCTATAAAAAGATGGGGGAGAGATGGAGCACAAACTTGAAAAAAATCTTCAACGAAGCACCGGTAAGAATTGCAAATGAATGAGAATACCAAGAATGAATGGAGATTCATGAGAACGAAGGGATCATGGTACACCTAGAAGAAAACTTGAATGAGGCACCAGAGTAATTGAGAGACGAACGAAGAGACACCAAATGAGAAGAATTTGAGAGAAAAAGCTAAAAGCCAAGAACAAAGAAATTTTCTAAAATGATGTCCTTCGGAGGATCAAGAAATGAAAACAGCTCTGAAATTCACCGGATAGATATGGAAGGAATATCTCATGATCAAAAACAATTTAGAGGATAGCAAGAAGCTAAAATGACAAATCTTCAAAACAATGGACCAAGATTTAATGGAAACACTCTTTTGGTTTTCCAAGCTGAGAATGATGAGAAGGGAAACCACCAAAATTACCGAGACACTCCAGAATAATGAAGAATGGAAAGTTGAGCCAACGAAGGAAATAAATCTGAAGCGATCTTGAAGAAAGAATGAGACTGGTGGAATGCATACTCATGTCCCATTTGAAAAGATTTAGAGATATCCGACGAAGATTAGGAGAGCCAGGAAAGATCCTGGGAGAAACCTATGGGTTATGCACCCACTCGAAAGAAACCACCGTTGAAACAATTGATTAGAAAATTGAGATTGCACCGGTATAAATGAAACTAGATGAGGTGAGACCCTCGAAATAATTGAAAGTATTGGAAACAAGAAGCTCTGAGAGTTCTAGAACACTCCGGATATAACAGATAGAGATGAAAAACAAGAAAGACTTGATAATAATTTTCATCGGAAAAGAGAACAAGAATGAAAAATGATAAACTCGGAACTCGTGAGAATCTTCACAATGAATCACCGGATAAGAGAGAAAACAAAAAGATAGCGGAAGCAATAATGAAATGAAATACACTTGGATTATAATTAAATCATGAAGAAAAGGGGTGGGCGGGCGGGAAAACAAAGACAACTCGGGAGAGATGAGATGAACTCCGAAAAGAAATGAGAGATTGATCTCGCATATCTTGTAAAGCATAGAATTGACTTGAAGAGAAGCACACGAGATGAAAAGAATTGACATGAGGACTCCGGTTGAGAAGAATTGAAAAGACAACTTGATTGAGCAAAGGAATTTGCATTCCCATAAAAATATGAGAACACCTCTTGGAAAGTTATGAATTCACCACTTGACATCGAAGCAACTCGAATTACCTTACTCCAACAAAAAACGGATCAGGCTTACAAAACAAGCCGGAACAAATTCTGGACAGAGATTCCGTCTGATATTTTCGTGGATAGGATTGCACGGGCTCTATCCTATAGAAGCCATCATGTACAAGGTAGTGCACACAACATACGAAGCGACCCCAAGTCGTAGAAGGCTACAAGGAATCTTTAAGACACAACAAGAACCGTTGTAAGATGACCGTGAACAAATGAATCCACTAGATGGCGAACCCCAATCTCACATCATGCATCTGTTGGAATATTGTCCTATAAGTAATTACTTGAATTCCCACCTAAGAACTCCCGAAATTTTCTGGTCATACAATCGGGTCCACGGATACAAGGAGTAAAATCCATCACTTTACTCCTAGCTATAACACTACCCGTCCAGTGTATCACATCCGTCAACACATAACCAGAGATATTGGAAACACATAACCTTTTTGATCTTTGCAACTTTGGCCTGCGTGGCCTGCTGTTCTTCACACTTGGCTTCATTGATGAAAGTGGTCACCATGTGACTAATGCCAGGCGGAAGCTTCAAGTCATCAATAGGAGTGTTTGGGTCCTCATACCAGATATTGATGTAGTCAAGGAGGACTTTGGGGTCCATGGCCAGAGGAATAGCACTGCCTGATGCTTGAGCTACTCTTTCTTGCTTGTTTCTAATGATGGCTTGCAGGGTTTCATCATCATATTCATCACTTCCCTCTGACGCAGACGGGACTGTGATGATTTTGCTGGGGCTGGGCAGAGGTGCACGTTCAGCAGTTGCCAAAGTCTTCGCAGGAGGTGTTGAAGACTTTGTCTCTGAGCTGGTTGCAGCTGGGAGTGAGGAGCTGGAGCTGGCGGTCATAGGCTTCACGACTTGCTTCTGTACTGGTCTCTCTTGAGGCTTTGGAGGTGGAGCTGAGGATTTTGGTGCTGAGGAGATTGGTACTGAGGTTTTTGGCGCTGATGGTTTTGGTATTGAAGGTTTTGGTAATGAGGGTTTTGGTGCTGAGGGTTTTGTGACAGAAGCCTAAGCAGACTTCTCTTGAGGCTTTGGAGCCCTTGGCTTTGATGGCACAGACTGCATTTGAGGAATTTCTGAGCCTAAGGTTTCTGTAGCTGAGGAATTAGCAGCACCTGAGGCAGCAGCTGAGGATTCATTAAATTTCCTCACTGCAGCTTCTGTCTGCTTCTTGAGCTTGGCCAGATGCTTTTCTTTCTCATCTGGATAGTCATCAATGGTCATGAGACTTGAGGGATGTGCTACTTGATGATCCTCAAGTGGGGCCCTTCTGCCAGGAGGCTTCAAAGCGAATTTCTTCGCATATTTGGGAGTCACAAACCTGTCCTCCTTCCATTCCTTCCCCCATCGGCGTTCAATCTTCTGCAGCCGTATCTTTCTCTTGGCCATTGTCTCATTTTCATCAGGCGTGCAATAGTCCAAGTAAATGTCCTCAGGGATATCAGCAGGTGTGTTTTGCTCAAGTTTCTTTCCTCCCTTGTGTTTTCTGTCTTCCTCCATTTTCTTCAGTTGAGGATTTTGCTGATGATTTTGAACTCTTGAGGATTCTGATGAGCCTTGAAGAGTTTCTTCAAGAAACGCTGGAAATGAGTTAATGTGATGAGAACCGAGAGATTCATCAGTTGACATGTGTGTACCTATGAACAGAGTATGGTTGCGAGGAATTTGGTGAGGTCACATGCGTTCTCAGATTTGAAGAAAATGGAAAAGTTTGACAGTTTGAGGAATATAACCAGTGGTTGAGGAATTTGCCTAAGCATACTGTTCTTTGGTTCCAGAGTTTTACAGATCCGAAAATTCGCACAATTGAGTGCGCATCGTATCTTGAGGAAAAACAGATTTCACATAGAAGATGTAAAATTTTAGATCTAACTTGCTGTAAAAAGGGATATATTTACCCTGGAAGGTGCGCACGAAGAACACAGAAAGTTGTGTGTGGAGAGGCTCTTCGTTCGAGTGTCCAATGCACCCTAACTCGGCGACAGAGCACGTCTACGGCGGCGGCGGACGAAGATGGTCCGACTCCGGCGTGGTTCTGGCGACGAAGAAGTCGAGGCAGTGAAGCTCTTCCTCACCGGCGACGAGACTACCGGCGGTGGCGCTAGGGTTCGGTGGAGTGTGCTGTGGCAGGAGAGCGATGAGGCGAAGAAGAGGATGCCGAGGGGGATAAGGACATAATTATAGCCAAAACTTACTGTTTGCGCGAGAATGTCGGACCAACTAGCCCCTGCCTCTACGTCTCCGCAGGACACGTGTAGCTCCCGTACGATGCGGTGGAGATAGTGGAGATCGTGGTTATCAGATCGTGGGAAGTGGGGGTTCAGTTAATGTGCCTTTAAAGAAACAATTTTTGAAGATTTGAGGATTTTCGTTACAAAATCATCAGCTGACAAGGATGCAGTGAGGATTTTGAACAAAGTTTCAAGTAGAACGCATATGAGGAATTGAATAGACTGGATAAGTATAGCATAAAGGGAAAGTAGGGTCCGATCACATTCACTTAGCAGAAACATCAACTTGAAGAAATAGCAATAAGTGAATGCTGTTGAGGACTAGAAATCACAGTCTATCTAATCAGATCAAAGTCATCAAGTGTCTTTGGAGATTTTGTAATAAGTCATCACAATGAAGAACAACTGTTTTGAAGAAAAACGCATTGTGAGGAAATTGATCATTTGAAGAAAATAAACTTGAGGAATTTCACATTGGGCGGTGGCGTTACCCACTATATAAGAATGTTGATTACACACGCCGCGTACAATTTTCGTAGGGCCCTGGGAATCAATTTCTTCGTTAATTTCTTCACATTCAGAGTGACATTCTTCACCAGTTGAAGAAAATCGATTCATCATGTGTTGCACATCTAAGTCATCAACTTTGCATAAGTGTTAGGATGTGTGCATGTTTTTACAAAACATTTGTGGACTCTAAGATATTTAGCTCACACCGCAACTTGCAAAACCTTTTCTCATCCAAGGGCTTAGTGAATATATCTGCTAGTTGATCATCAATCTTCACATGGTCGATGAGGATATTGCCCTTGAGGACATGGTCCCGAAGAAAATGATGACGAATCTGGATGTGCTTGGTCTTCGAGTGCTGAACTGGGTTGTATGCAATCTTGATAGCACTCTCATTGTCACAGTAGAGAGGTACATTCTTCATGTTGATGCCGTAGTCCTTGAGGGTTTGCTTCATCCATAGCAATTGAGCACAGCAAGAACTAGCAGCAATGTACTCAGCTTCGGCAGTGGAGAGTGATACGCAGTTCTGCTTCTTTGAGGACCAGCAAACTAGTGATCTTCCGAGGAGCCAATCATAGAACGGTATACCTGCAGATCGAAATCTTTACCATTTTCATCCGTGCCGAGGTGGCCGTTGGTAGGCATCGGAGTCTTGCCACCTTTGCATTCGTGCATGTCGAATTTCCTTAGAACATCCTTGAGGTATTTCTCCTGTGATATGAAGATTCCATTGCTTTGTTGACGAATTTGAAGACCTAAGAAGAATTTCAGCTCCCGCATCATGGACATCTGATATTCTTCACTCATTATGTAGGCAAATTCATCACTGTATCTTTTGTCAGTACAGCCAAATATGATATCATCGACATATATTTGACATACAAACAACTCATTATCATAGGATTTTGTGAAAAGAGTTGGATCGAGTGAACCAGGTTTGAAGCCTTTCATCAGGAGGAATTCCTTCAATGTATCATACCATCCCCGAGGGGCTTGCTTGAGGCCATACAGAGCCTTTTTGAGTCTAAAGACTTTGTCTGGATTCTTTGGATCCTCAAAACCTGGAGGCTGAGCAACATATACTTCTTCCTCAAGCTTATCATTGAGGAATGCACTTTTCACATCCATTTGATATAAGGTGATGTTATGATGATTAGCATCAGCAAGTAGTATTCGAATAGCTTCAAGTCTAGCAACAGGTGCAAAAGTTTCATCGAAATCTATTCCTTCAACTTGGGTGTAGCCTTGGGCTACAAGTCGTGCCTTGTTCCTCATCACTTGACCGTCCTCATATTGCTTGTTTCAGAAAATCCACTTGGTGCCGATGATGTTGTGCTTGCGAGGATCTGGTCGTTTGACGAGCTCCCATACATCATTCAGCTTGAATTGAAGAAGTTCGTCTTGCATAGCTTGGATCCACTCCGATTCCAGAAAAGCCTCAGCAACTTTTGAGGGTTCTATGATGGATATAATGGAAAAGTGCCCAAAAGTTAACTAAGTCTGAAGCTTTTGAGCGAGTGAGAGGACCTGGCGCGTTGATGTCGTTGAGGATTTTGTCAAGTTCTACTTCGTTCGCAAAACTCGGATGAGCTGGTTGAGGATTTTGTCTGGGCTGAGGAATTGGTGCTCGTGCAATTTCCTCAGGAGCATATTCTTGGTTTTTATCAGCGATGGGAATCGATTCTTCACCAATTTCCTCAGTGGGGACAATGTCTTCAGTAGGCTTGAGCTTTATTGCTTCCTCAGGAGACAACTTATCTGGATCAGAAGGCAATTGCTCTCTTTGCGAGCCATTAGTTTCATCGAACCGCACATCTACAGTCTCAACAACTTTGTTGTGATAGTAGTTGAAGACTCTGTAAGTGTGCGAGTCCTTTCCATGACCGAGCATAAAACCTTCATGTGCGTTAGGTGCAAATTTTGAGCTATGGTGAGGATCTCTAATCCATCATTTTGCACCGAAGACTTTGAAATAACTTACATTGGGTTTCTTGTCAGTGAGGAGTTCATATGAGGTTTTTTGAGGAATTTGTGAAGATATACCCTCTTGATGATATGACATGCAGTGTTGATTGCTTCAGGCCAAAAGCGAAGAGGAGTCTGATATTCTTCAAGCATAGTTCTAGCCATTTGAACTAGAGTCATGTTCTTCCTTTCGACGACACCATTCTGCTGAGGAGTATAAGGAGCAGACAATTCGTGAGTAATACCAAGTTCATCAAGATAATCATCAAGACCAGTGTTTTTGAACTCGGTTCCATTATCACTCCTGATATGTTTGATCTTGATGCCAAAGTTCGTCGAGGCCCTTGAAGAAAATCGTTTGAAGATTTCCTACACTTCAGTTTTATACACTATGATATGCACCCAAGTATATCTGGAATAATTATCAACTATGACGAAGCCATATAAAGATGCTGCATTGGTTAGTGTGGCATAGTGAGTAGGTCCAAATAAATCCATATGAAGCAATTCAAAGGGACGTGTAGTGGTCATGATGGTTTTAGAGGGATGCTTGGATCTGGTCATTTTCGTAGATTTACAAGCACCGCAGAGATGATCCTTGAGGAATTTGACTGATTCGATGCCGATGACATGCTTCTTCTTCGCAAGTGTGTGCAAATTCCTCATGCCTGGATGACCTAGTCTTCGGTCCCACAGCCATCCTTCTGAGGTTTTTGCTAGTAAGCAAGTGGCTAGTTGAGGACCTGTAGAGAAATCAACAATGTACAAGTCCCCTCTTCTTACACCTTCGAAGACTTTGGATCTGTCAGATTCCATGATGACTACACATCTATACCTACCAAAGATGACAATCATATCAAGATCACAAAGCATCAAGACTGACATGAGGTTAAAACCAAGGGATTCAACAAGCATCACTTTGTCCATATGCCTATCCTTGGAAATAGCCACTTTGCCAAGTCCCAATACCTTGCTTTTACCTTTGTCAGCATATGTGATTTTCTTCAGAGGTGATGGAGTTAGTGGCATATTCATCAGTAAGCTTTTACCACCAGTCATGTGATGTGTGCAGCCACTATCAAGAACCCACTCAGTATTCTTGGGTTTGTCATCCTGTAGATGAATTAGTACAGCTTACCATCTCATAAGCTTCATATTTGAAGAATATGATACTAATTTCATTAGATCAGTAATTTCATCATAACAAAAATGTAAGGACGTGTGAAATATTTCTATTTCATCAATCATTAGCTTGCGTCCTATCAAGCATTTCTTCAGGTCTCCAGCAAATTCTTCAGATGATGATCTTCATCTGGAGACCTGACCTGCAGTAGTGATTAGTTCAATTTCTTCACCACCCACATTTGAAGGAGTGGCAAAGCGTTCATCATCCTGTGAGCACCATATGAGAAATGTGGCATTGAAGCCAATGCACTTCTCTTAAAAGTAGGGGGATTAAAGTACTCATATGAATATGCAGAGAACTGGTTTGAGGATTTATGAACATAATGATTTGAGGAGTAACTCTCATATTCATATTCCTTGTAGTTTCCCTGCATGTTAGAAGCATAAGCACGGGTACGAGCATAGTTTTGATCAGTTGAGGATTTTGATCCTCTTGAAGACTTTGGTCCTCCTGAGGAATTTGATCTGGGGTTCAGATTCTTCAGTGGTGGTGCCATGAGGACATACACCTGAAGATTTTCAAGACAACTTTTGTGAACCCAGATTTTCCTCAGAGGAGGGCCATTCCTGCAGTTAGTTCCGACATATCGAGCAAATACTTCACCAGATTGATTTTTGGACAGTTTATAGTTGGAATCAAATGACTCATCCGAGGAATAGGATAGTTCACATGAAAAGCCAGTTAGATTAGATGGATAAAAAGGAGGCCCAGTGGCAGCAACCCATGAGGTTTTGGGATACTGCTCAGGTTTCCAATAAGATCCATCAGCATTTAATTTCCTCTCAACGGCAATTCCTTCTTTCCTCAGGTTCCTATTCAAGATCTACTTTTTGAGCACATCACAAAGGGTTCGATGTCCTTTGAGGCTTTTGTACATGCCTGTCACATAGAATTCCTTCAACCTTGCATTTTCATTAGTAACATTTGTGTTTTCCTCAAGTGAGGAAATAGACACAACAGGTGCAGTTGAAGAATTTGTAGCAATGGTAGCATTTGATGATTCTGGTGAGGAATTAGCAGTTTCGCGTTCAATGCATTTAAGACATGGAGGAATAAATTCAACTTGACTAGCGTTGATCTATTGAGCTAGTAATGAATCATTTTCCATACGAAGATCATCATGAGACATCCTCAGCTTCTCAAGATCAAGCTTCCTTTGAAGAAATTCATAGGAAAGCTTCTCATGATCAGTGAGGAGTGCATCATAACGATCCTGTAGATTATCAAATCTAGACTGAAGACTTTTCATGTCATGAGTGAGGATTTGGGTAAGGTTCATTTCGTCATTCAACATATCATCACTTTTGTCTAGCAGTTTCTGAAGCTTTTCCAGAGCAGTTTGTTGTTTAGTGGCAATGATAGCAAGTTTACTGTAACTAGGTTTCTTATAATCATTAGGTTCACAGTCACTTGAATCAGAGGAGGAGGCATTATTTGGTACCTTCGAACCCTTTGCCATGAAGCAATAGGTTGGAGCGAAGTCATCAGCATAGTCATTAGTATGGATGGTGCAATTATTTTCTTCATGATTGAAGATTGACTTGCTCACGAAAGTGGTTGCTAGTGCAAGACTAGCCTGTCCAGATTCTGAGTCTTCTTCAGAACCTTCTTCTTCATCACCTTCCTCTGATTCTGCCTCGGAGTCCATTTGCTTGCCAATAAGTGCCCGAGCCTTTCTGAAACTAGTCTTCTTGTGTGATGAGGGCTTTGAAGATGAGGATTTTGAAGATTTCTTCTTCTTCTTCGAGTCATCAGAACTGTCATGCTTGTATTTCTTCTTCTTTGATTCCTTTCCCCAACGGGGATAATCAGCAATGTAATGACCTGAGTTCTTGCACTTGTGACAGGTTCGTGTCTTGTAGTCCTCAGATGAAGATTCTGATTTCCTCATGTCTCTTCTTGAAGATCTACCGAACTGGCCACGTCGTGTAAATCTCTGGAATTTTCTCACGAGCATTGCAAGCTCCTGTCCAAATTCTTCAAGGTCCAAATGCTTTCATCTGTGTCTTCTTCTTCAGATGAGGAAATTGCTCTTGCCTTCAGTGCACGTGGTCTGGAATAGCTTTGTCCATATAGATCTCTCTTTTCTTCTAGCTGGAATTCATGAGTATTTAGCCTTTCAAGTATATCAGCTGGATCCAGCATCTTGTAGTCTTGTCTTTCTTGAATCATCAGAACTAAAGTGTCAAATGAAGAATCCAAAGATCTCAGCAGTTTCTTCACAACTTCGTGATCAGTGATGTATCGAGCTCCTAGTGCTTGCAGTTCATTTGATATGTCAGTGAGGCGATCAAAGGTGTCTTGGCAGCTTTCAATGTCATGTCTCTTGAAGCGATTGAAGAGATTGCAAAGAATATCAACACGAGAGTCACGCTGGGTTGATACTCCTTCATTTACCTTGCACAGTCTCTCCCAGATCAGTGTTGCAGAGCCCAAAGCACTTACTCTTCCAAACTGGCCTGGGCTCAGATGGCCACAGATGATGTTCTTCGCTTGAGAATCGAGTTGCTTGAATTTCTTCACATCAGCCGCAGTGACACTGACAGAGATGATGGGGACACCATTTTCCACAATATACCAGAGATCATTATCAATAGCTTGTAGATGCATTTGCATTTTGTTCTTCCAGAAGGGAAAGTTCTTTCCTTCGTAGGTAGGACATGCTGCAGTCACCTTAAACATGCCTACAGTCGACATAACTAAAACTCCAGGTGGTTAAGCCAAAATCACACAGAACAAGGGAGTACCTTGCTCTGATACCAATTGAAAGTGCGTTATATCGACTAGACGGGGGGGGGGTGAATAGGAGATTTTTAGAATTTCATCACTGAGGAAATTCCTTTTGAGGAAATTCCTCACTGATGACTAACTTACAGCGGAAACAGTAAAGGATCAGACGTGCAAACGTTCACAACCGTAGTATTTCAGAGTGAAGAATGTGAAAACAGATTGCACAGTAAGCAGGCACGCAGAATACAGATGAGGATTAACTAATGTGAAGAATTTCGGGTTGAGGAAATTCAGAGAAAGTCTTCAGCAAATTCTTCAAACAGTCACAGTGAAAGTCATCAACACATAATACAGGGAAAGTAAAGAGTTGAGGAATTATATCCCTTTTCTCAGTGAAGACAGTCGTTGATGACCCAGTTCCAACTGCTGTGACAGTCGTACAACTGGTTTGGAGCGGCTTGGTATTGAAACCAAAGGACACCCAGTCCCGAGACACACAGTCCCTACCGTATTCTCCTTGAGCTAAGGACACACAGTCCTCGCCCAACACTCGTGGTAAGTCTTCAGGGCAAACTTCCAAACCCTCATAAACTTGGTCACTCAACGATCCACAATAAACTGCTGGAACCGTCTATACCATGATGCCTAACCGTCTGGAGGATGCACAGTCCTCAAAGGTAAAAGGCTCGAGTCCCACACAGGAACAACTTCTTCAGTGATGCTCAATCACTAGGTTTGGTTTGTGGTTTGGGTGGATGGTGTATTTCCTCACTGATGAATTACTCTCGAAGACTCTGAGGAATTTGGGTTGCTCTTATGACAAGTGTCCGTTTCTAACGGAGCAGCCAACCAGCTAGTGGTTGTGGGGTGGCTATTTATAGCCTGGGAGCATCCCGACATGATTTGACACTAATGCCCTTAAATAATATGACCGTTGGAGTGGATAAGACCAGTGACTTGGTGTGGTTATCGAAACGGTCGGAACCCTCAACTGTGAGAGTCCTCATGTCACTCATATTCCTCACTTGAGGCTTTTGATAGGATTAGGCTTGGGTTGAGCATCATGAGGAAATTCATTCCGTAGTGTAACTTCGACCCCCTTTAACAGTACGTCGTTCCTATTAGTCAAATGCGAAGAAAGTAAAACAGAAAGTGTAAATCTTCATGCTTCAAATTCTTCAGAATGATTTTCTTCAGGAACCACCGGACTTCTCAATATCAGTATCTTCATGAGGAATATCAATTTCATCGCAGATTCCTCGCGATTCATTTCTTCAGCTTCAGACCAAAATTTTCAACTAAAGACATATAATTTTAGGGGTCGATATTCTTCAAATATCTCAAACTCCTCAATGACTTATAGATCCTGTGTACACTCACAAACACATTAGATACTTAACCTATAAGTCTTCAAACCACCAAAATCACTAAGGGGCACTAGATGCACTTACACTTCTCTCTTTTTCTCTCATTTTTTTTTATTTTGGTGGGCTCTTTGGCCTCTTTTTTTTGGTGGGCTTCTTTGGCCTCTTTTATTTCCTCACATGGGACAATGCTCCATTAATGATGATCATCACACTTTCAACTCAAAACTTAGAGTAAGGATGACTCTATATGGAATGCCTTCGGTAGTGTACCGTGGCAATGATCTAGCATGGCATAGACATCAATGGAAACATCATGCTAGCTATCTTACGATCATGCAATGGCAATGTAGACGTGGTGGCACATGTCAAGCTCGTAGTTGCAGGGCAATATATCTCAGAATGACTTTGAAAAAGCCATCATAGGTAGGTATGGTGGCTCTTTTGAGGGAGGCTAATGGTGGGTTTTGTGCACCGGCGAAAGTTGCACGGCACTAAGAAGATAGTGATGGTGGAAGGTGAAAGTGCATCTAAACCGTGGACTCAACATTAGTCATGAATAACTCATATACTTGTTACAAAAGTTTTATTAGTAATCGAAACAAAGCATTCAATGCATAATCCTAGGGGAAGGGTTGGTAGGTATAAACCATCGCGCGATCCCGACCGCCACACAAAGGATGACAATATAGACTAATCATGCTCAGATTTCATTACATAGCGGGTCACCATACGTGCATGCTACGGGAATCACTAATTTCAACACAAGTATTTCTAGATCCACAACACCTTACTAGCATGACTTCAATATTACCATAACCACAACTCAAAACTAATTGAGATGAATCAAACTTCTCTAACTATTCAATGCACATGAAGGTGGAAGTTTTCGTATCCCTTTGGATAACTACCCCTTTTGAGAGTACTTTCAAAGCATAGATCAACTACCAAGCCACGCACCGCTGTGCTCTAAAAGATATAAGTGAAGCACATTGAGCAAAAATATCTAGCTCAAAAGATATAAGTGAAGCACATGTGAGCTGAATTGTCTACGAAAAGATATAAGTGAAGCTCGACAAAATCACGGTGTGTGCATGTCTCTCTCTCTAGGTGTGCAGCAAGGATGATTGTGACACAACAAAAATAAAAGACTCCTACCATACAAGACGCTCCAAGCAAAAACAGATAACATGTGGTGAATAAAAATATAGTCCCAAGTAACGTTACCGATGGATTGAAGACGAGAGAGGGGATGCCTTCCCGGGGCATCCCCAAGCTTAGGCTTTTACGACATCCTTGAATCTCTTGGGGTGCCTTGGGCATCCCCAAGCTTGAGCTCTTGCCACTCTTTATCTCTTTATCCAGAAGAACTTCACCCAAAACTTGAAACTTCACAACACGAAACTTAAACAGAAACTCGTGATAACATTAGTACAAGAAAGCAAACCACCACTACCTTAGGTACTGTAGCAAACTGAAATTCTACTTGTGCTGATGTTGGGTTACTGTACTTTCAATCTTCCATGGCTAATACCCCCCGATACTGTACATAGTTTCATCAAAATAAGCAACTAACACAACAAAAATAGAATCTGTTAACAGGAGACTAGTCTGTAGCAATCTGTATATTTCGTATACCTCTGTTACTTTAACAATTCTGAAAAATTACGAAAATGTGAAGACGTTTCGTAGAAATCAGAAGCAAAAAGAATCAACTCAAAATGCCTTACAGAAAAACAATGAAAATTCTTTTCGTGAGCAGAAAGTTTCTGTCTTTTCCAGCATGACCAAACGATCATCCCCAAGACTAATCATAACGGTTTTGCTTGGCACAAACGCAAAAAGAAACACAAAAACACAATCATAACAGAATTATGAAAGTGTGGAAAACATAAAACAGAAAGAAAAATGATAAATTCGTTGGGTTGCCTCCCAACAAGCACTTTTGTTTAACGCCCTTAGCTAGGCGAAAAGTGATGGAATCACGTATAGTCATCTTTGGTGGTCAAACCATAGGTAGCCCTCATCATAGATTCATAAGGCAATCTTATATTCTTTATAGGAAAGTGCTCCATGCCCTTCTTTGAAGGAAATTGAAATATAATATTCCCTTCCTTCATATTGATGATAGCACCAATTGTCCTTAGGAAAGGTCTACCAAGAATAATGGGACATGAAGGATTGCAATCTATGTCAAGTACAATGAAATCCACGGGTACATAGTTCTTATTTGCAACAATAAGAACATCATCGATCCTCCCCATGGGTTTCTTGACAGTAGAATCCGCAAGATGCAAATTAAGAGAACACTCTTCAATCTCATGAAAACCAAGAATATCACATAAAGACTTTGGAATCACGGAAACACTAGCACCCAAATCACAAAAAGCATTGCACTCATAGTTTTTGATCTTGATTTTGATAGTAGGTTCCCACTCATCATGAACTTTTCTAGGTATAGAGACTTCTAGTTCGAGCTTCTCTTCAAGAGATTTCCTCATAGCATCTATGATATGCGCGGTAAAGGCTTTGCTTTGGCTATAAGCATGTGGAGAGTTTGCAATGGATTGCATCAAAGAAATGCATTCAAACAAGGAGCAATTATCATAATTGAATTCCCTGAAATCCAAAGTGAGAGTTTCATTACTACCCAAAATGTTGACTTCTTCTACTCCACTCTCCACACCTTTATCATCAAGATAGGTGGACTCCGAATCATTGGGGAGTTTTTCAACCAAAGTGGGTTCATATCCAGCCCCTCCATAAGTAGGTTTTACACGCAAAAACAAAGATTCAAGAGGAGACACACCAAGTACTTTAAGATCTTCGTGATTTACATCACTAGAACGCACCCTTTTAAACCATTCATGTCTACCGCGAATTTAGGGGGTTCTTTCTTTGCTCTCATTCATGGAGATACGCATAGCTTTCAAAGTTTCATCCAAGTTGACCTTGGGAGGAGCACATCTAACTTTCAAAGCATCAATATCACAAGACATCCTATCAACGCTCTGAGCCAAATCGTCAATTTTGAGTAGTTTTCCTCTATGGACGCATTGAAAATCTTTTTGAGAGTTGATGAACTCTTTGATATTACTCTCCAAATCAGAGGGTAATTTGTTGTGATTTCCCTAAGTGTTGTTGTAGGAATTGCCATAATTGTTTGAGGAGTTACTAGGAAAAGGCCTAGGAACATAGTTTCCTCTAAAAGCATTATTATTGCCAAAATTGTTCCTACCATCAAAATGCACGTCCAAACTAGCGTTGCTACTCTCAATCAAAGAAGATAGTGGCATGTCATTAGGATCTACGGTAGAGTTTCTACTAGCAACCAAATTCATCAACTCGTCCATCTTAGCACTAAGCAAGTTAATCTCTTCTATAGCGTGCACCTTTTTGCTAGCAGGCGACCTTTCAGTGTGCCACTGAGAGTAGTTGGTCATGATATTGTCTAGGAGTTTTGTAGCGTCTCCTAACGTGATTTCCATGAACGTTCCACCTGAGGCGGAGTCCAAGATATTGCGAGAAGCGAAATTCAAGCCAGCGTAAAAGATTTGTATAATCATCCACAAACTCAAGCCATGAGCGGGACAATTTCTAATGATAAGCTTCATACTCTCCCAAGATTGTGCAACGTGTTCATGATCAAGTTGCTTGAAATTCATGATATCGTTACGTAAGGAGATGATCTTAGCCGGCGGAAAATACTTGGATATGTAAGCATCTTTGCACTTATCCCAAGAATCGGTACTATTTTTAGGCAAAGAAGAAAACCAAGATTTTGCGCGATCTTGCAACGAGAAAGGAAAAAGTTTCAACTTAATCACGACATTATCCACATCTCTTTTCTTTTGCATATTGCAAAGCTCAATGAAAGTATTGAGATGGGATGCGGCATCTTCACTAGGAAGGCTAGAGAATTGCTCTTTCATAACAAGATTCAGCAAAGCTGCGTTGATTTCATACGATTCCGCACTAGTGGCGGGAGCAATCGGAGTACTAATAAAATCATTATTATTAGTGCTCGAGAAGTCGCAAAGTTTGGTGTTTTCGGCCATGATGACTTCAACAAACAAACAGGCACACAAGAAAGCAAGAAAACCAGCAAAGGCAAAAGAAAACGGTGAAGGAGAAAGGCAAATGAAAACGGCAAATGTGAAGTGGGGGAGAGGAAAACGAGAGGCAACTGGCAACAAAAGTAAATGCAAGAGAAGAGTCTGTGAGAACTACATGGATAGATCTTGACTTATCCTCCCCGGAAACGGCGCGAGAAATACTTCTGATGTCAACTGTGTATCCCCAGCAACGGCGCCAGAAATACTTCTACTACTGCAACAAAAGACCTTCCAACGGTGCCAGAAATAGGCACGTCGATGGGAGACTACTTGGCTTGATCTTTCTGTTGCGGCTACGCCTTAAGGGACTTCCTAGTCAAGTATGCAAAGGATTTCCCCCGTGGCCTTGGAGCCTTGCGTTGGTGTTCCCTCGAAGCGGAAAGGGTCATGTAGCGTAGCGGTGGTAAGTATTTCCCTCAGTTTGAGAACCAAGGTATCAATC
The DNA here is from genome assembly GCF_904849725.1 of Hordeum vulgare subsp. vulgare. Classification (NCBI taxonomy): domain Eukaryota; kingdom Viridiplantae; phylum Streptophyta; class Magnoliopsida; order Poales; family Poaceae; genus Hordeum; species Hordeum vulgare. The sequence goes on along the minus strand of NC_058521.1, from coordinate 244,727,866 downwards.
TAGTGGAGGAGTATCTCAAGATCCTGCACAAACACAAAAACTTGCTCCCAACGCTATGAAGGGGTTGTCAATCCCTTATAGATTGTTTGCCAAGTGAGAACTGAAAGCAACAAAGTAACAAAGCAAAGTAAAAGCGGAGGTGTAAACGATGGATGTGAATAGACCCGGGGGCCGTAGTGTTTACTAGCGGCTTCTCTCATGAAAGCAAGTAGACGGTGGGTGAACAAATTACTGTCGAGCAATTGATAGAACCGCGCAAAGTCGTGACGATATCTATGCAATGATTATTTCTATAGGCATCACGTCCAAAACAAGTAGATCGATACTGACGGTGGGTGAAGAAATTACTGTCGAGCAATTGATAGAACCGTGCAAAGTCATGACGATATCTATGCAATGATTATTTCTATAGGAATCACGTCCAAAACAAGTAGATCGATACTGTCTGCATCTACTACTATTACTCCACACGTCGACCCCTATCCAGCATGCATCTAGTGTATTAATTTCATAAGAACAGAGTAACCCCTTAAGCAAGATGACATGATGTAGAGGGATAATCTCACGCCAATGATAAAAACCCCATCTTTTTACCCTTGATGGCAACTACTTGATGTGTGCTTTGCTGCCCCTACTGTCACTGGGAAAGGTTACCACATGGCAGAACCCAAAACCAAGCACTTCTCCCATTGCAAGAATCATAGATCTAGTTGGCCGAACAAGACCCAAGACTCGGAGAGACTTACAAGGATATCAAATCATGCATATAAGAAATCAGCAAAGACTCAAATATATATCATAGATAATCTGATCACAAATCCACAATTCATCAGATCTCGACAAACACACCGCCAAAGAAGATTACATCGGATAGATCTCCATGAAGATCATGGAGAACTTTGTATTGAAGATCCAAGAGAGAGAAGAAGCCATCTAGCTACTAACTACGGACCCGTAGGTCTGACGTGAACTACTCACGAGTCATCGGAGGGGCGATGATGATGAAGAAGCCCTCGAACTCCAAAGTCCCCTCCGGCAGGGTGCCGGGAAGGGTCTCCAAATGAGATCTCGCGGAAACGGTTGCTTGCGGCGGCGGAAAAGTATTTTCGAGGCTCCCCCATTGCGAAATATTTGGGAATTTATAGGCCAAAGACCTAGGTGAGTTGCGGCTTGTGGGCTCCCTTGAGCCCACCTGGCCTGGCCCAAAGGCCCCCTGATCTTCTTCCTTTTGGGAAAAATCATTTCGGGGTTTTTCTTCCATCTGGACTCCGTTCCAAAATCAGATCTGAAAAGAGTTAAAAACACGAAAAAAATAGGAACTGGCACTTGGCACTGAATTAATAAGTTAGTCCCAAAAAGATATAAAAGGTACATAAAACAACCAAAGAAGACAAGATAACAGCGTGAAACCATGAAAAATTATAGATACGTTTGAGACGTATCAGGTACCTCCCTCACTTCCCCTCTCTTTTCATCTTGGTAACACCTTCCCTCCCCCTCTCCTTCCCCTGTGTACTAATAATTTCCCCCGGAGTCCCCCACAACTTCATTGGCATGTTAATTCATCAAACCAAACCCAAATATGGCATGCCCATATGGTAAATATGTGCAGTTCATCCAAACCTATATTATGGCAACAATTGTAGCCTTGAACTATAAGTACCCTCTAGACTTGTCTCCTCGAGCTAAAAATTGGTGGAAATGTAGTCCTTACATATCGAAGGCCACTAGACAAAGTTTCATTCCAAATGGCATAGAGTAAAACTACTTAGGTGAGTGTCGGGGGGATAAATCGGGGTAGCCTCATCTCCCTTCATGCCTTCGTTTAGAAACATCGGGGACGCTCAGTCCCTCACGCGCCTTCTCCAGTGGGCCGGCTCCGGCCGGCTCGGTCGACTCGAGATTAGGCCCTCGCCCATCCGGCCTTAGGGGAGCCGCCAGCCGGCAGACCCTCCTCCTACAAATCCTTGGCCCATGAGAGAAGACTCTCCCCCTCCGACGGGACGCGACACAAGAACATCCAATCGATGGCGCCATACACACATGGCTACTATGGAGCCGGCCGTACCGCTGACTTCTGCCGACTGCGACCACACAAGGGAGCACTCGGTCTACTCAGTCCTCATCATTGGCTACCCCTTCCACCCCTCACACCTGGCGGCACGGCAATTGCCTGTACCAGCCGCCATTGGCGGGAGCGACGGATTCTTCATGGGCCGCCCCTCCAATGGGACTCTATATCCGGCATGCCCCACTATTGAGAAGACCACACCAGAGGTGGGCCCCTCAAGCCGGACAGAGAGGCCGATGTCGGCGTCAAAACCGGCAGATATCATTTAGGGGGTCCCAAAAAGTAGACCTGGGATTGATGGGGTGCACGAGAGTAGGGAAGATAGTATTTACCCAGGTTCGGGCCCTCTTGAGGAGATAAAACCCTACTTCCTTCTTGATTATATTGATGGGGAACGAGGGTTACAGAGTCGATCTACCTCGATATCATATGAGCTAAAACCCTAGATGAGATAACCTGCCTCTATGCATAAGAACCTCTAGTTTATATAGACACCAGGGTTCCTAGGGTTACATGTTACTGACCTTAGCCCTGGATAGAAGGGTCGAACAGTCCTCTTGACTTGGAGTATACGCCTAGTCTTCGAAGCTTTCCATGTTGATTACAAAGTTGTCAGACATATGGTCTTCAATGATGAAACACATATGGTCGGCCCATAAGTGACAACCTAACCGCCCCGAGGACCCCTTGATCTAGAACTCCCTCAGTAGTCCTCGAATTGGTCTTTGGCAGCCGGACACTTAGAATAATCGGTTTGGACGATGAGTTCTTCTTATGTTTGGCTGGCATCGGTTTAGTCGCTCCAATGACATCACATTCTCAAAACAGGCGTCATTAAATATAAAGGCTTAAAGACCCAAAGGTGAACAGTGAATATCTGACAAATCTTCTGACAAAAAGTCATGATAACAAATAATGAGAAAAACCTGAATCGTGGCTCGAGGCCACCTTCCCCGGGGCACGTTATATCAACAAAAGATATCGTGTCCCGCATTTAAGGGGATTCGAATTATTAACCCGGGGCCAACCCATGCACGTCCAACGATGCGGTTGTTTCGGGAAGTGGCGGAGCTGGTGGTGCAGTAAGTGGAAACCCTTGGTTTTATGACCTCCCTTAAAAAGGGAAAAAGATCCAAGACCCACTATTGGCATTCCAAACTCAACTCCCTCTTATTCCAAGCTCAAGCACCCAGATCCATTCCATATCCCACCCTTTCCAGCCATCCTTCTTTCCAAGGTAAGCAATGTCCAGCTCTATCTCTCAGGACAAGTGGGAGATCTCCTACGTCTCCGACGGGGACATCCAGGAGCTGAAGTAATGTGGTTGTCTTGTGGCCCATCGCCCACCGAGCACCGTAGAAGGGTCTGGTGGTACCTACACCAACGCCCGGTGAGTGGGTGGTGTTCGTCCCCCTCTTGCTCGAGCGTTGTGATTCCCGCTTCACCTCTTCGTCACGGGTTTGATGTTTTATTACTGGTTAGATTTCCACGATCTTCCCCCGAATTCTATCATGCACGATTCCACCTTCATCATAGGTTGTGAGGGCTTCCCGCAAGTTCATCCACACTTTGGTTATCGGATTAAAGTCTTCAACGTTAAGCCTAAGTCGTTCAGCAATCAGCACGCCGATTGTGGTGGGGTTGCGATAAGCAAGATTTGCCACGTGCCGTGGATGGAGGGCACCTTGCTCGACACCATGAACGGCTGGTAGAAGGAATGGTTGTACATTACATAACCTCAAGAAGAAAACTGGGGGATGCCCGACGCGTTCCGATCTGGGCCCCAAGTGAGACTAACCTCATGGGTTAAGAAGGGCCTAGACGGGGCTCAGCTTCGCATGTGAAGCTACTGCAAAAGCGCATCAAGAAGATGGTAGCGACAAACATCCAGCTGACCGATGTAGTCCAGGTCATGCTCCATCGCCGCATCCTTCCCTTCCAGCGCCGAGATTACCTGATGTGGTCTTACTAGCCCAGCGACCCCTGGGTGGTGCAGGACTTTTACCACATCACCCATGAGAACTTGGACGGATACTGCTCAAGTTGCAGCAGGAGTGGCCGGCCAAGGATGAAGACACCGGCTTGGATCCCGAGATACCCCCATTGGATGTACGTCTCAGCTCTTAGACTTACTTAAGGTCCTCGTTTAATTGAAGGCCTTACTATCTCTCCTATTAGCCTCATATGATTGGTTGGCCCTGGACGAGAACATTGATCGTCCAGCACCCCAGCCCGAGCAACCTCGGTCAACCCTACTGAGCCTCATGCTAGAAGTGGCGTCGTACACCGCGCCACACAATAAGAAGAAGGAGACCCGCGGGGGTCTCCGTTCGAGGGGTCCGCAGGATACCAAGTCCTGGGACACCCATGCCTCGTCCACCCATGAGGGGGAGATGCAGAAGATGAGGAAGAGAAGGATTGGAAGAGAGAGGCGCCAGATGGGCCGAGGAGGGCTACCTCCTTAGGCTCCGAAGAGACCTTGCAAGAGAAAGGTCGCCATTCTCGATGCTGGCCCGAACTCAAATGACAAGATCGGAGCCTTCGAGGCGATTCCTCGCCGAACCTCTTGGGTAACCCCCCCCCCTCCCGAAGGTACGTAATGCAATTCTTAACTTAACATAATTACATCGAGTTTTTGTTAATAATGAGAAACAAGTTGTTCTCGTCATAGCCCCACCATAGTGTCCGATGGACCAGGTGTTCAAGGAGGGTTATTTGCCTGCCGAGCTGGCGGAGAGCAGTAACGCACCCCATGATACGCTTTCCCAGGCCCGGATGAGGTGGCTGCGGTGATGTCCCATCAGGCCCCTCCAACCAACGCCGAGGTGGTGATGGCCGAGGTGGGTACATCGAACGCCAAGGACCGAGAGGTCCCGACTGAAGTTGATACACCAGCCTCTAAAGACAGAGAGGTCGTGGTTGGCATTGATACGCCGGACATCGAAGAACGGGAGAACCTGGCAGAGGTGCATGCCATGGTCACTGAGGCCCTGGATATTGGTTCCCTCCCTCCAAGTGGAGACGGAAACCAGATTCCTTCCGAGCTTTGCTCGGAGAAAGCCTGCTGGAGCCCTGATGCTCCGGTGTCTTCGAGGCCGCCTTTGGCACCGTTTGAAGCAGAGCAGGTGCAACTGGTTGGCCGGCCATGATGGAGGACGCCTTGACCGACTCCTCCATTGTTGAAGAACATCACACCCTTATGGGTCCAATTTTACAGAGCATTCAATCCATTAACAACAAACTGAGCGAAGCCTTCAATGGCTTGCTGGCTGGCTTTAAGGTAAGCCGTGTAATGTTTAAAGTCTTAATTATAAGGTTTTATATGACTTTATGGATATAACAGCCCCCGAGCCATGGGTAAGTTTGACAAGGTTATCCGTGGCTCAAAATAACTCTTAGGCATAAAAAATAATCCTGAGATTTGTCAATTATAACGGCTCGCTGGAGAAAGTCCGACCAAAGTGTCGTGCAATGTCGATAACTTGAGTCATTAAAATTCATAATTCTACCGTGCAGGCTTCATCCTCCACTGCTGATGCCAATGCTTTGGAGATAGCCAAGCTAAACCGGAAACTGAAGGTTTCCGATGGTGAGCTCAACCGTTTGAATGTCCGGCTTGATGAAAAGTAGGGTAAGTTTCAAGAAGTGCTATAAAAATTGTTACTACACTTTAGGAAAGAAGAGTGTCCTGGTTTTTAATATGTGATCCCGTGATATCGATTTGGTCAGCATCCGTGAAGAAGGAGTTCGAAAAACTTAAGGCTCAACTAGGGCGGGCCAAGAACGAGGCCGCTGCTAACAAGGTGGCGACTAAACAAGTAGTTGTCGAGCTGAGCTCCCTCAAGGTTGATTGCGGCAAGCATGAGGCCAGGGTGGCGGAGGTTCAAAGGGAGTTGCACAGGCGACCTCTAAGTGGGAGGCCTTGGAGCAGAAATCTTGAGAGCAGATGACCGAGCTCTCAAAGTTGTTCCCCGAGCTCAAATCAGAGCAGGTGGACTGGAGGTTCTTTGAAGAAGAGGTGCACGAGGCCAAGCTGATGGCAAATGGTAAGCCATACTTATTGCAATGTGCATTTGATGGAAACAGGTATGCATTTCTTGCGCGGATATGGAGTTCCTCGGGCACCTTCACGGACCTCCCGTGGAGTGTGGCGGAAGCAACCGAGCAATACTCGGTCCATGACGGGGATGTTGAGCGGAGGCTTTTCTGGGCTCAGTTTCAGATTCCCAAGCCCAACCCCAGTATGAGATATCAAATTAAATACCTCATGGAGCTCCGTAATATGGAGGAGCCGGCCATGAAGGATCTTTTTATCCATCTGTGTCCTATCGAGCCTATGCCGAGCAGCTACTTCTGCTTAGTACATAAGTTGTTTGATGTCGTGTGCGAGATCGAGGTCCTAAAATGTTTCGTCTGCATAGAATTTGCTTGGATGCCCTTTGCGAGGACCATGGTGCATTTTCCGGGGTTGAAACCCTTGATGATGGCAACCGCACATCCGCCTGCCGTGAAAGAGCACAAACATCTTGAGCTGTATTTTCCCTCCGCGAGGGAGGGTGCTCAGGTTATAGCAGCCCAATGCACAAAATATGTACATTTTGAGTGATTGTACTGTCATGTGCCTCCAAATAATTTAAATTTATGATGCTAGTCTTTGAATGGGATGTACTTGGGTATTATTTTCACTGCTGTCATTTGGCCGTTTTAATCTGAAAGTTACGAGTCGTCGGCTTCAGCCCCGAGGTAGAGACTACTCGGGGTGTTTGATCGTTGGTACTATTACCCTTAGCCGATGAGTCATTGCCCTAAGGTGGTAGTGTGCCACAAAAACGAGGCAATTAGACATGCGGCTTTATTGCTTTCACTTAGCCTTAGGAGTTTAAATTTGGGGGATGATCGGAAGCCCCTAGGGTTTTGGTGGTAGTCGGATAAGCTGAATTTCGAGATCGCTACAATAGGGTCCGTAAAGGTGTGAACCCTTCGTATAACACGGAATAACCTCCAACGGCATTCTTTTTCGAGATCGGGTTGAATACCAGTTCTCCCTTATTATGACGGTAAGTTTTCGGCTTTCTCCACTGAGGTATTTTTACCCAAACTAGCTGGTAATACAATCATAGTGGTTCTCCCTTTACCCCTTAGCCGAAGTAGCAGAACGTAAGGAGGTACGCATAGGTGCAGGGCAACCCAACTATAGACCCAAGACATAATGTGGAAGAGATGCATATAACGCAAAACCCGAGAAACCGGACAATGAAGAAGAATTGACGACATAGTGCTCTAGCTGGCCCCCGGTCTATTGGCCGATAGCACTTTAGCATGTGTAAAAAGTAATTTTTACCTGTCAGCACTGATGAGTATGAAATGTGTGCATACAAAAAATACTTGAAATAATGTGTGTGAGTAACTTTTATAACACATGGCACCAAGGCGGTTGTTACAGGTTACTATCGATTCTTGAGATACAAGGTTTTAAATCAACTTTTTCCCATCAGCCTTCCATGGGAGGCTTGACATCCGCCCTATTTTCAGCTGTACTATATCTATTACCCTTGTTAGAGGTGGGGGTACTATCCTTTGCAGGCAGTTGCTGTCAGCATGCGGACCTTGAGTAGAGGGTCTTGGCAAGTTGCTGATGAAACGGAGAAGCTTGACACTTGGGGTTCTTCATGATACCCTACTTTTTGTCCATAGAGGTGTTTTGGACAATGGCTCGATCGAACCGAGCACATTATCACTCGTGGGTGAATCCCACGGCTACCCATGGAATTTTAAGGTTGAAATGGTGTCTATGAGGGACGTACCTTGAAGGTGTTAGGGCTATGCTGTGGGAGGCGTATCCCTATTTACTCTGAGCCGAAGATGTCTCCAGTATATATGATTGAGCTCAGGCTCGCTTGCCTTCCTTCCGCACCTTGATTGTCGGCGTGTGGCTTGATGTTTCACTATCATGTTGGCACTCAGCTGCAAGTGCGGCCGTGTGTTCCTCGCTTCGGAGTCTTTATTGCCGTTTAAAGTTGTGACTCAATTGGGTCCAGGCATTTTGAGCGTCATTTAGGCTTAGTGGGGCATAACGTTGAAGCAGCCGAAAGTAGTGCGGCTGAGCAGTGCTTGGTGTCCTCTAAAAAAGGGGACGATGTCAATGATCAAGTCTTTGTTATGGAAGTTGTTGAGTGAGCCGAACACAACCTCCAGTGTTATCGTACCAGAGCAGTGGGCTTCCACGCATGGAATCACTGCCTGAAAGGTAGTGCGACTTGGTTTGATTCGTAATGTGTCTATGCCCATGTTTTTCACCATATCTAAATAAATCAGATTTAGGCTACTTCCTCCGTCCATTAGGACTCTAGTGAGGTGGTACCCATATGTAAAAGGAGCTAGGACGAGGGCGGCCGACCCTCCGTGACGTATACTGGTCGGATGATCCCTGTGGTCGAAAGTGATTGATAACCCACAAGTATAGGGGATTGCAACAGTTTTCGAGGTAGAGTATTCAACCCAAATTTATTGATTCGACACAAGGAGAGACAAAGAATATTCTAGAGTATTAGCAACTGAGTTGTGAAATCAAGCACGCCTGAAAGACTTAATATCTGCAGCAATGTAATATGGAAGTAGAAGTAACGGTGACAAACGTAACAGTAGCAGTTTTGTAGTGATCGTAACAGTAGCAACGAAAAAGTAACTTAGCAAAGATCAATATGGGGAATGCTCGTAGGCAATAGATCAGTGATGGATAATTATGTCGGATGGCATTGAACATGCAACAATCATAACATAGGGTGATATAGAACTAGCTCTAGGTCATCAATGTAATGTAGGCATGTATTACATATATAGTCATACGTGCATATGGAAAAGAACTTGCATGACATCTTTTGTCCTACCCTCACGTGACAATGGGGTCCTAATGGGAACTAAGGGATCTTAAGGCCTCCTTTTAATATAGAACCGGACCAAAGAATTAGCACTTAGTGAATACATGAACTCCTGAAACTACGGTAATCACCGGTAAGAATCCAAATTATTGTCACCCTCGGGATCTAATCATAATGTCGGGACCCCGATCCTAAGCCATAGGAATCCAACCTGTAACACATCACATCTCTTTGCGGTCTCACGCACGGTTATCCCCACGGCTGCAGCCTTACCTTAGCCGGGGCCGTTTGCGCCTTTTGACTCACGTATGCAATTGTGTCGCTAGCAATCCAATGACAAAGAACCCGGATCGACATGTCTAGTCATAAACCAAAGTGGCAGTTCCGCACAGGGACATGCATACATAACCCAGCAAAGCAGGTTTCGGTCCCCAGCGAATGTAGACAAGTCATAGCAAGCTACAAGGACTGCATTACATCGCGTGACATTTCCCCAAAGGGGATAGACACAACAGCTAAGAAGGAGACATGCCGGTCAACCAATGTGTCCGGAGCAGTAGCAAACTACCATGGCTCATTGGAATCACAAAGGGGCATTTCCTTGTAAGGAGTGCTACTAAAGCCTACGGCTAGGTATTCGAACCCCATACATATCAATTACAACACACGTACGCATGGCATACCGATATGTATAGATACATCGATGGAATCACAACATAACCATAAACATACAAACTTTATTTAGAAGGCTCGGAAGAGCCACACACATAATGTTACAAGGTAGAGGTCTCACGACCCATCATCACAAGTCATACACACAGTTCTTACAAGCCAGCGGAAGATTTAAAATTGTCTGAGTACAGACAGAGGGAAAGATAAAGGCACATGGCCTGACTATCTATAGACCCATCTTAGGGCCAGATCGTAGCTGGGATACCAGCTACTCATCGTCGTCGATGTCTAGGTAGAACCCTCCATTAGGGTCATTAACAACCTCTGCAACGATTTATTAAGCAAACGTGAGTATAAAAGTACTCAGCAAGACTTTAGGATAAACTATCTACTCATGCAATGTTTCAATAAGGAGTTGTGGGGTTTCATGCGGAAAGCCAGCATTTGACTCATGGCTAGACAACTTGCATTTTTAAATAGTTTTGACAACTTTGATTTCTCGCACATGAGTCCACTAACACCATAACAATACTCCATCGTGGAATCATTCCGTCTCCATACGGAAATGCCGTCCACGACACTCACGCTTATCTTGACAAATTTATGAGTAGCCATTATAGTTATCTATGAACAACATATCTCTCCAAGTAGTCCATATCCGCGGACGCGGCTATTCGAATAAATCATAACCCTGCAGGGGTGTACTTCTTCACACACGCTCTCGCCACTTATCGCCATGTGCACGTCATGCACCTCGGCAACCTTCAAGCGGAAGCCCAGCGAGGGAGTCGGCCACGACCGTTAACCACGCTAATACTTAGTGCAGGTCTATCGCCTATTTGAGGGTAACCCGCACGGAAGTCCGGCCAAGGTTTCCGCCACGGCCCCAAACGATGCGCGCAGGGTTCCCAAGCCCACCATCCGGGTTCCACTTGGTACACCGTGCCACTGCCTACCGCATCATACCCCACCTCTAAGGTCAGCGCTACGCACGGCCTCCAGCATGACTATAAACACCAGAAACTACTTGCAACTCCTGGACCGAGTACTAAGCAATTAATAAGTCGAGCGGGGTAATATTTCAGGGCCCAGCATGTGGTAGTATCTCGTCTTGGATTACATACACAGAACTCTGTTCCTTAGGACGGTTCCAATGAAACAACCCGCCATGTACTCCTACATAGCCTTTCACCGGTACCTTTACCAAATCAGGTTCAACCACACAACCTTTACTTACTGAACACATTCTCACAATTCCGTTCATCACCCGGATGACAGACCATACAGAACTCTAAGCATAGCATGCATAGCAGGATAAGGCACATCATGGCTCAAGCATCTACCAGGTATGCTAGGTTGCAAGGTTCAGCTATTTACTGTGACAACGACATGTCATGCAAAGGAAGTGGGTTCAACTAACGTGGCAAAAGCATTTGATCCTAATGCAATAAGTAAGTACAGGAGCGAGAACATGGGATTTATCGGGATGATCAAAAGGGTTGCTTGCCTTGTTGCTCAGCAAAGGGACAATATCCTTCAGTCGGATATTCTGTGGAATCCGGAGGAGCAGAGCCTACATGAATAACAACAATCCATCAATATCAAACATATGCAACAAAATGGTGCATGAAATGCAATGTAGCATGGTTTGAAAAGACTAACCGAACCCTTTGGGGTGATCTTGATTTGAAATCATAATTCAAATATCATTTGAATTCCAATTTATCATATTCTTTTAATTTATTTGACCTGATGCTGTTTCATAACTTTGTTTTTCATGCACGAAAATAGCATGATTGGATTCCTTGAATTTTTCTGATTCATTTACATATATTATTTGTCAAATTTGGAGTTATAATCAATTTTCTTTGAATTTCCAAAGTTTTGAACTTATTCTGGAATTAGTTTTAAACAGAAAAGTATTTATTGCATCAGCATGACATCAACAAGTCAATCTGGTCGTTGAAAGTCAAACCTGACCAGTGGGACCCACTGGTCATTGTCCCTGGTCAGTTTTAATTTAGATTTAACTTAATTAGTTAACTAACAGAGGAGGACCCACCTGTCAGTGTCTGATTAAGTTAATTACATAAGTTATTTTTATTTAACCAGGGGGGCCACGTGTCAGTGACTCAGGGCAGCTGAGATCCACCGGCGGCGAGGTGGATCTCACCGGCGATGGCCTCCGGCGACCACTAAGACGGCGGAGGGCATCGGAAATCCCATTCCGACGACCATTTGCGCGTCAGAAGGCACCAGACTGACCAGCGTTCACCCGCCATTCCATTTTTGCATAGAACCGGGGCTGATCTGGCCGGAGATGACACCGGCGACGAGCTCGGCAGCTGCCGGAGTTCGGTCGATGTCGGGCTAGTCGAAACTGAGGTGAAAACGTGCGGCGCTGAGCTCCTAAAGCATCTACGCGATGTGCTGAAGCATTTGCAAGATTCAGAACAATGAGCCGATCACCGGAGAGCCACCGGCGATGAGCTACCGCGGCGGTCATCGTCGGGCTCCGGTGGAATGAGGTGCTAGAGCTCGGAATCGAGAGGGGAAATACAGGGGAGAGGGTCCTGAGCTCACGAGGAGTGCAGAGGCGTTGAAAGTAGGCTCGGGGGATGCCTGAGGAGGAAGAATGGAGACGATGAACGTGGGTGATCCGAGGAGGAAGAAGGCGACATCTCGGTGATTCACAGCGTCTCGACGTCGAGCTCATGGCTTGGAAGCTTCAGGGGATCCTGACGGTTCTTCTGCGCAGCTCGGGAGGGAAGGAGGCAGGCCAGAGCGACGGCGAGCTCGAGCTCTGCTCGGGCTCCAATGGTGGCAGAGAGGAGAGAGGGGAGGGGAAGAATGAGGAGGGGGAGAGCTCGGGCATGTCTGCGGGGAGGTTTATCTCCACCCTCCAGCGCATCACACGAGGCAGGCAGGCGTGCAGCTGCGTGGGCGTGCCGGAGAACGCGGCGCCAGCTCCTCTTGCACACTGGCGAGGAGGACCAAGACAAGCATGGAGGTGGGCTAGGCCAAGGTGAGCGTAGGATAGGACTTTTCCATTTTTTATGTTTTGTTTTATTTGCTGACACTTTTTGCTATTTATTTTTGGCACTAAAATCAAATCTAAAATAGTTTGAAAAATGCTAGGGTGTTATTTGGAATATTTCCAATCACCCATAATGTTTTTATCATTTTTGGAACCTTGTATCTTTTTGAATTCAAATATAACTTTGAATTCAGGGACTTGCTGATTTTAAATGAAATACCAAAAGTGATTTGAGAATAGTTTTCACCCCTGATAACTTATTTTCAATATTTATCAGAAAAGATGAACTTTTCTTGAGGCCATTTTGGGTTCATTGATTTTGGCAAGATTTGAATTTTCCTTGAATTAGAAGTGGCTAGGATTTTGGTTTGAGTTGCACCACTTCTTTGTAGTTTGTTGCAAATTCTTGAATGCAATGGAAGAAAACATGAGCACAAATACTAGACCCTAGTGAGGTCTTCGACCATGAAAAGACGTTGAAGTCTTGGTACGATTGGCAGATATCAAAGAACACTAATGGGGATTTTGGTCTGATTCTTCTCACCCATGCTGTTGTCTACCACAATATAACTGGAAGAATTGCAAATGGGGCAATAGTTCAAGGACGCATACTCAAGCCTAAATAAGTCACATGCATTCTCACAGGCATGTATCTTCTCATAGGGCATCTTAAGTACACGGAGGATTTTCTTTGACTGGTACAGGTTTGCAGGCAGTACATGGCCTTTGGGTAGAAAGCATCCAAATATCGTCATCATCGCGTCGTAGCATTCTCTACCTAGGTTGAATTGAGTCTTCAGAGCCATTACTTGTGTGATGGCATCCAACTGACGAAGATCAGTCTGCTCACGGAGAGGACGTTTTGAAGACTCCAACATTTCATAGAAGGCCTTTGCAGATTCCTCCATCTCATCGTCTGAATCCCCAGCATCATCAAAGTCTTGCACCATGTCTTCAATCCCTGTACCATGCTTGTTGGTGCGACGAAGAATCACCTCAGCTCTGACACGCTGGTCGGACTCACCATGAAAAGTCCACACCATCTAATTAGGGGTAAAACCCCACTTATGCAGGTGTTTACCCATTTCAAACTATGTCTACTTTTTCCAGTTGTCGCAGTTGGGACAGGGGCACCATGTTTTTTGCTGGCCATTTGCAAATGCGGCTCTCACAAACCCCCTAGTTTTTGTTAACCATTCGTGGGTCATGTCTTTCTGACTAGTGTGACCAGTGTACATCCAAGCACGATCACTCATGTTGCCTAGCTACCTATGGGGGCACAAGAAATAAATATATAATTCATCATCTATATTCATACGCTAATCAAGTTTGTCAGTTTTATTACGTCCATGCAACCTACACGCTAATAGGTCAAGATAGGTCCTAATCCCTCCCGAGTATGTGTAGATTGGGTTTGTTTTCCCATGTTCTCCTCCAGATGCGACGTAGAATTTCGGCAGCACCACCGCGCTGTTCTCCTGATACACGTCTCGGCAATAAGCAGAGAGGATGTGTACCCGGAGAACAACAGGGGAGGCACTGACGAAATTCTGCATCGGATCCGGAGCACAACATACGGGAAAACAAACCCAATCTACACATACTCGGGCTGTGCATGGATAATGTTGGACAATTCAAAAGGATGGCGGTTATAAATATGCACAGAAATGCATATTTAAAGATGTCGCCCTTTCGAACGGGAGACGCATACTGGTCACGCATACTCATGATTGAAGAAACCTATAGCTAGCAAGTTTCATCGGCACGAAGACCGGAACATAGCAAATTAAGGGGTAGGAGGAGAAGCCATTTGTGCTCACCAACATACGCAGGGGCGGAGCTCGTCCAACGCACGTGGAGGTCGTCGAACCACTGCACATTGACATTCACACGATCAACACAAATATGATGTTTTTATAATTAACATAATCGGAAAATATGTGGCCTAACTCATAAGTTACAAGGTCGGTGGTGTCTTGTGTCGGTGGCGTCGGAGGTCGGGGGTTAGTTGCGTCGGTGGTCGGGGGTCAATGTCGTCGGGGGTCGAGGGTCACTGGCATCGGGGGTTGGGGTCTTTTCAGTCAACAAGAGGCCGAACAAGTGTCGAGGGTCGGGGGTCGAGGGTTAGTGGCGTCGAGCGTCGGGGGTCGAGGGTCGGCGATCGATGGTCGGGGGTCGAGGGTCGGGGGTCGATAGTAAGTGACATCGGGAGTCGAGCGTCGGCGGTCGATGGTCAGTGGCATTTTGGGGGTCGAGGGACGAGGGTGAGTGGCGTCGGGCGTCACGGGTCGGGGGTTGAGGGTGAGTCCCCGGGTGCCGGGGTTCCTTTTTCCTCTTCTTTCGTCTTGTCCTCTCTCTTCTTTTTCTTCTTCTTCTTCTTCTTCTTCTTATTATTATTATTATTATTATTATTATTTTTTCTCCTCCTCCTGCTCCTCCTTTTCTTCTATTTCTTCTTTCTTTTCTCTTTCTCCTCCTCTCCTCTTTCTTCTTCTTCTTCTTTTTTCTTCTAAGTTTTTTCTTTTCTATTATTTCTTTTCTATCTACTTTATTCTACCAAATAAACTAACTATATAATTTAACCGAAAAAAAATATAAATCTAACTATCTAATTTAACAGGAAAAAAACTAACTTTCTTCTATTATTTTCTTCTAAGTTTTTTCTTTTCTATCTATTTTTTTCTATCTACTTTATTCTACCTAATAAACTAACTATATAATTTAACAGAAAAAAAGAAAAAAAACGTACCGGCGGCGCAGGGGGCGGGGCGGCGCAGGGAGGAGGGGCGGCGCAGGGAGGAGGGGCAGGCGGTGCAGGGTGGTGGTGGCGTAGGGTGGTGGCGGAGCAGGGAGGGGCAACGCAGGGTGGTGGCGGCACCGGGTGGGGGAGGCGCCGGGTGGTGGCGGCGCAGGGTGGTGGCGGCGTCGGGTGGGGGCGGCGCAGGGTGGTGGCGGCGCAGGGTGGTGGTGGCGGCGGGTGGGGGCGGCGCAGGGTGGTGGCGGCGCCGGGTGGGGGAGGGCCGGGCGTGCGGGAGAGGGCGTGCAGGAGCGGAGAGGAGGGCGAAGCCGTGCGGGAGGTAGTGGGGGCCAGCAGCCGTTAGTGGGGTGGGGCCGCCGTCCCCTTTGCCGTCCGTCGTGCTCCCAGGCAGACGGCAAAGGTGTCCCAGGCAGACGGCAAAGGGGCGGGGTGGGTGGGGGTGGGTTTCGGCCGTTTGGGTGGGGGGCTTTGCAGTCTGCCCAACCTTTGCCATCCGCATAGGGCTCCTTCGACGTCCGCCAGCGGACGGCAAATTAAAACTCTGCCATCAGCTACCTCTTTGCCGTCAGCACTATGACAGCTGACGGCAAAGAGTACCTTTGCCAGGCGTAAGCAGACGGCAAAGGCAAGGTAGACGGCAAAATTCTAAATTCCAGTAGTGGTGTTCGACATCTTCGTCCATAGAGAACTTCAAAAGGAGCTTTGCCCAAGCTTGATTGATAACTATTGTTATAAGCAAATTCAGCGAATGGAAGACACTTCTCCCAATTCATAACGAACTATATAACACAAGCTCGGAGCATATCTTCTAGGATTTGATTCACTCTTTCTACTTGACCACTTGATTGAGGATGGAAAGCAGTGCTAAAAGATAAGTGAGTCCCCATTGCATTCTGAAAACTCTCCCAGAAGCAAGAAGTAAAGATACTTCCATGGTCTGAGTTAATCTCCAAAGGAACACCGTGAAGAGACACTATTCGAGAGATATATAACTCTGCTAGCTGGCTAGCTGTTATACTCTCACGAACTGGTAGAAAATGAGCTACTTTGGAAAGACGATCAATGACTACAAAGATAGCATTATTTCCTTTATTGGTCTTGGGAAATCCGGTGATGAAATCCATACTGAATTTATCCCATTTCCATTGAGGAATAGCTAAGGGTTGAAGGGTGCTAGCAGGCCTTTGATGTTCTGCCTTAACTCGACGACAAACGTCGCAGTTAGCAATGAACTCAGCAATTTCTCTCTTCATCCTAGTCCACCAAAATCTCTGGCGTAGGTCCTGATACATCTTAGTACTACAAGGATGAATGGTGCGAGGAGAATCATGAGCCTCCTTAAGGATTAACTGCCTTAGATGTGGATTCTTTGGAACCACTAGACGATTCTGGAAGAACACAACACCTTGATCATTCATGGATAATTCCTTAGCGTTTCCACTAACAATATTCTCCTTGATCCGTGATATACCCTTATCACGCTTCTGGCCAGCTATGATTTGATCCTTAAGAGTAGGCTTCGCCACCATGGTAGAAAGGAATCCTTGAGGAACAATATGAAGATTTAACTTCCGAAATTCCTCATAGAGATGTGGTTGACCTCGTTGTAGCATCAAATTGTTACAATAAGACTTACGACTTAGTGCATCAGCCATAACATTGGCCTTCCCCGGGGTGTAAGTTATCCCTAAGTCATAATCCGTGATCAACTCAACCCACCGTCTTTGCCTGAGGTTCAAATCCGGCTGGGTGAAGATATATTTCAAACTTTGGTGATCAGTGAAAATTTCGCAATGATTACCAAGAAGGTAATGTCGCCAGGTTTTAAGTGCATGGACTAGAGCTGCAATCTCAAGATCATGTGTGGGATAATTATCCCCATGTGGACGCAACTGTCGAGATGCGTATGCAATCACATGACGATCTTGCATGAGAATGCAACCTAATCCTTGTCGCGAGGCGTCGTAGTAGATAACAAAGTCCTTAGAGAAATTTGGTGGTAACAACACAGGTGCGGAAGTCAGGCGTCTTTTCAGTTCCTGAAAACTATGCTCACACTGTGGTTTCCACTCGAACTTTTTATATTTCATGAGGAGTTTAGTTAGAGGCTTTGCAACCTTGGAGAAATTCTTGACAAAGCGGCTACAGTAGCTCGCTAGACCAAGAAAACTCCTAACTTGCTTAAATGATTCAAGTTGAGTCCAATCAAGCACAGCTTGAACTCTCTCGGGATTAACAGCAATACCCTTACCACAGATTACGTGACCTAGATAGGTCACTTGTGGTAACCAAAATTCACATTTTGAAAACTTGGCATAAAGGCGATGCTCTCGAAGTTTCATCAATACCAGCCTTAGATGCTCGGCATGTTCTTGTTCGTTCTTCGAGTAGATGAGAATATCATCGAGATATACTACGACGAATTTATCCAAATACTCAATGAAGATTGAATTCATCAAGCGAGAGAAGGTGGCAGGTGCATTGGTTAAACCGAAGGACATGACGGTGTACTCGTATTGGCCATAACGAGTGACAAAAGCCGTTTTTGGAATGTCCCTGTTCTTGATCTTGATTTGATGGTATCCCAACCTTAAATCCATTTTTGAGAAGACTGAGGATCCAGCGAGCTAATCATACAGATCGTTGATCCTGGGGAGCGGATACTTGTTCCTTATGGTGACCAGGTTAATTGGTCGGTAATCTTCAACCATCCGATCCGTTCCGTCTTTTTTCTTTACGAAGAGGACGGGACAAGCCCAAGGTGAAGAGCTAGGACGAATGAAACCTTTATTCAAGGCCTCATCTAGTTGCTTCTTAAGTTCGGATAGCTCCAGGGGTGCCATCTTATATGGTCTTCTAGCTATTGGAACAGTTCCCGGAAAAAGATCTATCATGAACTCTACATCTCTGTCAGGTGGAATTCCTAGCAGTTCCTCTCGAAAAACATCCGGGGAGTCACGGACTACCGGAATGTCTTCAAGTTCCGGAAGAGGGTTGGCATTAAGGGAATAGAGTTGGCATTTGGCAACTCGAATAGAGACATTGACTATCTCATCCGAGGGATGGGTAAGCTGAACATTTCTAGAATGAGTATCAATCTTGGCATAGTGAGCTGATATCCAATCCATACCCAAAATGATATTGATATCCGAAGATTTCAAGGCTATCAAGGATGCTAGAAAAACTAGCCTGTCTACTAGAATTTCATTGTCATAGGTTATCCTGGAAGTTTTCCACTTACTAACAGGAGTTTGGACAACCAATGGGATTGGCATATCACAGAAAGACATGTTATGCAACTGTGCATAACTTTCTCAAATGAAGGAATGAGAAGACCCAATGTCAAAAAGAACAGACGTTGGGTGATGATTAACAAGGAGTGTACCCAGTAAGACGTCGGGATCTTCTGCAGCTTCTTCTGCTGAAACATAGTTCACACGGCCACGTGCAACAGTTGGCTTCACATAATAAGCTTTGCCCGACTTGCCTTGCCCAACGGACTTTCCGGGTTGCTTGGCACCCACATTCTGAGGGCACTCTCGGGAATAATGACCTGGTTCTCCACACTTGTAACAGATCACCTGATTGGCACGTGGTGCAGCATTGCTAGCTGGACCACCATAGGTTTTTGTTGGAGGGTTGGTCTGATTCGTCTGAGGCGCCACATAGGATGACCTCGGAGTGTATCTTGGCAACAGAGAACTGTTTGGAACCCACAACCTGCATTTTGGGAACGCGGAACCAGATGACGAGCCAAAGTCACGGGAGTGCTTCTTTGTGGCTTCATAGTCAGTATGACCAGTTTCGGCACTGATCGCCTTCTTGACCAGGACTTGGAAGCTTGTACATTCGTGGAGGCGCAAATCACGACGAAGCTCAGGGCTCAGACCCTTAAGGAATTTTGCTTGCTTCTTGGCATCAGTAGACACCTCCTCTGTTGCATAGCGAGCGAGGTTACCGAACTCGCAGCTATAGGCATCCACGGTCAACTTTCCCTGGGTGAATGCACATAACTCCTCTATCTTTCGGTCCATCAGGCCCTCTGGAATATGGTGTAGACGGAAGGCTGCACTAAAGTCTGCCCATGTGGCTGCTGGTTCAGCAGGACGCATAGCTTGAAAGTTCTCCCACCACAGATTGGTGGGTCCTTCCAGAAAGTACGGCGCAAAAGTCACCTTGTCGGCCTCAGAAACATTCGAAGAGCGAATCTTGCGTGATTTGCTACACATCCAATCATCAGCGTCGAGGGGATCGACGGAGTGATGGAACTTTGGAGGATTCAGCTTCACAAATTCATTGAGGGACACTGCAGTATTCCTAGGCTCACTAGCCCTATTTTGCTCAATATGCTCTAACACACGGTTGGTCTCCCTTTTGTTTCTCTCTGCCTCAAGCATAACTTCCGCTAGAGAGGGCGGGTGAGGCAATTCCTCCTGCGACGGTTGACTACCCTCGCCTTGCTCATGAGCAGGGGAACGGTTCAACCGGGTGAACACCATCCTGACAAACAAACTCACAGCTTAGACCAATATCAACATCAATACTAACTATGGATTAAGAATGCACTGAACACATGGAATGCGGAAATGAATATCCGAACAACATGGTAACAAGCAACTGCTATATATACACCATGGTTCATACACACCATTACATAGTTCAGTACAACCTTAACCGAAGAGAAAACTACTGAAAATATGAAACTACTCATCAGAGGCTTCCAAGCATCATATACATTATTTATCTATGCCTGCGGAACTCATTTCACAACACAAGCATACTTCACAAGTCACACAGGACTGTGAAAGTACAGCTACTACCATAGTATCCTTCCACACATGGTTCAGGCATCCGCATAGAACATCTCATAAAGATTGCCTTCATGGCCTGGAGGCTCAACCTGCGGATCAGGAAATACTCCAGCCTGAGACCCCTGGGATCCATAGGGACATGGTTGTGGCCTTGGTCCCCTCACTGGTGGTAGTAGAGGTCCCCAAAGAGGGGTGACTCCTCCTATAGCAGGCCAGTCAACATGAGCCGGAAGATGGGTTCTAACAAGGTTCAAAATCTCCATATCTCCATACCCTGTCTAGACTACAGGTGCCAGCTGCGTAAAAGACGTCCACAGACGGGCACGTGTAGCATAGAGCTCCATACGAAGGGCACGAGCATCCCTGTCTCTATTCTCTAGCATCTCAGCAGTGGACTGTAGCAGCGGATCCTCCATAGAGGAATCAAAGTAGACCCCACTGAGGTATCCTTCCTCACTTGGTTGAGAGGCAGGAACATAGCAGAACTCTGAATTCTGCAGCAGTGCATGTCTAGCCCTCATGATGGTCAGCATTGAATAGCCAACATCTTGTATTGTCATGTCAACAGTGACCCCCAATCCATAAGACCAATGGATCGGCGACTCAGCTCTAGGGTAATCTGGGAATACCCTAACAGTGCAAAGGTAATGGATCTGATTAAAATCCCGGTACTGCTCCTCCACTGTGTACTCTAGGTACAAGCGGTAACCGGACACTAACATCATCCTGACTAGCATGGCCGTATGAACCGACATATCAATGCACTTAGTCAGACGATCCACCTGACGAGAAGGACGGCCAGGCATCTGAAAATAGAGAGTAATGCAAAACCATTTGAGCTCTAAAGACAAAATTAGGCAGCATAACGGCTGTAAATGCTCAAAAACAATTTTGAGACAGCCCATAAAAATAGGATAGTGTAACCACTCAACTATCAAGTTCAATTTTCTGATCATCAAAACTTACTTCCTTTTCCTTGGGATAAAAGAAACCCGAAGTAACTCTCGACCCGTTGTCCTGTAATCTACCGATCATAAACACGAGCCTAAGAGAAGATAAGTAACCTAGTCCTTAATCCCCGTAGAAAAGACGAGGATGACCAGAATAGAATAACTTGAGAAGAGAAGCAAGAGTCTTATGTTCCCTTCCACAAACAATTACCTTATATATAACTAAACATATTCTAGACTCAACTTCGACCAGTTTGGCTTAGTAATCCTATAGTCAGTCAGGCTCTGATACCAACGCTGTCGGGACCCCGATCCTAAGCTATAGGAATCCAGCCTGTAACACATCACATCTCTTTGTGGTCTCACGCACGGTTATCCCCACGGCTGTAGCCTTACCTTAGCCGGGACGGTTTGCGCCTTTTGACTCACGTATGCAATTGTGTCGCTAGCAATCCAATGACAAAGAACCCGGATCAACATGTCTAGTCATAAACCAAAGCGGCAGTTCCGCACAGGGACAGGCATACATGACCCAGCAAAGCAGGTGTAGGTCACCAGCGAATGTACACGAGTCGTCGCAAGCTACAAGGACTCCATTACATTTCCCCAAAGGGGACAGACACAGCAGCTAAGAAGGACACATGCCGGTCAACCAATGTGTCCGTAGGAGTAGCGAACTACCATGGCTCGTTGGAATCACAAAGGGGCATTTCCCTGTAAGGAGTGCTACTAAAGCCTACGGCTAGGTATTCGAACCCCATACATATAAATTACAACAAACGTACGCATGGCATACCGATATGTATAGATACACCGATGACATCACAACATAACCATAAACATACAAACATTATTTAGAAGGCTCGGAAGAGCCACACACATAATATTACAAGGTAGGGGTCTCACGACTCATCATCACAAGTCATACACACTGTTCTTACAAGCCAGTGGAAGATTTAAAATTGTCTGAGTACAGACAGAGGGAAAGATAAAGGCACATGGCCTGACTATCTACAGACCCATCTTAGGGCCAGATCGTAGTTGGGATACCAACTACTCGTCGTCGTCGATGTCTAGGTAGAACCCTCCATTAGGGTCATTAACAACCTCTGCAACAATTTATTAAGCAAACGTGAGTACAAAAGTACTCAGCAAGACTTTAGGATAAACTATCTACTCATGCAATGTATCAATAAGGAGTTGTGGGGTTACATGCGGAAAGCCAGCATTTGACTCATGGCTAGACAACTTGCATTTTTAAATAGTTTTGACAACTTTGATTTCTCGCACACGACTCCACTAAGACCACAACAATACTCCATCGTGGAATCATTCCGTCTCCATACGGAAATGTCGTCCATGACACTCATGCTTATCTTGACAATTTTATGAGTAGCCATTATAGTTATCTATGAACAACATATGTCTCCAAGTAGTCCATATCCGCGGACGCAGCTATTCGAATAGATCATAACCCTGCAGGGGTGTACTTCTTCACACACGCTCTCGCCACTTATTGCCATGTGAACGTCATGCACCTCGGCAACCTTCAAGCGGAAGCCCATCGAGGGAGTCGGCCACGACCGTTAACCACGCTAATACTTAGTCCAGGTCTATCGCCTATCTGAGGATAACGCGCAGGGAAGTCCGGCCGAGGTTTCTGCCATGGCCCCAAACGATGTGCGCAGGGTTCCCAAGCCCACCATCCGGGTTCGAGCTGGTACACCGTGCCACTGCCTACCGCATCATAGCCCACCTCTAAGGTCAGCGCTACGCACGACCTCCGGCATGACTATAAACAGCAGAAACTACTTGCAACTCCTGGACCGAGTACTAAGCGATTAATAAGTCGAGCGGGGTCATATTTCAGGGCCCAGCATGTGGTAGTATCTCGTCTTGGATTACATACACGGAACTCAGTTCCTAAGGACGGTTCCAATGAAACAACCCACCATGTACTCCTACATAGCCTTTCACCTGTACCTTTACCAAATCAGGTTCAACCACACAACCTTTACTTACTGAACACATTGTCACAATTCTGTTCATCACCTAGATGATAGACCATACACAACTCTAAGTATAGCATGCATAGCAGGATAAAGCACATCATGGCGCAAGCATCTACCTGGTATGCTAGGTTGCAAGGTTCATCTATTTACAGTGACAAGGACAGGTCATGCAAAGGAAGTGGGTTCAACTAATGTGGCAAAAGCAAATGAAGCATTTGATCCTAATGCAGTAAGTAAGTGCAGGAGCGAGAACATGGGATTTATCGGGATGATCAAAAGGGTTGCTTGCCTTGTTGCTCAGCAGAGGGACAATATCCTTCAGCCGGATATTCGGTGGAATCCGGAGGAGCGGAGCCTACTGGAATAACAACAATCAATCAATATCAAACATATGCAACAAAATGATGCATGAAATGCAATGTAGCATGGTTTGAAAAGACTAGCAGAACCCTTTGGGATGATCTTGATTTGAAATCATAATTCAAATATCATTTGAATTATAACTTATGATATTCTTTTAATTGATTAGACGTGATGTTGTTTCATAACTTCGTTTTTCATGCATGAAAATAACATCATTGGAGTCCTTGAATATTTCTGATCCATTTACATCTATTATTTGTCAAATTTGGAGTTATAATTAATTTTCTATGAATTTCCAAAGTTTTGAACTTATTCTGGAATTATTTTTAAACAGAAAAGTCTATATTTCATCAGCATGACATTAACAAGTCAATCTGGCCGTTGAAAGTCAAACCTGACTAGTGGGACCCAATGGTCACTATCTGTGGTTAGTTTTAATTTAGATTTAACTTAATTAGTTAACTAATACAGGAGGACCCACCTGTCAGTGTCTGATTAAGTCAATTAGATAAGTTATTTTTATTTATTTTTACTAATCTTAATTAACCAGGCGGGCCCCACATGTCAGTGACTCAGGGCAGCTGAGATCCACCAGCGGCGAGGTGGATCTCGCCGGCGATGGCCTCCGGCGACCACAGAGACGGCGAAGGGCATTGGAAATCCCATTCTGGCGACCTTTTGCATGGACAAGGCACCAAGCTGACCAACGTTCACCCGCTGTTCCATTTTTGCATAGAACCGGGGCTGATCTGGCAGGAGCTGACGCCGACGACGAGCTCGGCGGCTGCCGGATCTCGGGCGATGTCCGGCTAGTCGAAACTGAGGTGAAAACGTGCGGCGGTGGGCTCCTAAAGCATCTACGCGATGTGCTGAAGCGTTTGCAAGCCTCAAAACAACGAGCCGATCACCGGAGAGCCACCGGCGACGAGCTACCATGGCGGTCATCGTCGGGCTCCGGTGGAATCAGGTGCTAGAGCTTGGAATCCAGAGGGGAAATAGAGGGGAAAGGATCCTGAGCTCACGAGGACTGCAGAGGCGTTGAAAGAAGGCTCGGGGGAGGCCTGAGGAGGAAGAACGGCGACGATGAACGTCGGCAATCCGAGGAGGAAGAAGGCGACTTCTCAGTGATTCACTGCGTCTCGACATCGAGCTCGTGGTTGGGAAGCTTCAAGGCATCCTGGCGGTTCTTGTGCACGGCTCAGGCGGGCAGGAGGCAGGCCAGAGCAACGGCGATCTCGACCTCTGCTCGGGCTCCAATGGCGGCCGAGAAGAGAGAGGGCAGTGGGAAGAATGAGGAGGGGGAGAGCTCGGGCATGTCTGCGGGGAGGTTTATGTCCACCCTCCAGCGCATCAGGCGAGGCAGGCAGGCGTGCAGCTGCGTGGGCGCGCCGGAGAATGCGGCTCCACCTCCTGCTGCAAAGTGGCAAGGAGGAAGAAGACAAGCATGGAGGTGGGCTGGGCCAAGGTGAGCGTAGTATAGGACTTTTTCATTTTTTCTGTTTGTGTTTTATTCGCTGACACTTGTTGTTATTTATTTTTGGCAATAAAATCAAATCTAAAAATAGTTCGAAAAATGCTAGGGTGTTAGTTGGAATATTTCTAATCACCCATAAAGTTTTCAGCATTTTTTAAAGCTTATATATTCTTGAATTCAAATATAAGTTTGAATTTAGGGACTTGCTGGTTTTAAATAAAATGCCAAAAGTGATTTGAGAATAGTTTTCACCCCTGATAACTTATTTTAAATATTTATCAGAAAAGATGAATTTTGTTGAGGCCATTTTGGGTTCATTGATTTTGGCAAGATTTGAATTTTCCTTCAATTAGAAGTGGCTAGGGTTTTTGGTTTGAGTTGCGCCACTTCTTTGGAGTTTGTTTCAAATTCTTGAATGCGATGGAAGAAAACATGAGCACAAAGACTAGACCCTAGTTAGGGATCCAGGGATGTGACACATAACTCATAATAGGTGTCTATAACTTGCATGGTAGGATCAAGAACACCTATATATTCATGAAAACATAATAGGTTCAGACCTAAAATCATGGAACTCGGGGCCTAGTGACAAGAATTAAGCATAGCAAAGTCATATCAATATCAATCTCAGAACATAGTAGATACTAGGGATCAAACCCTAACAAAACTAACTCGATTACATGATAGATCTCATCCAACCCATCACCGTCCAGCAAGCCTATGATGGAATTACTCACAAACGATGGAGAGCATCATGAAATTGGTGATGAAGGATGGTTGGGGATCATGACGACGTCGATTTCCCCTCTCTCGAGCACAAATCAAACTCCAGATCTGCCCTCCCAAGGAAGACCACGAGGTGGTGGCAGCTTCGCATCGTAAAACACGGTGAACTCTTCTCTCTGATTTTTTTCTTTGCATATGGGAATATATAGGAGTGGAAACGAGGTCGGTGGATCCTGAGGGACCCCACAAGCTAGGGCGGCGCGCCCTGCATGCTTGTGGCCTGAGGGTGGCCCCTCTCCGGTAGCTTATTTTGCCAATATTTTTTATTAAATCGAAAAACGATCAGCATAAATTTTCACGTCAATCTGATAACTTTAATTTCTACACAAAAATAACACCAAGGCAATTCTGCTGAAAAGAACGTCTGTCCAGGTTAGTTCCATTCAAATCATGCAAATTAGAGTCCAAAACAAGGACAAAAGAGTTTGGAAAAGTCGATACATTGTAGACGTATAAATAGCAAAGCATACAGATGACGGGGGTGCTCTCTAACTGGTGCCTTGTTAATAAGAAGAAGATGACTCAAGAGTAAAGTAAAATAGATAGGCTCTTCGTAGAGGGAAGCATTGATTTGCAGAGGTGCCAGAGCTCGAGCTTTTAAAACAAGGATGAATAAAAATTTGGGGTGGTATGCTTTCATTGTCAACGTAACAACTAAGAGATCTCAATATATTCCATGCTAAATACATCATAGGCGGTTCCCAAACAGAATAGTAATGGTTTTACTCCCCCTCCGCCAATCAATCACATTCCACGGCGGGCCGAATCCACAGGTACCATCCATTAAAACAACAATCGTAGGGGAGTTTTGTTTCATTATATTTTGACTTGACTTTTGAGCATGGAACTGGGCATCCCGATTGCCAGCCACTTGCTCGTGAATGATAGTGAACCAACACATATCTTGAGAATAACCCACCTAGCATGGAAGATACTAATAGCCCCTAGTCACTACATGAGCAATTCGGGTATACAAAACATAATATTTATTTGGAGGTTTAGCGAATGGCACATGCAAATTTACTTGGGACGACAGGTAAATACCATATATATGTAGGTATGGTGGACTCATATGGAACAACTTTGGGTTTATGGAAATGGATGCACAAGCAGTAATCCCGCTTAGTACAAGTGGAGGCTACAAAAGAATGGGAAGCGACCAACTAGAGAGCGACAATAGTCGTAAACATGCTTTGAGATTAACCAACATTGAATGCAAGCATGAGTAGGATATAAATCACCATGAACATAAACATCATGGAGGCTATGTTGGTTTTGTTTCAACTAAATGCGTGAACATGTGCCAAGTCAAGCCACTCGAATCATTCGAAGGAGGATAGCATTCTATCATACTACATCACAACCATTTTAATAAGCATGTTGGCACTCAAGACAAACAATTATTAACTCCTAGCTAATTAAGCATGGCATAAGTAACAATAATCTCTAATTGTTATTGCAAACATGTTCAATCCATAATGAGTTGAATCTAGAAAGATGAGCTAATCATATTTACAAAAACAAAATAGGTCGAGTTTATACCAGCTTTTCTTCATCTCCGTCACTTCATCATATATTGTCATTATTGCCTTTCAGTTGCACGACCGAATAGTGTGAAAAATAATAATAAGATTGTACTCAAAGCAGAAAACGAGGTAGTATGGCCTCTCTGATAGGTAAACGATAATAAATATGAGAGCCACTCAGCATGTCATCATGTTCTTCTCCTTACGAACGAAAGAAAAAGAAAAAATATTTACACGGTAAAGCCCGCAACAGAAGAACGGAAAATCTTTTTGGGTTTTCTTTGAACACTACAACTAAAAAAACGAGGTATAGCTAGATTTTTTTTTTGGAATTTCTCAAGGTTAATGAAACACACAAGGAAAAAACAAAAGAAAAAAATAAGCTACCATGGATGGTACAAGGAAAAAGTATGAACACGGACAATTGGAATGAGTGTGTGAACATGAAAGTAATGTCTGTGATAAATATGTACTCCCCTAAGCTTATGATTTTGGCCAAAGTTGGTCTAAGGTCATGGCTAGAAATAACCTTCTCCTGGATACTCCAGAGAATACTAAGCGTCCCATTGGTTTGCGAGCTCCTGCGACTACCACTGAAAGACTGGAACCTGATACTTTTGATTGTTAGTGCAGGCTCAGATGCTGGGGGTTGCTACAGGCCCCAATAATTGTAAATGTCCTCGAGCATAATAGTGTACCTGCCTGAATGGATATTGAACAAGAAGAAGCAGGCCAAGTAATAATCTCTAAAGTACCCTGACTAAATACTAAGTTATAAAGCAGCCTCTTATTATTGTCTTTCTTAATAAAATAATGTGCTACAATTCTATCATAATCTAGATATCTCATAAGCAGTAGCATTTCCTCTTCCTCGTCAAGCCTGATAGGTATCTCAAAGTGTTTAGCTAAACAAGATGGATAGATACCCCCAAATATAGGGCCCTTCAAATGGTTTAAGTTCAACTGTTTAGCCACTATAGCGCCCAGACTAAAAGTTATATCAGCAAATAAAGCGTGGCACAAAATAGTGAGGTCGGGAGCACTAAGGCTTCCACTCTCGCCACGACCAACTAAACATCTCCCTGCAAATAATGAATAGTAACGTAGAACAGGAAAATGTACGTTGGGCGCTCTTGCCTTTGACACCCCTCTCTTCTCCTATAGTGATTGCGGCAATAAAATCATCTATGTCTCTAGGACGTGGTTCACTGATGTTGCCCTCAAGAGGTATTTTGCAAACATTGCAAAAATCGTAAAGTGACATTTCCTTAGGCACATCATATAAATGAAATTCTAGCCTGGGAGCATTCATCCTAGGATAAAAGTGAACATTTTGCACGGAAGTATTAGTAAGTAGGAGATACTGGTCACACTTATGGTTGAGGATATCAGGGATGCCTGCATTTTCTGCTAGATAGTAGAAATCTTCGTAAATTCCGACCGCCCTTAAGAATGCCTCACTTGGCCATTCACATGGTCGAACTTCCGCTATGCGAGGAATATTGTATCTAGGCTTCTCATTTTCATTTTCTTTAAAGCCACGGCTTGAAGAGCCTCTCAACAATCTTCTCATCTTTTCTTTCTCTGAAAAATAAATCTGAAAGTCTTAGTGACTCCGCATAAAAAAGAACAAAACTCAATCAAAGCTTATAGCAACGACTCCCACAAGTGCCTAGAAGCTATATCATGCATCAAAACTACTTGGGACCCAACAACTTTGAGATGCAAGCTCAAGAACAAGGTCACAATAGCATTAAGATTTTGCAATATATAAATCTCTAGAACAAAAACTAATTGGACCATTGGAGGAATCACATACCGATGAACAATCCCCTAAAATAGTTCTGCAAATGAAGCTTTGAGCAAGGAGATCAAAAATGGCAGCAAGATGAGCTAAAACACGGGTTTGAGCAATTGTGGATTTTTTCTAGAGGAAGAAGGAGTGGATGGGTACTGGAATAAGTGAAGGGGTCGCACGTGGGACCTACAAGCCAAGGGGTGCGCCCTGCGGGCTTGTGGCTCACTGGTGTAGTCCCCTGATGTATTCTTAGTGCCACAAATTCTTAAATAATCCAGACAAAATCATACTAAATTTTCAGGGTGTTCTCAGAACTTTTATTTTCAGGTCATTTTTCTAATGCATGGATAAAACTGGGGAACAGAGAAATAATAACCCTTTTTACTGAATTGAAACTAAAGAACAGAAAATAAAAGTTGGGTACAAAAGTTTGTTCTTTCTAAATTCATCCATCTCATGCTTGCCAAAAAGAATCCATCAATAAGGTTGATCAAGTCTTACTGACAAACTTCTTTCAAATGACATGGAACGAGAGAATTTTCGAATAACACTAGGTTACCTCAATGGGGATTTGCATGTGGTCAACCATAAGTATATCATATTTCTTCTTGGCAGTAGGAAGAGGAAATTCAAAGTCTCCAATAGTAAATATTGGATTTTTCTCAACGGAGTTAATGCTATGATCTTGAGATTGTTTCTTCGAAAAGTGTACCGTATGCTCATTACCATTATCATGAAAAGTGGCATTTCCTTTGTTGCAATAAATAATGGGTCCTGAAGTATTCAGAAAGGGTCTACCAAGGATGATCAACAAACTGTCGTCCTCGGGAATATCATGAATAAGAAAGTTTGTTAAGATAGTAACGTTTGCAACCACAACAGGCACATCCTCACAAATGCTGATAGATAAAGCATTTGATTTATTAGTCATTTGCAGAGAGATTTCAGTAGGTGTCAACTTATTCAAATCAAGTCTACAATATAAAGAGAAAGGCATAACACTGACACCGACTCCAAGGTCACATAAAGCAGTTTTACCATAATTTCCTTTAATAGAGCAAGTTATAGTTGGTACTCTGGGATCTCCTAGTTTCTTTGGTACTCCACCCTTAAAAGTACAATTAGCAAGCATGGTGGAAATCTTAGGTTCAGGTATCTTTCTTTTATATGTAACAATACCTTTCATGTACTTACTATCACTACTGGAATCCAGTAATTTGCCATGAGCCAGTTCTTTGCCATCTGCTGGCTGATGGCAAAGAAGATCTTTGCCGTCAACTGGCCTAAAGGGGACGGTAAAGGGCTGACTGATGGTAAACAGAATGTTTGCCATCATCCAGGGCTTTGCCGTCTGCCTACGGACGGCAAAGAGACCTAGGGCAGACGGCAAAGAGGGCAGATGGGTCCCACTAGACCTTGGGCCTGGCCAGGTCCAACGGACGGGCTCTTTGCCGTCCGCCTGGCCTTTGCCATCCGCCATGGGGCCCTTTGCCGTCCTGGGGCAGACGGCAAAGCTGACGTCCCTATAACGGCCGTCTCCCCCTAGCCCCTCGCTCCACTACCCCACTCCCCACTCTGTCTCTATCTCCACTGTCGTCCGTGCCTCCCTCCTACACCACCGGCGGCAGGCCACCCCTGCGCCGCCCCCTACGCCGACACGTGCGCCACCCCCTACGCCGCACCCTCCCTTCACCTGCCCCGACGCCGCCCACTCCCCTCACTGGCTCCCTGCGCCACCCCCTGCGCCGCTCCCTCCCCTCACATGCCCCGATGCTGCCCCTTCCCCTCACCTGCTCCCTGCGCAGGCCCCTCCCCTCACCGGTTCCCGGCGACGCCCCTCCCCTCACCGGCCGTCCCCAACTTCGGTGAGTGCCTCCGGTACCCTATTTTTTCAGTTTTTTTCTTTTAAATTAGATAGTTAATTTAGATAGTTAGTTTATCAGGTTACTACTAGTTTAGGTTAATTCGGTTAGTGCAAGATGAGAAGAAGAGGAGGAGGAGGAGAAGAAAAGAAGAAGAAGAAGAAGAAGAAGAAGAGAAATAAAAGGAAGAAGAAGAAGAAGAAGAAGAAGAAGAAGAGAAAGAAGAAGAAGAAGCAAAAGAGAAGAGTAGAAGAAGAGTAGTAGAGGAGAGGAGGAGGAGGAGAAGAAGAAGAGGAGGAGGAGGAGGAGGAGGAGAAGAAAGAAGAGGAGAAAGGAAAAGGAGCTATATTTTATGTACTTAGTGATATAGATTCTGTTTTTGTTATGTATTTCCTGTTTACTGCTATATAGGTTTAGCGATAGGTTTAGTTAGCTTGGTTAGTTAGGTTAGTTAGTTAGTTAGCTTAATAGAAAGAAGAGTAAGAAGAAGAAGAGGAGGAGGAGGAGCAGAGGAGAAGAGGAGGAGGAGGAGGAGAGGAAGAAGAAGAAGAAGAAGAAGAAGAAGAAGAAGAAGAGAAGACAATAATAAGGAGAAGAAGAAAAGAAGAAGATAAGAATAGAAGAAGAAGAAGAGAAGAAGAAGAAGAGAACAAGAGAAGAAGACATAATTAGCCCATTTAGCTCCAAAATGCCATAATAAGCTCAAAATGGCATCAGAACCTTGGTTAGCTCATGAATATTATATTCTTAGCTTGTTTTCCTCTAAAATGGCATAATTAGCCCATATAGCTCCAAAAAGACATAATTAGATCATTTAGCTCCAACAAGAGGAGAAGAGGAGAAGAAATAGGAAAAATGAAAAAAAAGAAGAAGAAGAAGAGAAGAAGAGAAGAAAAATACCTTCTGCTCCTTCTCCTTCTTCTCCTCCTCCTCCTTCTCCTCCTTCTCCTCCTTCTTCTTGATTTCTTCTTATTCTCCTCCTCCTCCTCTTTCTTCTCCTCTTTCATATTATCCTTGATTAATTTCCCCAACAATGACATAATTAGCCCATTTAGCTCCAAAATGCCATAAGAACCTCAAAATGGCATAAGAACCTTGGTTAGCTCATGAATATTATATACTTAGCTTGTTTTCCTCTAAAATGACATAATTGGAATATTTGTGTTGATCGGGTGGATTTACATGTGATAGTTGTCTCGTCGTTGTGAGGTCTGTTGTGTGAAAACCTGCCAGTGCGTTGTACGAGCTCCGCCCCTGCATTCGTGGGTCAGTACAAATTTCATCTCCTCCCCGCCCCTTCATTTACTGTGGCTCGGTTTCTGGATGAAACTTTCTAGATTTAGGTAATTAAATTAATTTATCAGTATGCATGACAGTATGCCTCTCCCGTTCGAAATGGCGACATGTATAAATATGCAAGTCTTTGCATATTTATAACCGCCATCCTTTCGAATTGTCCAACATTATCCATGGAAAGCCCGAGTATGTGTAGATTGGGTTCGTTTTCCCGTATGCTGTGCTCTGGATCCGATGCGGAATTTTGTCAGTGCCTACATGTTGTTCTCTGGATGCACATCCTCTCTGTTTATTGCGGAGACGTGTATCAGGAGAACAGCGGGGAGGTGCTGCCAAAATTTTGCGTTGGATCCGGAGCAGAGCATGGGAAAACGAAACCAATCTACACATACTCGGGTGGGATTAGGACCTATCTTTACCGATTAGCGTGTAGGTTGCCTGGACGTAATAAAAATGGCGAACCTGATTAACCAACGAATATAAATGCTAAATTATATATAAATATATTTCTTCTGTTTTTAGTAGCTTGGCAAGATGAGTGATCGTGCGTGGATGTATACCGGTCACCCTAGTCAGAAAGAGATGACGAAAGAATGGTTTGTAAAAACAAAGGAATTTGTGAAAGCCGCATTCGCAAATGGCCAGGAAAGAGACTATTGCCCCTGTCCTAGATGCGACAACTATAAAAAGACGACAGAGGCTGTAATGATTAAACACGTGCAGAGGAGGGGTTTTAAGCCTAATTATAGGGTGTGGATATTTCATGGTGTGTCTACACAACGCACAAGAGCTGAGGTGGTCCGTCGTCGCAGGGACGAGCATGGTACAGGGATTCGGAAGATGATGCTCGGGATTCGGAAGATGAGATGGAGGAATCTGCAAAGGCCTTTTATGAAATGTTGGAGTCTTCAAAACGTCCTCTCCATGAGCACACTGAGCTCTGTCAGCTGGATGCAATTGCACAAGTAATGGCTCTGAAGGATCAGTTTAACTTGGGAAGAGAATGCTACGACGCGATGATGACACTATTTGGACGCTTCCTACCCAAAGGCCATGTTATGCCTGCACACCTGTACCAGTTGGACAAAATACTTCGTGTACTTATGATGCCCTATGAGAAGATAGATGCATGTGAGAAAGGACGTGTCTTATTTAGGAAGGAGTATGCACACTTGGACTATTGTCCCAATTGCGAGTCTTGCAGGTATCTTGTGGTAGACAACGGTATGGGTGAGAAGAGGCAGACCAAAATCGCAGTTAGTGTTCTTCGGTATATGCCAATCGTACCAAGACTTCAACATCTTTTCATGGTCGAAGAGACAGCCAGGCAGATGACATGGCACAAATTGGGCAAAAGAACCGAACTAGATGCGGATGGGAATAAGATGATGGTACACACATCGGATGGGGAAGCGTGGAAACATTTCTATGGATTACATCAGGATAAAGCGGCAGATCCAAGGAATCCTTGAGTTTGCACCGCCAAAGATGGTTTTAATCCCTTCGGCATGACGTCAACCCAATACAGTTGTTGGCCTGTATTTGTCATTCCACTCAATCTCCACCCCGAGCAGATTATGCAAAGAAAGAACATATTTCTGACGTTGATAATTCCAGGGCCCAATTATCCGGGGAAGAATATGAATGTGTACCTGCAACCGCTTAAGGATGAATTGGAAGAAGCTTGGGATAATGGGGTCAAGACATACGATGCCGCTAGAAAAGGAAACTTCAAAATGCATCTGTGGTACATGTACTCTATGCATGACTTGCCAGCGTATGCGCTATTCTCTGGATGGTGTGTGCATGGAAGGTTACCGTGCCCCCAATGCAAGGCAGCTCTTCAGTTTGATTGGTTGCAGGAGGGTCCAAAGTATTCTTGCTTTGACTTGCATAGACAGTTCCTAGGTCCTGACCATCAGTTCAGAAAAGACAAGAAGAACTTTACCAAAGGTAAAGTTGTCAAAAACATGGCACCACCTGCGTTCACAGGCCAACAGATCCTGGATCAGTTAAACGCCCTCGAGCCTGATCCAGAGTGTCCAGGGTGTTTCAAGGGGTATAATTCAAAACACACCTGGACTCACAAGCCATGCTTCTGGGATCTGCCTTACTTCAAAGACCTCCTTCTTCCACACAATATCAACATGATGCACACTGAAAAGAATATCGGAGAGGCTATTTTTGGTACATTGTTCGACATAGATGGGAAGACAAAGGATAATATTAAGGCTATAGTCGATCAAGAGACACTATGTCATAGACCGTTACAAAACATGCAAGAAGGCAAAGGAAAGAAAAAGTGGTCGAAGCCAAAGGCCTGGTTCAATCTTGGAAGGCCAGCTATGGGGGAAATTATCTTGTGGGTAAAAATGCACTTGATGTTCCCCGATGGGTATGCAGCGAATCTGAAGAGGGGAGCGAGTCTTGAAAAATTAAAAATCTTTGGTCTCAAGAGTCATGATTGGCACATATGGCTAGAGCGGGTAATGCCGGTGATGTTAGGTGGCTTTATTCCTGAGGATGAATGGCTAGTACTGGCGAAGCTGAGCTATTTCTTCCATGTTCTTTGTGCGAAAGAATTGTCGCTTGGTGTGGTAGAAGACATGGAGGAGTTTGCACCGGAGTTGTTGTGCAAGTTAGAGAAGATCTTTCCACCGGGCTTCTTTAATCCAATGCAGCATTTGAATTTACATCTACCGACCGAGGAAAGATTGGGTGGGCCCGTGCAAGATCGTTGGTGCTATGCAACTGAGAGGATGCAGAAGACCCTTCGAGCTAAATGTAAAAATAAGCGTAGAATTGAAGCATCGATGGCGGAGGTATTCATTACTGAGGAGGTGGAAAACTTTGTGACAGCACACTACGAAGTCAAAAATCATCATTTGCATAATCCGAAGCCTTGGCAAAATGATGCAGACCCTAAAAAAGGTGGGTCCAACCTCATCCTATTCAAAGGGAAGCTCACACCAGCCGGTGCTTCGAAACCAATAACGTTGGATGTCGAAGAATGGCGGAACATTTCGTTGTATATCTTCAACGACCTAACAGAAGTGCGGCCGTACATCGAGTGAGTTCTCGGCACATTTTCCCGTAACTTCTAATTCATTTGAACTACTCTTATTCCCGGATATTTCAAACAGCCGTTACGTCGCCAAATTTTCGGATGGAGTGGTGATCGAAAATGATTCCGTCGAAGAATATGAGCTTCTGTCAAAGATAGGAGGCTGCTATCCCGGTTTCATCTCTTGGTTCGAACAAACGGTAATTATCAATAATGGACCATTTCATTCTTGGTCTAACTTGCGGCTAATGCAACAACCGTTTCGTATTAAACTTGTAGGCTAATTCATAGTCTATGGACGCCGAATTGAGACAAGTCGCTAATGGTTTTGACTATAAGGTCCGTTCATTTGAGAAATACGACATCAACGGGTATCTCTTCGGAACTTTGGCAAAGAGCTATCTATGCCCGACAGGAAATCTACAAATTGTGGTGTCTCTGCTATCGGCGAAGGTGTTATCGAGTATTATGGAAGAGTTGAAGAAATTTATGAACTTCAATTCTATGGTGAAAACCCACCGAACGTCCTAGTCTTCAAATGTTATTGGTTCCAGCCGAAAAAGACTAGAAGGACTCATGAACATATAGGACTAGTCGAAATCAATCCAAACACCCATTTAGATGTTCCCGATGTCTATATTACGGCTCAACAGGCGACCCAAGTTTTCTATCTACCGCGGGCATGCCAAACGGATAAGAATCTGGAAGGTTGGTATGTTGTTTATGAAGTGCCCCCACATGTCAGACCACCTCTCCCAAATGAACAGGATTATGAACCTCACATTAACCCAGACACATATGATGGAGAATTCTTCCAAGAAACACGTGTTTCCAAGAAATGTTTCAAGAACCGTCGTGCTTCACCCAAGAACATGGAAGTACATAGCGACAATGAATCCGACTCCAGCCCTGGGCCGGACCCAGAAGACCTGGAACTCGTAGAGGTCACTGATGCAGATGACCTGTCAATGCTTCAACGATTAAAGGAAGGCCTTTCACAACTTCACGCCGTTGAACCCGACGAGCACGTCATTCATGAAGACATGCGTGATAGTGATGATGATGATGCATTTATTGATGATGATTATTAGTTTGTAAGATTCACACCTTAAATTATATATATTTTAATCTTTATTATTCATGTACATATTATTATTCATGTCAGTTATTCAATTTTTTTATGTTGTACTAATTTCTTTTAATCTTTATCATGGCAGGTCACCAGGTGTGCAAAGATTGAGGGCGCTGGTCCAGATCGCTCGACGGGTTCTTCCCACGCGCCCCGCATGAGGGGTGGTACTTCCCTTCCACCCCTATCTCTCCGTAGAGCGTTGGCAAAGAGTTTGTCGACACCACCCGTGGGTTCTTCTTCGTCGGCGGCATTGCCCACTAAGAGAGGTGTTGGTCGGGTAGGGAAGAAGGGGAAGGGTATAGGGAGAGGTGGTGGCCGCGGAAGATCCAGGAGGACAGTTGAGCCGTCCTCGCCACCACCACCAGCTCATTCACCCGAGCATAGGACTACTATGGTTGACCCGTTTGCGGAGGAGGCCACGGGGACTCCGTTCCAGGAGCCTGTTGTTGATGGGCATTCGTCCCATGAGACATCGGTCTAGGAGCAGCCTCGGGTCGAGGTGCATTCGGCCCAGGAGCACCCTGAGGAGACTACGGTTCCGGAGGCTTCACCCGACGTGTAGAGGCCCGGATGGGAGACCTGGCCGGATCGTACCGAGTTGCCGGATTGGACCGAGGGTCCGGGTGGCTCAAGGGGCGGGGATGGCGGGGATGAGCTTATGGATAGTGAGGGCGATGTGCAGGTGGACGGGGCCATCGTGGACAAGCGTGGTAGTACACGTCTCCCGGTCGCACAGCTACCCGCGAGCAGAGGCCGGTGATTAAACCTGAAGGAGATAGGTAAATACATTTACTCTTTTTTTAGCTTTTTCCTTGAAGTTTGTTCAAATATCTAATGCGTTGACCTTATCATACTGCAGGGGGTGGGTACACCCTCTTGGAGTCCGTAGGCCGAACTCCGTCCTTGATGTGCTTTGCCGGACAAATTTCCCGGGGTTTGTCACGTTGCCTGGTGAGGATCAGGTTCCTACACTAGGATTTTCCTGGGAGCACTACCAGGCTGCGCAGGCACCGCCGGAGGAGATTATAGATGGTGTCTTGTGCCACACGAGGGCCGAGATGGTGATCAAGAGCTTTTGGGTAAATTATCCTTTTACAGAATCTAAAATTAACAATATAGCTAATTATTGTACTAATCAGTGTTTTCACGTTTGATTGCAGACCTTCTATAGGTGTGAGGATGGATATGAGGAGGAGGCGGTCAGGGTTCTCGAGGCCGAGTGTAGGCGGTTACTACAGAACTTGCATCACGAGGATCGGTCGCAGGCTATTCGAGATTACTACGCCACACGTGGTATTAAGAAGCAGAAGAAGGATTCCCGCGGAAAGTTTCTAAAGAAGTAGCAATACATGAAGGTAATTACGTATTCTTAAGTCCTTCTACGTAGTTTTATTGATTTCATTCATAGGCGTAGCGCTGAAAATTCTTTCTAATAACTTACAAGTGCCCCCGAGATGGTGTGCGTATAAGATGGATTGTTGGGAGGCATTGGTTGATGAGTGGTGCACAGGCAGCTAGCGAGCCGTCCACGAGAATGCAAAGGATCGGCGTAGCCAAATGGTTGGTGTGCCACACCATCAAGGCAGCGCCAACTTACTTCAGTTTGGACGAAACTGGGTATGTGATCTGCTTCATGATTCATGCAATTCATTCTTGATGCTAATATTTTGTTCCTCTCTTTTAGGCGCATCACAATAAGACGGAGATGCCACACTTGTACGACCTTTATGGCATGGCCTATACTGCCTCGTACAAGAAGGCGAAGGCATTCTCTGAGTCTGACCTGAATGATCCAAATAACTTCACCAACATATCATCCCACCAGAAGCTCGTGGGATACAGGGACGCGGGGAAGGCTACGAAAGGGGATGACTTTAACCCTAGCTAGGAACCTATGGATCCAGAGCTGGTGATGATATCTGGTGGCGGGAGGCCCCATGGCTCGATAGCCATTGGAGATGGGATAATACGTTGTCCACTCACTCTTCCGGAGATCAAGGAGCGCCAGTCGAGCAGCTGTCCTAAGATAATGCGTCGTCCACGGCCAGTCGAACTTGCCATCGAGGTTAGTTGTACGGACTAAGAACCCTTTCATCGATTTCATTATGTGTGTCACCATAGATCATTACTGTGGTAACGAGGAATGGTGTTTCAGGCTGCTCTTCAGAAAGAGAGATTGGCAAACCAGGCTGCTCTTGAGAAAGAGAGATTGGCAGGCCAGGCTGCTCTTGAGGCTGCTCTTGAGAAAGAGAGATTGGCAGGCCAGGCTGCTCTTGAGGCTGCTCTTGAGAAAGAGAGATTGGCAAGTCAGGCTACTCTTGATGAGGGGGACCAGACCACGGCACGATTGATTGTGGAGGAGAGGTCCCGGAATGAGGCGGGTCAACGGGCCCTATACGAGCTTTTTGTGGTAAGTTTTTGTACATTAGCCAAATCATGTGTGTAATGTGTGTTTCATTACTAACTAATATGACCCACTCTTCAGGGTCTGTGCGAGAAGAGCGGTCAAGTCCCTTCGCCGATGGCCGTCTACTCTTTGATTGGAACGGTGAGTTTCATCATAAACTAGTATTAATAATTGAGTGTCATCATTCTAACTGAGACATTGCAAAATATCTATTCTGCAGAGTAACTCCCGAGCAACATCGCATGACCCTTCTCGATGTGTTTCAACTCCTTAATGACCACTACGGTAAGTTTCTCTTCTCCTCTTTCATATTCTCCTTGCCTTAATTTCCCCAACAATGATATAGTTAGCCCATTTAGCTCCAAAAATACATAATTAGCCCATTTAGCTCCAAAACGCCATAATAACCTCAAAATGGCATAAGAACCTTGGTTAGCTCATTAATATTATATACTTAGCTTGTTTTCCTCTAAAATGAGATAATTAGCCCATTTAGCTCCAAAAAGACATAGTTAGCTAATTTAACTCCAAGAAGAGGAGAAGAGGAGAAGAGGAGAAGAAATAGGAAAAATGAAAAGAAAGAAGAAGAAGAAGAAGAGAAGAAGGAGAAGGAGGAGGAGGAGGAGGAGGAGGAGGAGGAGAAGGAGGAGAAGGCCAAGGACCTTCTAGTCCTTCTCCTCCTCTTCCTTATCCTCCTTATTCTTGATTTCTTCTTCTTCTCCTCCTCCTCCTCTTTCTTCTCCTCTTTCATATTGTCCTTGCTTTAGTTTCCCCAAAAAGACATAATTAGCCCATTTATCTCAAAATGCCATAATAACCTCAAAATGGCATAAGGACCTTGGTTAGCTCATGAATATTATATACTTAGCTTGTTTTCCTATAAAATGAGATAATTAGCCCATTTAGATCCAAAAAGACATAGTTAGCTAATTTAGCTCCAAGAAGCAGAGAAGAAATAGGAAAAATGAAAAGAAAGAAGACGAAGAAGAGAAGAAGGAGAAGGAGGAGGAGGAGGAGAAGGGGGAGAAGGCCAAGGACCTTCTAGTCCTTCTCCTCCTCCGCCTTCTCCTCCTTCTCCTCCTTCTTCTTGATTTCTTCCTCTTCACCTCCTCCTCCTCTTTCTTCTCCTCTTTCATATTGTCCTTGCTTTAATTTCCCCAACAATGATATAATTAGCCCATTTAGCTCCAAAATGCCATAAAAAACCTCAAAATGGCATAAGAACCTTGGTTATCTCATGAATATTATATGCATAGCTTGTTTTCATCTAAAATGGGATAATTAGCCCATTTACCTCCAAAAAGACATAGTTAGGTAATTTATCTCCAAGAAAAGGAGAACAGGAGAATAAATAGGAAAAATGAAAAGAAAAAAGAAGAAGAAGAAGAAGAAGAAGAAGAAGAAGAAGAGAAAAGGAGGAGGAGGAGGAGGAGGAGGAGAAGGCGAAGGACCTTCTAGTCCTTCTCCTCCTCCTCCTTCTCCTCCTTCTCCTCCTTCTTCTTGATTTCTTCTTCTCCTCCTCCTCCTATTTCTTCTCCTCTTTCATATTATCCTTGCTTTATATTCCCCAACAATGAAATAATTAGCCCATTTAGCTCCAGAATGACATAATAAGCTCAAAATGGCATAAGAACCCTGGTTAGCTCATGAATATTATATACTTAGCTTGTTTTCCTCTAAAATGGGATAATTAGCCCATTTAGCTCCAAAAAGACATAATTAGTTAATTTAGCTCCAACAAGAGGAGCAGAGGAGAAGAAATAGGAACAATGAAAAGAAAGAAGAAGAAGAAGAAGAAGAGAAGAAGGAGAAGGAGGAGGAGGAGAAGGAGAAGGCGAAGGACCTTCTAGTCCTTCTCCTCCTCCTCCTTCTCCTCCTTCTTCTTGATTTCTTCTTCTTCTCCTCCTGCTCCTATTTCTTCTCCTCTTTCATATTTTCCTTGCTTTAATTTCCCCAACAATGACATAATTAGCCCATTTAGCTCCAAAATACCATAATAAGCTCAAAATGGCATAAGAACCTTGGTTAGCTCATGAATATTATATACTTAGCTTGTTTTCCTCTAAAATGGGATAATTAACCCATTTAGGTCCAAAAAGACATAATTAGGTAATTTAGCTCCAACAAGAGGAGAAGAGGAGAAGAAATAGGCAAAATGGAAAGAAAGAAGAAGAAGAAGAAGAAGAAGAAGAAGAGAAGAAGGAGAAGGAGGAGGAGGAGGAGGAGGAGGAAAAGGCCAAGGACCTTCTAGTCCTTCTCCTCCTCCTCCTTCTCCTCCTTCTCCTCCTTCTTCTTGATTTCTTCTTCTTCTCCTCCCCCTCCTCTTTCTTCTCCTCTTTCATATTATCCTTGCTTTAATTTCCCCAACAATGACATAATTAGCTCATTTAGCTCCGAAATGCCATAATAAGCTCAAAATGGCATAAGAACCTTGGTTAGCTCATGAATATTATATTAT
The DNA here is from genome assembly GCF_904849725.1 of Hordeum vulgare subsp. vulgare. Lineage (NCBI taxonomy): Eukaryota > Viridiplantae > Streptophyta > Magnoliopsida > Poales > Poaceae > Hordeum > Hordeum vulgare. Next base: position 244,686,511 of record NC_058521.1, on the reverse strand, counting down.
TAGCTTGTTTTCCTCTAAAATTGGATAATTAGCCCATATAGCTCCAAAAATACATAATTAGGTAATTTAGCTCCAACAAGAGGAGAAGAGGAGAATAAATAGGAAAAATGAAAAGAAAGAAAGAAGAAGAAGAAGAAGAGAAGAAGGAGAAGGAGGAGGAGGAGAAGGCCAAGGACCTTCTAGTCCTTCTCCTCCTCCTCCTCCTCCTCCTTCTCCTCCTTCTTGATTTCTTCTTCTTCTCCTCCTCCTCCTCTTTCTTCTCCTCTTTCATATTATCCTTGCTTTAATTTCCCCAACTATGACATAATTAACCCATTTAGCTCCAAAATGCCATAATAAGCTAAAAATGGCATAAGAACCTTGGTTAGCTCATGAATATTTTATTCTTACCTTGTTTTCTGCTAAAAATGACATAATTAGCTCAAAAACATCATATTTTGTTCTTCTTCTGACGTTCTTATTCACATTTTTGCAGATAGGATATACTACATGCATGGAAGCTGACATTCATGGAGTTGAACAATGTCGATGGACGAACTTTATATGTATATCACCTAGTTTTCATTTGAGTTGATGAACAATGTCGAACTATATGTATATGTATATATGGATAAACAGTGCAATACTTTGTATGTTGGTTCTTTCGATATATGGGGATGTACATTGATTTATATGTATATCATATATGTGTGGTGAATTATATATATGTGTTGGCAAGTATATGTGTGGTGAACTATATATCATATATGTGTGGTGAATTATATAAATGTGGTGTCAAATACATATATATGTGTGTGTGTGTGTGTTGTGAAATAATAGAAAACAAAAAAAACAGGTACTATATGGGCTCTTTGCCGTCTGCCAGCTGATGGCAAAGACCTGTGCCATCAGCTGGCACATGGCACCCAGCTGTGCATCCTGGGGTGTCTATATAGGCTCTTTGCCGTCTGCCTCCAGGGTGGGCAGACGGCAAAGAAGAGGGCACAGAGGAGGGGGGAGGAGGAGGCAGACGACAAAGAGTGGAGGGGGGAGGAGGAGGAGGCAGACGAGAAAGAATAAGGGGGAGGCGGACCACAAAGAATAAGGGGGAGGCAGATGGCAAAGCCTTCGTTAACCCCTAACGGAGGCAACGCCTGTCGGCTGTCGTCTCGAGCACTTTGCCGACTGCTCCTATGGAAAGCTGACGGCAAAGAGCTTTGTCGTCCGCTTTGTGGGGACACACGGCAAAGAAGGTACGATGCCGTCGTAGGCTGACGCAGAAATTTTGTCGGTCGTGAGATTCTTTGTCGTTTGTGGTATTCTCTTTGCCATCCGGGATTTAGCCTTTGACGTCTGTGATGGAAGACGGAAAAGAAGCTGATTCCTGTAGTGTATAAGGACACATTTTCAGAATATCAGTTAAGAGCATACGTAAAAAGACATGTCTCAACATTTATGCAAAGTGGTCAAAATCCTCATCATCCTTCTTCTTGGATGGTTTTGGAGGAAAGGGCATGGTTTTCTGAACACATGGTTCTCTTTCTCTACCATGCTTCCTAGCAACAAAATCTCTTTTATCATATCTCTTGTTCTTAGGTTGTGGGTTATCAAGATCAACAACAGGTTCAATCTCAACATCATTATGATTACTAGGTTGGGCATCAACATGAACATCATTGTCGGGAAAATGGCACCTATGGGAGCCTCCAAGGATCCCTTGATCGTTGGGCGGGGAGAAGGGTGGTGCCAAGAGCAGAGCTAGTGATTAGCATCGGGAACGTTTTTTCCCAGGTTCGGGCCACATAGTGCGTAAAACCCTACTCCTGCTTTGTTTGTTGTATTGGTTCTTACTGTAGGTTTACTTGCTATAGTGATTGCTTGTTGGCCAGTTCCCGAAGTGTCTAACCCCTTAGAAATGAGCATTGGGCCTTCTTTTATAGGCAAAGGGGTCACCAACAGTGCTCAACAGAGGGTTCATGATCTACAGAGTGAACAGGGTTCACCGCTATCTATCTAGCACGGTGTGGGGGGCAGTAAATGCCTTGCCAGTCTCCTGACCCGCATCAAGATGGTATCTACACGTACCCAGGTGTTTTGACACCTGGGTGTTATGATGGTGCATGTGGGATGTGTTGGCGCTATGGTAGTCAGTGGCTCTGTGGCAGGAGGGGACACCAGGTGGCGAATGGGGCTTGCTGGGCTGGTGCCCTCGCCAGTGGCCTAGTCTACCTTCCCGACAAGGAAAGCTTGTCGGGGCCTTGTCTATATTCCCGGCGAGGAGGACTTGTCGGGGCCTTGAATGCTTTTCCCAGCAAGGAAGGCTTGCTGGGGCGTTGGACGTCTTCCCGACAAGAAGGGCTTGTCGGGGCCTTGGATGTCTTCTTGGCAAGAGGGGCTTGCCGGGGCCTTGGATCTTGGGCTTATTACTCACAACTTTGGAGGGGTGTGGCCTTGTTGAATTTGGAGGTTAGTCTTCCGACCAGCCTCCGTCGTACCTTGTCGTCAAAGGGGTTATCGACGCCCGTGCACATGTCTGGGGCACAAGAGACCCCAATCTTTAGTGCACCGATAGAAGCCCCCGGGCCTTGGCCATACACGCGCGCGAGGCGTTGTTGGGCCAGGCCAAAGTGGTGCACGGGCCTCCGGGGCACGGTATCTTGCGGTTTGGAGTCGTTGGTAGTGGTCTTTCCCCACGTCGCGCGTCGGACGCCCGAAGTGGAGAGGCGTGCAGACCATGGCCGTCCCACCTCCCGAAACGCTTCTGCCACGCGCGAGGCATGCGTAGTGACGATCGGGCAAGTGGCGGTCGTGGCCTTGAAAGTTGCAGCCATGGCAGGGCCAGCCCCTGCATTGCATTAGTGCACAGGCTGGCTCCCTGTTCTCCCGTGATCATGGGAGATTTGGCAAGAGGGGCAGCGGTTTGTGGAGTGAGGAGGGCTAGTCGACGCACCTCGCCCTATAAATTAGGGGGTTTGTGAGGAGGTTTTTCTCATGCATCCAACTCCTGAAACGCAAAGCACCCCCAACCCTTTCTGCAGTGTCTTCCGTAGCTTCAGGTGGCGCTCACCCTTAACCATGGCTAGGGGACGAGGACGACCTCCATCACCCGCTGGAGCGGCTAGAGGATCCCGTTCGGATCATGCCACAGCTTCAGGAGTCGCAACCGCGGAGTGTGGCCCGAGCACCCGAGGTGGCGAAGGGGTGAGGGGTCGCGGTCACTGCGGAGGCCATGGCCGGGAACGGCGGCATGCCACTCCAGCACCCTCATGGGCATGCACTCGGACGGGGCGATGCTGGAGTTCGTCGTGGAGCTGCGCGGCGCCCTTCGAGGCCATCTGCACATCCCTCGCCCCTTTTCCAGGGTAATGGAGGCCGTCAACTATCCTTTCTTGTGGCTGCGGGCGTACGTCTTCTTTCATGGTGCCATGAAGGTAAACATGGAGTACCCGAAACGCCGCTCCATGTTGCTCACGCCTGGTTGGAAGGCCTTCGCCTGCGCCCAGAGTCTCGAGGATAGGCATTTCCTCCGCTTATAGCTGGCGGAGGACGATATGCTGTCCCTCAAGTTTTATGGGCGCTCAGGTCTGTGTCTCAGCTATTGCGAAGAAAGCTCGAGCGGTGCCAAATGTCCCTCCTCGAGCGATAGCGACGAGGAGGACAATGGTGGAGGCGGCGCTCGCGGCGGGTCAGGATCTCGGGGTGTCAAGTCAGAGCTCGACACCCCGAGCTCTAACTGACCGCCAACCGCGCCACCAGGGCCAGGTCACGCCTCTCCCCCGCCCAATGGGGTTACCTTGCCGGAGCCGGCATCAATGCCTCGTCTTTGAGAAGGCGTGTTCGCGGGCTCCGACTTCATCATCCCTTCCGGTTGATGTGTCCTCTGGCCCCGTTCTCCTCTATGTAGTGCTTGTACGGGAGGAGCCAGCCTGGGTTGCGCCGGGAGCCGCGCCTTTTTTGTCTCCTTGAACTTCTGTCCAGCAAGCATTGTCCCTCGCCAAAGACAGTATCATAGGTTAGAGTAGTAAAAATCATCCATGTAATCTGTCCGAGTTTGCCTCAAACTAATGAATGAAATGTTGTTTCCCTTCTGTCTGATCCCTCTTTTTGTATGATAGACCCCTTGCGTTTTTCCGGAAGCTTGCCGATTTGACTGGTCCTGCCGCTAGTGCTTTGAGGAACGGATCCTTAGCAGCTCATCGGAGGGGTTGTTACCGGCAAGACTCCTTGCCGCACTCAGTGCAACTGTTAAATCGTCGAGCACGGCTCGAGGCGAAATAAGGTGCTACGTAGCCGCCTGGTCTGTTGTGCAAGTTCAAAACAGTGTGAAGGCTCTATGTGGCCGATCAAGTCGTTGAACAAGCTCAAAACAGAACCAAGGTGCACTGATCCTTGCAAGGTTCCTTCTATGTTCAGGTTTCTAAAACAAAGATTGGCATTTCTAGAAAGGAAACAACCTATCTACTCAAAAATCTTATCTAGAGTTTTTGTCACTTATTTGCCGTGTCGCGACACTTCTTCTCGAGGCTTCTGAATCTTTTGCTGGGGCCTCAGATCCCCGGAAAGAAGGATGTTACGCCCCCCAGCAACCTCCTTGCTCGCAATGTTCTTGTCGATAGTCTTTGACCATCGCGTGGGAAAGGGGTTTGCCGGGATGTAACTCCTTTTTTTATTTTTGGCTAGGCAATGCTGGCGGAGCCCCCGAGCGTATCTTTGGTGGCGACGTGACACTTCCAGGGGAGAAAATGTTTCTGCTGTAGTGCGTGCCGGGGCTTCGGGATCTGTTGGCGCATTCTCTACGACTATGCATCACTCCGCAGAGGTTCGTCCGCTGTAGTATGCGCCGGAGGCCTCACCGAAGCCCCCAGGCACACCCTCGACAGCAACGTACTGTCCTTTAGCAGCACATCAGCATGATGGCGTCGGAATTGGGGTCTCCGCTTCCTTGGTCTGCGCTCGTGCAGCAGCGCGTCCGCACAGGCGCTAGGAGGCCATAGCAGAGAGGAGCGACCACCACTGTGTCCCGCTTCGGGGAACTGCGGTGGTGCGCTCAACTCCTGAAAATTCGGCGTAGAGTTTGCTCAGATTAGAGAGGATGCTCTCACGCCCCCTACCTGGCGCACCAAAGATGTTGGGAAAATGGAGCGCAACGGGATCCTCCAAGGATCCCTTGGCACCGACCATCGGGGAGAAGGGTGGCACCAAGGGCGGAGCTGGCGATCCCGACGAGGACATTTTTTACCCAGGTTCGGGCCGCTTAGTGCGTAAAACCCTACTTCTGCTTTGTTTGTTTTATTTGGTGCTTACTGTAGGTTTACTCGCTACAGTGATTGTATGTTGGCCAATACCCAAAGTGTCTAACCCCTTAGAACTGAGCCTTGGACCTCCTTTTATAAGCAAAGGGGTCAAGAATAACAAAGTTTGATAAGATAGTGACGTTTGCAACCACAACAGGCACATCCTCACAAATGCCGATAGGTAAAGTAGTTGATTTATCAGCCATTTGCACAGAGATTTGAGTAGGTGTCAACTTATTCAAATCAAGTCTACGATATAAAGAGAAACGCATAACACTGACACCGACTCCAAGGTCACATAAAGAAGTTTTAACATAATTTCCTTTAATAGAGCATGGTATAGTTGGTACGCCGGGGTCTCCCAGTTTCTTTGGTATTCCACCCTTAAAAGTATAATTAGCAAGCATGGTGGAAATCTCAGCTTCAGGTATCTTTCTTCTATTTGTTACAATATCTTTCATGTACTTAGTATGAGGATACATTTTCAGAATATCAGTTAAGCACATACGTAAAAAGACAGGTCTCAGCATTTATGCAAAGTGCTCAAAATCCTCATCATCCTTCTTCTTGGATGCTTTAGGAGGAAAGTGCATGGTTTTCTGAACTCATGGTTCTCTTTCTCTACCATGCTTCCTAGCAACAAAATCTCTTTTATCATATCTCTTATTCTTAGGTTTTGGGTTATTAAGATCAACAGCAGGTTCAATCTCCACATCATTGTCATTATTAGGTTGAACATCGACATGACCACCATTGTCTTGAAAATGAAACCTATGGGAACCTCCAAGGATCCCTTGATCGTTCGGCGGGGAGAGGGGTGGCGCAAAGAGCAGAGCTAGCGATAAGCATCGGGAACGTTTTAACCCAGGTTCGGGCCGCTTAGTGCGTAAAACCCTACTCCTGCTTTATTTGTTGTATTAGGTGCTTACTACAGGTTTACTTGCTACAGTGATTGCTTCTTGGCCAATGCTCGAAGTGTCTAAACCCTTAGAACTCAGCCTTGGGTGTCCTTTTATAGGAAAAGGGGTCACCAACAATGCTCAACAAAGGGTTCAAGATCTACAAAGTGAACAGGGTTCACTGCTATCTATCTATCACGATGTCAGGGGTAGTAAATGCCTTGCCAGTCTCCTGATCCGCATCAAGATAGTATCGATACCTACCCAGGAGTTTTGACACCTTGGTGTTGTGCGGGTGCATGAGGGATGCACTGGCGCTATGGTAGTCAGTGGCACTATGGCAGGAGGGGACACCTAGCAGCGACTGGGGCTTGTTGGGCTGGTGTCCTCGCCAGTGGCCTAGTCTACCTTCCTGACAAGGAAAGCTTGCCGGGGCCTTCTCTATCTTCCCAGCGAGGAGGACTTGTCGGGGCCTTCAATGGTATTCCCAGCAAGGAAGGGCTTGTTGGGGCCTTGGATGTCTTCCCGGCAAGAGGGGCTTGCCAGGGCCTTGGAGATTGGGCTTATTCTTCACACCCTTGGAGGGGTGTGGCCTTGGTGAATTTGTAGGTTAGTCTTCGTACCAGCCTCCGTCGTGCCATGCCGTCAAAGGGGTTGCCGGCGCCCGTGCACAAGTCTGGGGCACAGGAAAACCTAGTCTTCAGTGCAGACTTATTATAAGGAATATCACCTTCATCAAATCTATGAAGAGAATTTACCTCTACTACCGGTGTCGGGTTATCAAGACCATGTATTTCTTCAATAGGTGGTAGATTCATAACATCTTCAGATTTAATACCTTTTTATTTCATAGATTTGTTCGCCTCTTGCATATCTTCAGGACTGAGGAATAGTATTCCTCTTTTCTTCGGAGTTGGTTTTGGAGGTGGTTCAGGAATAGTGCAATCATTATCATTGCTCAATATATTATTAAATAGTAGTTCAGCTTGTTCAATAGTTCGTTCCCTTAAAACACAACCAGCACAACTATCTAGATAATCCCTAGAAGAATTGGTTAGTCCATTATAAAAGATATAAAATATTTCATTTTTCTTGAGAGGGTGATCAGCAAAGTATTAAGTAACCAGAGAAGCCTCCCCAAGCTTGTGGGAGACTTTCTTCTTCAATTTGCACAAAGTTAAATATTTCCTGCAAGGCAGCTTGTTTCTTATGGGCAGGAAAATATTTTTCTGAGAAGTAGTAAATCACATCCTGGGGACTACGCACACAACCAGGAGCAAGAGAATTAAACCATATATTAGAATCACCCTTTAATGAGAACGGAAACAGCTTAATAATATAGTAAAAACTAATCTTTTGCTCATGAGTAAATAGGTTGGCTATATCATTCAATTTAGTAAGGTGTGCCACAAGAGCTTCACATTCGTAACCATAAAAAGGGGTCAGATTCTACCAAAGTAATTAACTCAGGATCGACAGAGAATTCATAATCCTTATCCATAACACATATAGGTGAAGTAGCAAACTTGGGATCATATTGCATTCTAGCATTCAAAGATTTTCCCTTCCACTTGCATAGCAATTTCTTAAGACCATCTCTATCCTTACAAGCAAGAAAGTCCCTAGCTACTTCTCCTTCCATAACATAACCCTCAGGTATATTAGGCAATTCATATCTAGGAGAGATAGGTCTAGCAACTGAATCATAGTGTCCAGTTTCATCAGATTCAACAATATTATCAGTTTGAGCATTCACTCTAGCTATTAGTTCATCGAGAAATTCACCAAGTGGCACAGTAGTATCAAGCAAAATATCATCATAAGCAACATGCATATTAGAAGTAGCATCATCAATTACTTGCGATATATCAGATTCAGTAGTCGGTGGTGGTGTCACAAATTTACTCATAACAAACGGTGAATCTAGTGCAGAGCTAGATGGCAGTTCCTTACCTGCCCTCGTAGTTGAGGGGTAGATCTTGGTTGTAGCATTACGATTCTTCATTGTGATCAACAGATATAAATTCCAAGTGACTCATAGAATAAAGTTGTGCTCCCCGGCAATGGTGCTAGAAAAAGGTCTTGATAACCCACAAGTATAGGGGATGGCAACGATTTTCGAGGGTAGAGTATTCAACCCAAATTTATTGATTCTACACAAGGGAACCAAAGAATGTTCTCGAGTATTAGAGGCTGAGTAGTCAATTCAACCACATCTGAAAGACTTCATATCCGTAGCAAAGTATTTAGTATCAAAGTAATATGGAAGTAACAGTAACGGTGACAAACGTAAGAGTAGCAGTTTTGTAATGATCGTAACAGTAGCAACAGAAAAGTAACTTAGCAAAAATCAACATGGGGAAAGCTCTACCCAATGGATCAGTGATGGGTAATTAAGTCGGATGGCATTCATCATGCAATAGTCATAACATACGGTGATACAGAACTAGCACCAGTTCATCAATGTAATGTAGGCATGTATTCCATATATAGTCATACATGCTTATGGAAAAGAACGTGCATGACATCTTTTGTCCTACCCTCCCGTGGCAGCGGGATCCTAATGGAAACTAAGGGATATTAAGGCCCCATTTTAATAGAGAACAAGTCCAAAGCATTAGCACTTAGTGAATACATGAACTCCTCAAACTACGGTAATCACCGGAAAGAATCCCCGTTATTGTCACGCTAGGGGATGCGGATCGTAAGTCATAATATATGTCTATAACTTGCAGGATAGTATTAGGAACACATATGTATTCATGAAAACATAATAGGTTCAGACCTGAAATAATGGCACTCCGGCCCTAGTGACAAGCATTACGCATAACAAAGTCATAGCAACATCAATCTCAGAACATAATCGATACTGGGGATCAAACCCAAACAAAACTAACGCGATTACATGATAGATCTCATCCAACCCATCACCGTCCAGCAAGCCTATGATGGAATTACTCACGAACGATGGAGAGCATCATGAAATTGGTGATGAAGGATGGTTGGTGATGACTATGGCGTCGATTTTCCCTCTCGAGAGCCCAAATGACACTCCAGATCTGCCCTCTCGAGGAAGAACATAAGGTGGTGGCGGCTCCGTATCATAAAACGCGATGAACTCTTCTCTCTGATTTTTTTCTTCACAGATGGGAATATATAGGAGTGGAAACAAGGTCGGTGGAGCCTAAGGTACCCCACAAGACAGGGGGCGCGGCCTAGGGAGGGCGCCCTCCAGGCTTGCAGCCTGGGGGTGGCCCCTCTTCGGTAGATACTTTCGCTCGTATATTTTATTAAATCCAAAAACGATCTCCATAATTTTTCAGGTCAATCCAAGAACTTCTATTTCTGCACAAAAATAATACCAAGGCGATTATACTGAAAGTTAACGTTAGTCCGGGTTAGTTCCATTCAAGTCATGCAAATTAAGAGTCCAAAACAAGGGCAAAAGAGTTTGGAAAAGTAGACATGTTGGAGATGTATCAGTGGTCAGGTAGGCCGACCATGGATTATATTTCGGTGCTATGGGCTCTAGGGTGTATACCTCCCGAAGAGCCTGCTTCCTCTCCTTTTTGGGTATATGGATGACATAGATCATGTTCACGGTTTTGACCTTAGGAGAGAACTAGTTTGGGGGCCCATTGTTCGGGCTACCGGGCTCCTCGTCACCTTCACTTCGTGGGGCCCTGTTCTGTTCATCGGCAGCCACCTTGCCAGCCTATTTGAACACCCAACAATTACGGTCGGTGTGGGTGGCGGGCTTGTTTTCGGTGTCATGGATTTGGCATGGCCATTACATGATTTTATCCCATGGAGTCAGTCTTTCATTGTTCCCTTTGAACGGTTTCTTCCATTGTCTAGGTTTTGAACTGCGGAATCCAATATTTATTGTTCTGTTGTCGGCATCACCGTTATGGTGGCGGCATTTGTTCTTGTTTTTTGTTGGCTTGTCGTTTCTATCCCGAACTTTAGAGGTTCCGGGGTCGTCCGCATTGTGGCTGCACCGAGCTAGGCAATTATCTTCGCCCGCGCAAAAGCGGATCTTAAGAAAAGTAAGGGCAGACATTGTTCTCGACCTATCGTGGACGAGCTGTCTAGCTAGCCATTCGTCTAGATGTTGTGCGTAGAAGAGGCTATTTCTTCGGCATTCGGACAATCCATGATTTGATTCTTCTTGGTGAGGAAGTGGTTCCAGAATTCTCTAGCCGATTCTCCCGCCTTTTGAACGATGTTGCTTAGGTCGGTTGAATCCGGTGGCCGAACATATGTTCCCTCAAAGTTAGATAGGAAAGCCTCCTCGAGGTCATCAGAGCTTGCAATGGAGTCTTTAGGTTGGTTGTTTAGCCAGTGCCGTGCCAGTCCGTTGAGTTTTTGGGGCAAATATTTTATGGCGTGGAGATCGTGTCCTCTAGCCATATGGATGTGGAGAAGGAAATCTTCTATCCACATGTTAGGATTGTTGTCCCATCGTACTATTCAATGTTTACTGGTTTAAACCCTTCTGAGAACTCATGTTGACCTCATGTGTGAAACACAATGGGTGAGTGGCGACTCTAATCCCGGCTATGTTGTGTCACAGATCATCTCCGGGTACAGCGAGGTACGGTTCTCGGCCTCTAGTTTTGTAAGCGACCCAAGGTGGTTTGTCGTCCCATCGACTGGGGGAGTACCTCCTGGATCCTAGATGGATCTGTTGCAACCTAATCTGACGTACCGCGGGTCAAGTCTGTCTCCAGGGTGCATATGTTCTTTGCCTTTTCTGCGGGGAGGCTCGCGTCTATACTTGTTCTCTCCGGAATCCATCACGCCCTCGGGGCGAGCGGTTTGGTTGGTCATAGTACGTGCGTCAGGGGGACACATGTTCTAGGGCCTCGTCGTTTAACTGAGGGAGCATGCATCGGTGTCGGTTGGTTTTGTTTTGTTCCATCCACTCCGTGCCGTATCCTTCTTCAGCCGCCAGGATTTTGGTCCACCTACTGTTAATGGTGTCGTGTTCGTCCTCGAGCTGTCGTTTCTTTGGTTTTAAGCTCTGAGCGGTATCTATAAGCCGTTGTCGGAATTGCTCCTGTCCTTCAGGGTCTTCGGGGTTTACGAAGTCTTGGGCTTCAAGACTGTCTTCGTCGTTGATGGGGGGAAGGTAGTCATCGTCCTCGGAATTGTTCAGATCATCGGGATCTGAATTGGCCGGTTCCTCTAGTTGTTGCTTGGGAGCTTCGGGGTTGTCGTGGTCTTCCGGGGTCATGTTTTCCCCTGTAGCTTGTGCGGAGCCGCTTCCCTTGTTTTCCTTGGCAAGCTTACGCAGCTTTCGGCGCTTTGTGGGCTCCTCCACGGGCTTATCACCGTTTTTCTTGGGTGTGACATTGCTAGTGTTATGAGGCGTGTCTACCGTGTAAACGTCGTTTGTGGACATTGCGGTACACTGCCTAGTGTTTAGAGGGGTGGAGTACTATGCCTCATCGTCCATCTCCTCGAGCTCTTCGGAGGCATAGTCCAATTCGTCGGTTAAATCTTCGACGGTGGCGATCAAGTGGGTGGTGGGTGGGCCATAAAATTCCTCATAATCCACCTCGGAGCCGATGTTCGCACAAGTCGGGCTTCGGTTAAGTGAAATTTGAAGTGATTGGATCTGCTCGAGCGTCTCGTTTAACATCGAGAGGCTATCTTGATCGATCTTTTTGAGACTTTTGGAGTGGACCTCCATAACTTCCGCAAGGAATGCAAGTTCCACAGTGGCCGTTTCCTATTGCCCAGACACAATGGTCGGGTCCGTGCTCAAGGCTAACTCTTCAACAAGGAGGGGACCGAGCTCAAGGCTAACTCTTCAATGAGGAGGGGACCGAGGCCGTGGCTGAACGAGGGACCTGGATTAAAGGCTTTGGGGTTTTTAGTTTCATTGGTTGAGTTCGGGACATCAGCGGGGGCAAGATTGCCCCACGAGTCAGGGGAGAATTCAAAGTCTCCAAACATTATTTGCTGATGAAACCTCCGATCTGGCCGGGAAGGCCGGTTGAGTCCACGCGTAGCATGATGCTCCCAAGCATGAGGACCCGAACGGGGGCAAAGATGCCCCCGGTGCAGATTCGATCCTGGTGATCAAGCGACCCATCGATCCTTCCAGTGGGCTAACGACGGAACTATCCATTAAAGCACCAATGTTGGCGTCAAAACCGGCAGATCTCGGGTAGAGAGTCCGGAACACTAGACCTGGGATCGATGGGGTGCAGAATAGTAGGGAAGACACACTAGTAGAAAAGAGGGCTTTGGTCCAGGTCCAGTAATCCTATTAGTCCCGGTTCACATACGAACCGGAACCTATGGTGACATTGGTCCCAGTTCTTGAGGCCAGGGCGCCGTCCGGCCATCGTGGGCCATTGGTCCCGATTCATCTCACCCCTTTTCTCGGTTCCAGTCAAAAACCGGGACTAATAGGTCGGCAACCGTTCGTATCCCCTTTAGTTCCGGTTGGTCGATCAAACCGGGACTAAGGTGTGGTGGCGGGCGTTCGTACAACCGTTCGTATCATCCTTTAGTCCCGGTTGGTGGACAACCAGGGTGGCGGCCCTTTGAATCACCCCTTTAGTGTCGGTTTTTCATCCAACCCGGGACTAAAGGTCCAAATGGTTCGCCCTCCCTCGTCGTTTCCAGTGATGAAAACTACAACCGATGCAAAGTCTATCACCATTCTTTGTCCTTCTCGTCTGGCGCTCTACTCTGTTCTTTTTCTTCCTCTCTTCTTCCCCTCTCTTCTTCCATTCTTCTTCCACCATGACATATGAAACCGGAATGGTGCACACACATGTCATGACCGAACTCAGGGTCGGGTACACGAACGGGAGCACGACGGTGCCAAATTTTCTTGGACGGTTCCAGGCATGGGTTGACACCGCGCCAGAGCGCGAGGCGTTCTTGGGGCTTGATCTGGAGTACACGGCCGACCAACAAGGTGTTGTCATCATCCAGCTGTGTTTCAAATAGCATGTCTTGATCTTCTAATGGGTGAGGTAAGTTTTGAGTCTTTCTTTGATTCAAGGTTATGAAAATTGCATGTGTTGATCTTATCTAGGTTCCATTTGATAGCAATATGGAGTTTCTATATACGTTCCATTGGATAGTTAATTGAGGGTTTCTTAATCAATTCCTAGGTTATGAAAATTGCTTAGGATACACTACAAGAAATAAGGTCAACTATGACTCCCTATATTGGTCATTGATTCTTCATTGTTGTCGTTTATTGACCTTTTTTGACCAAATTTACAACGTCAATAGTTGGTCGTCAAGAATGAACAAACTTTACATTTCTAAAATTTTGGTCATAGGTCTCTATCGACGAAAATTTTGGTTTGGTCATTACCCATTTGTGTGAGCCACGTAGGATCTGACGTTGCCAAGATGATGTGGCACTGCTAGTGACCAAATGGAATCATCATAAATTTCAGATCCCTGTCCACCAATCTAGCCTACATGGGCATGGCCCAATACCTATTTTATTATTGAAATGTCTGATTTGTTTGGATTGAAGCATTTTTTTGCTAGAAGCACGCATATCTCAGGATAGGCCCATTAAAAATAACTACAACAGAATAAAAGATTGCAAATAAAATATATAAAATACAATACATCATCCACCGACTCCGTGCATTAAGGTTCAACGCCTAACAAGGGCACATCAAAATAATTTTTCATGTGCACAACAGAATACTTCTGCAAGTGCAAGCGCACAGAAAAATGACCCTACAAGTGCACAATCGCACATAAAGAGAGTTCCACGAAGATTGGATGAGAAACACATGTTTCTTCTCATCCACTTCCTCCTCACACAATATGATCTTGCCATTGCCGCTTGCAAGAAGAAAATGATGGTAAGGCTTTCAGACCAAGGAAACTAGTAATATTGCACGGACGATAACCAATGATAAAACAATAGAAAATTGTTTTCTCATTCATCTAGTTATGACTTACGAAGTGGGGTGGAAAACTACTCACAGACCAGAACCACCATGCACTTCTTTCAAGGGAAACACATGATAAACTTGTGAGGTAATTTTAGTTCATAGAGTCGAGGAACCGAACCAGCACACCAAATCTACCGTAAAGCTAAAAGAACTTTGACAGGCTCTTTGACCAACATGTGTCATATGAGTTTTTGTACCCCAGCAGAAGGCTGGTCTATTAATCAAACACTAGCGTCAAAAAAGCGCGCCGCATGCCGCGCCAGTGGGAAAGCCCGTCTTTATTTTTTGTCGATTTTGTAGAAGTAAGAAATGAAGTGATTAATTGAATAAACACACAAACCTTTTTAAAGAACATAACTTTAATACAGTAACCATGAGGAAACTATTCTTACTCCAGCTTCCATTTTGCGAGTTGGGGATAATGGCCAGATTGATAATACAGTTTCTGTGATTACGCTTATCTTGTAAACATAAAAAGCATAGCATGGCAGAACCATTCAACATATAAGCGAATATTGCTGCTTATAAACAAATCATGCCATATTGTCGGACAAATTTTAGTTAGCAAATATCTTCATACTACAGAATCTTAAGTAACATGGTAACATGTTCACGTATGTTGAGAGCAAAAGCTGACACCGGTTCGATAAACAAAGTTCGATGCATAGCAAAAGGTACTGGCTACAAAACACCCATACTACTCGAGTGAACACCGCTACTAGCTTCTCACTATACAGAAAGTGGATACTAAAAGATGGTTAACTGAAGATACGGAATCCTAATAAAATTTAATTTGGGCTAGTAACAAATATACGGGCCCATAAGAAACAAAAGTTTTAGATTAAAATATGCCTTCGAAGCTATATCTTTATATGAAGGCAATGCATCATAAACAGTCATCAAGTTGATAGGAAGGCAATTTCATAATAGAAGCGAGAGAGCAGCATAATTTAAAATCGAAGGAAGCACCACATGTCGAGTATACCTGATTACATTAATATTCCTGCAAATTGAGAATCCATGCGTTAACATATCTCTTGGAGCAACCATTTTGACAATCTTCTATTGACCAATAATAATCGCATGGAAAAAAGCTGCAAAAGGCTACTGGTCAAGTAGTTAAGGACAAATAAATCAAGGCTAGACCAAAATTTAGGGAGATTTTAACTAAAATAAAATAAAATAAAATAAAAAGTTCTAAGACCAATAATAATGCACCATGATGTGAAAAACAAAGGTAAACAACGCATGCAAACTCATTGCCTTCATTTTCTTACCTATTTTTGTACTCCAACTTGACACTTTATGTCAAACATTCCCAAGGCATATAATAGGTTTAGACTAAACTACAGTTAAATCTTACTAGAGTTGCACTGTGTCAACTTTGTATTAAATGATGTACCGAAGCTATGTGCATCTTTGCAATGGTTGTGTGCATCTTCGCTATGTGCATCTTCGCTGTCTATTTTTTCGATTACCGTTCTTGTGGACTTTGGCTATGTGCATCTTCACTATGCAGAGGCCGGGTGTAATGCTTAAATCTTTTAACTAATAAAGCGCTTTATAAAAAAATTACAACCAATGTGTATGCTAAAGTTCACATGCACACTTTCTGTTCATGGATGCAAGCATCTCCCGAGAGAGTTGGGATCTACTCCATTTGTGCATGCATGGCTGCATAAATTTATACGCATTCATGGAACAAACAGTACACAATCCATTTGGTTTGCCTGTCTATCCACACAATCGTGAATGAGGCCACTAAGGGATACTGCGCAAGTTGGAGGGGACAAAGTGCTTGAAAAACAAAGGTAAACAATGCACGCAAACTCATTGCCTTCATTTTCTTACCTATTTCTGTACTCCAACTTGACAACTTATGCCAAACATTCCCAAGGCATATAACAGGTTTAGACTAAACTGCAGTTAAATGTTGCTAGAATTGCACTTTGTCAAATTTGTATTAAATGAAGTGCTGTTTTGTCTTATTTTATTTTAATTAATAAACTCCGCAGTTAAGTGTACGGAAAAATTCAGGGAGATTTTAACTAATGAATGAATCCCTTAATAGAATACTTTTTTTTGCGTCGCCTTAATAGAAAAATGTGTTTCACCTCTTATTAGAATAGAAACAGTGGAGATACATGCATACATTCAGTTAGTCCTAACCATTTGTGTACAAAAAATTTCAGGGAGATTTTAACTTATCAATCAATCTCTTAATTAATTTTGTTGTGGATCAAAGATAATAAAAATTAATCAGGGGAAGATTTGAGCTTGACCTCAGACCGCGTACGGAGATATGCGGCAAAGCATCGACTTAGTACCCATGGCTGCTCCATCACACCGGACACGATCAGCCTGGCGAGTGATTGTGTCGCTGCCGCTGATGGTCGACTTCCCTAGAAAGAGGCTGGGGGAGGGGTCATTCTGGCGCTGCTCCGTTTGTTGCTGCCACCTATATACATAGTTGGAGAAGACGACACCATCTACAAATTTGGGAGCATCAAAATTAAAGTGGTTCGAAAAACAGGAATCAACTAGCAGCACTATTAACTAATGGTACGTCTATATTCAGATAAGCCTGGGTAGTAGAGTAGCTAAACCCACTAGCAGCACTGCAACAGCTAACTAAGTTATATACTATATGAATAAATATACACAGAAGAAAATTTCTTTGACAGAACAACGACAAACACATGGGAACAGATATACAACAAGTTTGGTGGAAATCTGTTTCAAGAGACTGAAACTCGGTGCTGATTTGCCATGGCACAAACAAAATGGTTGCTTGCATCAGAAATTTGACTGGACAACTAGTTCATGCTAGGCACAACCTGAATATACGGGCAATATATGGCACACACTTGACATCTCCATTTGCCAGTACTGAAGCAGGTAGGATCAAATCATACAGAAAAAATTGACATTTCCCCTTGGCCAAGGCTGCCAATCGAAGTAGTCGCCGCCGGCCACGCATCATGTTCCATACTCCGGTGCTCACAAATGAATTATTCTGCTGGAACATATAAAAGTTTCTAACTCGCAAAGATTCAGTTACATTTTTACAAAGTTTGCTTTCTCATATGCAGTCTAATAACATGGCAGTTAGCAATAAATAAATGCCAAAAGCTAATGAAACTCCTATAACAGACATGTGTGGTGATGTTCAAATGATGATATTGCAAGATGTAAGAAAGAGCAAAAGAGCACTATTTTCTTCATAGAATAGAAACACAACAAAATTAATCACCACTAAGTTTAGTTCCTTCTTCCTTCCCAACTACAAGGCCAAAACAAATCCCATTCCAATAGTATGCCACCTATAAACCATGGAATAATGCTCACATAAGCTACATACTGCTCAATGGTACTGCACCAACATAAATCAATGTGGAAATAATAAAAACAAACTTCTACTGCCCATGCATGGACAAGCCAAGAAAGTAATATCTTACGTTTTTTGCATGGCTTGAACAACACTAGTTAACTTGAAAATAGTGAAAAATATAACAAAACATTTACCCAAAGCTGAATCATTTTAGCATTACTCAACAGCTTGGGTCTTTATTGTTTTTGTTCATGTTGGCAATGTATCCCACCTATTAACCCACGGATTCAGAGACCCACGCGAGGGGGAAAGAATGAAGGGAGTTGCTCACCTCTTGTATTCGAGGATGGTGCCGCGGATGTAGAGCCACACGCGCTGGCCGGTGGCACTCCTCCGCCGCGATCGTGCCTGGCCCAATCTGCCATCTCCTTCCTGGTGAGGGCCAACAGGCGGCGACGACGGTAGACACTCCAAGCTGCGGAGAGACGAGTCCATGGAGCGACGAGGCGAGTCCAGCTGGACGCGATGGAGAAGGAGCTCCATCTCCATGGAGGCGGCCCGTCCCATGGAGGTTCACCCCTCCTGCCATCGTTGTCAACCCATCCACAACCATGGCGACCTGCAAAAGGGAACACAAGAGAAGGTGAGATGGGGAGGAGATATTGCGCAAATAAGGAGGAGAGGGGCTTACCTGTGTCAGATCCGACCACCTCTAGACTCGCCATCGCCGGATGTGGCACATCCCGACGAAGCTAGGGGTGGCAGCCGAAACCCTAGCCATGGTCGGGCGAGCACTGGAGGGCGCGGGAGATGCATTTGACGGGAGGGGAGTAAAGAGCGGCGCGACGAGAGCCCGGGGAGTAAAGAGCTGTGCATCGGCGAGAGTCACGTGAGGGGAGAGAGACACATAGAGAGATCGCTAGGGAGAAGGGGGCTTTCTTTTTTTCCCATTCCAATTATTCCAAGAGAGGTGAATGAGAGACATCAGATCGGTAAGACCTGGACTGCTCAGATTAGCTACAAGGGGCGATCCGTGGGAAGAGTTTTCTGCGTCCTGATTGGTTCAAGTTTGTTTATGCACATTTCAATAGACAGATGCATACCAAGTTTGTTTATGCACATTGCTCCTTAAAAGAAAAAAAATCGTCATTCAGATGTACGTGAACGGCAAGCAGATATTGATTTTGGGAGAACATATTCACGTGTAGCATACGACCTCGAGATCCTTTTTCGATTCGAAGGTATCCCGTAGTACTGCGGATTCATGTGTCACTAGGAAACCAATCTACATGTCTTTATCATAGGGAGGATAGGTGGGTGAGAGACGTTGGATACGTATCGGGTGAACACCTCAGATGGCTCGCGGTGGTGTGATCCGAGGGAGAGGGATTCTTCGTCCTGATTGGTTAGAGAAAGGTGCTATCTAAAAATATTTCTAAGTGCTAAGTACTAAAAATATTTTTCCCAAACGATATCACTAAATGTTTGACTCAAAATACCACATTTAATGGACGATAACCAACTTATTCAATTTTGATCTTTAAAGATATTTTTGTCATTTAAAGAGTTTTCTACCGAATCAGAAGGAAATCAGATGGAATCGGAAGGAAATCGGTCAAACAATTTTGCACAAGGGTGCATCTAGGAATGGCACACAATGTTTCTAAAGGGAGTTTTCATTTTCTTTGGACGTAAAATTCATTTTACATTTGTGGCCTTGTCGACACCTATACAAGACACATAGGCGAAATTGTTGAGTTTTCTGCCAAGTCACCTCTATTTAAGCCTATGACCTTCTTAATTTTGTCATGGAGGACCTACAATGCGGGCATAAATAGAGCTACACAAGCTTGTGACCATTTTGGGCAATGGGATTATGACCTTCTTGATTGAGATGGTCAAAAGTTTCTACGGTTTGGACCCTCTTAGACACCTCATTACCTTTTTGTAGATTTTAGTCATAGATCTATGACCATTAAAACCGCCGTCAATATTTTTTGTCATAAACGAGCTTATTTCTTGTAGTGATAGCAATATGTGTTACAACATTGGAATCCTATAAAGATCAAGTTCTCTTTAATTACTTGTAGTGAAACAATTTTCCACTGGTAAGTTTTGAGGCTTTCTTTGATCCAAGGTTACGAAAATTGCATATATTGATCTCCCTAGGTTCCTTTGGATATTAATATGCAGTTTCTATAAGGTTCCATTGGATATATAGTTAATTGAGGGTTTATTGATCAATTCATAGGATATGAAAATTGCATAGGATAGCAATATGTTACAATATTGGAATCCTATAAAGATTAATTTTTCTTTAGTTGTAGTGATACAATTTTTCATTGGTAAGTTTTTAGGCTTTCTTTGATCCAAAGGTTATGAAAATTGCATATACTGATCTCTGTAGGTTCCATTGGATAGTAATATGTAGTTTCTTTATATGTTCCATTGGATAGTTAATTGAGGGTTTCTTGATCAATTCATAGGATATGAAAATTCAATCGGATAGCAATATGTTACAATATTATAATCCTATAAAGATCAATCAACAGGATATGAAAATTGCATAGAATAGCAACATGTTCCATTTGAATCGTTATGATAAATTTCTCTTTAGTTGTAGTGAAACATTTTTCCTTATTGCAGCAGTATGTAACATTTTTTCCATTTTAATTTGTTGATGTTGTAGTAGTGACAAGAATTGTCCAGAACTCATGGACTTCCTTCGTAGTGGCATACGTTTCGCTAGCATTGACATAACGAACGACATGACGAATATGAGGCGCAACTTTGGTATTGAGATACCAGCTGAGTGCCACATTGATATCCAAGGCCTATTCCAGCTTCAATATGAGAGCACTTTGATGGCTGATATGGCAGTCGCCTTGATCGACGAGGAGTACCATGATATGAAGACTTAATTCCCTAAGTCCCAGCACAGAAAGTGGTGGAAGACCCCACTTGACCGTATCAATGTTCCGTATGCAGCAAAAGATGCATGCGTCGCATACGAGTTGTACTGCGAGATTAGAATCGTGAACTATGGCCAACGTCACCTCGCACCACCAACTTTGGGACATTCTGATTCAGATTCAGATTCATACGAGTAGTGTTCACAACGGCTAACACTTGTATATATATATATGTATGCCAACTATTATTATGTACTGCTTGCATGTACTATTATGTACTACTTGGACCAATTTATATATATCTAGTTTACGTTTGTGCCATCATATAGTTTCCAAATTTGAATGGTTTAGCCCTTTCTTTATTCATCACCACTTTAGGTATTGTTGTGAACTAATTCTTTATTCAAATTGGTGTAATATTTACTATATTCAAACTTCTACATGGTTCATACCTCCCGATACAACCCATAGATATATCGATATAAGCAAGCAACACAAAGAAAACAGAATCTATCAAAAACAGAATAGTCGGAAGTAATATGTGTAATTCGAACACTTATGTAACTCCGACAATTATGAAAAATTTAGATAATCTGGCTAAATTGTATATGAATCTTGTGTAAAAAATTGAGATCAAAAGCACGTTCCAGTGAATTTAAAAAATTCCTGGACTGAGGTCAAAAGTTTCTGTTTTTTCAGCAAAATTAAATTGCAAACACCATAGACCATCCCAAAAGTCTTACTTGGCGCAAACACAAAATGCTTAGTTAAATCTCTTTTGTAACAGATGAGTTTTCGTAAGAAACCATGATACTTCGAAATACATTGTCCGATTTGTACACGAAGTGCGTCCAGTTTTTGCCGCAACCCTCTCAACTTTTGAGCACATGCTATGTGGGTGAAATGATGATACCATGCCAACTTTCAACCTATTGAGAGTTTACTTGTAGTGCTTTTCAATTTAAGGGTCATTTAGCTGGAAAAAATCAGTAAATGCATTAAAAATATATCTTGATCAAAATCAATGTTTTACATGTTTCAGGCACACCACACTGTCGTGACGGATGGTACGATCTAGAGCGAGGCTCGTATGGTGTACATCATGAGGGATGGCACCAATGAGTGAACTTTCGCCATGGGAAAGGAATTATTCGGGTGCTTACCTCGGGTATGTTATATACCGTGAGTCGTGGATGACATGGAAGTTCCACGAGTCTTGTGGGTACTGCGCGCAACCTCTGCAGACTGCAAAACTATTTGGAGAGCCGTGTCCACGGTTAATGACAGTCGGGTAATCCTTCTTAAACTACGTCCAGTTGTTTCTGCATAAACCAAGTGTGTGTGTGGGGGGGTGCAATATTAGAAAGAGATGGAGACATGGGAAACCCGATGCTCGATCTAAGTCACGTATCTTGGCATGATGGGTGGACATGGGATGTTCGACTCTATTGATATTGATATGTGTAACCTATGCATTGGGTTACTGATATGCCTTGTGGTGCATATCGCTCAAGAATTGGATCATCTTGTTGCACTAGGGAAAACCTACTTTCCACAAAAATCAACATACTAGTGTTATGTCATACTTCATTATTGCCTTGTTCCATATCATGGGTTGCTTGCGAGTACATTCAAACTACTCATTGGCTTGTTACTGGTTATTTAATTGGCGAGGAATGGAAGAACCAGAGTTTGAAGAATATTTCATCGGGGATGAACATGCGAACTAGGACGCTTACCAGTTAGAACGTGTGTAGGTTAAGGCTGATGGCATGGGTTCAGTCTATCAACCAAGTTATCCGTAATCAGTAGTGCGTTGGTGTGTCGGACATAGAGGCCATATTAATGTAATGACTTGGCCCTAATGGACCTATTTTGCCGGTGCACTAAAGACTGGTGTCCTTAGTGCCCCAGACTTGTGACGGGCGCAAAGAGCCCCTACCAGTAGGGCATGGCTGCACCCAGACAAGATGCATCCCCCAAGATAATCATGGCCTCGGCAAGCCTGCCTTGCCGGGAAGATAACCAAGGCCACACCCATTTGGTGGGCGTGATGAGCTCACCAAGTATAGGACCTCGGCAAGCCTCCCTTGCCGGGATGACAACCGAGGCCCCCGTCAAGCTTTCTTGCCGGGACGAAGACCCAAGGGCCCGACAAGCTCCCTTGCCGGGATGATGGGGCTAGGAACTCGAGGGCAACCGCCCTTGCCACAGTGCCACCGTTACCCAAGTTCCAGTGCATTCCGCATGCGCCAGCGCAACATCCAGGTGTCGAAACACCTGGATACATGTATTCACCAGCACATTGCTGACAAGGACAAGACGTGCATTTAAAGCACGTGACAGTGGTAGATGGATAAGGACCGCCCTAGGTTCACTGTAACTTCTAGTGAAGCTACCACCGAGCACAGCAGGTGACCGCTTTGCCTATAAAAGGAGTCCCTTAGCTCATTCACAAGGGGTTAGACTGATTGGACATTGGCCCAGAAGAAGGTTATCAACGGTCATTGTAACAATCAACAACAAAACGCTTATTACAATCAGACAAGCAGGACGTAGGGTTTTACGCGTAAGCGGCCCGAACCTGGGTAAAAAGGCTTGCCGGGTGCTAATCGTTAGTTCTGCTCTTGACGTCACCTTTCCCGCCCTACGATCACAAAGGTTTCACGTTGATTCTCATAGGTGTCGACCTAGCATTGCCGACATACTCGTATCAGACGTTAAGTATGGATGTAAGACTCTTGTTATCCTGTATATGTATGTTCACTAAGCATTGATCTGTGGGATCACTTTACACGTGCAATCGGCGATCTTGACTTACAAGTTGGTGTCCCCACAAAACTTGTATCAGAGAAATCCTGACTGTTGGAAGCCTTAGATAGCATGGACATCAGATGAGACGAAACCCCTCTTAAAAGGTTCACCTGGCCTTTACACTTAGGGTTTTATGCATCCCTCACCTCTTCCACTATACCATTCGAACCCGTTTTAGTGACACATCTCCCTAAACCTTGTAGATGGTCGTCGTACTCGAGAGCCTCCTAGAGTCCGGCTTTCCCCTACTCCGGGAGGACAGCCTGGAACAGTGTCGGGTATGCCAATCACCAGTTTTATCTACCACAAGGACTGGTTCAATGCCAGCACGAAGGAGTACCACATTGATGTGGTCGTGAAGAAAAATGACTCCTCGGTTAGTTGGTTCCTCGAAGGACCGCAGATGGAGACTCTGGTGTTAGAAGTTGAGACAGCGACGCAGAAGGTGCTCATTCACCTTCGCGACATACTTCCTTGGATGGCCAATGAACCAGCTACCCATCACTTCCCTTTTGTTAAGAATAAGGTTGGCGGGAGTTGGACGTTAACCCCATCCCTAGAAGAAAGATCAATGCTCAGGTGCCAGACTTACTTCAGCCTCTTTGCCGACAGTCTGGCTCACAATCTGATCAAGGAGTCAGTGAAGCTCCGCAAGGAACTTCACCATGTCCGCGAGCTACTCCATGAAGCGAAGACGAAGACATGCAGGATCAAGAAGGATGGAGCCCCCAAGGGGCAACCTGTTGTCGCATACAGAGGAGGAATACCACCATTTAAGGTCACCCCATTCGGATTCGTTGCATGTGTGCCAAGGAGTATCGAGACCTCTTCACCGATCCCTCGACGAAGCGTCGTCGGGATGGACCTCCTCATTCCCCGACACCCTCGACAACAAACGATACCCACGCGGATGATCACCAGGAGGAATACCTAGAGGAGTGTGAGTACGAGACCAAGCACTCTACTACTTAATTCGAAGAACCACTAGGGTAGGACAAACTAGGAATCCCTCATGCGAAGTCGAGACCGTGTAATGGTTCAGATGAAACCATGTATGCTTTTTGTTTCCTTTTCTGTTTGTGTCTCGATGCAATCCATGCTTTTTTCCTTAGGCAGCATCTAAACATCTACATCTCTTATCTTACTTAATGGTTATGTGATTGGTGTTTTGGCCCTTTTGTTTGACACACTTGCACGTACCAACCCTCTCTCCTATTTAGGCACGTTCCCCTCCAGTGTTGTTCGTTTAGTCTATTCCAGTTGTTAACTTGACTGCTCCAAACAGGATGGTGACTACTATTCGCGTGAGTTCCTTTGACAACCCCAGCACTCGCAACCCTAGCCAGCAGCCAGGAGCCGGTGGGTCTGCTCAGGCTGGAGATCACGAGGAGCAACAACAAGACGACATTCCCCCGCCACCGCCTCCTCTAGAGAACCTGACCATGGCTC
Source organism: Hordeum vulgare subsp. vulgare (assembly GCF_904849725.1). Classification (NCBI taxonomy): domain Eukaryota; kingdom Viridiplantae; phylum Streptophyta; class Magnoliopsida; order Poales; family Poaceae; genus Hordeum; species Hordeum vulgare. The sequence goes on along the minus strand of NC_058521.1, from coordinate 244,661,884 downwards.
AGTTTCTCGAAGCTCTCCGGGAGGAACACCAAGCTAACAATGCTGCGATGGAGCAGATGGATCAGGTCCTAGTGAACAACTCGTAGCAAGGCTGGAACGACAATGGTAGCTGCACTCTGTCGTAATTCATGATGACTTTGCCCCCGACCTTCACCGAGACGACTTCCCTCTCGGATGATGGCTACCAAGAAGTGGGAGTTTCGCACGCTGAACCAAGGAAGGGGCTAGGTTAAGGAGTACTTGCAGAAATTCAACCTCTTATCGAGGTATGCACCTGTTGATGTCAGCACTGAGGCCCCCAAGTTAGAACGCTTCATAGCGGGCTTCAACCATCGCTGCAATAACAAGTTGTCGTTTGTGACTGCCGAACCTTCTGCAATCTGGTAAATAAGGCCCTCATGCTTGAAGATAAGTGTCGTGCTATGGAAGACATGCTCCAGCGCAAGATGATCAACATCGGTGGTTCCAGCAACCAGAAGACTTGCCCGTAGCAATCAGCCCCGTCAAGGCCAAGCTATCAGCCTCAACACCTCAGGACTCCTCCACCTCAACCGAGCTACCAGACTCAGTCGTATGCCAACTCAAAGTCGGCATATAACCCTCCTAGCAACAACAATGGGGGAAGACCAATAACTTCGGGTAGGTCACCTACTTTGGGTGTGGTCAGCCTCGACACATCTCGAAGCAGTACCCCAACAAGAAGCCTGATGCACCGCGCCCCAATGCACCAAATCAAGGACCATTTGGGGTGTGTGGGCCCAACTCGTGGACCACGGAACCCATTTGTCACTCCCGGTACAATGTCATAAATGCCCGAAACTTGTCCGGAATTCAAAACCCACTTTCCTATATATAAATATTTACCTCCCAACCATTCTGGAGCACCGCGTGACATCCGGGATCTCATCCGGGACTCCGAACAACCTTCGGTCACCAACATACGTAACTCAATAATACCAAAACATCACCGAACCTCAAGTGTGCAGACCCTGCGGGTTCGAGAACTATGAAGACATGACCTGGGACATTCTCCGGTCAATAACCAATAGCGGGACCTGGATGCCCATATTGGCTCCCACATATTCTACAAAGATCTTTATTGGTCCAACCTCTCTGTCAAGGATTAAGTTAATCCGGTATACTATTTCCTTTGTCCATCGGTATGTTACTTGCCCAAGATTTGATCGTCGGTATCTCTATACCAAGTTCAATCTCGTTACCAGCAATTCTCTTTACTCGTTCCATAATACAAGATCCCCTGACTGACTCCTAAGTGAGATTCCTTCCAAGGCTTATTGTGATGTTGTATTACCAAGTGGGCCCGGAGATACCTCTTCGTCACATGGAGTTACAAATCCTAGTCTTGATCCATGCCAACCCAACAGACACCTTGGGAGGCACATGTAGATCACCTTTATAGTCACCCAGTTACGTTGTGATGTTTGATACACACAAGGTATTCCTTTGGTGTCCGGGATTTGCATGATCTCATGGTCATAGGAACAGATACATTGGCATGCAGAAAATAGTAGCAATAAATTGAAACGACCATATGCTATGTGCATAGTTTGGATCTTTTCCATCACATTGTTCTCCTAATGATGTGATCCCATTATCAAACAACATCTCTTGTCTATGGCCAGGAAACATTGACCATCTTTGATCAACGAGCTAGTCATTGAGAGGCTCACAAGGTACGGTCTGTTGTCTATGTATCCACACATGTATTTGAGTTTCCAATCAATACAATTCTAGCTTGGATAATAAACGATTATCATGAAGAAGGAAATATAATAGTAACCAATTTATGCCTCTAGGGCATATATCCAACACTCTCCCACTTGCACTATAGGTAATAATATAGTTCACATCACTATGCGATTGCAATGAATCTAACACCCATACAGTTCTGGGGTTTGATCATGTCTTGCTTGTGATAGAGGGTTTTTTAGTCAACGACTCTGAACGTTGTAGATTAGTGTGTGCTTTAAAAATCTCTATGCCATCCAATAGATGATGCTACCACGTGCCATTTGGAACAATTCCAAATGACCGCTCCACTATTCAAATCCGATTTACTACTCAAAGTCATCCAGATTAGTGTCGAAGTTTGCATCGATGTAACCCTTTACGACGTAATATTTTATCACCTCCATAATCGGGAAAAATTACTTAGTCAACTAGTTACTAAGGATAAATTTTTACTACTGTCCAGTAATCCATTCAGGGATCACTTTCGTATCCCTTGACAGATTCATGGTAAGGCACACATCACATGCGGTACACAACATAGCATACTACAGAGCCTACGGCTAATGCATAGGGGACGACCTTCGTCCTTTTTCTTTCTTCTCCCATGGTCAGGCTTTGAGTCTTACTCAATATTCACACCTTACAACACAGCGAAGAACACCTTCTTTGACCGATCTATTTTGAACTCCTTGAAAATCTTGTCATGGTATGTATTCATTTGAAAGTTCTATTAAGCGTTTTGATCTATCTCAATGAATCTTGATGCTCAATGTTCAAGTAGCTCAATCCAGGTTCTCCATTGAAAAACACTTTTCAAGCAACCCTATATGCTTTCCAGAAATTCTACATCATTTCCGACCAACAATATGTCAACCACATATACTCATCAGAAATTTTGTAGTGCTCCCACTCACTTCCTTGGAAATGCAAGTTTCTCATGTAATTTGTATAAACCCAAAAGCTTTGATCATCTCATCAAAGCGCATATTCCAAGTCTGAGATGCTTACTCCAGTCCTTAAAAGGATCGCTCGAGATTGCATACTTGTTAGCATCCTTAGGATCGACAAAACCTTCTGGTTGTATCACATACAACCTTTTCTCAAGGAAACCATCGAGGCAACAATGTTTTGACATCCATATGCAAGATTTCATTATTAAAAAATGTAGCAACCGCTAACATAATTCCAACAGACTTTTAGCATCGCTACGAGTGAGCAAGTCGCATCGTAGTCAACTGCTTGAACTTGTCGTCAAACCTCTTCACAACAAGTTGAGCTTTCTAAATGGTCACTTTCACCATTGCCGTTTGTCTTCCTCTTAAAGATCCATCTATACTTAATAGTTTTACGACTATCAAGTAGTTCTTGCAAAGTTCACACTTTGTTTTAATACATGAATCCTCTCTCGGATTTCATGGCCTCTAGTCATTTGTCGGAATCTGGGCCCACCAGCGCTTCTCTATAGCTCGTGGGTTCATTGTTGTCTAGCAACATGACATCCAAGTCAGGATTACCGTACCACTCTGGAGTAGTGCGTGTCATTGTCGACCTACGAGGTTTGGAAGTAATTTGATCTCAAGCTTCATGATCACCATCATTGGCTTCGACTTCAACTGGTGTAGGCGCCACAGGAACAATTTCGTGCGGCCTTCTACTCTTTGGTTGAAGTGTTGGTTCAATAACCTCATCAAGTTCCACCATCCTCCCACTCAATTATTTCGAGAAAACTTTTTCTCTAGAAAGGATCCATTTCTAGAAACAAACACTTTGCTTTCGGATCTAAGATAGGAGGTATACCCAACTATTTTGGGTGTCCTATGAAGATGCATTTAACCGCTCTGGGTTCGAGCTTATCAGGGTGAAGCCTTTTGACATAAGCATCGTAGCCCCAAACTTTAAGAAACGACGGCTTAGGTTTCTCCAATCCATAGTTCATACGGTGTCATCTCAACGGAATTACGTGGTGCCCTATTTAAAGTGAATGTGGTTGTCTCTAATGCCAAACCCCCAAAACTATAGTGGTAATTCGATAAGAGACATCATAGTATGCACCATATCCAATATGGTGGGGCTAGGATGTTCGGACACACCATCACACTATGTTGTTCCAGGTGGCATGAGTTGTGAAACAAATTTCACATTGTCTTAAATGTTTAGTAAACTCGCAACTCAGATATATATTTACCTCCACGATCACATCATCGATGTATTATCCTGGATTTTTACACTGTTGTGACCTTTCTGTTAAACATGAGCACAAAATGAACGCGGTTTAAAAAAAATTCACGATATGACCCTTTTTTAAAACGCGACAAGCCATGGCGTTGTTGTCCCGTTATAAAACGCCACTCTACTTTGACGTTGCTGCTCCAATGTAAAACGCGAGTCTTCTATGACGTTTTTCTTCTATGAAACGTCAGTCAAATGTGGTGTTTCTTCCTCATTATGAAACACCAAAAGCACTGGCGTTCCTGCCTACGCTTCGTCCCGTCTTGAGCATCTCATGGTACTTGAGTGTTGTTGCCCTCCCTGAAAAGGTCCTATCCTCACAACCGCTTCCGCACATCCCCATCCATCACTCACTCATGTCTCCTTTTCTCTCTCTCTCCGGCATGTTGTGGAGCAGTGCAGCTGGCACACAGGGGAAAAGGCAGGCCGTCACGTGGAGAGAGAGGCTGCAATGTTGATGTTGGCATGGCCGCGGTGCCGCACGGCCTCGTGTAAAGCTGGAACAGTTCGCGGCCTCAGGATCAGGATGGAGATGATGCTTCCTTCCCCGTCAACAGCAGCCTAGCTATGTACCTACTGTATAAATATAATCCAGCTTGATTATGACTAATCAAGACGCATGGTCCGTCCTAGGTTGGTTTAACACAATTGTACACATGCATGACCTCGTCCCTACTAGCATGGATTACTAGTGTTTTTCTGTCCTCCATTCTGTTCTACGCGAGGACCCACGTTCTGGAGATTAGATAAGGAAGAAAACAAGGCAGGTTCACATGGTGAAAAGGCTACACACACTTTTGGTTGGATTCGACGGGAAAATAATTGCACCGGCAAGAATCTAGGCCATACATGCATGCATGCAGATGAAAGCACAGTGCAATGCAGTGTCAGGCTCTCTTCTCCACTAGGCTAACACTCGAATAGCCATGCAGACCAGTGGCAGCAACAACCCTGGCGGGCTCTTCGATCCCTGCTCGCACGGACTTTTCAAACGCCATATATGTTGGCACTGGAGTAACGAGTGAAAACGCCATTACTTGTGGCGTTTCTTAGTATGCCAGAAATGCAAGCTAGTTCCGCGTTTCGATGTGGAGCAGAAATGCCACTATGGACTGGCGTTTCTATGTGGAGCAGAAACGCCACAGGCTCTGGCGTTTCTAAAAGGGTCAGATCGTGAAATAGTTTCACATCGAGTTCATTATGTGCATTTTTTCGTCTAGTGGCTCAGAACAGTGAAAAACGCTATTATCCTCTTGTCACGACAACTTCACTCTAAAATTGCTTGAACTTTTCAAAATTTCAGACTTTGTGATTCATCAAGCAAATACACCTGTATCTACTCAAATCATCACTGAAGTAAGAACGTAATGATATACAGTGTGTGCCTCAACACTCATTGGACTACATATATCAATATGTATTATTTCTGACAAGTCACTTGCTCGTTCCATCTGACTAGAAAATGAGGCATTCAATCATCTTGCCCATGTGGCATGATTTACATGTCTCAAGTGATTCAAAATCAAGTGAGTCGAAACAATACATCTGAATGGAGTTTCTTAATACGTTTACACCAATAGGCATGCCTCTTATTTCTCAAACGATTCAAAAATGAGCGAGTCCAAAGATCCATCAGCATCGAGCCTCTTCGTGCGTTTTGTACCAATATAACTTAAATGGCAGTGCCACAAGTAAGTGGTTCGATCATTACTACTTTGTATCTTTTGGCATCAATATTATGAACATGTGTATCACTACGATTGAGATTTAATAAACCATTCATATTAGGTGCATGACCATTGAAGATATTATTCAAGTAAATAGAGTAACCATTATTATCTTTCAATGAATAATCATATTGCAATAAACACAATCTAGTCATGTCCATGCTCAACGCAAACACCAAATTTAGGTTCAACGCTAATCCCGACGGTAGAGGGAGCGTGCAATGTTGATCACATCAACCTTGGAATGATTTCCAACACACATCGAAACCTCACCCTTGCTAGTATCCCTTTATTACGCAGCTATGATTTCGAGTTGCTAACACTTAGCAACTGAACCGGTATCTAATACGTCGGTGCTAGCAGGAGTACTAGTAAGGTACACATCAACATCACGTATATCCAATATACTTTTGTCGACTTTGCTAGCCTTCTCATGTACCAAGTAACTAGGGTAGTTCTGCTTCAGTGATTGTTCCCCTCATATTAGAAGAACTTAGTCTCGGGTTTGGGTTTAACCTTGGATTTCTTCACTAGGGCGGCAACTGGTTTGCCTTTCATGAAGTATCCCTTCTTGCCCTTGCCTTTCTCGAAACTAGTGGTTGCACTAACCATCAACAATTGATGCTCCTACTTGATTTCTACTTTCGCGGTGTCAAACATCGCGAATAACTCAGGGATCATCTTGTGCAACCCTGATATGCTATCGTTCATCACAAAGGTCTAGTAGCTTGGTGGCAGTGACTTTGGAGAACTATGTCAATCACTATCTTATCTAGAAGATCAACTCCCGCTCGATTCAAGTAATTGTAGTACCCAAAATATCTGCGCATATGCTCAACGATTGAGCTTTTCTCCCTTAATTTGTAGGCAAAGATTCTTGTCGGAGGTCTCATACCTCTCAACACGGGCACAAGCGTGAAATCCCAATTTTATCTCTTGTAACATCTCATATGTCCCGTGATGTTCAAAACGTCCGCGGCGCCTTTAATGATAAGCTGTTTAGGCATTACGCACTGAACTATCACGTAGTCATAAAAAATGTGTGTGTCATATGTTCGCAACATCCACAAACGATGCTCGTGGGTTAGCACACCGAGCAGTGCATTAAGGACATAAGCCTTCTGTGCAGCAATGAGGACAATTCTTAGTTTACGTATCCAGTCCGCATAATTGCTACTATCATCTCTCAACTAAGTTTTCTCAAGGAATATATCAAAAATAGTAGAGGTACAACGCAAGCTACAACATAATCTGCGAAGTTATTTTGACTAAGTTCATGATAATAAGGTCAATTAATCATATTACTTAAGAACTCCCATTCAAATTGACATATTTCTAGTCATTCGAGTGACACATGATCCAAATTCACCAACTCAAGTCCGATCATCACATGAGTTAAGTTGGCTTCAATGGTGAACATCTCTATGTTGATCATATCTACTATATGACAGATGTTCGACCTTTCGGTCTCTTGTGTCCCGAGGCCATGTTTGTCCATTCTAGGCTCGTCAAGTTCAACCCGAGTGTTCCGCCTGTGCAACTATTTTTCACGTGTTATATGTGAACGTAGAGTCTATTGCACCCGGTCATCACGTGGTGTCTCGAAACGACGAACAGTCCCAATGTTGCACACTGAGGTAGAACACAATTTTATCTTAAATTTTAGTGAGGGATCACCTTATAATGCTACTATCGTCCTAAGCAAAACATGGTGCATAAAAGGATTAACATCACATGCAAATAATAAGTGACATAATACGGCCATGAACTTGTGCTTCTTGATCTTCATCACCAAAGCACCGGCATGATCTCCATCATCACCGGGCCCACACCATGATCTGTATCATCATTATCTCCATCATTGTTCGTTGTGCTGCCATCGAGGTTGTCATGCTAACTACGATATTACTACTAAAGCTACTGACTAGAAATAAAGCAAAGCAACATCAGGAGCGAAATAATTAAAGACAACCCTATGGCTGCTGCCCGTTGCCGTAGCATTGATATGCAAGTCAATATTTAACTATTACAACATGATCATCTCATACATAAAATATAACATATCATGTCTTTGGCATATCACAACACAACATACCCTACAAAAACAAGTTAGATGTCTTCTAATTTGTTGTTACATGTTTTACGTGGCTGATATGGGCATCTAGTATGATCTCATCTTACTTACGCAAAACCACAATGGTGATATGCAAGTTGCTATTTAACCTTCTCCATGAACCTCCTCCGTCAAATCCGATTCAACTAATGTTGGAGAACTAGACACCCGCCAGTCATCTTTACACAACAAGTTGCATGTTAGTGGATGAAACCGGTCTCTCGTAAGCGTACGAATAATGTTCGTCCATGACGCTTCATCATACAATACCGTCGGATCAAGAAAAGACTAAGGAGGGCAGCAATCTGAATATCAACGTCCACAAACTCCTTTGTGTTCTACTCGAGATGTCATCTACGCATATACTAAGCTCCTGATGCCACTGTTTGGGAAGGTCGCATGGGAAACAAAAAATTTCCTACGCGCACACAAGATATATTCATGGTGATGACCATCTACGAGAGAGGAGAGTGCATCTACATACCCTTGTATATTTCTAAGCAGAAGCGTATATAACACGGTTTATATAGTCATACGTCTTCGTGATCCAATCACGATTTGTCCCGTGATCTCGTCGCAATCCGTCCCACGATCTCAGTCCGATCCGTCCCGCGATCTCATCATGATACTTCCCGATCTAGTGCTAAACTGACGGCACCTTCGCGTTCAGCACACATACAGCTCGATGACCATCTCCACATTCTTGATCTAGCAAGAGGAACAGAGAGGTAGATGAGTTCTCCAGCACGGTGACATGGTGGTGGTGGTGGTGAACTAATCCAGCAGGGCTACGCCAAGCTCTATTGAACTAATCCAGAGGAGAAAACGACCAAGAGAGAGAGAGAGTGCAGCACATGGCTAATTAGGGTTAGGGCTGCCCTCAAATCCTCTAGTATATACAGGAGGGAGGGAGGGGAGGCGGCAGCCTCAAAACCCTCAAAGTGTTCGATCGAAGTGGAGGAGGTGGAAGAGTCCACCTCCAATTCTAATCCTAGTAGGATTCCTCCCTTCGCCACTTGGGTTTCTTTCCTTCCCACCTCCTAGCCGCATTGGGCCTTAGTGGGGGGTTTAGCCAGCCCACTAGGGGCTGGTCCATGTCCTTCCACAGCACATGAGACCCTCTGGGGTGGGTGGTCCCACCTGGTGGACCCCTGGAACCCATTCGTCACTCCCGGTACACTACCAGAAATGCCCGTAACCTTTTCGGAGTTGAAAATCCACTTTTCTATATATCAATTTTTTCCTCCGCACCATTTCGGAGCTCCTCGTTATGTCTGGGATGACATCCGGGAATCCAAACAACCTTCAGTCACCAACATACATAACTCAATAATACTAAAACGTCACCGAACCTTAAGTGTGTAGACCCTGCGGGTTCGAAAACTATGCGGACATGACCTGAGACATTATCCGGTCAATAACCAATAGCAGCACGTGGATTTTCATATTGGCTCCTAAATATTCTACCAAGATCTGTATCGGTTGAAACTCGATATCAAGGATTCAGTTAACCCCGTATACTATTCCCTTTGTCGATCGGTATGTTACTTTCCCGAGATTTGATCGTCAATATCTCTATACCTAGTTCAACCTCGTTACAGGCAAATCTCTTTACTTGTTCCGTAATACATGATCCCATGACTAATTCCTTAGTCACATTGTGCACAAGGCTTATTGTGATGTTGTATTATCGAGTGGGCCCCGAGATACCTCTCCGTCATACAGAGTGACAAATCCTGTCCTTGATCCATGCCAACCCAACAGACACCTTCGGAGACACCTGTAGAGCACCTTTATAGTCACTCAGTTACGTTGTGACGTTTGATGCACACAAGGTATTCCTCCAGTGTCCAGGAGTTGCATGATCTCATGGTCATAGGAACACATACATTGACATTTAGAAAACAGTAATAAACTCACACGATCATATGCTACGTTCATAGTTTGGGTCTTGTCCATCACATCATTCTCCTAATGATTTGATCCCATTATCAAATGACATCTCATGTCTATGGCCAAGAAACCTTGACCATCTTTGATCAACGAGCTAGTTTCAGAGGCTCACTAGGGATAGTGTGTTGTCTATGTATCCACACATGTATTTGAGTTTCCAATCAATACAATTCTAGCATGGATAATAAGCCATTATAATGAACAAGGAAATATAATAATAAACAATTTTTTATTGCATCTAGAGCATATTTCAACACAAAACTGACCTCAAGAACCCGATCTTGCAAAAGCACATGACACCCCATATTCTATACACCGTGGAGGAACCATGATGTACCAAGACCTCAAGGCAAGGTTGTGGTGGCATGGCATGAAGAGGGAAATAGCTTCATATGTCAGTAAGTGCGACATATGCTGGAGGGTCAAGGCTAAGCACCAACAACTCGCTAGGCTGCTTCAACCTCTCAAAGTGCTAGAATGGAAGTCGGACTAAGTCTGTATGGACTTCATCACTAGTCGACCCGGATCAACCAAGGGACATAACTCAATTTGGGTCATTGTTGATCACCTGACCAAGGTGGCCCACTTCATTCCCGTCAACACCTCCTATGATGGACACAAGTTGGCTAGTCTCTATATCGAGTGTATCTTGAGTCTACACAGAGTTCCAAAGGAGAGCGTGTCAGACCGAGGCATGTAGTTCACCTCAAGATGTTGGAAGAAGTTTCAAGAAGCCATGGGAATGAAGCTCTCCTTGAGCACTGCCTTTAACCCTGAGACTGGTGGACAGACGGACTAGTAAATCAGATACTCGAAGATATGCTCTGCGCTTGTGTATTGGCCTATGTAGCCAAATGGGAAGACTATTTTCCCTTCACCAAGTTCTCCTACAACAAAAATTATGTGGGGACCCCGACTTACGAGTCGAGATCGCCGTGCTCAGTGATCCCAGAGATCAATGGTCACCGAACACAGATAACAAATAAAAGAGTCCTACATCCATACATACCGTTTGATACAGTAAATGACCACCTCGGCCAAGTCTTACATATATAGGGCCTTCAAGGCCAACACTCCAAACTGGACCAATAGCGGAATTATTGGTTGAAAGCGTGAACCCATGCCATCAGCCTTAACCTACAAGCATTCTGACCGGGAAGCGTCCTAGCTCGCAAGAATGTCACCGAGTTAATCTTCACCATATCCTGTTCTTTCATACCTGGTCAATGAAATAACAAGTGGCAAGCCAATGAGTACTTTGAATGTACTCGCAAACAGCCCATGATATGAACAATGAAAGTGAAGAATAACAATATCATGCATCTTTGGTGTAACTCATCTTGGTGGAATGATCATGATTGTGTATCACACTACTGAAATTCAGAAATTTGCCGTCTGCCAAGGAGGACGGCAAAGGGGGAAACCACTAACGGCAAAGCCTTTTCCGTCGGTCAGCAGACGGCAAAGTAGACGGCAAAAAATCCAGTGAAGAGGTTCTTTGTCGTCTGCTTTTTTAAAGCGGACGACAAAGAATCTTTGCCATGAGGGGCCAGACGGCAAATTTAATGGGACGACACATACTCCAATGGCCCCGATAAGTGTTAACGGCAGGCCTCCTCTCTTTGCCATCTGCCATCCCCCCTTTGCCATGTGGGGGTAGAGGGCAAAGGGTGGAACCAGCCCCCTCTCTCTCCCCTCTTTGCCGTCTGCCATCCCACCATTGCCATGTGGGGGTTGACGGCAAAGTGGGGAGAGAGTGGGGGCTGGTTCCCCCCTTTGCCATGTAGGGGCAGACTCCAAAGGGGGGAACCAGCCCCCTCTCTCTCCCCTCTTTGTCGTCTGCCATCCCACCTTTGCCATGCGGGGGCAGACGACAAAGGGGGGAACCAGCCCCCCTCTCTTCCCCTTTGCCGTCTGCCATCACACCTTTCCCATGTGGGGGCAGACGATAAAGGGGGAACCAGCCCCTTTTTAATTTATTTCTTATTATATCCAGCATTTTTAACAATAATCAAGATATATATATATATATTTGACATAAATAATAGTTTCAATACAAGCTTCCATGAAGCCATGGTACAAGAAATCATCTTCAAGCATTCCATCAATATAATCCAAGCTTCCCGTGAAGTGAATGTAATGTGCAAAATGACAAATAAGAAAGTTAGAAGAATAATACTAGATGAAGAAGTATATATAGGTTATTTCGGAGAAAAATTAGCTAAGTATAGGCCATTTAATAACTAAATTAGGTGGAATAGGTCTTCTTGGAGCTACATAGCCTTATTATGTCATTTAGGAGAGAACTTAGCTAAGTATAAGTCATTCTAGAGCTAACTTGGATAAAAATATGTCATTTTGTAGCCAACTATGATTATTAATCCATTTTGACCTTATTTTTTCATTTTGGAGCTAAATTAGTCATTTTAATGAGCTAACCAAGGTTCTTATGATGTTTTTACCTAACTATGCTAATTATGTCATTTTGGAGGATAATTAGCAAAGTATGTCTTTGTTGGCGAAAATAACCTACGTAGAAGAAGAAGAGAAGAAGAAAGAAGAGAAGAAGCAAGAAGAAAAGAAGAAGGAGAAGAAAAATAATAAGAAGAAGGAGGAGGAGGAGGAGAAGGAGCTGGAGAAGGAGAAGAAGAAGAAAAGAAGAAGGACAAGAAGAAGAAGAAGAAGAAGAAGGAGTGGAAGAAGGAGAAGGAGCTTCTCTCTTGGATGAGTCTAAGCAACGTAGAAGAAGAGAAAGAGAAGAAGAAATAAAAGAAGGAGGAGGAGTAGGAGGAGGAGGAGAAGTAGAAGGAAGAGGAGAAGAAGAAGAAAAGAAGAAGGAGAAGGAGAAGGAGAAGGAGAAATAAGGAGGAAGAAGAAGGAGAAGGAGGAGCTCCTTCTCCTTCTCCTCCTCCTTCTTCTCCTTCATCTTATCCTCCTCCTTCTCTTCTTCTTCTTCTCTTATTCTTCTTCCTTCCTTTCTTTCATTTTTCCTCTTTCTTCTCCTCTTGTCCCCTTCTTCGGGCTAAATTAGCTAAGAATGCCTTTTTGGAGCTAATTATGTCATTTCAAGGATAATTAGCTTAGTATAGGTCATGTTTTATGAAATAAACCATTTTGGAGCTAACTAAGCTAATTATGTCATTTAGGTGGAACCCTAGCTAACCATAGGTCGTTTCGGAGCTAACTTGGGTTAAATAGGTCATTCCGGAGCAAACCATGCTTATTAAGCCATTTTGGATCTAGCTAGGCTAATTATAGGCCATTTAATACGTAAGTTAGGGGGAATAGGTCATCTTGCAGCTACGTAAGCCTTATTATCTCATTTAGGAGCGAACTTAGCTAAATATAGGTCATTTTTTGTTAAATAGGTCAATTTGGAGGTAACTAAGCTAATTATGTCCTTTTGTAGGATAATTAGCCAATTTAGTGTTTCTTGGATGAGTCTAAGCTACGCAGAAGAAGAGAAAGAGAAGAAGAAGTAAAAGAAGAAGGAGGAGGAGGAGGAGGAGGAGGAGGAGAAGGATGAGGAGAAGAAGAAGAGAAGACGAAGGAGGAAGGAGGAAGAAGAAGGAGAAGGAGGAGCTCCTTCTCCTTCTTCTCCTCCTTCTGCTCCTTCTTCTTATCCTCCTCCTTCTCTTCTTCTTCTTCTTCTCTTCTTTTCTTCTTACTTCCTTTCGTTTTTCCTCTTTCTTCTCCTCTTGTCCCCTTCTTCGGGCTAAGTTAGCTAAGAATGCCTTTTTGGAGCTAATTATGTCATTTCGAGGATAATTAGCGAAGTATAGGTCATCTTTTATTAAATAGACCATTTTGTAGCTAACTAAGCTAATTATGTCATTTAGGTGGAACCCTAGCTAACTATTGGTCGTTTCGGAGCTAAATTGGGTAAAATAGGTCATTCCGGAGCAAACTATGCTTATTAAGCCATTTTGGATCTAGCTACGCTAATTATAGGCCATTTAATACCTAAGTTAGGGGGAATAGGTCATCTTGCAGCTACGTAAGACTTATTATGTCATTTAGGAGACAACTTAGCTAACTATAGTTCATTTTTTATTAAATAGGTCATTCTGGAGCTAACTAAGCTAATTATGTCCTATTGTAGGATAATTAGCCAATTTAGTCTTTCTTGGATGAGTCTAAGCAACGTAGAAGAAGAGAAAGAGAAGAAGAAATAAAAGAAGGAGGAGGAGTAGGAGGAGGAGGAGAAGGAGAAGGAAGAGGAGAAGAAGAAGAAAAGAAGACGGAGAAGGAGGAATAAGGAGGAAGAAGAAGGAGAAGGAGGAGCTCCTTCTCCTTCTTCTCCTTCTTCTTATCCTCCTCCTTCTCTTCTTCTTCTTCTCTTCTTCTTCTTCTTCCTTCCTTTCATTTTCCCTCTTTCTTCTCCTCTTGTCCCCTTCTTCGGGCTAAATTAGCTAAGAATGCCTTTTTGGAGCTAATTATGTCATTTCGAGGATAATTAGCTAAGTACAGGTCATGTTTTATTAAATAAACCATTTTGGAGCTAACTAAGCTAATTATGTCATTTAGGTGGAACCCTAGCTAACTATAGGTCATTTCAGAGCTAACTTGGGTTAAATAGGTCATTCCGGAGCAAACTATGCTTATTAAGCCATTTTGGATCTAGCTAGGCTAATTATAGGCCATTTAATACCTAAGTTAGGGGGAATAGGTCATGTTGCAGCTACGTCAGCCTTATTATGTCATTTAGGAGGGAACTTAGCTCACTATATGTCATTTTTTATTAAATAGGTCATTTTGGAGCTAACTAAGCTAATTATGTCATTTTGTAGGATAATTAGCCAATTTAGTCTTTCTTGGATGACTCTAAGCTACGTAGAAGAAGAGAAAGAGAAGAAGAAGTAAAATAAGAAGGAGGAGGAGGAGGAGAAGGAAGAGGAGAAGAAGAAGAAAAGAAGAAGGAGAAGGAGAAGGAGGAAGAAGGAGGAAGAAGAAGGAGAAGGACGAGCTCAGTCTCCTTCTTCTCCTCCTTCTTCTCCTTCTTATCCTCCTCCTTCTCTTCTTCTTCTTCTCTTCTTCTTCTTCTTCCTTCCTTTTGTTTTTCCTCTTTCTTCTCCTCTTGTCCCCTTCTTCGGGTTAAATTAGCTAATAATGCCTTTTTGGAGCTAATTATGTCATTTCGAGGATAATTAGCTAAGTGTAGCTCATGTTTTATTAAATAGACCATTTTGGAGCTAACTAAGCTAATTATGTCATTTAGGTGGAACTCTAGCTAACTATAGGTTGTTTCGGAGCTAACTTGGATAAAATAGGTCATTCCGGAGCAAACTATGCTTATTAAGCCATTTTCGATCTAGCTAGGCTAGTTATAGGCCATTTAATACCTAACTTAGGGGGAATAGGTCATCTTGCAGCTATGTAAGCCTTATTATGTCATTTAGGAGAGAACTTTGCTAACTATAGGTCATTTTTTATTAAATAGGTCATTTTGGAGGTAACTAAGCTAATTATGTCCTTTTGTAGGATAATTAGCCAATTTAGTGTTTCCTGGATGAGTCTAAGCTACGTAAAAGAAGAGAAAGAGATGAATAAGTAAAATAAGAAGGAGGAGGAGGAGGAGGAGGAGAAGGAAGAGGAGAAGAAGAAGAGAAGACGAAGGAGAAGGAGGAGGAAGAAGGAGGAAGAAGAAGGAGAAGGAGGAGCTCCTTCTCCTTCTTCTCCTCCTTCTTCTCCTCCTTCTTCTCCTTCTTCTTATCCTCCTCCTTCTCTTGTTCTTCTTCTCTTCCTCTTCTTCTTACTTCCTTTCATTTTTCCTCTTTCTTCTCCTCTTGTCCCCTTCTTCAGGCTAAATTAGCTAAGAATGCCTTTTTGGAGCTAATTATGTCATTTCGAGGATAATTAGCGAAGTATAGGTCATGTTTTATTAAATAGACCATTTTGTAGCTAACTAAGCTAATTATGTCATTTAGGTGGAACCCTAGCTAACTATAGGTCGTTTCGGAGCTAACTTAGGTAAAATAGGTCATTTCGGAGCAAACTATACTTACTAAGCCATTTTGGATCTAGGTAGGCTAATTATAGGCCATTTAATACCTAAGTTAGGGGGAATAGGTCATCTTGGAGCTACGTAAGCCTTATTATATCATTTAGGAGAGAACTTAGCTAACTACATGTCATTTTTATTAAATAGGTCATTTCGAAGCTAACTAAGCTAATTATGTCCTTTTGTAGGATAATTAGCCAATTTAGTCTTTCTTGGATGAGTCTAAGCTACGTAGAAGAAGAGAAAGAGAAGAAGGAATAAAAGAAGAAGAAGGAGGAGGAGGAGGAGGAGGAGGAGGAGGAGAATGAAGAGGAGAAGAAGATGAAAAGAAGAAGGAGAAGGAGAAGGAGGAAGAAGGAGGAAGAAGAAGGAGAAGGATGAGCTCCTTCTCCTTCTTCTCCTCCTTCTTCTCCTTCTTGTTATCCTCCTCCTTCTCTTCTTCTTCTTCTCTTCTTCTTCTTCTTCTTCCTTTCATTTTCCCTCTTTCTTCTCCTCTTGTCCCCTTCTTCGGGCTAACATAGCTAAGAATGCCTTTTCAGAGCTAATTATGTCGTTTCGATGATAATTAGCTAAGTATAGGTCATGTTTTATTAAATACACCATTTTGGAGCTAACTAAGCTCAATATGTCATTTAGGTAGAACCCTAGCTAACTATAGGTCGTTTCAGAGCTAACTTGGGTAAAATAGGTCATTCCGGAGCAAAATATGCTTATTAAGCCATTTTGGATCTAGCCAGGCTAATTATAGGCCATTTAATACCTAAGTTAGGGGGAATTGGTCATGT
This sequence comes from Hordeum vulgare subsp. vulgare, assembly GCF_904849725.1. NCBI lineage: Eukaryota > Viridiplantae > Streptophyta > Magnoliopsida > Poales > Poaceae > Hordeum > Hordeum vulgare. The sequence goes on along the minus strand of NC_058521.1, from coordinate 244,645,324 downwards.
TGCAGCTACGTAAGCCTTATTATGTCATTTAGGAGAGAACTTAGCTAACTATAGGTCATTTTTTATTAAATAGGTAATTTTGGAGCTAACTAAGCTAATTATGTCATTTTGTAGGATAATTAGCCAATTTAGTCTTTCTTGGATGACTCTAAGCTACGTAGAAGAAGAGACAGAGAAGAAGAAGTAAAATAAGAAGGAGGAGGAGGAGGAGGAGGAGAAGGAAGAGGAGAAGAAGAACAAAAGAAGAAGGAGAAGGAGAAGGAGGAAGAAGGAGGAAGAAGGAGGAAGAAGAAGGAGAAGGACGAGCTCCTTCTCCTTCTTCTCCTCCTTCTTCTCCTTCTTATCCTCCTCCTTCTCTTCTTCTTCTTCTCTTCTTCTTCTTCTTCTTCCTTCCTTTTGTTTTTCCTCTTTCTTCTCCTCTTGTCCCCTTCTTCGGGTTAAATTAGCTAAGAATGCCTTTTTGGAGCTAATTATGTCATTTCGAGGACAATTAGCTAAGTGTAGCTCATGTTTTATTAAATACACTATTTTGAAGCTAACTAAGCTAATTATGTCATTTAGGTGGAACCCTAGCTAACTATAGGTCGTTTCGGAGCTAACTTGGGTAAAATAGGTCATTCTGGAGCAAACTATGCATATTAAGCCATTTTCGATCTAGCTAGGCTAGTTATAGGCCATTTAATACCTAAGTTAGGGGGAATAGGTAATCTTGCAGCTACATAAGCCTTATTATGTCATTTAGCAGTGAACTTAGCTAACTATAGGTCATTTTTTTATTAAATAGGTCATTTTGGAGCTAACTAAGCTGATTATGTCCTTTTGTAGGATAATTAGCCAATTTAGTCTTTCTTGGATGAGTCTAAGCTACGTAGAAGAAGAGAAAGAGAAGAAGAAGTAAAAGAAGAAGGAGGAGGAGGAGGAGGAAGAGGAGGAGGAGGGGAAGGAAGAGAAGAAGAAGAAGAAAAGAAGAAGGAGAAGGAGAAGGAGGAAGAAGGAGGAAGGAGAAGGAGAAGGAGGAGATCCTTCTCCTTATTCTCCTCCTTCTTCTTATCCTCCTCATTGCCATTGTTGTGGATGACCTGCCACGTTTCGGAGCACCACTGATCCATCAAGGCCTCCCAACAATCCATCTTATCCACACACCATCTTGGGGGCACCTAAGTTAATAAAGAGAAATTTGAGCGCGTAAGAACCAAATCAAGGAAACTAACTAGAAATCCTCAATAATATTTAATTACCTTCATGTAATGCTTCTTCTCCATCTTAGCATCACGGCACTTCGCCTTGTCAATCCTAATACGCCTCGTGGCATAGTAGTCTCGAACAACCTGCACCCGAGCCTCGTGCCGAAAGTTTTGAAGTAGGCGACGATATTAGGTTTCGATAACCTTTGCCACATCCTCCTCGTATCCCTCCTCACACCTGTAGTAGGTCTGCAAACGAGACAACACGGATTAGTATAATAAATAGCTATGGTTGATTTATAATTGTGTGAAGGAGAAATTACCCAGAACCTTCGGATCACCATGTCCACCCTCGTGTCGCACAAAACACCGTCGATCTCCACCTCCGGCGGGGCCGGGGCACCCAAGTAGTGCTCCCACGTCATTCCTACCTCTCGCTCCCGACCGGGCAACGTAACAAACACTGGGAAGTTTTTACGGCAAAGCACACCAACGTAACATTAGATATTTATGAAAACGCGAAGGCAAAAGGTTAAACAAGAGTAAATTAACTTACTTGTCCCCATTTGGCCTAATCGATCATCTCTGCTCTGGGGTCGCCAACACGAGCGGGAGCCCCGAACTACCACGCTAGTAGACGGTAGCCCCCTCACCCAGCTCCTCATCGGTACCAGCATGGGCACTTGGCTCAGCCCAGGTATCCCACTGGGTCTCTTGGGACGTACCCTCATCCCTGGTTTGCTCCGGAGTCGCCTGGAATGAAGCCTCTCGGACACGAGTCTCGTGGGTCGAAGGCTCGTCGACTTGAGGCTCGTCGACCCGAGGCTCGTGAACCGGAGACCGTGTAGCCTCCACCTCAGACGAATCCACCCTAGAAGTCCTATGCTTAGGTGAATCAGCTTGGGGTTGTGGCGGAGACCGTGTAGCCTCCACCTCAGAAGGCGTGGCAGCCACCGCCCTACCTCTCCCGCGGCCACGTGTACCTTTATTACAACATAAATACCAACATGAGTAATAAAATGTATATAAATACCAATATGCATACAACATGAGCATAACATAAATACCAACATGAATACAACGTGTACCTTTAGTACCTCTCGGCTTCGCGGGGGGTAGACCTCCTCTCATGGGGGGCGCTTCTTGCAGAGTAGAGAGAAACGCTCTCCGAAGAGGCGAGGCAGGAATGGAAGTACCCGTCCCATCACCCGCCAACGAAGAAGGAGCCGCGGAGTGCTTTCGACCCTTTCCAACCATCTTTCAACACTTGTCATGACAAAGAGTAAATGAAATTAGTACAACAAAAATACCAACATGAGTAATAAAATTTATATAATTTAGTTGAATACCTGACATGGACTAATAACAATCGTGCTCGTCTATATATGCTTGGGGTCAATAAATGCATCATGATCATCACTATCATCAATAAATGCATCATCATCATCACTATCACGAAGAACATGTGGAAGGCCACCATTATGTAATCGGTCAAGAAGTGATAGGTCATCCGCAGCAGTCACCTCTTCTTCTTCCAGCTCTTCCTATTTGGGCTTAGGGGTTAAGACGGATTCACTGTCGCTGTCTACTTCAATGTTTTGGGGTGAAGTAGAGCGGTTCTTGAAACATTTCTTGGACATACGTGTTTGTTGGAAGAATTCTCCTTCATATGTGTCTGGGTTAATGTGAGGTTCGTAATCCTCTTCATTGAGGGTAGGTGGTCTAAAATGTGGTGGCACTTCATAAACGACATCCCAACCTTTGAGATTTGGATCAGTTTGGCAGGCCCACGGTACATAGAAAACTTGTGTCGCCTGTTGAGCCGTAATATAGACATCGGGAACATCTAAGTGGGTGTTTTGGTTGATTTCGACTAGTCCTATATGTTCATGAGTCCTTCTAGTCTCCCTCGACTCAAACCAATAACGTTTGAAGACTACGACGGTCGGTGGGTTTTCACCATAGAATAGAAGTTCATAAATTGCTTCAACTCTTCATAATACACGGTGTCTCCTTCGCCGATAGCAGAGACAGAACAATTTGTAGTCTTTAGGTCGGGCATAGATAGCTCTTTTCCAAAGGTACGAAAGTGATACCCGTTGATGTTGTATTTGTCAAATGAACGGACCTTATAGTCAAAACCATTAGCGACTTGTCTCAACTCGGCGTCCATAGACTCTGCATCAGCCTACAAGTTTAATACGGAAGAATGTATACATTAGCCGCAAATTAGACCAAGAAATTAATTACCCTTTGTTTGAACCAAGAGATGAAACCGGGATAGTCACCTCCATGCTTTGCGAGAAGCTCATACTCTTCAACGGAATCCTTTTCGATGACCGCTCCATCCGAGAATTCAGTGACGTATCGACTATATCAAATATCCGGGAATAAGAGTAGTTCAAAGCAATTAGAAGTTGCGGAACAATAAATTACCGAGAACTTACTCGATGTACGGCCGCACTTCTATTAGGTTGGTGAAGATATACAAGAAATGGTCCGCCATTCTTCGACATCCAACGATTTCCCTTTCCGAAGCACCGTATGGTGCGAGCTTACCTTTGAATAGGCTGAGGTTGGATCGAACTTTTTTTGGATCGCCATCATTGTACCGAGGCTTCGGGTTATGCAAATGATGATTTTTGGCTTCGTAGTGTGCTGTCACGAAGTTTGCTGTCTCAGTAATGAATGCCTCGGCCATCGATGCTTCAATTCTACGTTTATTTTTACACTTAGCTCGAAGCATCTTCTGCATCCTCTCAGTTGAGTAGCACCATCGACTTTGAACAGGCGCCCCCATTCTTGCCTCGGTCGAGAGATGCAAAATCAAATGTTGCATTGGATTAAAGAAGCCCGGTGGAAAGATCTTTTCTAATTTGCAGATCAACTCCGGCGCCAACTCTTCCATTTCATCTATCACGCCAGGCGATAGTTCTTTCGCACAAAGAGAACGGAAGAAATAGCTCAGCTCTGCCAGTACTAGACATTCGTCCTGAGGGATAAAGCCACATAACATTACCGGCATTACCCGCTCAATCCATATGTGCCAATCATGACTCTTGAGGCCAAATATTTCCAATTTCTCAAGACTCGCTCCCCTCTCTAGATTCGCAGCATACCCATCGGGGAACATCAACCGCTTTTCACCCACAATAGCATTTCCCTCATAGCTGGCCTTTCAAGATTGAACCATGCCTTTGGCTTCACTATGCTTTGCTTTCCTTTCCGTTGTCGCAAGTTTTGCAACGGTCTACCACATAGAGCCTCCAGGTCGATTCTAGCCTTAGGATTATCTTTTGACTTCCCCTCTATGATGAACAACGTACCAAAAATGGCCTCCGCAATATTCTTTTCAGTGTGCATCACGTCGATGTTGTGTGGGAAAAGGAGGTGTTTGAAGTAAGGCAGATCCCATAAGCATGACTTGTGAGTCCAGGCGTGTTCCGTATTATACTCTTTGAAGTATCCTGGACACAAAGGATCAGGCTCGAGAGCGTTTAACTGATCAAGGGTCTGTTGGTCTGTCAACGCAGCTGGTGAAGTGTTTTTGACAACTCTACCTTTGATGATATTCTTCTTTTGTATTTTCTGAACTTATGGTTAGGATCCAGGAATTGTCTATGCATGTCGAAGCAAGAATATTTGCGACCAGCCTGCAGCCAACGGAACTGAACAGCTGCCTTGCATGTGGTGCACGGGAACCTTCCATGCACATACCAGCCTGCGAATGGCGCAAACGCCGGATAATCATGCGTCGAGTACATGTACCACACATGCATTTTGAAATTTGTTTTGGTAGCCGTGTCGTAGGTCTTGTTCCCATTATCCCAGGCTTCTTGCAACTCATCCTTAAGCAGCTGCATGTAGACATTCATATTCTTCCCCGGATAGTTGGGCCCTGGAATTATCAACGTCAGGAAAATGTTCTTTCTTTTCATAATCTCTCCGAGCGGCAAATTTAGTGGAATGACAAATACAGGCCAACAACTGTATTGTGATGCCGTCATACCATACACATTGAACCCATCCGTGCTGATGGCAACTCTAGGTTGCCTTGGATCTTCTGATTTATCCTTATGTAAAGCATCGAAGTGCCTCCACGCAAAACCATCTGAAGTGTGTACCAGCATCTTGTTCCATTCCGCGTCTAGTTCGGTTCTTTTGCCCAATTTGTACCATGTCATCTGTCTGGCCGTCTCTTCGACCATGAAAAGACGTTGAAGTCTTGGTACGATTGGCAGATACCAAAGAACACTAATGGGGATTTTTGTCTGATTCTTCTCACCCATACCGTTGTCTACCACAATATACCTGGAAGAATTGCAAATGGGGCAATAGTTCAAGTCCGCATACTCAAGCCTAAATAAGGCACATCCATTATCACACGCATGTATCTTCTCATAGGGCATCTTAAGTACACGGAGGATTTTCTCTGACTGGTATAGGTTTGCAAGCAGTACATGGCCTTTGGGTAGAAAGCTTCCAAATATCATCGTCATCGCGTCGTAGCATTCTCTGCCTAGGTTGAATTGAGCCTTAAGAGCCATTACTTGCGCGATGGATCCAACTGACAAAGCTTAGTCTGCTCGTGGAGAGGACGTTTTGAAGACTCCAACATTTCATATAAGGCCTTTGCAGATTCCTCCATCTCATCGTCCGAATCCCGAGCATCATCAAAGTCTTGCACCATGTCTTCAATCCCGGTACCATGCTCGTCGGTGCGACGACGAATCACCTCAGCTCTGGCACGTTGATCAGACTCACCATGAAAATTACACACCATGTAATTAGGCGTAAAAGCCCACTTTTGCAGGTGTTTACCCATTTCAAACTCTGTCTGCTTTTTTCGGTTCTCGCAGTTGGGACAAGGGCACCATGTTTTTTGCTGGCCATTTGCAAATGCGGCTCTCGCAAACCTCCTGGTTTTTGTTAACCATTCATGGGTCATGTCTTTCTGACTAGGGTGACCAGTGTACATCCAAGCACGATCACTCATGTTGCCTAGCTACCTATGGGGCAAGAAGAAATAAATATATAATTCATCATCTATATCCATACGCTAATCAAGTTTGTCAGTTTTATTACGTCCATGCAACCTACACGCTAATAGGTAAAGATAGGTCCTAATCCCACCCGAGTATGTGTAGATTGGATTCGTTTTCCCATGCTCTGTTCCAGATGCGACGCAGAATTTCGGCAGCACCTCCCTGCTGTTCTCTTGATACACGTCTCGGCAATAAGCAGAGAGGATGTGTACCCAGAGAACAACAGGGGAGGCATTGATGAAATTCCGCATCGGATCTGGAGCACAGCATACGGGTAAAACAAACCCTATCTACACATACTCGGGCTGTCCATGGATAATGTTGGACAATTCGAAAGGATGGCGGTTATAAATATGCAACGAAATGCATATCTATAGATGTCGCCCTTTTGAACGGGAGACGCATACTGGTCACGCATACTCATAATTGAAGAAACCTATAGCTAGCAAGTTTCATCGGCACGAAGACCGGGACCGAGCAAATTAAGGGGGTAGGAGGAGAAGTCATTTGTGCTCACCAACGAACGCAAGGGCTGAGCTCGTCCAACGCACGTGGAGTTCGTCGAACAACTGCACATTGAAATTCACACGATCAACACGAATACGATGTTTTTATAATTAACATAATCGGAAAATATGTGACCTAACTCATAATTTACAAAACTATGACCTTGTGGGCCTCTGGATGGCCGAAAAGCACCTTCTCGTTTAACAGAAGGCAGAAGAGGTGTCGGGGGTCGGGGCATAGTTGCGTCGGGAGTCAGTGCCGTCGAGGGTTTGTGGTGTCGGGTGTCAGTAGCATCGGGGGTCGGGGGGTTAGTGGCGTCGGTTGTGGGGGGTCAGTGGCGTCGAGGGTCGAGGGTCAGTGACGTCGGGGGTCGAGGGTCAGTGTTGTCGGGTGTCAGTGGCGTCGGGGGTCGGGGGTTTGTGGCGTCGAGCATCGGGGGTCGGGAGTTGTGGGCCGAGGGTCGGGGTCGGGGGTCAATGGCGTCGGTGGTCGAGGGTTAGTGGCGTCGGGGGTTAGGGGTTGGGGTTAAGTGGCGTCGGGGGTCGATGGTCGGGGGTGAGTGGCGTCGGGCATCAGGGGTCGGGGGTCGAGGATCAGTTTCGGGGTGCCGGGGTTCCCTTTTCCTCTTCTTTCTTCTTCTCCTCTCTCCTCTTTTTCTTCTTCTTCTTCTTCTTCTTCTTCTTCTTCTTCTTCTTCTTCTTTTTTCTCCTTCTCCCCCCCTCCTCTTTTTCTCCTCCTATTCTTTTTTCTTTTTCTTCTTCTTCTTCTTCTTCTTCTTCTTCTTCTTCTTTCTCCTCCTCCTCCTCCTCCTCCTCTTCTTCTTCTTCTTGTTCTTCTTGTTCTTCTTGTTCTTCTTCTTCTTCTTCTTCTTCTTCTTCTTCTTCTTCTTCTCCTTCTTCTTTTTTCTACTCCTACTCCCCGTGCTCTTCTTCTTCTTCTTCTTCTTCTTCTTCTTCTTCTTCTCCTTCTTCTTTTTGTTCTTCTTGTAATTATTTTCTTCTTTTCCTTTTTTCTTTTTCATTTTTTTCCTTCTGCTATTCCTCTTTTTTTCTTCTAACCTAACTAACTAGCCTAATTAGCCTAATAATCTAACCAAATAAACTAACTAAATTACCCAATATATAATAAAAAACTAACCTAATAAACTAACTAACTAAAGTAATTAAATTATTAAAAATGAAGAACTCACCGGCGGGGTGGTGTGGGCGGTGGTGGACGACGGCAAGGGGCGGCGGCGGCGGTGGACGACGACAAGGGGGCAGGGGGCGCGCTGCAGGGGCGCCGCGAGGGCCGGAGCGGGCTGGGGTGGCCGGGGCGGCTCCGACGACGGCGGTGGCGGGAGGTGGGCAGGCGAGAGAGAGAGGGCAGGGCGAGAGAGAGAGAGCAGGAAGTGGGCGCGAGAGCTGTTAGGGGAGGGGGTGGGGGGCTATGCGCCGTTAGAGAGGGAGCCCCCTTTGCCGTCTACAAAGGCCGGGTGGCAGACGGCAAAGGGGTGGGTGGGGTGGGGTGGGCTCCGGCCGCTATGGTGGCACCCCCTTTGCCGTCTGCCAACCCTTTGTCGTCCTCCTGTGGTTCCTTTGCCGTCCGCTGGCCGACGGCAAAGAAAACTTTTGCCTTAGGTGTTGTCTTTGACGTCTGCTTTGTGCCAGCTAACGGCAAAGAAGATCTTTGCCATGTGTTAGCAGACGGCAAAGGAAAGCCAGACGGCAAATTTCTGAATTCCAGTAGTGTCAAGTTAAAGAATTACTTTTAAAGAACAAGTTACATATATCAATATATCTGTCAAGGGCTGAACCATCCGGGTCCACCCTATATGCCAAGTCACCGAACTTGGTCATATCATTACTGTCACAATAAACACCTTTTCCAACACCACACACACTCACACTTTGTTTAAGCGGGAATAACTGGACGTAGTTTAAGGAGGATTAGCCAACTGTCCTTGACCGCCGACAAGGCTATTCTAATAGTTTACACTCTGTAGAGGTAGTACGCTGGATCCACGAGATCCGGGAAACTTCCGTGTCATCCACGACTCGCTGTATATCACATACCCGAGGTAAGTACCTGATCAATGCCTTTCCCCTAACGATACTAGACAAAGAGGTCCACTCGATTGGTACCCAGCCCACATGTCGTACGTCTTACGAGCACCAACTCTAGACAGTACCAACCATGTGGGGACCAACGGTGTGACTGGAACTCATAAAACTGGCATAGTCGTCCTACCTCGCATGACCCCATCACGAGAGTGACCACACATCACTCCCGCCACTAGTAATGTGGCTCTTTGCTAGCACCGACCAAAGTAATTAACACAGCCCCGTCCCACGAGGGGTAACGTTGTCGTACTGGTAAGGTTGAGACGGTCGACACATCATAAATCCAATCCCATTTCCGAAACCATACTCACACAAATACTGGGCGCATCACTTCACCGAAAGTGACCACCTAACTCATCATCACCCTCGGGCATTAGTGGCACTCGACGGGGTTTTATTAAACTCTTGCTTTATGTCAACAACATGCTCATGATAATACTACTTCTATCTTTACTTGTCAACATGGTATTAGCAAGACCCTCAAGGGGTAGGGTCAAGCTCAATGCATGTGCTCCAGGGGAGCCTGCTGTAAAATCACATCAATGATTACCGACACTTATAATCATATGCAACGGAAATACTTGCTATTATAACATGCAATGTAACATATGCTCAGTCATGGTCAAAGGGCTGCTTGCCTTGCTCAGTAAGTCCTCGGGGTCTTCGAGATCTTCCGCTCCAACTCCGAATACTCCGTCTACCTGTCAACTGAATCTTTGCCAAGGGGGGGTTGGATCATCAGGGGTGTTTGAATGGAGGAAAATAGGAATAGGTGTTTATTGAAGAAGCATACCGAAATCATTCTCTTAAAAATGAGTGGAGGCACTCAATAAACAGAGCATGATTTTAGAAATACTTAGGAACTTGATTCACTGGATTTGGAGTTGGAATGAATATACTAGGAATTTTCTAACATGGAATAAATAGCCATAGGAAGCTATTTATTTTATACAACAGAATAAAGCCTGAATAAAATGTTAACCAAGGTTCTAAATATAGGGAATTATTTTAGAAGGCCCTAGGAATTGGAATCACTCCATTTGGAGTTGATTTGGAACCTATAGGAATTTTGAAAGGTGGGACATTTATATCCAGATTTGGATTTGAATAATAACACCACACAGAATCTTCTTGGAAAAATGTGCAAAGGATATGTGTGGATAGAGCTTGAATTTAAGAACCTGTAGAAATTTGAATCATTAGAATCGGAGCTAAAATGGATTAATGATAGATTTTTTAAGTTTAACCAAATAGGAAAAGAGAAAAGGCTTAGCCTCAGGGTTATCTAACGCTGAGAGCATTGGGTAGGCCTCGGGCCGGCCCAGCTGCCTCAGCCTCGAGGAAAGTTGTTACGCCGAAGGTGTATTAGGCCGGATGCGCTTCCGCCTTACGGAAGCGGTTCTCACCGGAGCTGTCTCCACTTGCCCGAGCCTGGACCCACCCGTTAGTGCACTGCCCTAGATGCTTGGCCGACAGGAGGGCCCTAGCGACAGGCCTTCTTCAATCTCCCGACGGGGGACGCATGGAGGCCTGCCTGTGGCTGCTGGTGCCTCCAGCCCACTCCTTCGGGCGGGCTGCCCAACGGGGCTCAGGGCGGAGCGCCGCGCCCATCCAGGTGCCGCTCGCCCGCCGAGGATAGCCGCCGCGGCGTGGGCGTGAATGGCGGCGGGAATGGCCGTTATCCTTCTCTGGTGTCGGCACCAGGGCGAAGGGAGGGACCTAGAGGTGAGGGGGAGGATCTTCTCTGGCCAGGAGGAACTCCAGGAGGGCTAGAGGCGAGGGGGAATCCCCGTGGTTGGTTTAGCTCAAGCGGAGACCTCCGGTGGGGCTTCGGCCATGGTAGAAGGAGGAGGGAGGAGGGCTTAGGAGAGAATGGGGAGCCCGAGGGGGGTTCCAGGGAGAGAGGGAGAGGTCCTAGAGGCTTAGGGTGCTCGGGAGAAAGCCATATGGAGAGGGGAAACCGAAGGTGAGCTCAAGAGCTCCGGGAGCTCTATGACGTGCAAGAAGACACACGTCCCTGGGGAGTCTTGGAGGCTAGCCAGCCTCGGGAGGAGCTTGGACCAGTCAAAGGAGATGCCCTGCTGCTCTGAGACACGAAGAAATGGCTTGATATGCCATGGAGAAAGGGAGGTGGTCACCACCCCACTTGGTGTTCTGGGCCACCCCTTGGCCAGGCCAAGGTGTCAAACATGCAAGGCATGCATACCACGAAGCACTGGTGGAGTTTGAACACAAGAGGACCTATTTTGACTGGGTTTGACTACTGTTAAGTTTAAGGAGAGTGGGTCTCAAATGGGGAGTCTTGGGGAAACATTATGTCTCGCAGTGTTATCAATGAGAGGACTACAATACTGCAAGTTTGAGGTCAAGAAGAGGGGGCTAGCTAGTATTTGCTGTACAAAGGTATGTTTCAGCCAGAAATGAACTTGAGGATGTGCTGCTCATTTTCTCCACATGAGCACGCCATCTCCTGGTTTTAGATGAAGCATTGTCATACTAGAGATGCTCTCGAAAGAATTAGGAGCCTTGGGTTAACCAAGAGTATGGGAAGAGAGGTAAAACAGTGATTTCAAGGGTAAAATGAGAGATAGTTACATAGAGTCTTTCCCCAATAATTGACCACTGGCCATGGGAATGTTACTGGCGTAAAGTGTAACTAGAGATAGCTGTGGTAGAAAGTTGAGCTCAAGGGTAAAAGTGGAAGGGGGCAAAGAAGCCAATTTAGTGAATGCACACAAGGTGTTAGATCTGTGGTTTGGCTACCAGATGGATTCCAATGGCTATGAAACTTAGCAGGATCAAATAATAGATGAAAATAACCTTGCACACCAAATTTGGGATTTCTGGAGAAGTTTTCCAATGTAGACTTGGAAAACCCCTGAAATGGGCAGAAATGGCTTTCTACTTACAACCCTATTCAAATCAATTCCCATAAATCGAATATTTGTTTTAGGGGCATTATTTGAGCATTAAGGCATGCACAAAAAGTTTGAGGTTAATTGGCGAAACTTTATAATGTAAAGTTTACCAAAGCCAGAAATCAACATTGAGGGTTTTGAGGGTCTTAGGACAAGTTCTTCTATTCTCCCTGATGCACCACTTGGTGTGGATGCATTATTGGAATTTTAGAATATGTCCACCAAATTTGAGCACAATTGGAGACACTTCACAATGTAGAGTTCTTCAAATTTGAATCTGGACAGATAGGATTTTCCAATAATTAGGGGAGTCAAATCAACTTGGATTGAGTTGAAACTTGGCAAGATCATCAATAATATCATAGATGACATGCTAGAATTTTACTGGAATTTATTGAGAATATTTCTTATAGAAACATTTCAAAAGCGTGAAATAGGCAGGAATGGTTTTGGAGAGGTTTGCGCAATATTTTGAACGTGACCATGTGTTGGAACTCATATATATGGAATAAATATATCCACTGAGTTTCCTTAAATTTTCTTAAATATTTGGATGGTAATAAAAATAACTTGCCTTCATATGAGACCATTTCTGGCCTCACAGAAAGGCATTTGAATAAATTAATAAAATATCTTTTAAAATAATAATATTGTGGATTTTGGAAGACATTTTGATAATAGGTTTTGTATAAAATAATTGCTGCAAAATAAATTCCCTAATTTGAGGACTTGTAGTACAAATCTCATCTCACGGGTTTGAAAGTTTAATTCACAGAAATGCTTTTGGTGAAAACATATTATTTGGTAAAAATAGAGTTTGGTCCTAAACACATGGCATGATCATTAGACACGAGAACATGGGGTCAGGAGGTGATTAGAAGGATGGCAAGAATTATTGGGGAGCAATCACATGCATTCAAGCAAGCAGGCAAACAATAGTGACTTCAAGCATCACAAGCATTCACAAAAAAAATTAATTGGTCCTAAATTTTGAAATAAGTTAATTAGTCAGGAAAGAAAAAGACAGGGTGTTACAAATTATCCGTCCAGCCTCCCCTCAGCTGGTTATAGATCGGAGAAGGTCTAATCTTTGGGCCAGACATCCTGTGTGAAGCCGAAGAGCAAGTCCAACTTGTCATGGAACGTGTGGAAACCGCCAAGTCAAGACAGAAGAGATGCGTCGACTCACACCGTCGTGAAGTGGAACTCAACATGATAGACTACGTGTACCTCCACGTCACGCCTCTCAAGGGAACGAGGTGTTTCCATGTCAAGGGGAAGCTTGCATCGTGATACATTGGCCCCTTCAAGATCACCGCAAGGCAAGGAGAAATTTTTTAGCAACTGCATCTAGCTTCTGAGCTTTCGGGTGTAAACAATGTTTTCCGCATGTCACAATTCTAGAAGTGCCTCCTTCAGCCAGACCTCTGCAAGGACATCATTCATCCGACGAATGTATCTCGGTGCAACCTTCAGCCAAACCTTTACAAGGACATCATTCATCAAGCCATCAACCTTCAGCCAGACCTCAATTATCGCGAGAGACTGATCCGCATCCTAGATGAAGCCGACCCTCGCACTTGAAGCCGCACCATGAAGTACTCAAAGGTCCAGTGGAGCAACCACACCGAAGCAGAAGCAACATGGGAGCATGAAGATTACCTGAGATCCGAGTTCCCTTCTCTCTTTAGCGCTTATCCTAGGAATCTCGGGGACGAGATTCTTGTAAGGGGGTAGGTCTGATCAACCCTTTGTTTGTACCACATTACCACTTCCTGTTTTGTAAAATTTGGAACCAACTAAAACTTTTTGAGTTCTTGTGATGACTGATTCGATTGCAACTCGCTTGTGTGCTTGATTGTCCTTTAATTCACCCAAACTACCTTCTCTCTGAAAACTTCTCTCATTGGCCCGAAACCTTTTCCCAATGATAATGCCATGTGTATAGGACCAGAAACTATTCATAATAAAATATTATTCAAACAAAAGGCATTTATTTAATTTTAAAGCTTCAAAACCCGAGAATTGGGATTTGCACTACAAGTTCTTTATTTAGGATGGATGTTTTACCCTCAAGGTTTATCTTGGATTTTATTATTGAAATAACTTCCCAAAACCACAAAATAATGATTTTAAAAGTTATTTTCCTATTCTATTTAAACACCCTTTTCTGAGGCCACAAATGGTATTTCATAGGGAAAATTATTTACCTACCTTATTAATATTAGAGAAAATTTAGGGAAACTCAAAGGACATATATTTTCCATATATGTGAGTTCCAACACATGGTCATGTTTAAAATATTGGGCAAAACCCCTTAAAACCCTTTCTAGATATTCTAAGATTTTGAAATATTTTAAAGGAAATATTCTCCTTAAATCCTAGTAAAATTCTAGAATGTCCCCCATGTTATATGAGGTGAACCTGCAAAGTTTCATCCCCATCCAAATTGATTTGGTTCACCAAATAGACCCAAAACTCTTCCTGTCCAGAACCAAGTTTGAACATCTCTACATTACAAAGTTTGCCCTATGGCTCTCAAACTTTAGAAGAGTGTTCCAACCCCCAAATAAGGGTGCCACACAAAGTTGTGCATTTGTGGGAGTTGTTTTACTCACCTTGGTTCACAGAAATCTGATTCTTCCCATTTCAAGGGTTTTCCATGTCTACATTGTTAAACTTGGTGAATCCTACTATTTTAGCCCATCATTTCATCGTGTTAATTCTCACTACATTTATTGAGGTTTATCTTGCTCAAACCAGCATCAAACACCTTTCGGTGATTTAGTAAAACAACTACTTTCACCACTTCTACGTTCTTCCCTCAGTCCAAACTTTTATCACAAGTCTGTAGTTCAGCCCCACATCTATAGTTAAGAGCCCCAGCTCAGATTCAATGACACGAGGACAAAAACCTTTTCTTGTTCATCACTGGCAGAGACTGCCTCTCACTTTTTCTTTGACCTCCACATCTCTCCTCGGCTCCAAATTATCCAACGTGCTCCTATGCACGCCCGCACCAAGGGAGTCCAGCCTCGGCCAGGCCTCGCCCCCACACGCTGTCTAACTTTGACTGCCTCGAGGACCGGTTCCAATACCGCATCGGGCCCCTACTCTCTCCCTTTCTCTTGCCCTTGGCGACGTGTCCCCGCAACCGCCCAAAGTGGTGAGGTGGCACTTGCCACCGTAATGCGCAAGGAGCCAACCCCGCTCCTCCTAAAACCCTCCTTCGGACATAAACCACGCCCACGAAGACCATGGGCTCATTCCCAAGACTTTTATCCTTCTGTAGTCGTTGCCACGACCTCGCTGGCATTTCGATGGACCACGACATGCCTATATAAAGGCCACCCCGGCCTCTCTTCCCCCGTCTTGAACCTTTCTCTCACCTCCAATCCACCATCCAATCACCCCGCTTGAGATCCCCACGCTCGAGCGCTCGATATCGACCGAGGCGTCGCGGCGTCCGGGCTTTATCGATCTCGGGACATAGTCCCTGTCAGGCCTCCATTTCACCTCAGTTGTGATCGCAGCAAGCCCTAGCCTCATCTCCACCACTTCCCCACTCCTTTCGCTTCGCTGAGAGTGGGCACCAACCACCTCCCGACACTCTCCATCCCGTCCTCCACGTCACGGGCGACTGCAGCCACCTCAGCCACTCCCTCGACCCCCATGTGAACGGAGGGAGTGCGAAGAGTCCATTCTTGTGCTCGCCTTCCCTCTCCATCGATGAAGCGGATGTCGGTGATCTCCTCCCCCTTCTGTCGCAAGGCAGAAGACGACCCCGACAGGGTGGCCCCACCTATCGGTCTCAGTTTCTCTCTCTCTCCCTCTCTCACTCAGTGGACACACAACCCCTTGCATCAGGTTCAATCCTGACGGCGGGTGCGCCTCGGCTTGCTGGCCTGCTAGCTGGGCCGGTCCATCTACTGGCCGAGTCTGGCCCAGGGTGGTGAGCCCTTTTTCTTTTTCTCTTTCTGCCATTTGCCAAATAATCCATAGAGAAAATTAATCTTCCAAATGTAATTATTTTTCCACCATAAATCTTGTAAAAATATGTGATATTTAATAACACTACTTGTGTAATTTTTACAAAAACTTTTATACATAGTTTTATTTTAAAACCTAGTTTTCAGTATTTTTAGCCATTGTTATAATAGATTTCAAATCCTTTTTCACTCCAAAACTAGAGACAAATATTTTTAGATGTGAAGTTAGTATTTTATAGAGTAGGGTAACATTTTAGCAGTGAGTTTGGTGTTATGTTTTTATTGTGATTCTTATTATTGTTATTACTATCGCAATGATAGATCACGAGGTTGCCGAAGGTGTTGGAACTGAAGACTTCGAAGACCTCGTAGACTTTGCTGACCAAGGCGAGCAACCCATTGACCATGCCCAAGAAACTTTTACATGCATGTCATATGGTACCTTACTTACGCATATATTCCTGTTAGATCGGAGACCCCCTTGTTTGGTTGTCCCTGAAAAACGCCTCGTTGAAACCTCCATTTGTGCATGATCCTACCCTCTATAGAAGGGTTGTGCATGTGGGATGTAGTTAGTTACTAGTGGTTTCTACGCAAGCAGGGACGGGAATATGCATGGTGACAATGAAGGGTGTGTTACAAAGGCTTTTCAAAACCCCCGTCGGTTACCACTAATGCCCGAGGGTGATGGTGTTGAAATGGATGACCACCTGAGAAAGAAGTGGTGTATGAAGAAAGGTTTTGTGTGTGTGGTTTCCGAAATGGGATTAGATTTAAGATTTGTCGACCATCCCAACCTTACATGTGCGACCACGATACCCCTTATGGGACGGGGATATGTTGATTCTTTGGTCGATACTAGCAGAGAGCCCGTAATACTATTGGCGGGAGTGACATGGTCACTCTCGTTACAGGGTCGTGCCAGGTAGGGCGACCAGGCTATTTTACACGTTCTAGGCACACCGTTGCATGCCCTCATGGATGATATGATGTAGAGTGGGGCTCGAATGATGTACATCATGAGGGATGGAACCAACGAGTGGACTCTTTGTTTCATGTCGCCATTGGAAAGGCATTGTTCAGGTGCTTACCTCGGGTATGTTATATACCGCAAGTCGTGGATGACATGGAAGTTCCCCGAGTCTTGTGGGTACAACACGCAACCTATGCAGAGTGTAAAACTATTCGAATAGTCGTGTCCAGAGTTAATGACAGTTGGGTAATCCTGATTAAACTACGTCCAGTTGTTTTCGCATAAACCAAGTGTGTGTGTGGGGGGGGGGGTATGATAAAGAGATGGAGACATGGGAAACCCGATGCTCGAGCTAAGTCAGGTGGCTTGACATGATTGGTGGACATGGGATGTTCGACCTCTGTTGATATTGATATCTCTAACTTGTTCATTGGGTTACCACTATGCCTTGTGGTGCATGTCGCCCAAGAATTTGATCATGTTGTTCCACTAGGGAAAACCCGCTTTCCGCAAAAATCAGCATACTAGTGTGATGTCGCACTTCATTATTGCCTAGTTCCATTTCATTGTATGCTTGGGAGTACATTCAAACTACTCATTGGCTTGCCACTAGTTATTTAATTGGTAAGGCATGGAAGAGCCGGAGTTTGGAGAAGAGTTCGTCGGGGACGAGCATGCGATCTAGGACGCTTCCCAATCAGAATGACTGTAGGCTCAGGCAGATGGCATGGGTTCAGGCTATCAACCAAGTTATCCGCAATCAGTAGTGTGTTGGTGTGTCGGACTTCAAGGCCTTATTTATGTAATGACTTGGCCCTAATGGCCCTACTTATATCAAACGTTATGTATGTATGTAAGACTTTTGTTATTCATTATCTATGTCTTCAGTGAGAATTAATCTGTGGGATCACTATGCACGTGCAATCTGCGATCTCGACTTACAAGTACATGTTGAGCTCTTTCCCTAATGGAAATGGTGGGAACCCCTCTAAGGAGGCTCGACCTCTCTCTTATAAAGACCCGGGTCCTATTCCTCCCAAAACACTATGCGGTAATGGTTTCCACAACGACCATTTCAAAAGGGGACAGGAATGCAGTCCATCCTGACAAAGGTGATCTTCACCTACCAAAGCTTTTCGTCGTGACATGGTGTGGGCTCGGGGGTGACCTCCGTCCTGTCGAGCCCCCGGCCTTGGTCCTCTTGCACCAAATAGGAAGCCTTTGGGGGTTGCTTTGGGAACCACCTAGCTGGCACCGCTCCCTTAGCAAGAAAGTAGAAAGCCTGTGTTTCCATGCCCGTTGGCACCGCTCCTGCACCTCCTATGTAGTCTGTGTCACCCACGCGAAGATGCAGGGTCGCGAGACCCAGCTTAGTCGCCCTTAACGGGCCCGCCCTGTGAGGGCTTTAGTGGTGGCCTCGAGACTCTCCCTTGTAGCGAGCGGCCTCGCGCAACCCTCGACAATGATCCTCTAACACTTGCCTCACGAGGTGAGGGCTCTATCGAGAATATTGCTTGTTGGGACCGCTGCGAGGCCGAATCGGGCCTTGCCTCTCTGAGCCGGTTCGTCGGTCGGCCGGAGGAGAACGCCTTGCCCCTCTACCAGCCCATGAAGAAGATGGCGCACTTCAAGTGGACCGACCAGGTGGATGAAGCTTCATGCGACCTCAAATGTGTGCTCTCCACCGTGCCCGTCCTCGCCGCGCCGAAGGAGAACGAGCCCATCCTTGCCTCCATTTGCGGACACCACCCGCGTGTGTCCTGGTCATGGAGCGGTGGAGGAGGACAGGGCGTTGCTGGTATAGTATCGCATCTACTACCTCAACGAGGTCCTCTCCAACTCCAAGAAGAATTACCCCCCGTACCACAAGATGTGCTACGACATATACTTCACTGCCACGAAGCTTAAGCAGTACTTCCCGGAGCACGACATCACTTTGGTGATCAGGGCTCCACTTTCAGAAATGGGCAACCGGGATGCCGTCAGCCGTATCGCCAAGTGGGCCAACGTCGTGGCCGATCACGACATCCGCTACGAGCCCCGCACGGCCATCAAGTCTCGAACGCTGGTCGACTTCCTCGTCGACTTGGCTGAGACCTAATACGTGTCGCCTCCTACCAACTCAATGCACTGGTGCATACACTTCGCCTTCTTGAAGATGCGCATCGGCACAGGGGGGCGACATCATCCTCTACTCCCCAAGGAGGACAAGCTAAGATATACGCTGCAAATCCACTTTGCCACCTCCAACAACGAGGCCGAGTATGAGGCGCTCGTCCACGGCGTCCGACCTCGTGGTACAGCTGGTCTCTGGCAAATGGACGCACGGGACGCCAACACGGTAAGCTACCGCTTCCTTGTGTGACAACTCACCGGCTCCTTTGATGGTTGTGAATTCCATCACGTCCCACGGGCAGCTTCCGACATGCTGGCCAAGATCGACCCCACCCGAGAGGCCATCCCAGCCAGAATCTGCCTTGAGCGGCTACTCAAGCCATCTATCTTCATCCCCCGTGTCATAGTTCAACATTGTCTCAAGGGACTCCGATAGCGAGCCCACCGGCTCGGGGACTCCGTCAGCGATGTCCGGCTTCGGCTCGACCAAGGCCGACTACTTCGCCAAATCCCCTGACACGGGGAATCCACCGCCGGCTCCGGTCACGAGCGGCTCCGATTCCGATGCCGTCCTCACCATCGGACAGGCGCTGCCGACGAGCCCCGACCTGGGGCTGTCATAGGTCTCAAACGTATCTATAATTTTTGATTGTTTCACGCTGTTATCTTGTCTTCTTTGGTTGTTTTATGTACCTTCTATATATTTTTTGGGACTAACTTATTAATTCAGTGCCAAGTGCCAGTTCCTGTTTCTTCTGTGTTTTTGACTCTTTTCAGATCTGATTTTCGAACGTAGTCCAAACGGAAGAAAAACCCCGAAATGATTTTTTTCCCGAACGTAAGAAGACCAGGGGGCTTTTGGGCAAGCCAGGCGGGCTCCAGGGAGCCCACAAGCCCCCACACCACCACCAGGGGGGAGGCGGCGGTGTGCAGGCTTGTGGCCTCCCTGGCCGCCCCCTGACCTAGGTCTTTGGCCTATAAATTCCCAAATATTCCGTAAAAAATCAAGGGAGCCTCGAAAATACTTTTCCGCCGTCGCAAGCTTCCGTTTCCGCGAGACCTCATCTGGAGACCCTTCCCGGCGCCGTGCCGGAGGGGACTTTGGAGTTGGAGGGCTTCTTCATCATCATCATCGCCCCCCCAATGAGTCGTGAGTAGTTCACTTCAGACCTACGTGTCTGTAGTTAGTAGCTAGATGGCTTGTTCTCTCTCTTGGATCTTCAATACAAAGTTCTCCATGATCTTCATGGAGATCTATCTGATGTAATCTTCTTTGGCGTTGTGTTTGTCGAGATCCGATGAATTGTGGATTTGTGATCAGATTATCTATGATATATATTTGATTCTTTGTTGATTTCTTATATGCATGATTTTATATCCTTGTAAGTCTCTCCGAGTCTTGGGTTTTGTTTGGCCAACTAGATCTATGATTCTTGCAATGGGAGAATTGCTTGGTTTTGGGTTCTACCATGTGGTGACCTTTCCCAGTGACCGTAGGGGCAGCAAGGCACACATCAAGTAGTTGCCATCAAGGGTAAAAAGATGGCGTTTTTATCATTGGTTTGAGATTATCCCTCTACATCATGTCATCTTTCTAAAGGCGTTACTCTGGTCTTACGGACTTAATACACTAGATGCATGCTGGATAGCGGTCGACGTCTGGAGTAATAGTAGTAGATGCAGAAAGTATCGGTCTACTTGTTTCGGACATGATGCCTATATAAATAATCATTGCATAGATATCGTCACGACTTTGCGCGGTTCTATCAATTGCTCGATAGTAATTTGTTCACCCACCGTCTACTTGCTTTCATGAGAGAAGCCACTAGTAAACACTACGGCCCCCGGGTCTATTCACATCCATTGTTTACATATCCGCTTTTACTTTGCTTTATTACTTTCTTGCTTTCAGTTCTCACTTGGGAAACAATCTATAAGGGATTGACAACCCCTTCATAGCGTTGGGAGCAAGTTTTGTGTTCGTGCAGGATCTTGAGATACTCCTCCACCGGACTGATACCTTGGTTCTCAAACTGAGGGAAATACTTACCACCGCTGTGCTACATCACCCTTGCTTCTTCAAGGGAACACCAACGCAAGGCTCCAAGGCCACAGGCGAAATCCTTTGCATACTTTCCTAGGAAGTCCCTTAAGGCGTAGCCGCAGCTGAAGGATTCATGGTACCATCGACACGACAATTTCCGGCGCCGTTGCCGGAAATCTTTTTGCAGTAGCAGTAGTATTTCCGGCGCCATTGCCAGGGATACACTGCAAACATCAGAAGTATTTCTGGCGCCGTTGCCGGGGAGGAGAAATCAAGATCTATCCAAGTAGGTCTCACAAACTCATCTCTTGCATTTACTTTTGTTGCTAGTTGCCTCTAGTTTTCCTCTCCCCCACTTCACATTTGCCGTTTGCCTTTTTCCGTTTGCCCTTCTTCCTCTTGCTTTTTGTTCGCTTCTGTGCCATGTGCCCTCAATATGCTTGCATCTTCGCTTGCTGAAAATCTAGTGATATGGATCCTCATCCACTTGCTAGTCTCTTTAAGAGACCCACTCGTGTGGAACAAATTGCTAGTGAGTTGAGGGCAATTGACTATTTCTTTGGAGTTTTGCGTAAGATGCGTGAATCTGAAAATTGTGAGGAAGAAATTCATGAAGTGATTCACGAGGGCTCCTTAGATGAAAAGCATGATTCCAATGGTTTCACTACAAATTCTATTAGTGATAATCATGCTAAAATTATGCAAAACTGAAAGCACCATGATGACGCCTAGAGGGGGGTGAATAGGCTATTTAAAAACTTCTTTGGATTTGGCTTAAACCTAATGCGGAAATAAACTAAGACGATACTTTTCAAGCACAAATCCTAAATGCAATAGGCACCACAACGTGTACCAACAACACGATCTACCAAGATGGACACAACACGGTTACTAACAAGCACAAGTAAGTTACACAAAGTTACTTGAGCTATATCACACTACAAGTAGGTGAACGACACAAGATACTAGATCACACTATAGCACACGATATATCAAAAGCTGCAAGTGTGAACGTGTGGATATAGAGGGTATGCTTGAACGATTAATCTTGTAGAAAGAAATAGCCAACACAATATAATGAGCACAAACAATATGCAATGTATGTATGCTCAAGTAAGACAAGTAAACCACCAGTAAGGAGTTAGGGTTAAGGATAACCAAGGTCACTGAGACAAAGATGTATCCCGATGTTCACTTCCTTGGAGGGAAGCTAGTCACCATTAGAGAGGTGGATGTTACCACGAAGGCACACCAACGCCACTTAGGCTCACCCTATTCTCCCTTTGAGATAACACCACGAAGGAGTTTCTCAACCACTAGTGGTAAGCCTTTGAGGTGGCTTCCAAACCCTCACAAATTTTTCAGGGGGGTAATCACACGGATTGATTCCTCTCCGAAGAACTCCTACCACCTAGGAGTCTCCAACCTCCAAGAGTAACAAGATCACGGGGAATGCTCAAAACTTGCTCAAATCTCAAATAGCTTGGGTTGATAGAAGGAGAGGGAGACGATCTATCTTTTGATTGGAACAACTCTCAAAGGGCCTCACAAATGCTCTTGGGATCAAAGATTTGGTGTGAGAAAATGTGTGTGAGGTACAAATGTGTTCTTATGAGGATATGGCTGTGTTGGGCCCCCTCACGAAGTGGGAGGGGGTATTTATAGTGGAGAAGGGAAAGTGACCGTCGGGGTCACTTAAGTCTGACAGTGGTCGGACGTCCGGCAGTTCTCGGATGTCCGGACGCCCACATAGGGTCGGATGTCCGGCAGGGGTCGGTCGTCCGAGGGATGTACATATATCAGGAACCACTGTGAAGTCGAACAGGGACCGGACGTCCGGAGGAAGCCGGATGTCCGAGACTTTGGCTCTGTTCAAGGGCACCGGATTTTCAAAGGAGGTCAGACGTCCGACCCTCGGACAACAGGAGGAGGCCGGATATCCGTGTTATTTGAGTCAAATTTCTCTGGTGCAAGGTTCCGGTTTTCCAAAGTGGTCGGGCGTCCGACCCTCGGACGTCCGGAGAGAGCCGGAAGTCCGAGTTATTAGACTATGGATTTCTCTGCTATTAGGTTTCGGATTTCCGAAGTGGTCGGGCGTCCGTCCCTCGCATTGGTTCTGTTTTCAGATAACAGCAGAGCAGTGGAGATGTGGTATGAGCTGAAGAGTAGAGATGTAGTTTGAGAAAGTTCATCGCAAAATCTGTGATCCCCTCTTAATAGTGCAGGATCCCTAAAGACTCAAGAATCATAAAAGGGTACTGATGATCCATACTTGAGTGTATACTTTTATACGCTTATCATCACTCCGCACCACTAACGTCAAAGGAACTGATACCTTTGAGTTAGCCCTTTCACTTGAGCTTGATGTTGTTGTTCCTTCTTGGCTCAAGTTGAAAGCAAGACATGATGAAGTCTTCAAGTAGCTCTCCCATACACAATGTGGAAAGCCTAGCTTATGTATTCATCTTCATTTGTCCACCATGTGAAAATCCACAAGAATCAAGCATGTAGTGCTCAGGAATGCTTATCTTGATCTTGTCCTTGTTAGCACATGAGCTTGTCCTTATCAACACATGATCATTAACAATAGCTTAAAGGGGATTAGTGATTAGTTATCTATATGTGTGTTGTCAGCAACACCAAAACACGACTAAGGGCATGACTGCACTTTCAATCTCCACCTTTTTGGTAGTTGATGACAACATACATATAGATGTCAAAAATTGTAATAAACATGTGTGGCTTAGGAGAGTTTTGATACGATGCATATGAAGCTCCCCCTGATTATATGCATAGTAAAATAGGTAAGTGCGGGAGCTCCCCCTTAATGCGTGCTTTGAAGATAATAGCATGATATGACATTTCACCATAATAGTTCAACAATACATAGCATATCATATGAATCAATAATTCCTAGCATATCATATGAATCAAGCATATCATATGAATCAATAGGATAGCATAGAACTCATCATCATATGACACAACGATAATATCATGACATCTCATCACCACATGATAGTTTAACAATACATCATCCATAAGTGATGGCATAACACTTCATCCGTAAGTATCGTTACATGATGACATATCATTAAGTTCGACATACTACATCATACCATACATTATGAGAGAAACTAAAATCGAAACTAAGATAAGATAATGTCCTCCCCCTTTGGCATCAAGACCAAAAAGGAAGGAACCCGGCAATGCTACCACATACTCAAATATCACCCTCATCAACATCATCATCATCATCAGCATCATCCTCATAATCCTCATCCTCAGGAAAGCCACTGCCACTAGCCTCGTCAAGAAAGTCAGCCCACTCAGGACCAGATGGGAAGCCAAAGTCAGAAGGAGGAGCAGCAGGAAGATCCTCATCGTCACTCACATCAAGAGCGCCCGAGTCTCTAGGACGAGCCTTGAATGCATTCTTGGAGGAGATGAGGCGAGAAACCACATCATGAGTTTGACCGCACTAGAAAGAGAAAACCTTCATCATGGCAGAATGTGCCTTGCCAATGAATTTGGAAAAGCGACCGAGAGGAGCTGAGCTGGATGAAGGGGTTGCTGACGGGGCAGCAGTGCGGCGAGTGGAGGTGGATGAGGTTTTCTTAGGAGCATAGTCATCCGCCATGTGATTGGGAATGGCCCACTAGTGATGTGTGTGAGTGGGAGCAAGAGTGAATTAAGCAACATGGTGAATAAAGGCTTGGATTAAGGGGGCATGAGGGAAGGCTCGCTTGTATTGAAGACTAGCGAGCCGAATCTCATGCCAGAGAAAGTGAGGCACATTAATCTTCCGCTTGGGGGACTCGTGTAAATGTGACATGATATCAGTACAGTAGCCGCTGCAGGATCCCCTATCACCCATCTTGGGATAGATGGTGCGGATAAGACACTGAAAAATGATAAAGAAGGGAGAGCGCCAGATGGATACTTGGTTAAGATCCTTCATCCGTTCGTCTGCATCAAGTTCACGAAGTGGTTTGAGGAGAAGACCACACGCCTCAATGGGCTTATGTGCATGGTTAGGATCATTCTTATGGATTTTGAAGCCGGAGTCGGGGAAACCGAGTGCGACAACAAACTCATCATAAGAGGTTGTGAACTCAACATCAGAAGTCATCCAACTAACAATGTTGTTTGAGCCAAAGAAACACGTGGCATAAAATTGATGAATAGCGGCACTGTTAAAATTGCACCGAAAAGCAAAGGGGGCAGCGAGCCCCGATGACTCAATGAGCTCAATGGTACCCGGGTATTTCACCGGGTGATTGCGAATATGCTCAAGATCAATATAATGATGGACTAAGAAACCCTTAGGAACGATGACAGTAGAAAAGATGTCCGCTTGGACGTGTGAGCGGAAACGTGAGTCCATAGAGTCACGTACAACAGAAAATTGGTTAACATCGCGGCGGAATGT
The DNA here is from genome assembly GCF_904849725.1 of Hordeum vulgare subsp. vulgare. Classification (NCBI taxonomy): domain Eukaryota; kingdom Viridiplantae; phylum Streptophyta; class Magnoliopsida; order Poales; family Poaceae; genus Hordeum; species Hordeum vulgare. Next base: position 244,620,015 of record NC_058521.1, on the reverse strand, counting down.
AAAGTAGGAAGACTTAGGAACCGTGGTGAAGTCCTTGACTTCACGACCTAAAGTAGGAGGAGGTTCAAGGGAGATGCGACGAGCATCACCTTCGGGCTGTTCACGAGGAGGCGGTGGCATATATGAGGTCCTGCGAGTCCCCGTCTTCGGCATAGTCTTCTGGACGGCAACATGTTCAGCACGTTCCTCATCTGCAAGCGCATCCTCGAAGTCAGAGCCATCAGACTAGGAGCGGGGATGTGGAGGAGGACGCTGGCCGAGCCGTTTGAAGTGACGGCGTGGTACATCGGAGTCATCCGACCCCGTGCCAGGAGGGGCACGAGCGGATGAGCCAGCAGAGTTCTTCTGGGCAGTGTGCTTAATCTTGGGCATGATGGAACAAGGCATACAGATCGAGAGAGGAGAGGAATGGAACAAGGATCCCATGGTGGAGAATAGCCAGATCGCGGGGCAGGGCCCCCTGGTGGCGGCGCGGTCGAGCTCCTCAGGCAGCTGGCGGCGACTAGGAGAAAGGGGGGGTGTGTGGGCGCTAGGGCAAGGCCCAGCCCGCACCCCTCTATTTATAGAGGCTCCCGATGTGTCGGATGTCCGAGGGGCGTCGGACGTCCGGAGAGCATCAGCCGTCGGACGACCGACATGTGCCGGACGTCCGGAGTGTGTTTAGCCGTCGGACGTCCGAGACTCGTCGGACGACCGACAGAGAAGTAGGTAGAGGCAATTTCTGGGATTTGGATGATGAGGTGATAAGGAGTATTCTCACATGTGTAGCAACCAAAGGCCTCTCAACAAACATATTTTGGACATGGTATGATGTAAATCTTCTAATTCGATTACTATGATAAGTGTGGGTCCAAAATACGGTCAAACGCATGAGTGCATAGAATCATGCACAAGTTATCCTATTATAAGAGCAAGGCACATGACACAAGGGCCATGGCACAAATTTGTCTCATTCATATGACCATGAAGTGCTAAGAGAACACCAACACTAAGCATTTCATCAGTGTGATTCACAAGGACATGCAGGAAATTACAAAGTGGAAAAAGTATTATGTTCATGCAATGATGCAACCAACACAGGGTTGACTCTAATGTTATACATGCATGAAGTAAATACTTGTTACCGGAAAAGCATTGGTATGGCGTAGAAGTAGCCGAGTCATGTCTTGACTCTATTTTCTTCATGACCAGCACCATCTTCTTCTGAGAATAAGTCAAGATGGCAATGCTTCTCCAAAGTACCTAAACCACCAATTAAGCACAATATGGTCCCCAAACTTATTGGGTCCGAAGTAGTTAGTCCAACTACAATATATATAGGGTAAGATCACTCAATTATGTGCATATAGATATAGGTTTTACTTTCAAGCACACCTTAACCTTTTAATGGATACGTCTGATTTACCATATACATATATTGGATCAAAGATACGATAGACACGACATGTGCATCTACACATAGTAGATATGCCTACACAAGCCTATCAAAATCCAAGGATATACAATTTGGACAAATGAACACATAATTGTCAATTACAGAACATTCATGTCATCCAAAATGGATCAGGGTGACAAATCAACATATGTTGGCACCCCAAGTTCAACACATGAACCGGTCAAGGCATCAAACGATGTAAGATATGCACTTTGCACAACCTTACATGCATGTCTCACCCTAGTAGATGTATAAGTGTAGGTAATATGATTATAACTCCCACAACGTTATGAAATAAATAGTACGAGCTCAAAGACATGCATGGGAGATTACCGGGAGACACATGAATTTCTCGGCAAGTTATGTAGGTCAAATGAAGACAAAGCCGAAATAAAATGACCATGAAAAACACTACCAAGCCAGAGATACCGTGTTTGAGAGAACACAATGGTATTTATAATTATCAGTGGTGGAAGATGCCAAACGAGCACAAAGATTGTTTTATACTCACACAAGTGTGAAATGGGAGTTCAACCATAAGCATAACATTTAGATGCCATACGTTAACATCCCAATTAGTTAGATCATAGTGTAGAGAAATAATTTGAAAGGCATGCATCAACTATGCCCTTCTTTTAGGTACGATCTGGCGGCTAAGCCATGAGTATTGGTGTAGTAGGACGTCATATTCACGCACATTTAAGGGATTTAGACACCAACAGGGTTATTATGCGAGTGAAGCCATGTGGAGCATGACACGCCACACACTTATAGAATAACCCAATGTGGTAGATTCTGAGTGGCATGCATCGGATGTTTTATCTTACCAGGGGATGTGACGTGCACAAAGCATATCACACGCCCTTAATGTGATAATCCATGTATTTATCTTCCAAGGCAATCAATCATCCAACTAAGTCGATGAGTGGATGCCAATTTGAACTTCGGATGGCTTTGACATCAAACGAATTTATTGGATAATCTTGCATCTTGAATACTAGATGGAGTCCAATACATATATACACATTTTGGGTTAGTGAAGTGCGTAGAGCAGAACACTCCCCCTAAATGTGATGAGATATTAACGTCTCGAAAGACCCACACAACGGTGCAACTAGGATGCAAGTAATGATCAGGACTACACACAACTATATTACATACATAACGACCTACACATGATAGATAACACATAACAATCATACTAGTAGGCGCAACATGTCAAAGTACATGCTAGGTACCAACCCTAGACATGAGAAGGAGTGGGGCGGGCAACTTTCAATGTAAACAATTTAAGTACAAGTTACCGCAAAGAGGCACATTGGATATGGGATATGGGCTCGATAATCCAAATGACTTGGCTTGAGATAATACGAATGATGAAGAGTCCTCAAATCTTCTTTGTGTATCCAAGTCTCCAATGTCCTCCAAAGTCACTTATAGATCAAGTTTAAGCTTGTTGGTCCCCAACTACGTTGGGTCCTAAGAGGTTAGTCACAATAGGCTTGGCAACCCAAATTGTTCTTTTCTTGACACCATTTTGAGTACCAACAAACTTGGCAAACACATTGCCAACCTTATCCTTCCCAAGGAAATAGCTATCATCAATAGTGATTGGGTTGGATAGGTTACCTCTCGTGCAAGATGAAGCGACGTGACCCTTCTCACGACATAAGTAGCAACATCTACCCTTTGCTTTCTTCCCAGTTGATTTCTCACCTCGGGGAGTGTTGGCTTGGGTCTTATTGGGAAGAAGCCTTCCTTCAACTTGTACCTGAGTATGTGATTCAGTTTATGGCCCCTTCTCTTGTTGCTTGTGACTTTGAGACTTCGTCTTGAGAGGGCAAGATCTAAAATGGTGCCCTTTAACTTTGCACTTGAAGCAAATGATTTTGGCCAAAATCTTAACTTGTTCTAGGCCACTCTTGTTCTTGTTTGAGTCTAATCCAACATCATTTTTGTCATTCGGAGATATTTGCTCACACATGACGTTGTTGGGAGTGGACACCCCTTCATGATACTGTTCCAAGTATTTCTTCAAAGAAGTGACTTGGGCCTTGAGCTCTTCGATTTCCTCTGCATGGTTAGTATCAATGCAAGTACTAGAGGAAGTGTAAGCTTCAATGTTAGAGCAACAAGGCAAGGAAAGTAATTCATCACACGAGGTAGCAACATTATGAGTAGATGAATTACGAGGACTAGCACATGGAAATATAGTAATTTGACTAGAAGTAGTGCCATTGTCCACATCAGGCTCACTTGATGTTACCTTGGTGATGATAGCCTCATGAGCTAACTTTTGCACATTATGGGATGTTAGAAGATTGGCATGAGAGCTTGTGAGCATTACCTGGTTTTCTTCCAACTTCCCATAATTGCTAGTTAGTAAATAAAGTTGAGCACGTAGCTCAACATTCTCCTTCAATGTTGATACTTCAAATGAGGTAGAGTTAGATGTACAAGTATCATCAACAATATGAGAGGAGTAAGTAGAAGTTAGAGACTTCTCATGAGTAGATTGAAGCTCCTCATAGATCTTAGAGGTTTTGATGAGCTCTCCCTTGACACTATTGCATTCAAGGAGAAGGACCTCAAAATCCTTTTTAAGTTTATCATGAGCAACTTCAATCTCTTCTTCTGAAGATCTTAAGTCTCTACATGCTTGATGACTCTTCTCAAGTTCTTGTTCAAGTTGTTCACTTTTATCTTGTTCATGATTAAGTGAAGCATTACAATTTTCAAAGTAAGCAAGAACATCTTGGAATCTTTGAAGAGCGTTATTTTTAGCTTTATGAAGAATTTTACTGATCACATAGATATTTTCAGTCAAGTCATCATCACCATCCTTATCGCAAATATCATCGTTATTGCACAGGGAAGATGATACCTCATTATTACCTCTTGCCATGAGGCACATGTGAAATGTAGGAGTTGATGATGATTCTTTTGGTGACTCAGATTCTTCATTAGTGAAAAGTACTTCATATTTATTGATTTCCCCTGAATGATTAGTCATAGAGAAACTAGGGAGAAACAAGATATTTTGATCAAGAGGACACGGGATAGCAAGCATATCACCACAGACATTTGTCGAGGGATCTTTAGGTGAAATGCATGACCTATCAGCACAATAATTTACACTATGTGTGGTGCTAGATACGCTCGTGTCCATAGAGGCTATGACATTTTCATCAACATATATTTCTTCACTCACCATGTCATTACCTTGTGAGATCGAAGATGTTGAGGTGTGCAAGCAATCGGATATGGAGTAGTGGTGGACTCTTTATGATCGAAAAGAGTGAAGAGCTCATGCACCAACTCCTTCATCGTAATATCGTCTTCATCAAGATTGGACCCACCATATAAATCTTCAAGTATAGTACAAACATCATGAGCTGACTTGCAAGTTGAGATAGACTTAAACACCTCATGACTTATGGTTCGATGAATGGCAAGAAAAGCCTCACAATCAAGATACATTTAATTAGTAGATGAAGATGCATCATCCTTTTTGTCGGCAATCCCTACAAGAACAATTCGTAAAGTATTTGGGCCCATGGTCCGAAAGTGATGAAGCATAGAAATTCTCCATAGGGTATAATTTGTGCTATCAAAGTCAAAGGTGTCATTGTGCACTAATCCAATAGTCGACATTGATACTCTCGAGGTCGTGAAACCTAATTAAAGAGAGACCTTGCTCTGATACCAATTGAAAGGACCACGATGACGCCTAGAGGAGGGGGGGTGAATAGGCTATTTAAAAACTTCTGCAGATTTGGCTTAAACCTAATGCGGAAATAAACTAAGAGGATACTTTTCAAGCACAAATCCTAAATGCAATAGGCACCGCAACGTGTACCAACAACACGATCTACCAAGATGGACACAACACGGTTACTAACAAGCACAAGTAAGTTACACAAACTTACTTGAGCTATATCACACGACAAGTAGGTGAACGACACAAGATACTAGATCACACTATAGCACACGATATATCGAATGCTGCAAGTGTGAATGTGTGGATATAGAGGGTATGCTTGAACAATTAATCTTGTACAAAGAAATAGCCAACACTATATAATGAGCACAAACAATAGGCAATGTATGTATGCTCAAGTAACACAAGTAAAACACAAGTAAGGAGTTAGGGTTAAGGATAACCAAGGTCACTAAGACAAAGATGTATCCCGATGTTCACTTCCTTGGAGGGAAGCTAGTCACCGTTAGAGAGGTGGATGTTACCATGAAGGCACACCAACGCCACGAAGGCTCACCCTATTCTCCCTTTCAGATAACACCATGAAGGCGTTTCTCAACCACTAGTGGTAAGCCTTTGAGGTGGCTTCCAAACCATCGCAAACTTTTCCGGGGGGTAATCACACGGATTGATTCCTCTCCGAAGAACTCCTACCGCCTAGGAGTCTCCAACCTCCAAGAGTAACAAGATCATGGGGAATGCTCAAAAATTGCTCAAATATCAAATAGCTTGGGTTGAGAGAAGGAGAGGGAGACGATCTATTTTTTGATTGGAACAACTTTCAAAGGGGCTCACAAATGCTCTTGGGATCTAAGATTTGGTGTTAGCAAATGTGTGTGAGGTAGAAATGTGTTCTTATGAGGATATGGCTGTGATGGCCCCCCCTCTCACGAAGTGGGAGGGGGGTATTTATAGTGGAGAAGGGAAAGTGACCGTTGGGGTCACTTAAGTCTGACAGTGGTCGGACGTCCGGCAGTTCTCGGATGTCCGGACGCCCACAAGGGGTCGGACGTCCGAAAGGGGTCGGTCGTCCGATGGATGTACATATATCAGGAACCACTGTGAAGTCGAACAGGGACCGGACGTCCGGAGGAAGCCGGATGTCCGAGACTTTGGCTCTATTCAAGGCACCGGATTTCCGAAGGAGGTCGGACGTCCGGCCCTCGGACGACAGGAGGAGGTCGGAATTCCGTGTTATTTGACTCAAATTTCTCTGGTGCAAGGTCCCGGTTTTCTGAAGTGGTCGGGCGTCCGGCCATCGGACGTCCGGAGAGAGCCGGAAGTCTGAGTTATTTGACTCTGGATTTCTCTGGTATAAGGTTCCGGATTTCCGAAGTCGGATGTCCGAGGCATTGGTTCTGTTTTCAAATAACAGCAGAGCAGTGGAGATGTGGTATGAGCAGAAAAGTAGAGATGTAGTTTGAGCAAGTTCATCGCAAAAACTGTGATCCCCTCTTAATAGTGCGGGATCCCTAAAGACTCAAGAATCATAAAAGGGTACTGATGATCCACACTTGACTGTATACTTTTATTCGTTGATCATCACTACGCACCACTAACGTCAAAGGAACTGATACCTTTGAGTTAGCCCTTTCACTTGAGCTTGATGTTGTTGTTCCTTCTTGGCTCAAGTTGAAAGCAAGACATGATGAAGTCTTCAAGTAGCTCTCCCATACACAATGTAGAAAGCCTAGATTATGTATTCATCTTAATTTGTCCACCATGTGAACATCCACAAGAATGAAGCATGTAGTGCTCAGGAATGCTTATCTTGATCTTGTCCTTGTTAGCACATGAGCTTGTCCTTATCAACACATGATCATTAACAATATCTTAAAGGGGATTAGTGATTAGTTATCTATATGTGTGTTGTCAGCAACACCAAAACACGATTAAGGGCATGACTGCACTTTCAAAAACCCTAAGCTTCGGGATGCTAGTTTTGCTGTGTCCACTACTTGTTGCAATAATCATGATTGGCGTGATAATCTTTCTTATGATCTTGAAAATTTGTTTAAACCTCATGATGAATATGATATTTGCAATAATATTGGAAGTGGGTTTGGAGATGTCATGACTTTATTTGATGATAATCCCACTATTTTGTAAGAGCGTCAACTTTGCATGCATGTGGATCATGAAAAGAATATCCTTTGGGATAGCTATATTTTTGAATTTGAATATGATCCCACATGTAATTTCTATGAGAGGAAAATATTTTGGTAGAAACTTTCATGTTACCAAATCACCCCTCGTGATGTTGAGATTGCTCTTGTCTCTTTCTTCTTCCTTGCATATGGCAGCTATTGGTTCTCTTGACAATTTGTTTTCCTATAAAACGCCTATGAATAGGAAGTATGTTAGACTTAGATGTGATTTTCACATACTTTAGGATGCTCTCACTGTGCTTCAATTCTTGTCTTTTGTGAGAGCATCACTTTTCGCCTAGCTAAGGGCGTTAAACAAAAGCGCTTGTTGGGAGGCAACCCAACGAATCTATCCTTTTTCTTTCTGTTTTGTGTTTTCCACGCTTTCATAATTCTGTTATGATTGTGTTTTTTTGTGTTTCTTTTTGTGTTTGTGCCAAGCAAACCATTATGATTAGTCTTGGGGATGATCGTTTGGTCATCCTGGAAAAGACAGAAACTTTCTGCTCACGAAAAGAATTTTAATTTTTGTTCCGTACGAGCTTTTGTGTTGATTCTTTTTGCTGCTGATTTCTACGCAAATTCTTCAGACTTTCCTAATGTTTCCGAATTTTTTAAGTACCAGAGGTATACGAAATATACAGATTGCTTCAGACTAGTCTGCTATTAACAGATTCTGTTTTTGTTGTGTTGGTTGCTTAGTTTGATGAAACTATGGATAGTATCGGGGGGTATTAGCCATGGAAGATTGAAAGTACAGTAACCCAAAATCAGCACAAGTAGAATTTAAGTTTTCTACAGTACCTAAGGAAGTGGTGGTTTGCTTTCTTGTACTAATGTTATCACGAGTTTCTGTTTATGTTTCGTGTTGTGAAGTTTTCAAGTTTTGGGTGAAGTAGTTTTGAGTTGTGGTTATGGTAATATTGAAGTCATGCTAGTAAGGTGTTGTGAATCTAGAAATGCTTGTGTTGAAGTTAGTGATTCCCGTAGCATGCACGTACGGTGAACCGCTATGTGATGAAATCTGAGCATGACTAGTATATGGATTGTCATCCTTTGCGTGGCAGTCGGGATCGCGCGATGGTTTATACCTACCAACCCTTCCCCTAGGAGTATGCGTTGAATGCTTTGTTTCGATTACTAATAAAACTTTTGCAACAAGTATATGCGTTCTTCATGACTAATGTTGAGTCCATGGTTTAGATGCACTTTCACCTTCCACCATCACTATCTTCTTAGTGCCGTGCAACTTTCGCCGGTGCACAAAACTAACCATTAGCCTCCCTCAAAACAGCCAACATACCTACCGATTATGGCTTTTTCAAAGTCATTCCGAGATATATTGCCATGCAACTACCACCATGACATCTGCCACCATGTCTACTCTGCCTTTGCATGATCGTAAGATAGTTAGCATGATGTTTCCGTTGATGTCTATGCCATGCTAGATCATTGCCACGGTACACTACCGAAGGCATTCCATATAGAGTCATAGTTGCTCTAAGTTTTGAGTTGAAAGTGTGATGATCATCATTAATGGAGCATTGTCCCATGTGAGGAAATAAAAGAGGCCAAAGAATCCCATAAAAAAAGAGGCCAAAGGGCCCACCAAAAAAATAAAAATAAAAGAGAGAAGGGACAATGCTACCACTTTTTCCACACTTGTGCATATTAAAGCACCATGATCTTCATGATTCAGAGTCTCTCGTTTTGTCACCACCATATAGCTAGTGGGAAATTTTCATTATATAACTTGGCTTGTATATTCCAATGATAGGCTTCCTCAAAATTGCCTTAGGTCTTCGTGAGCAAGCAAGTTGGATGCACACCCACTAGTTTTATTTAAGAGCTTTCACATACTCGTAGCTCTAGTGCATCATTTGTATGGCAATCCCTACTCATTCACATTGATATCCATTGATGAGAATCTCCACAGCTCATTGATATGCCTAGTTAATGTGACTATCTTCTCCTTTTTTTGTCTTGCAACCTCCACTACATTCCACACCATCTATAGTGCTATAACCATGGCTCACGCTCATGTATGGCGTGAGAGTTGATAATGTTTGAGAAAGTAAAGGTGTGAAACAATTACTTGGCCAATAACGGGGTTGTGCATGATTTAAATTCGATGTGCAATGATGATAGAGCATAGCCAGACTATATGATTTTGTAGGGATAACTTTCTTTTGGCCTTGTTATTTTGAAAGTTCATGATTACTTTGCTAGTTTGCTTGGATTATTATTGTTTCCAGGTCAATAGCAAACTATTGTTTTTAATCTAATGAATCTGAACATTCACGTCACATAAGAGGAATTACAAAGGACACCTATGCTAGATAGCATGAAAGCATCAAAAATTCATTCTTATCACTTCCCTACTCGAGGACGAGCAGGAGTTAAGCTTGGGGATGCTTGATACGTCTCAAACGTATCTATAATTTTTTATGGTTTCACGTTGTTATCTTGTCTTCTTTGGTTGTTTTATGTACCTTTCATATCTTTTTTGGGACTAACTTATTAGTTCAGTGCCAAGTGTCAGATCTGATTTTGGAACGGAGTCCAAACGGAAGAAAAACTATGAAATGATTTTTTCCCGAACGGAAGAAGACCAGGCAGCTTTTGGGCCAAGCCAGGTGGGCTCCAGGGAGCCCACAAGCCCCCACTCCGCCATCAGGGGGGAGGCAGCGGTGGGCAAGCTTGTGGCCTGCCTGGCCGGCCCCTGACCTAGATCTTTGGCCTATAAATTCCCAAATATTCCGCAAAAAATCAGGGGAGCCTCGAAAATACTTTTCCGCCGCCGCAAGCTTCCGTTTCCGCGAGATCTCATCTGGAGACCCTTCCCGGCGCCCTGCCGAGGGGACTTTTGAGTTGGCGGGCTTCTTCATCATCATCATCACCCCTCCAATGACTCGTGAGTAGTTCACTTCAGACCTACAGGTCCGTAGTTAGTAGCTAGATGGCTTCTTCTCTCTCTTGGATATTCAATACAAAGTTCTCCATGATCTTCATGGAGATCTATCCGATGCAATCTTCTTTGGCGGTGTGTTTGTCGAGATCCGATGAATTGTGGATTTGTGATCAGATTATATATGATATATATTTGAGTCTTTGCTGATTTCTTATATGCAAGATTTGATATCCTTATAAGTCTCTCCGAGTCTTGGGTTTTGTTTGGGCAACTAGATCTATGATTCTTGCAATGGGAGAAGTGCTTGGTTTTGGGTTCTACCATGTGGTGACCTTTCCCAGTGACATTAGGGGCAGCAAGGCACACATCAAGTAGTTGCCATCAAGGGTAAAAAGATGGGGTTTTATCATTGATTTGAGATTATCCCTCTACATCATGTCATCTTGCTTAAGGCGTTACTCTGTTCTTATGGACTTAATACACTAGATGCATGCTGGATAGTGGTCGACGTGTGGAGTAATAGTAGTAGATGCAGAAAGTATCGGTCTACTTCTTTCGGACGTGATGCCTATAGAAATAATCATTGCATAGATATCGTCACGACTTTGCGCGGTTCTATCAATTGCTCGACGGTAATTTGTTCACCCACCGTCTACTTGCTTTCATGAGAGAAGCCACTAGTAAACACTATGTCCCCCGGGTCTATTCACATCCATCGTTTACATCTCCGCTTTTACTTTGCTTTCTTACTTTGTTGCTTTCAGTTCTCACTTGACAAACAATCTATAAGGGATTGACAACCCCTTCATAGCGTTGTGAGCAAGTTATGTGTTTGTGTAGGATCTTGAGATACTCCTCCACCGGATTGATACCTTGGTTCTCAAACTGAGGGAAATACTTACCACCGTTGTGCTACATCACCCTTTCCGCTTCGAGGGAACACCAACACAAGGATCCAAGGCCACGGGGGAAATCCTTTGCATACTTGCCTAGGAAGTCCCTTAAGGCGTAGCCGCAGCTGAAGGATTCCTGGTGCTGTCGACACGACAATTTCCAGCGCTGTTGCCGGAGATCTTTTTGTAGTAGCAGAAGTATTTCTGGCGCCATTGCCAGGGATACACAACAAACATCAGGCTGCCGGCCCGAACCAAGTACTGCCCGACTCCGAGCAGGCGCCGGCTCCAGCGGCGGTCTCCGTGCCATCCTCGGATCGGACCATCCATGCTTTCCTCGCGTGCGGCGAGACCCCATTCGACGATGTCGAGGCACCGCAAGTGCAAAGCAGGGCCCGAGCAAACGCCATCATCAACCGCGAAATCGTCTAGTGCAGCGCGACGACCGTCTTCCAAGGCTGTGTGGAGGCGGCCAAAGGATACGAGATCCTGAAGGACATACACTAGGGCGAGTGCTGCCACCACGCCATGTCGAGGTCCTTGGTGGCCAAGGCTTTCCGCAACGGCTTCTACTGGCCAATGGTGTTGGATGACGCCAAGGCCCTAGGGGACAAGTGCGAGTGATGCCAACGCTTCAACAACTAAAGTCATCTACATGCGGCAGCACTGCAAACCATCCCCACCTCATAGACCTTCATCGTATGGGGGATCGACATGGTGGGGCCCTTCAAGACGGCGTGAGACAACATGACGCGTCTTCTGGTGGTTGTCGACAAGTTCACCATCTGGATCGAGGCAAGGTCAATCAAGATGTTGGACGACCCCAGAGTCATCACATTCATCAAGGACATCACCGTCTTCTACGGCATTCCTCACGACATCATCACCGAAAATGACACCAACTTGGACAAGAGCGCCTTGGACATCTTCTGCTCCGCTCAGGGCATCCGGCTTGACCTCGCGTCAGTGGCGCACCCTCAATCAAACGGCCAGGTGGAGCGGGCCAATGGCCTCATTTTGGCCGACATCAAGACCCAGCTCGTCGAGCCACTGGTGCGCTTGACCGGCTGCTGGATCGATGAGATGTCGGCCAGGCTCTAGAGCCTTTTAACCACCCGCTACCAGTCGAACGGCTTCACGCTGTTCTTCCTGGTCTACGGGTTTGAGGCCGTCATCCCCACAGATATCATGTTCGACTCACCTTGTGTGATGCTCTACACAGAAGCCAAGGAAGCCAGGGACGATGGTCTGGACCTACTTGAGGAAGCATGCCTTCTCTCCTTTAGTCGGGTAGCCATCTACATCTAGAAGCTGCGGTAGTACCACATCAAGAGGATTCGGCCCCTCGCTCTCTGTGAAGGCGACCTAGTGCTCCGACGGGTCCAACAGACAGCATGCCAGCACAAGCTGGCTTCCCCATGGGAAGGACCCTTCATCATCAGCAGGGCGCTGCACAACAACTCGTACTAACTCATAGACGCCCATAAGCCGCAGAATCGCAAGAGACATGCCTTCGGCAAGGAAACGGAGCACCCATGAAATGCGGCGCTCCTCCGCCCATTTTACAACTGAACCAATGTATGTATCTATTCCCCTTACCTTTCAGCCTTTATGAATGCAACAGGTACCCCGAGCTAGACTCGGGGACTACCTTTCCATTGTCTCTCTCGAGCGCATTTCTGTCTTTCTTTTCTCGCCCTCAGGTCCAGCTCCCTAGACCAGGGGCTAGCTGGTCAGTCCAAGCTAAGCCCTCCTAAAAGAGGCCAAGTAGTGTGCAAAACGCCGAAACCCACTCTTTGCCCCCACGTATAGACGAGCTCCCCACTGTCCGGTTGGCACGAGTTGGAGGTCGAATGTATTCGCACACAAAAAGTACCTAAAGGAGGACGACCGCCTTGGGGTCCACGGTTCCTCTCCAGCCGGCCCCTGTCACGCTAGCACTACTCGAGTATCCCGACACCAAGTACTGAGCCGCTTTCCCTAAAAGCCGAGGGGTGGTCCCAGTCATGGACCGGCTCCCGGCTGTCCGACTAGAGGGACCAACGCGGGAGGAGGAAGGGCAGAGGACACAAAAGGTTGTTCACGCAAAATGCATGCATATACTATAAAAAAGATATAGGCCCATGGCCGCTAAATTTGATACAAATGAAAGTTTACACCCCTTTTGTGTGAGTACTGGCACTAACTAAAGCATGAGAAATGGGATGTTCTAGTTGGTGGAGACGCCATCTGTTGTAACCCCGGCAGCAGTGCCACCACCTCGACATCGGCGTCCACACCGGGACTGGAGCCAGTTTCCTCGCCATCCGTCTCACCGGAGCTGCCTCCGGGTCACCGAGGGCCAACACATAGTTGTCCACTGGGAGAGGCGCGCCGGGACACACACGTCCCACTTGGCGTACGACGCAAGGTCGCTTTCTTGTGCTTCTCGGGGCTCAGCGGTCGTCGCCAGTTTTGCCTCCATGCCCTCCCGGCAGGTGGCCAGCAACCTCAGATCCACGCTTGTATGCCAAGACATGCAAAGCTAAGAGCCATCTCCTCTCCGGCTCGAGCGGTCGAAGCCCTCCAAGCATTGACGCGCGTCGGCCTGGCCTCCACCCACGTGCCCAGCCGGTTCATGGTCTTGGTTCGCACCGTGCCCCGGCCATAGAGTCCGGACCAAGCTCAGGCTGGCTTTCCGGAGCCAGTGCATGATGATCACCACCTCCATGGTCCATATGGAAAGCCACCCGATATGGACCCCCTCGGCACGTTGCTCCTCTGGGTGGGCCTCCATTACCGCGTTCGCCATCTCGTGGATCTGGGGAAAGACCCCAACCAAGGAAAGACCCCAACCAAGGACGAAGAAGGAAGGAAGTAAGAGTAGGCGGCCAAAGCTCCCAAAAAACAAGGAAAACACAAAGAAAGAGGAAATCATGAGCGAGGAGTTGGTCGAGATGATCCGCCTCCTTCAACATGCCCTGCTCCTTCGCAAAGCAGGTGCAGGCTCACTTATTGTACCCCTCCCTCTCCATGCATGCCTCCTCGAGGGCCTTCTCTAGCACAGCCTCCTTGTCCACCAGCACCTCACAGTGGGCTCGGTCGAGGCGATCCAGCTCCTCCTCGTGGGCTGTCTCAAGACTTTGCCTCTCGTCCAACCGGCGGGCCTCCTCCTCGCTTATATGGCCGCACTCCGTTGACAAACAGTCGTCCTACTGCCTGCGTGTCACCGGTAGGCACCGAAGGTTCTCCGCCTCAAGGGTCGAGTCTTGGGGCTACACCTAGTGGGTGCGCTAGCGTGCCCCCATTGGAAAGCAACGGAGAAGCGCGAAGAGAAAAAAGCAAAATCAAGCCTCAGTACTTACAGCCACAGACTTCTCCACGTGAGTCAGTCGGCCGAACGCCCTTTGCGCATCGTGCTTTGTCTGCGCCAGCGAGTTGGCAAACTCGGACTAGACCGCGTTGGCGGCACTCCCGATGGTGGTGTCGCTAACCACCGCCCACAACTCCTATGGTTCGGCCGGTAAGCCGGCTCCGGCTCCGCTCTGAGTCGACCGCCTCGGCGTCACCCCAGCGGGCCCAGTGTCGGACGGAGACACGCAGCTCTAGGCCCTACCAGTAGGTCCCAGCACCGTCGGCACGGAGCCGGTCGGAGGAACCACTGGCAGATCCAACACTGCCATGTCCAAGGCACTGTTGCGGCCTATGACTCTGCCCTTCTCAGCCTCGTCGTCATCCCGCCCTACGTCGGGGTCCACCGCATGGTCGCCCACGGGCCTCAAGGGGGCCTCAACTTCTGGCACGTCCTCGGACAGGGCGCCTCTCAGTCTCGACATGGGCGTCAGCCTCATCTCGCCCTCCCGCATGCGATGATGACCTCCCTGGGGCATTCCCCCATGGTGCCCAGTCATCCACTCCTTGAGCACGGTCCGTCGTGACACTCGACCCCCTCACCGCGTCCTCCCACCGAGAAACGACACTCCTCCGACCATGCCTACTCATTGGTCTCCTCCTCCTGCTAGGCGGCACATTCCTACTCCTCCACAGCACTCGTGCCTCCACTTGGCGCATCGCGTGAGCCACTGGAGGGTCCCCACGCCTCTCCCTCCGCTCCTAGGGTGCACGGGGCCCTGCACAACAGAAGGGGCAGGGTGAGAAAGAAGAAAATAAAAGCAAGAATGAAACACAAAAGATCATCAAGAGATGGCCTACCCGACGGTCGTGGGGATCGCTCGCCATGGCGCCGGACCCATGGGGTAACGTGTGCTTTCTTCCCGCCTCCTCCGTGGCCGCCATCCAGAAGCGGCTCGGTCGCTCACTTGGCTGTCGACCCAGTAGCGGCCAGCGGCTTCCCTTGCACATGCTCGACCAGCTCCCATCCCTGGAGCGCCGATTCGGGGCCCGTCCGCCGGGTCTGCCCCCTCACCTCCGGGCCGTCCTCCTCTATGGCCTCCGCGCCCATTGCATTGGGGACTTCTCAAACATCACATTCAACATTATCCATACAATCTCGCGAGAGATGGGGAAAGGGGAACTCACCGGATCACTCGGCTTGCCGGCTCCTGATCCTCCGTCAGGGGCCTCCTCGCCCTCCGACTCCACGCCCATTGGCTCCTTGTCCGTGAAAACATCGCCCGCCGGCTCTTCACCCACAGGATCCACATCCTCATGGTCCTCCAGCTCCTTGGCATCAGAGTCCTCCTGTCGGCCGCCGGATGGCCGTAGTTCTGCAATCCCACAAATAGTTGCGACACGTCCGGGTCGCAGGTCATTCGAAGTCGGCGGTGGTAAAAGAAAGAATCAAAGGAGATGGTGTGTTGCATACCTCGGGCGGCGGATGCATCCGGTCATAAAGGGCCTTATCCCAGTTCCACCCCACCTCCTCTAGCTGGGCGGTGGAGATTAGGTTCACTTGCCGCACTATGGCGGCTTGGTTCAATTCCTTTATGGAGATCCTACATGGGTCGTGCTTGCCCTAAATGATGCAGATGCGGTGCGGGGGCGCTGTAGTGGCAGGACCCGGCGTGATATCATGGTGATGATGAGGTCGACAGCCTTAAGGCCCTTTGCATAGTTCAACACCCAGAGCTGGTCGACGCCTCGTTCACCACCTAGACGGCTTCCTGTAGATTCTCCCCCAAGTGCAGCCGTGCAATCGACAGTCGTTGAGGAAGGGGGCAGATTGATCAAATACAGCACCACATGCACTTTCCCCATGTAGAATAATGAGCACTGACAGTTCTTTACCGACTCTTGAAGCTAGAACTTGGGGAAGTCGGTCCTGAGCCGGTTGTAGACGAGGGCCTCCCCGCAGGCGGTCATCTCCTTCGTCCCTCTCGCCTTGTCCTCCCCTGAAAGCACAATTGCTCCCTAAGATGGTTTTGATAATTAATCACAACAAATGCGTCATTGGACTAATGATCTAATCCAAGTATATTTCAGAAAAGTTCAAAAGATGCATTGGCTAAAGGTTCATGTGGAGGTGCCCCTTGATGGAGGAAGGAATAAGATTGGCTAAAGCTTCAAGCAAGAAGACTCTTCATTTTACACTTTGTGAGAAATCACATTTCAGTCCATAGGAAAGCCAATACTTTTAGAAGGGGATGAGGTATTAAAATGAATTGGTTGCTGAAGTGCTTAGAGATAGCCACCAAAAATACTCAACCATTGTAACGCCCAAGATGTGACCCTATACTTCTTTTGGCACACGGGCCTCGACAGGGATAGAAGCACATCTCGTCGTTTTGCAAGAATGGATATCGTTACAACTACATCTACTGAAAAGATGAGTATATATGGAATTGGATTACACTTGCCACAAGCTACATCAGAGTCACATCAGTTCAATACATACGAACATCATGAAGAAGAGCAGGTTCCAACTACGGACGAAAACAAACGATAAGAAAAAGATGTCCATCCTTGCTATCCCAGGCTGCCGGCCAGGAACCAATCCTAGATCGATGATGAAAAAGAAACTCCAAATGAACAATCATCACGTTCACGTCTTAATATCACTTTAGATGTACCTGCAACAGGTGTTGTAGTAATCTGGGAGCCACATGGGACTCAGCAATCTCATTTCCAAAGGTCTAAAGACTAGCAAAGATAAAAGGTGGGGTATGGATAAGTGATGAGGTTGTAACAAGCGACTAAGCATTATTTGAGGTGTCTAACTTACGAGTACAAGAATAAGAGGGGCGTAATCTACGCATAATGGAGGTGAACTACGGATGATCAAATGAATGATCCTGAACGCCTACTTTTGTCAAACATAACCCCACCGTGTCCTCGATCGGAGAAGGAGCTCACGAAAGAGACATTCACAGTTACGCACTTAGTTGGCATATTTAATAAATCTTACTTTGAGTTATATAGAACCAGGTGTAAAGCAAAGTTTCCACGTTGCCACATAACCGTGGGCACGGCTTTCCGAAATATTTAACCCTGCAGGGGTGCTCCAAGTAGTCCATCACAAACTACCACACGCTGCGACGGGATGACCTCGATCAGGGAAACCCGTGATCTCCTCGGGTTCCTATTGGAAAACATCAACCTCGAGATAACCCAAAGCATCCTGGGAATCCCTCGCACAAGACTCTTGAGAAAGGTAAAATAAGTCCAGCAAGGCCACCCGATGTGTCGACAAACACGATAGGAGTTGCGTATCTCGTTTTGAGGACACAACCGTCTATTCATAGTGGAAGATAGCCAAACGTCTCGAGTTGCCTCGAGGTGGCACCACCGACTGCTAGGTGGGTGGACCAACACTCATGAGGAGCACTGGCCCGGGGGTTGATTAATTATCCACGAGGTGATCAAACCCTAGGGATATTTTAGTTTGTTATTAGCAAATAGTACCAATGTTGGGCCTTGCCAGACGAGCTTTATCTCAAAATGAGAATCTAGGGGGTTTCCCATAACAACGCCAAGCATGTTAGGAGCGCTCATTTATGGAACATAACACCGGTAGCCAAAACTAAGGGGGGAAAGGTGGAAGAAAACACCAAGCCAGAAAGCCTAGCCTTCCACATTTTACCAAGTATATAGGTCCATTAAATGAGTTAACAATTAATAAGGTCGTATAACAAAGACCCATGTATCTCATGGAAGCAACTGCACCTGCATCTAGCAATGCTAACACATGGTTAAGCAAGCGGTAACATAGCCAATCAGTGGTTTGCTAGGTTGTGAACAGGTTGAAGGTTTTCATGACAATGTTGGGAGGTTGATATTTGACAAGTGTTAGGCAGCGAGACATAACGATTGAAATTATACAACTAGCATGGAAATGATAGTAATGGTATCTAGGGAAATGATCATCTTGCCTGAGATCCTACTTGGAAGAAGAGTAACTCCGTGAAGCAGACGAACCGACGTATTCGAACAGATCCTCACATTCCCACACGCTTGCGGAACTCTATCGAGACGAAGCAAACCAGAAACAAGAATCAACACACGATATTCACGACACGCACATGCACGACATGATGCACAACACATATGATTCATGAGAAGTTTCAAATATGCAAGGCACGACACGACAATTCAAGTCATACAAACACTACACATTAAGTGAAGCTCAATATGCAACGAGTTGCATATTGACGAAACTCCACATTTAATTATTTAGTTCACTCCCATTTATTTACATGGTAATATTAAATGTTGGTTAAACATGGAAAGAGGTGCAGCGTAATTAAGGTACCTATCTAGGCATTTTAAATGAGGTCGGAAACGACATATAGCATCTCCGAGATGACCCCACACGTTAAATTAGAATTATGTCCAGATCTGAGCAAACATGTTTTAGTATTTGTTAAACAGCAAAAAAAAAGGTTCACTTGATTCTATGCATCATTCCAATCAAATTAAACATAGAGATCACTACAAACGGAGCTACGTTCAAAAGATATGATCACCGCAAGATATGATGCCTTGAATGTAATATGTATGCAAATGATAGCCACAAGCATTCCAAACCAAGAAGGCAGCAACATATTATGAAACTACATGAGATGCTAAGCAAGTTTTATATATGACACGTTCCAAACGGAGCAATGGTTCAACAACTATAAGCAAAACAGGAAATAGCTACAATCTGCCCAAAACAACAACATGGCATTTTCTACACCCTAAAACAACAAGCTACATAATTCTAAAATGCTCAAACAAGACATGAGTCAGTAGTGGTCAAGATGCACAAAAACACCCTACTAAATACAACTAGCATGGAAGCATGAAACACTAGGAAAAGAACTCACAAAATGGCATCTCGCACACAGTTTCACACTTAGAGGAAATAACAGTTTTGACGGTGCAGTTTTCAACCAGAAGGCATATTGACAACAATAAAACTGAATGCTACAAGTCATAGAATGGCATGAAAATTTACAGCATGCTAGAGAATCTGAAGGACTACAAATAACTCAATTGCGCTAACCCCAAAGGAGTTGTAGATCACTAGCAAATCTCACGGAAAGAAAGCAACAAAATATAACAAAATATACAAGCAAACAACACCTAAACATGGATTTCTAAAGCAACCAAAGATACCAGGGGCTAGCCTACATATCCAAGAGCCTATCTCAAGTTCACAACTAATTGATATCATGCACGGAATAAATCACACAAAAATAAACAAAAGGGCAACATAGCAAAATATCACACGCATTAACTTACTCGAAAGACAAAACTAAATGCATAGTTAAATTCTAAGGATTTTTCTACCCAAAAAACATATATAATATGTGGGGTTGAAAAATAAAACAAACGCCACACATATATGCGAGAATATGTCCTAAACACGACATAGAAAAGTATTGATGACACTGATACGTCCCAAACGTATGTTTTGCTACACTTTTATATCATTTTACACATATTTGGACTAACCTACTAACTCAGTGCACCCAGTGCCAGTTTCTGTCCGCTGATGTGTTTTTTGCACGGGCTTTTACCCAATTTTCCGAAGCCCCAAAAATCCTGAGAAAAATATATAAAAATGAGCGTATCGGAAGCTTCCAGATCACCGAAGATGGGCCAGAGGGGGGCCAGGGGCTGTCCTGGCGACCTCCTGGAGCGGCCTACCCCCTGGCCGCGCCTGCAGGCCGCCTGGGCAGGCCCCACGTCCTCTGGTGCCCTACTTTGGCTCCTATTTTTACCCCCATGGAGAAAACGCTGATGCCGCCACCCTTTTCTCCAGATGCAATTCCGATCTTCACCGCCATCGTCAACATGTTTCGGGGAACCAAAATTTCTCTTCCGGCACCCTGCCGGGAATGGGGAAGTGCCCCCGGATTCATCTCCATTGACGTTGCTTCCTCCCTCCATGAAGGGGGAGTAGTTCCTCGTCGGGGCTGAGGTCTTCTACAGTAGCTATGTGGTTAATTCTCTCTCTCATGATGTGATCTTGATTGTGATCATGGGCTATGTTAATATAGGATGATCCCATGATGTTTGCCCTTCCCCTATGTATTGGATTGATGTACTCACTTGATCTTATAAACTACAATCCCCGAGACCATGGTGACATCGGTCTATTGGACATGGATTAGAAGAATATTTTCATGAGTAATTTCCTATTTTGTGAATTGATTGAAGATTGAGAATATGTTGGTGCTTGTCTTTCACTATCCTTGAGAAATGTTGTGGTGATTGTGTTGCTCTCTTTGGATGGCCGCAGTGACATTGGGAAATCTATAGATAAGAAGTACAAACTCTGAGGTGTGGTTTTGTATTCCTACGTAATTCTCGTCCTCTCTTGATAACAAAGGAATGACCTCCGAGTACGTCTCTATTGCATGTTTTAGTGGAAATATCATGTGATTAGACTATGTTAATGTTGTTGGGAGTTGCCACTAGTGAAAGTATGAAGCCTAGGCCCTGTTTCTCACCATTGTTACACTGTTTATGCTCACTTTTGTCACTTGGTACCATTTTTATTTCAGATTTATATTACCTTTCTTTGCCACACCTATCGCCCATATTTTACCGTCTCTTCACCGAACTAGTGCACCTATACAACTGACAATTGTATTAGGTGTGTTAGGGACACAAGAGACTTCTCATATCTTAATTGCAGGGTTGCTTGAGAGAAACCATCTTCAACCTCTACTTCCGTGAGTTAGATAAACCTTAGATCATCCACTTGAGGGAAATTGTTGTTGTCCTACAAACCTCTGCGCTTGGAGGCCCAATATAGTCTACAAGAATAGAAGCGTGTGCAGACATCAAACTATTTCCGGTGCCGTTGCCGGGGAGGTGAATGCTTGAAGGTATATCTTTAGATCTTGCATTTAAATATTTTCACTAGTTAGGCTTATGGAAAACTATACTCTTAGTTCGCTTCTTGGGGAAGGCCTCTTTACCACACCCGTGGTAGAGAAGTCTTCTCCACCTACTGAATGTATCCCATTCAAAATACCACTTGCGATCATTGAAATAATTATGAAGGATTGTTATGATGGAACAGTCCATCCTAGTGATCATTTGTTGAAACTTACTGAAATTTGTGAATGGTTTAAGATTTCATGTTTGAAAAGAGATGGAGTCATGAGGAAATTATTTGCCTTGTCACTGAAATGAAAAGCATTTGAATGGTATAGGCTACTAGATGATTCTCACCTACGGGATTGGGAAGAGATCTAGTCTCTCTTTTACTCCAAGTTTTATCCTCTTCATGAGGTCCATGAGAATAGGAATTATGTTTA
Organism: Hordeum vulgare subsp. vulgare; assembly: GCF_904849725.1. Lineage (NCBI taxonomy): Eukaryota > Viridiplantae > Streptophyta > Magnoliopsida > Poales > Poaceae > Hordeum > Hordeum vulgare. Next base: position 244,598,178 of record NC_058521.1, on the reverse strand, counting down.
TATTTTCTATATTTATGACGGAGAGAGCATAGCTCAAGCTTTGGGGAGACTGAAAACTTTAATGCTAAAATGTCCTAACCATGGGCTCCCCAAAGATATGATTATGACTAATTTCTATGCTAGGCTCTCTCGACAGGATAAAGACATTCTCGATGCTTCCTCTATGGATTCTTTCACAAACGAAAGGATTGTTGCTAAATGAGAACTCCTTGAAATAATTCAACGCAATACTGAAGATTGGGACATCGACAAAGGTAAAGAGTCAGGTATAAATTATGAGTATGATTGCATTCAGATCTTTGTTGGAACAACAACTTTTAATAACTTTAGTGCTAAGTTTGGTCTTGATTCTCAACTCCTTGTTGATTTTCCCAAATCTTTTGCTTCACATCTCAATATGCCTAAAGAGAATTGGATCAAGCATCATGAACCATTTAAAGATATTTGCAAAGAACATGCAATTGTTAATGATGATTGCAACATGCATGATCCAATTCCTGAAAATGAAGTTTTATATAAGCATGTTAATTTTTGTGGAGTGGATAGACCTTGTCAAAGACCTATGATTGAAGAAGAGAAGTATTGTAAGAAACATAAGCTTGAAAGAACAATCATTTGGGATAGAGATTTAAATGAAATTGCTAGAGAATTGTGTGACCTTTGTCCTTTTACTTGTGAACTTTTTGGTATAGAGGGTCACTTTAATTTTCAATGCATGAACTTTCAAAACATAACTGTTAACCAGTTGTGTGATAACATGATCACTTCTGATCTCTATGATGAACTTATGTTATTTTTGATGTGTGAAGAGTTATGAGAAAAAACTTCTTTGCTAGATGATAATACCTTAGGAATAAACAACACTTCGCGAAAACGCCATCTTTATTGTGTTGTTAATTGCCATGAAAATGATTACATAAGTAAGATTAGAAAGGAGGGAACTTTACCAAAGCATACAAATGTCTCTTATGTTTCCACTAATAAAAAGGAGATTTTCTCCCAAGTTTCCCCTATTGTTTCTAATGATAAACTAGAATATTTGGAGAAGCTTCCTCTCCAACCACTCCCTCTTAAGGTGAATAAGAAGAAAAAGAAGAGGGTGAAGAGGAACAAGAAGGAAGAAGAATGGGTATCGACCTGGCCTGAGCATACTCCTCGCATCAAATTTTATCCTAACAAACATAAATTTATGAACGATGGTGCGCTTGATTGTTATTATCTTGATGATAAGTCTGTAGGTATTATTGAAGATGATTTTGATTGTGATATGCATGTTACTTATTGTGATTGGGAAGATGATGATAATACTACTTATGATCTTGAAAATCTTTTTGGTACCAACTTTGAAAATGATGATACACAAAGCTCTAAGCTTGGGGATGATAGGATTGCAAGTCCTTTACCCATTAGTGATGTGATTATTTATAATTCTTTTTCTAGTAAGAATAAAGACAACATGTTTACAAATATAGTTGCTAGCAATAATAATGCTCTTCTCGACCATGATGATGTTATAACTCCTATCTATAGGGATTGTAAAGATACATATGACATAAGGAGAAATTATCCTTATGAAACTTGTCATAATAATGGAGCGAATTACTCCCTTGCTGACCACCATCTCCCCAATACACAATTAATCTATAGTGTTCAGGTTGTTTATGATAGTCCTACTCCCGCTATTACCAATGAGAAAGATTATGCTTATGTGGAGAGTAAGAGTACCTTTTTGCACGAGGATCATGGTAACAATGCTTTATGTGATACTTATATTTTTCAGATTATTCATGATCCCACTGAAAATTATTATGAGAAGGGAACATATGCTTATAGATATTTCAATAATATCAAGTTCCCTCTCTTTATGTTGAAGGTTTTAAAGTTGCACTTGTTTTGCCTTCCTATGCTTATTGCTTTGTGCTTCAATGAATTATTCTATTGCAATATTCCTATGCATAGGAAGCATGTTACACATAAAAGTGTTTGGTATTTTCTTCTTGATGCTCTCCTTTGTTCTACAACTCTTATTCCTACGAGAGCATCCTTAAAATCTTAAGCCTATATTTATGGCTATAAAGAAAGAGCTCTAGGGAGACAACCCTTGTTATCTTTACTTTGAGTTTTTACTTTCGATTTTAGTGGTCTTGATTCTTGTTACTACTATAGCAACATCATTGTATCTTTATTTTTAAGCTTTCTGTTAAGTTAGCCTCCGATTGCAAGAAAGTTCAAAAGTTGTGACATGCTGTCCAGAAATAGATTTTGTCTACTTGACGAAAAATTTGCCAAATATCACCAGATCATATTTTGGATCTGAATTGTTTTGACACTATGCTCTATATAATTTTATTTCTGGAATCTGTTCTGAGGTTTTTGAATTGAGTTGCAGAACTGCCCTGAATAAATAATTTACTACCTGTTGTTCTTTTTTTCACAGATTCTGCCATGTTTTGCGTTTTCATTGTTTTGCAAATCCTAAGCTTGCTTTTTATTTGCAAAAACCCTTTGGAATTCATGAGAAGAAGTAGATTTTCAAGAAAATCTATATTTCCAGCAGGTATTGAATTATTTTATTAAGGGAACTAACCATTCTAATCAGCTTATGATGAGTTTTTTATGAAGGGAGTTTTCAAGTACGCGATGGGAGAGATTATGAAAGAAGATAAAGGAGTGTCAGACGCTCAAGCTTGGGGATGCCCCCTTGCATCCCAAGAAATATTCAAGGAGACTCAAGCGTCTAAGCTTGAGGATGCCCCCGTGCATCCCCTTCTCTATCAACAATCATCAGTTCGTCCATCTCCAAGCTATATTTTTATCACTTCATATGATATGTGCTATGCTTGGAGCATCTTGCTATTTGCTTTTTAGTTTTGTTTTTGTTTAGATTTCTGGTCATAAAAAGTCAGAACGTTGCCTACCTTTTTTGGGAGGGACACACGCTCCATTCCACTCTAGAACACAACATAGTTTTCATGCTTATCTTTTTTGTGTGTTCTTCATCTTTTCGTAGCTACTGTCATGCTTAGCTCTTAGTTTTCATGATTATCTTCTTAAGAGGTTTTATTTAGGTTTACTTTGGAACTCTCTTGAGTTATCATGCTTATCTTGTTTAGAGAGTTGGCTTGTTGCACTGAGTTGTGTGTCTTGGATAAGTAGGTAATTGAGGTTGCTATTTAAGTATAGTAGTAACTTGCAATAGTTTGGAGGTATTGATTTGAGTAATGTTTGGACTATTGGTGCCAAGATCTTGAGACTATTAGTGATAGGTGTCGTATTTTGGGAAATCCGTGTGTTTTTCAAAAAAAAAAGTTGAGAACTCTAGCTACTAAGTTGATCGTTAACCTCTGGACGGTTGGAATATATAGAGTACCCTCAAGTTACCATGAGTCGAGGATGCACAATGATAACCAAACCCCCAAACATTCCTCCTCGGGGTACTTGTATTTTTGTGAATTTCCTAACTAGATAGAGAGTTACCGATAATAAGTGTATGAGTTCTTCGGACTAATGTGAGTATTCGATTGTTGGCACTTCCACCATCCGTATTTTAGTAGCCTCTTCGGTACCGTGCATTGCCCTTTCTCACATTGAGATTTGGTGCAAAATCCGCCGGTGCATCCGAACCCATGACATGATACGCTCTGTCATACATAAGCCACATTATATCTTTCCTCAAAACAGCCACTATACCTACCTATTAAGGCACTTCCATAGAATTTCCGAGATACATTGCCATGTAACATCCATCATCTCATAACTTGATCTTCATGTCATACATGCTTTGGCTTGATCATAGAGCCGCATGCTAGTTGGGCATTGCCCTCATTACTTCTACACGATGCGCTAGTATCATTGCATATCCTGCTACACTGGCAGAGGCATACATTTGCATACATCATGATAGTTGTTCACTTGTCTTTATGTTGAGTACTTCTTATAAAGTGTGATGTTTTTTCTTTCTATTCATGTAAAGTATAGAGTGTTTCCCTTGAGAGAGGAAAAGATCCCAAAGAGGACAAACCAAAGATCCCAAAGAGGACAAACGAGAGATAAAAAAGAAAGAGCCAAAGAGGCCACAGAAAAAAGATAGAAGGCGGAAACACTACTATTCCTTTTGAAAGATACACACTCGTACTCCATTCCTATATTTGTACTACATAGAGATTATCATTCATGCATAACGATGTGGGGATCCTTACACTATAGAACGTGGTTTGCATATTCCAATGATGAGCCTCCTCAAATGATCTCTAGGTCTTCATGAGCAAACAAGTTTCATGCACCTCCACTAGTTCCATTGGAGAGCTTACCTTAGCTCATATGTGGATCCATCACATGTTAATACTACTCATCACGTCATATCTATCATTTGGCTTTCTCTCGCCTATGGCTATCCTCATTGATGTGAGCCTATCACATCTTTTTGTCTTCCTTCCCCATCATTATTCTATTTGCCATCTTAAGTGCCAACATATCTCTCTTACGCTCATCCATTGCATGAGTGCTCAAAATCGGAAGGGAAAGGATCATTTTGACTCGTGCCTGACAAGTGGTGTGGGGTTGAGTCAAAATAAGATTACAAAGGAGACCAAGTCTTAGTTTTAGTAGATTGAGTTCTCAATTAAAAACCAAATTTATCTTTGAACCCATCTCCAACTTCTTGCACACAAACACCATTTTGAGACATTCGAGTCATCGACAATGAGAGCTCTTGCACCTTTATGTTCTTACTTTGCTAAACTCAATACTAGATACAAACTCTTGCTTGTTATTGTCTTGACTTGAATTGCATATCTTACTTTCTTTACTTTGAAGTTCTTATATGTGTGTTAGCATGTCACGACATAAATTATTGTGTTATCATTTATCTACTCGAGGACGAGCAAAAATTAAGCTTGGGGATGTTGATACATCCCAAACGTATCTATAATTTCTACTTGTTCCATGATCTTTTGGTTGAGATTGTTAAATGTTTTGCTACACTTTTATATTATTTTACACATATTTGGACTAACATACTAACTCAGTGCACCGAGTGCCAGTTTCTATCTGCTGTTTTTTTTTGCAGGGGCTTTTACCCAATTTACCAACGCCCCAAAAATCACGATAAAATATATAAAAAACAGCGTACCGGAAGCTTCCAGGTCACCGAAGATGGGCCAGAGGGGGACCATGGGTCGTCAAGGAGACCTCCTGGCGGGGCCTACCCCCTGGCCGTGCCAGCAGGCCGCCTGGGCGTGCCCCACCTCCTCTGGTGCCCTTCTTTGGCTCCTGTTTTTACCCCCGTGCAGAAAACGCTGATTCCAGAACCTTTTTTCTCCAAAAACAATTCTGATCTCCGCCACCATCGCCAACAAGTTTCGGGGGACTAGTATTCCTGTTCCGGCACCCTGCCGGGATGGGGAAGTGCCCCCGGATTCATCTCCATCGACGTTGCTTCCTCCCTCCATGAAGGGGGAGTAGTTCGCCCTCGGGGTTGAGGTCTTCTACAATAGCTATGTGGTTAATTCTCTCTATCATGATGTGATCTTGATTGTGATCATGGGCTGCGTTAATCTAGGATGATCCCATGATGTTTCCCGTTCCTCTATGTATTGGATTGATGTACTCCCTTGATATTATATAGTATAATCCCCGAGACCATGGTGATAGCGGTCTAGTTGACATGTATTAGAAGAATATTTTCATGAATAATTTCCTGTTTTGTGAATTGATTGAAGACTGAGAGTCTCTTGGTGCTTGCCTTTGAATATCCTTGAGATATGTTGTGGTGATTGTGTTGTTCTGTTTGGATGGCCGCGGGACATTGGGAAATCCATAGATGAGAACTACGAACTCTGAGTTGTGGTTTTGTATCCCTACATAATTCTTGTCCTCTCTCGATCACAAAGGAATGACCTTCGAGTACGTCTCCATTGCATGTTTTAGTGGAAATATCATGTAATTAGACTATGTTAATGTTGTTGGGAGTTGCCACTAGTGAATGTATGAAGCCTAGGTCCTGTTTCTCACCATTGTTACACCTTTTATGCTCACTTTTGTCACTTGCTACCTTGCTTCCATTTTTATTTCAGATTTATATTACCTTGCTTTGCCACACCTATCACCCATATTTTATTATCTCTTCGGCGAACTATGCACCTATACAACTGACAATTGTATTAGGTTTGTTGGGGACACAAGAGGCTTCTCGTATCTTAATTGCAAGGCTGCTTGAGATAGACCATCTTCGACCTCTACTTCCGTGAGTTCGATAAACCTTAGGTCATCCACTTGAGGGAAATTGTTGCTATCCTACAAACCTCTGCGCTTGGAGGCCCAATATAGTCTACAAGAATAGAAGCGTGCGTAGACATCAGACACCTACATGAAAATGGTAGGACAATTATGACTAAAATACATGTCAAGGGGTTGCAACAACATGAAAATTTTATCTACAAGATTCGACCAAATCGGAAGCGCACAAAATAGCTATGGCAACATTAACCTAATAGGACTACATGCAAAACTAGACAAATGGCAGGTCAAACATCTTCAAACATGCATTCAAGTTGTAAAATATTAATCTACGCGAAATTCTAGCCAAGTTACATATATAACTTGTCGCAAACTGGCGCATGTATTAAAATCTACACACAGTTATAATCATGCTTTTCCGTGAAAAATAAATATATCGCCGGAATTAAGTAAAATCATCATGGGCCGAATCTGATCTACATGGGCTGAAACAGGGCGGCGCAAATTAGCTATATGCCTCCTAGGGCGGGGAATAGGGTTGCGGGGGGGGGGGGTCCTCACCTCGGGCCGAAAGGCCGGTGGGAGTGGAGGTCGAGCTAGGCCGGATCTGGTGGTGCAGCCCATGAGCGGCGAGCTGGCCCAGGAGCGGGTCAATGCAGGAGACGTTGGGGCGTTCGTCCTCTGATCCGAGTAGGGAGCTCGCCGGCGCCTGGGCTGAACCGGCTGGGCACGGGGAGACGTCGCGGAGCTCGGGGACGGGTGGTTCTGGGGCAGAGGAGCTGGATCCGTCCATTCCCGGTGGCGGACGGAGCCCTTGCGGTCGTATCTAGCGAGAAAGACGGCAATGACGGATGATGGCGCGGGGCCGCGCTACTTCGGCCGGTGGGGCCAAGGTTGGCGGCGGCTTGGACGGACCTACGACGACCTGCAGCCGGTGGGATCGGCCGACGGCTGCTACATGATGCGGCGGGGTACCTCGTGCACGGAAGCTCGGGGCTGCACCTCTGCCCGAGAGGAGGAAGCAGGGACTGGTGGCTGCCCGGGTCAACGGTCGATCCGGGCCTGCCCGGGCCCGATTTGTGCTCGGCAGGCCCGTAGCTGGAGGTGGGTGGAGTTGAGCGGCAGCTAGGGTTCGGGGGTGGTAGGGAGGGAGAGACTAAAATAGAAGGGCAGGCCCTTCCTTTTATAGCCGGGGTAGCTAGGGTTTGCCAAATGGGGCTTTTTTCGGAACCTCCGATCTCGATCGGACGGTTCCGTTGCGCCCTAAGGTTAGGTGATTGTGTTAGATGGGCTAAGTGCGTAAGAGAGGGAACAATTATGCGGCCCGTGACAGAGTTTTATAAACAGAAAACGTCTATTGATAAACCTAAGACGGTGCCGCTACGGTCGACCGTTCGGGTATCAAACGGACTCCGATTGCGACGATATTTGGCAGACGGCCTACCTACACTATGTTAAAACTGCACGCCAAGTTTCAACCCAATCCAAGAATATTTTATACACACTTTTGAAAACAATATTTTGACGATGCCGCGGGGGTAGGCGTGTGTGGCTGGGTTCAAAACGGACAACGGTGAACATGGAGAGAACCAGCAACTACAAACAGATGCAAATTTTGAAAACTAGCGGCAACGAGATGTCAATGCAATATGGATGATGCGAATAATGCGATGATGAACACGACAAACAAAATAATAACACGGTAGCAACGGAATAAAAGGGGAATCTTCTGGAGCGTCGGTCTCGGGTTGTCACAACCATTCACCCACATAACACTTCTGTCCTAAGCCAAATGTCTAAAATTGGTTCACCAAGTTTCCATATTTGGCCCTACTGATTTTAATCCCACATAGAACCATAACCAAACCTACCATTTTAGTACGACCGATTCTGCATCCATGCTACCGAGTTTAGTAACCAGCTTTCTGTTGCCTCAGTACGCAAAATAGGAATTTCGGAGATTGAGTATTGGTGTCACCGAGTTGATTCATCTGACTGTTAGCCACCTTTTTGGTTCTAGCAAGTTGTGTATATCGGCTCCATCAAGATTCAAAAGTTTCCCCTTTTGAGCATGTCGGTACCACCGAGTTCGTAACTTAGGTGTCACCGAGTTGGTCACTTTAGGTGTAACGGTTGGATTTTGAGTGCTGCCTATATATATCCCTCCACCAACATCTCATTCGCAGAGGAAGCAATCAAAACACACACTTCATTGCCAGATTCATTTTCTGAGAGAGAGCCACCTAGTCATGTGTTGACATCAAGAGATTTCATTCCTACCATTTGAAGCTTGATTTCTAGCCTCCCCAATTTGCTTTCCACAAAATCAATCTCTCCTACCCATGCAAAATCTATGAGAGAGTGATTTAGTGTTGAGGAGACTATCTTTCAAGCACAAGATAAAGGAGTTCATTGTTCTACCACATCTATTACCTTTTCAAGGGTGGTGCCTCCTAGATTGTCTAGGTGTCGCATGGGAGCCTCCTACTTCGTGTTGTGTAGATGAACCAATATGTTTGTAAGGGCAAGGAGATCGCCTAATTCATGAAGGTCTATCCCGAGTGAGGCTAGTCCTGTGTGGATGAAAGCCGGGATGGAATAGACAAGGCCATTTATTCGTGGACCCCTTGTGGGTGGAGCCATCCAGGGAGTCTCGCAGCTGTTACCCTTCGTGGGTAGAAGTCTCCACTAACATGGACGTATGATAGTGCCACCTATCGGAATCATGCCAAAAATCATCGTGTCAACCTCATGCGTTTGATCTCCCTACCCTTCCTTACTTTAGACTTGCATGTTTTACTTTCTGCTGCTATATACTCTTAGATGTGGCATGTGTAGGGTGTACTTGACTAGTCATAATTGCTAAGACTGGCCACACTAAGAATTGCGAAAAGGCTAAGCTTTTAACTTGTCTAGTAGTCTAATCACCCCCCGTCTATACGTACTTATTATACTACAAGTGGTATTAGTGCTTTGGTATCCATTGGATTGGTTTCACACCCTAGGAGACTACGGCGTCTAGTGAGGGGTGTTATCACCATACAGGTCCATATTTCGATGGCACTAGTTTTTCTAGTTGGAAGCATAACAAGAAAATGCATCTTCTTGGTTATAATCTTGCCGAATGGGGCATTGTTCGTATTGGTATGCAAGGTGATTTCTTTAGAGAAGGGCGAGAACTGGATCATGATGCGACATCAGAAGAATGCAAGATGTTGCAATTAAATGCACAAGCCTGCGACATCATATTTAACTGCATATGCTTCTAAGAATTCAACAAAATCATTCTCCTTGAGAATGTAAAAGAAACTTGGGATACTTTTATTGATATGCATGAAGGTATCGATTCTGTAATATAATCTTAGTTGGATCTGCTTCAAAGTCAGCTTGACAAGTTCAAGATGAAGGATGGTGAAGGAGTTGCTGAAATGTACTCTAGGCTAGCTCCCATCACAAATGGGATTGCCGGCTTAGGAAGCAAAGAGATCACAGCCAAATTCATCATCAAGAATATACGTAGAGCTTTGGATGGAATTGATGACGAGTTGACGGATATACTTCTCGCCCCTCGTTGGTTACCCCAAGTGGAAGGTGGAGATGTAGTCAACAGCAGATTTCCCTTACACAGAGACTGTAAGGTTTATCAAACCAGGAGGATTCCTAGGGTCAACAAGTAGGTGTCTTCCACCCTGGCGCTAGCAACAGACGTGGACCTGCACACACAACAAATAACATTGCTCCCAACGAGTACAGAGAGGTTGTCAATCTCTCCAGCCTTGAAGTTTGCAAATGATCAAAACACAAGCTGGAAGGTAATAGTGATTGCAACAGAAAGTAAATGAAAGCGGAAAATGATGGAGGTGTAAACAACGATGGTGATATGGACCAGAGTCACATGATGTTCACTAGTGATGTCTTTCTCCCAAAAGACGATAAACAACTATGCTTGGGTAAACAAATCACAGTTGGGCAATTGACATCATTACGATCGCACCGGAATGCTAATTATGCTACTTGATAGTTAGAGGTTCAATAGTAATGGGTAGTACGCCAAGACACATGCATGAATAACTAAGGAACATAAATATAAAAGGAATAAATAGCAACGGAGAACATGCATGAATAACTAAGGAACATAATATAAAAGGATAATCAAATATATAACTCGTTAAAATCTGAACATAATCTCATAATCCATCGGATCCCAACAAACCGAGCACATCAATAGCAAGAGAATAACATAGATGCCTTGATCATGTAGGGAAGCTCACAAGGACTAACCATTGAAGAACAAGATTGGAGAGAAGAAATCACATAGCTACTGGTCATGGACGCATGGTCCAAGGAGGACTACTCACGGCATGTTCGGGAAGCGTCCATGGCGGTGGAGAACTCTTGGAGGTCAATCCTCCCTCCGGCAGGGTGCCGAGAAGAGGTCTCCTGGCTCCCGATCTCGAAAGCACTGGAGCGGTGGAACGATGGAGAAATTCACGATTCCAGAAAGTTTCCAAGGGTGTCCCCTCGGGACTCTAAATATAGTCCAAAGGAGGGCACCGGAGGTGGTGCGACCTACCCAGGCGACCTCCTGGCGCGGCCTAGGGCCTGGATGCACCAGCAGGCCGCCTGCAAGGCCCCTCGCCCACCTCTGGCCTATCTTCGGTGATCCGGAAGCTACCGTTTCGCTGATTTTTATATAATTTTTTTGGAATTTTTTGGGCTTTGGAAAATTGAGTAAAATCCCCTGCAAAATAGACATCAATAAACAGAAACTGGCACTGGGTGCACCGAGTTAGTAGGTTAGTCCAAATATGTGTAAAATGATATAAAATTGTAGAAAAACATATAACAATGTCACCCAAAAGATCATGGAACAAGCAGAAATTATAGATTCGTTTGGGACGTATCAACATCCCAAAGTTTAATTTCTACTCATCCTCAAGTAGATAAATGAGAACACAATAATTTGTATGGTGACATGCTAACACACATATAACAACTTCCTAGTAAAGCAAGTGAGATATGCAATTCAAGTCAAGACAATAACAAGCAAGAGTCTATATCTAGTATTGAATTTAGCAAAGTAAGAACATAACGGTGCAAGAGCTCTCGTTGTTCGTGACTCGAATGTCTCCAACTTGTGTTTGCGTGCAAGAAGTGGGAGATGGGTTGAGATCATCAAATATATTTTTTAATTGAGAACTCAATCTACTAAACCTCACACTTAGTATCCTTTGGAATCTTATTTTGACTCATCCCCAGACCACTAGTCAAGCACAAATCAAAATGATCCTCTCCCTTTCGGTTTTGATCACTCATGCAATGGATGAGCGTAAGAAAGATATGTTGGCACTTAGGATGGAAATACAATAATGGTGGGGAAGGAAGACAAAAAGGTGTGAAAGGCTCACATCAATGAGTACAACCATAGGCGAGAGAAAGCCAAATGATAGATATGATGTCAGGAGTAGGGATTGCCATGTAACAAATGTACATATGAGCTAAGGTAAGATCTCCAATGGAGCTAGTGGGGGTGTATCCAACTTGTTTTCTCATGAAGACCTATAACTCATTTGAGGGTGCTCATCATTGGAATATTCAAACCAAGTTGTACAGTGTCAGGGTCCCCACATAGTTATCCATGAATGATAATCTCTATGTAGTACCAATATAGCAATGGAGTACGAGTGTGGATCTTTCAGAAGGAATAGTAGTGTTGCCCCCTTCTCCCTTTTTATTTCTTTTTAATTTTATATTTTTTTAATTTTTGTGTGGCCTATTTGGCTCTGCCTTTTTATCTCTCATTTGCCCTCTTTGGGATCTTTTGTTTGTCCACTTCGGAATCTTTTCCTCACTTAAGGGCAACACTCTATGTATTACATGAATAAAAAGAAAAATCATCACACTTTATAAGAAGTACTCAACATAAAGAAAAGTGAAAACTATCATGATGTATGCAAATGTATGCCTCTGCGAGTGTAGCAGGATATGCAATGATACTAAAGCATCATGTAGCAATAATTTGGGCAACGCCCAACTAGCATGTGGCTCTACAATCAAACAAAAGCATGTATGACGTGAAGATCAAGTCATGAGATGGTGGATACTGCATGGCAATGTATCTCAGAAAGGCTATGGAAATGACTTAGTAGGTAGGTATGGTGACTGGTTTGAGGAAAGACATAATGAGGCTTATGTATGACAAAGTGTATCATGTCATGGGTTTGGATGCACTTGCTGAGTTTGCACCAACTCTCAATGTGAGAAAGGGCAATGCACGATACGGAAGAACTCATACACTTATTATCGGTAACTCTCTATCTAGTTAGGAAATTCACAAAGAGAAAAGTACCCCGAGGAGGAGTGTTTGAGGGTTTGATTATGCTTGCACATCCTCGACTCTTGGTAATGTGAGGGTACTCTATATATTCCAACCGCTCCAGAGGTTAGCGATCAATTTAGTAGCTAGAGTTCTCAACTAATTTTTAGTTTTTGAAAAACACATGGATTTCCCAAAATACGACACCTATCACTAATAGGCTCAAGATCTTTGCACCAATAGTCTAAACATTACACAAATCAATACCTCAAAATTATTGCAAGTTACTACTATACTTAAATAGAAATCTTAATTACCTACTCATGCAAGACACACAACTCAGTGCAACGAGCCAACTCTCTAAAACAGATAAGAATGATAACTCAAGAGAGTTCCAAAATCAACCTAAATAATAGCTCTTAAAAAGATAAGCATGTCAACTAAGATCTAAGCATGACAGTAGCTACGAAAAGATGAAGAACACATAAAAGGGATAAGCATAAAAACCTATGTTGTGTTCTAGAGTGGAATGGAGCGTCTGTCTCTCGCAAACAAGGTAGCCTATGTTCCGACTTGTTATGAACAGCAAGCAAAACTAAAACAAACTACAAATTAAAGAGAGAGACGCTCCAAGCATAGCACATATCATATGAAGTAATAAAAATACAGCATGGAGATGGACGAACTGATGATTGTTGATAGAGAAGGGGATGCACGGGGGCATCCCCAAGCTTAGATGCTTGAGTCTCCTTTGAACATTTCTTGGGGTGCATGGGTGCATCCCCAGGCTTGAGCGCTTGACACTCCTAGATCTTCCTTCATCATCTCCCTTTGCATACTTGAAAACTCCCTTCATACGAAACTTATCATTAGCTGATTAGAGTGTTTAGTTTCCTGAATAAAATAATTCATTACCTTTTGGAAATAAAGATTTTCATGAAAAACTACTGCTTCTTATGAATTTGGAAAGTTTTTTGAAAATAAAAATTAAGCTTAGGATTTGCAAAACAATGAAAACGCAAAACATGGCAGAATCTCTGAAAAATAGAACAACAGGTAGAAAATAATTTATTCGGGGCACTTCTGCAACTCAAATCAAAAAACTCAGAACAGATGCCTGAAAGGAAATTACATAGAGCATGGTCTCAAACAAATTAAGATCAAAAGTATGATCTGGTGAGTTTTGGGGAATTGTTCCATCAAATAGTAGGAATCTGTTCTGGACATCATGTCACAATTTTTGAACTTTCTTGGAATCAGAGGCTATAACTTGGCACAAAACTTAAAAATAAAGATACAATGATGTTGATACAGTAGTAACACACATTAAGATCACTAAAACAGAAGGTAAAAACAAATTGGGTTGTCTCCCAACAAGCTCTTTCTTTTATGCCTTTCAGCTAGGCATAATGCAAGAAGATCAAGTGTTATCAACTCCAAAAGAATAACTTGCCCGAGTCATAAGGTAAATTAACCTAATTTCTAGGGAAGTGTTCCATCCCCTTTTTAAGAGGAAATTGGAATTTAATAATTCCCTCTTTCATGTCAATGATAGCACCAACGGTGCGGAGAAAAGGACGTCCCAGAATAAATGGACATGAAGGATCACATTCAATGTCCATAAGAAGAAAATCAATGGGCACATAATTATCATTGACAATAATAAGAACATCATCTATTATCCCTAAAGGTTTCTTTATGGAAGAATCAACAAGACGAACACCAAAAGAACATGCATCATACGGTTTCCAATCAAGCATATCATACATTCTTATGGGCTTAGCGAAAGCACTAGCTCCAACATCACACAATGCAAAGAAAGAGATATTATTCAATTTAAATTTGGCCATAGGATCCCAACCATCTTCTAGTTTTCTAGGAATGGAAGTCTGTAGCTTGAGCTTCTCCTCCCTAGCTTTGATAAGAGCATTGGTAATATGCTCGGTGAAGGCAATATTCAGTGTACTAGTGTGGGCATCTTTAGCCATTCTTTGCAAAAAGGTGATAACTTCGGAGAGACTACAATTTTCAAAATCAAGATTACTACCATTAACTAAAGTGGTAGTAATGTGATCTAAGCTAATTCTTTTGGTAGTCTCTAAATTCAAAGGACCTTCTTGTCCTATAGTTGAGGTATTAACATCACCATTAATACGTCCATTGGGACTAGGAGTGCGATGGGTGCTAAAAGTTTTGAGATCCTCAACAGCTTTTATAGTAGCAATGGTAGTGTGTGTAGGAAGGCTCTTAAATCCCTCTTCCTCTTCCTTTTCTCTAGCCCATCTATCTTTAAGTTGGGCTAGCATTCTTATGTTCTCATTAATTTGGACTTGGATAGCATTCATGGGTGTGGTGTTCCTTTCCTCAAGTGGTTAAGTTCTAATTTTAAGCATTTCTACATCATGAGCAATGTTCTCCACCTTCAAAGAGAGACTATCTATTTTTTCTAGTTTCTATTCTACACTCTTGTAGAAGCCTTTTTGAGAACTGATAAAATCCTTAAGCATGCTCTCTAATTCAGAAGTGGAGTTTTTGGTGCTAGGATAATTTTTATTGTTCCCATAGTTGTTGGATGGGAACTGTCTATGATTGCTACCAAAATTACTCCTATAAGCATTGTTATTGTAGTTGTTCCTAGAAATAAAATTAACATCAACTTGTTCTCTTTCATGAGGAACCAAAGAATTTAGAGGAACATCATGAGGATCAATAGGAGCTTGCTTAGTAAGTAGAGTCATGATCATGTCAACCTTATCATTAAGGGAGGAGATCTCCTGAACAGAGTTTACCTTCCTACCTGTTGGAGCTCTCTCGGTGTGCCGTTGAGAATAATTTGTCATCATCTCATCCAATAGCTTTCTGGCAGCACCAAGTGTAGTTGACATAAAGGTTCCTCGTGCGGCCGAGTCTAACAGATTCCACGAGGTAAAGTTCAATCCTTGAAGATTGGAGTCCCCGGCAATGGCGCTAGAATTTTGCTTGATGACGAGTTGATGGATATACTTCTCGCCCCTTGTTGGTTAACCCAAGTGGAAGGTGTAGATGTAGTCAGCGGCAGATTTTCCTTAAATGGAGACTGTAAGGTTTATCAAACTAGGAGGACTCCTAGCCTCAACAAGTAGGTGTCTTCCACCCTGGCGCTAGCAGAAGACGTGGACCTGCACACACAACAAATAACTTTACACCCAACGAGTAGAGAGAGGTTGTCAATCTCTCCGACCTTGCAGTTTGTAAATGATCAAAACACAAGCGGGAAGGTAATAGTGATTGCAACGGAAAAGTATATGAAAGCGGAAAATGATGGAGGTGTAAACAATGATGGTGATATGGACCGGAGTCACATGATGTTCACTAGTGATGACTCTCTCCCAAAAGACGATAAACAACTATGTTTGGGTAAACAAATCACAGTTGGGCAATTGACAGAATTATGATCGCACCACAATGCTAATTATGCTACTTGATAGTTATAGGTTCAATAGTAATGGGCAGTACGCCAAGACAAGTAGACCGTTTGTTCATCAGCATCTACTTACTAATCATCGACCTTGAGATATCTATCCACAACATCTCTCTGGTATTAAGTTGCTGATACGTCCCAAACGTATCTATAATTTCTGCTTGTTCCATGATCTTTTGGGTGACATTGTTACATGTTCTGCTACACTTTTATATCATTTTACACATATTTGGACTAACCTACTAACTCAGTGGACCCAGTGCCAGTTTCTGTCTGCTGATGTCTTTTTTGCAGGGCTTTTACCCAATTTTCGGAAGCCCGAAAAAATCCAGAAAAATATATAAAAAATCAGAAAAATAGAAGCTTCGGGATCATCAAAGGATGGCCAGAGGGGGGCCAGGGGCCTCCCAGGCGGCCTGCTGGCGGGGCCAGGCCCTAGGCCGTGCCAGGAGGTCGCCTGGGTTGGTCCCACCTCCTCCGGTGCCCTCCTTTGGCCTGTATTTAGAGATCCATGAGGAAACCCTCGGAGACTTTCTTGAATCGCGAATTTCTCCGTCGTTCCGCCGCGGTAGCGCTTCCAAGATCAGGAGCGTCAGGAGACCTCTTCTCGGCACCCTGCCAGAGGGAGGATAGACCTCGTGGAGCTTCTCCACCGCCATGGATGCTTCCCAGATGTGCCGTGAATAGTTTCCCTTTGACCATGAGTCCATGACCAATAGCTACCTGACGTCTTCTCTCCAATCTTGTGCTTCAATGATTAGTCCTTGTGAGCTGCCCTACATGATCATGGCATCTATGTAATCCTCTTACTTCTGCTATGCTCGGTTTGTTGGGATCCGATGGATTATGAGATTATTATCACATTGTTATGAGTTACATATTTGATTATCCTTTTATATTATGTTCCTTAGTGATTCACGCATGTTCTTCGTTGCTTTTTATTGCTTTGTCCAAGTAGTAGATTGTAACTCCAAGAGGGAACGTTATGCATGATTGTGGTTCGGGCCCCTGGATGTCTAGCTTCACTGACAGAAACATGAGACTAGGGGACGTGCTTGTTGTCACCAGGGAGAAAACAACGGTGCTTGTGACCACTGTTGCAAGGATTATTTACCTTACGCATAGTTCGTTAATGTAGTTGTCCGTTGCATTGAGTTTACACTTTGGGTGGGGCTTTCAACTTAATACCGGAGAGGTGTTCTAGATAGATATCTCAAGGTGGATGATTAGTAAGTACATGCTGATGAATAAACGGTCTACTTGTCTTGGCGTACTACCCATTACTATTGAACCTCTAACTATGAAGGAGCATAATTAGCATTACGGTGTGATCATAATTCTGTCAATTGCCCAACTGTGATTTGTTACCCTAGCATAGTTGTTTATCGTCTTTTGGGAGAGAGACATCACTAGTGAACATCATGTGACTACGGTCCATATCACCATCATTGCTTACACCTCCATCATTTACCGTTTTCCTTACTTTTCCATTGCAATCATTATTACCTTCCCGCTTGTGTTTTCATCCCTTGCAAACTACAAGGCCGGAGAGATTGACAACCTCTCTGAACTTGTTGGGAGCAAAGTTATTTGTTGTGTGTGCAGGTCCACGTGTTCTGCTGACCAGGACAGGAGACACCTACTTGTTTACCCTAGGAGTCCTCCTGGTTCGATAAACCTTACAGTCTCCGTGTAAGGGAAATTTGCTGCTGACTACATCTCCACCTTCCACTTGGGTTAACCAACGAGGGGCGAGAATTATATACATCATCTCTTCATCAGTTGCCAGCCACACCCAAAGTGTAAACTTAAAACAATGGACAACTGCATTAACGAACTATTCGTAAGGTAAACAATCCTTGCAACCGTGGTCACAAGCACCATTGTTTTCTCCCTCGTGGCAACAAGCACATCCCCTAGTCTCATGTTTCCATCACTCAAGCTAGACATCGAGGAGCATGAACCCACAATCATGCATAATGGTCCCTCTTAGAGTTACAATCTACTACTCGGCCAAAGCAATAAATAGGAACGGAGAACATGCATGAATCACTAAGGAACATAATATAATAGGATAATCTAATATATAACTCATAACAATATGAACATAATCTCATAATCCATCAGATCCCGACAAACCGGGCATAGAAATAGCAAGAGAATTACATAGACGCCTTGATCATGTAGGGCAGCTCACACGAACTAACCATTGAAGCACAAGATTGCCGAGAATACATCACATAGCTACTGGTCATGAACTTGTGCTCCAACGAGGACTACTCACGGCACGTCCGAGAAGCGTCCATGGAGGTGGAGAAGCTCCCGGAGGTCAATCCTCCCTCCAGCAGGGTGCCGGGAAGAGCTAACGCTCCTGATCTCCGAAGCACTGTGGCGGCGGAACGATTGAGAAATTCACGATTCCAGAAATCCTCCAAGATTTTCCTCTCGGGACTCTAAATATAGGCCAAAGGAGGGCACCGGAGGAGGTGGGACCCACAGAGGCGACCTCCTGGTGTGGCCTTGCCGCGCGATCAGGCTGCCTGGTAGGCCCCTAGCCCCCCTTTGGCCCATCTTCGGTGATCAAGAAGCTTCCGTTTCGCTGATTTTTTATATAATTATTTTGGAATTTTTTGGGCTTCGGAAAATTGGGTAAAAGCCGCTACAAAATAGACATCAGCACACAAAAACTGGCACTAGGTGCACTGAGTTAGTACGTTAGTCCAAATATGTGTAAAATGATATAAAAGTGTAACAAAACATATGACAATGGCACCCAAAAGATCATGGAACAAGCATAAATTATAGATACATTTGGGACGTATCACGAATATATGACACTGTGTGCACATTAATCCAAATGATGCCCAACCACAAAGATCTCAAGCCTATTGAAGTCATTAGAAGGATTGTTGCTCATGAAATGTCTCTTGAAGAGAAAGATGAGTTGCAGAACAAGTCAAGCGGTGCTTACAAAGCTTCAGTCAATGCTCCCGCTACTTCAAGTGACAACCATGTTTCCAATGAAGAGATAAGCCTCATGGTCAGAAAATTCAACAAGTTCTACAAGAGTAGACGCAGAGAAAGAAGCTCAAGCTCAAGACCTGATGAGAAGTGGTCGTCCAGTTGTGACCGAAACAACTACAACTGTGGGAAGCCTAGATACTACTCCAATGAGTGCTCGGCTCCGTACAAACAAAGATAAGAATCACCTCGAAGACGAAGCTCAAGAGATGAGTCGCGTCGCAGAGAGAGATGGAGTACAAAAGATCATTATAAAATAAGACACTCCCAGAGAGGCAAGGAATCAGAGAGGAAGTACAAATACACCAAGATCAGCTCTAGAAGAATACATCAAACTCATGTTGGTGAATGGGTTTCTGACTCTAAGTCCGATAACCAATCTGAGAGAAGATACCACTCCAACTCCAACTATAGTCAAGATGAAGGTGTTGCCGGCATTGCACTTGTTTCCTCCAACTCCTACAACATATATTATTCACCAAATATAGGGAATAGAAACTGCTTCATGGCTAAAGGTGCCATGGTATCACACCCCGAGTACTTTGACTTTGGTAGTGGTGAGGATGACTTGTTAGGAGAAGATGACTTGCTTCTTGATAAGACTAGTGATAATGCTGAAAATGAACTTGCTAATTGCCATGCTAGTCCAGATAAATCAAATAATGATGATTAGAGAGAAATTGAACGAGTAACTAAAGAATTCAACACTCTTAAGTTAGCTCATGAAACTACTCTAGAACATCATAGAGATATTGCAAGAACTCATGAGAAGCTATGCTTTAAGAAGCTAAATTTAGAGCAAGAACATGAGTTCCTAAAAGCAATGAAAGAAGAGTTCCTATTAATTTATTTATGTTCGAAAGAAGAGTTCCTCTTATCTAGACAAATTATTACTCTTGTCTACTTTTGTTCCACACGTTAAACCTAAGAAGACTAGTAACAAGGGCAAAAAAAATTCTTCTTCTAGTAACAACAATGCTAAAATTAAATCTAATGATGTTGTTGCTAGTAGCTCTCTTGATTTCACTAATTATTCTCTTAGCCAAGTTACACTTGAGAAAGAAAACAATTTATTGAAATGGATTATAGAGAGAGGTGACTTCAAGAGTCTTGCCAGAAGTAAGCAATTTGAGGAAATTGTGCACAAGCAAGGAGGTCCTCGGAAGAACAAAGGTGTTGGCTAATTCAATGTCAATGGAGATGTCTGGGAAGAAGGTCCATATCCCATTCCCAAGTATGTTCCTCAAGAGGAAAAGTATGATCCTACTCCTCCCAAGGGAACAAGCTCACAAGATGGTCTACTACCACAACCACAAGGGCATGGGAAAGCTTCAAGATGACATTGACTCATTTGAAGAAGAGCCCCAAGCCAAGGTTGAGTGGGTTCTCAAGGAAGCTTCTAGTACTACCTCATCTTGTGCTACCACAACTCCAAGGATTCCCATCAAAGTGATGTGGGTCCCCAAGAGGAAGAACTAGGAACTTCTTGATAGGTGGCTCCGCCAATGAAATTCACCCTTATTCATTTTGGCAAGAACTATATGCAATCAACCTCAACCATATGCATTAGTTGAAGGAGTCAAACATTCCCTCAAAGGTAAGGAAAGGACAAGGTAATTAATGCATCTTTGGACATCATCCCACATGTATTTCACTCCATGTCTATTGATATTCTTGCATATGTTCCATGTGCTTTGCAACTAACCCATGTATGTGAGAAGAGTAAGAAACAACAAAGATTGCTCCCAACTCAAGATCATCTTCATCAACATTGAGCATCCACCACTACTTCACCCACTTGAAGTCTTCTACAACGAAACACAATGTTAGTTTGTCGCTGTTAGGGGGGATGTTATATCAAGGGAGAGCTTTAGTATAAATATTGAGTATAAGCATCTTCTAAAGATATGAAGACATTAATGCTTTATGTAAAAGTGGTAACCCCACTTGTGCTTAAATGATGAGTATGACCTATGATCAAGTATTCTTACTTGACTCCTAAATAAATATACTCATATATAGATGACTTCATCATCGCCAAAGTGCTTGATAGATGCTAGGATGTTCGTGCATGTTCATCATGATTATATTCGACATATTATTGTGTGAGTATGTTGATCTGCACATCCTTTCTCATTCGAGGATATCCAATTGTTGCTATTTGGCTTTTGATTTATCTTTTGCCAATTGGATAGACCAGAATGCCTAGGACCCTTCTCTAGCATTCTATGCTTTGTTGTCTCAAGTTCTATTCATGTTTCATCACAAAACTTGAAGAAGCACTTCTCGGTCCCTATGGGTGCAGGATCATGCAGAGTTCTATATTGACAAAGGCTCCACTACAAAACCTCTTTGTGAATCTCGGTTCCAATGACTTCCAAAGTAGATTTGGGTTTTCAATCTCGGTACCACCGAAATCACTATCTTGACTTCATCGAGTTTCCGTGTCAACTGATAGTAGAGGAACTCGATGTCACCGAAATCTTAGTCTCGGTGACACAGAGAGGGATGGGTATAAAGCCTAGCGGACTGAACGTTTTGAAATTACCTCTTCAAACGTTCGACCCCAAACCCTAATCTAGTTTGGAAGGACCCCTGGTCATCGCCTTTGCATCCTCGAGCACCTCTACCTTTGGGATTCGCCACCGCCGATGCCACCATCGCCGCCGTAGTTGGACTGCCACTGAGTTAGTTACGGTTCCGATCTTCTCTAGCGCTCCATTGTTCTGATTCATGCGCTTTAGAAATTTTTATCAATAAGCCACCATGTGAAACCCTCTTTTCCACCAGTAGTTCTCATAGATCAGCGAACAAATGATTTTTAGGGTTAGTCGTCCGCATAACACATCTCGGTGACACCGAATCGCAAAAATCGATTCCACCGATTTTGAATCTAGGTTTCATGAGAATGGATTCGATGAGACCGAGTGATCACTTTCGGTTCCACCGAAGTGATTGCCAAGTCTCTGTGAAGAAGTTCATCTGTCTTGGTGATTCCGAAAATTTAGACTCGATGTTATCGAAATTTGTTCTGCACAAAGCTAAAACTAAGGATTTATTTGTTCAATTTTTTTTGAAATATTGTGTTTTGTGATGCTCAACCCTTCTGCTCCTCCATATATACTTCACACGGTTGCTGTTGTGCTGGTGTGCCGGTGTGCTTGTCTACTTTGACTACCAAGATGTCAGGACCTGATGATAGCCAAAACAACTTCACAGAGTACATTATTGAGATGGACTAGGGCAAAAGTCCTGAGCGGACACCTTCTTATCCAGGTACCCCTATTTTCCATGGCTTTCCCAAGGCTGCCACAAGGACAAGAAGGAAACTGAATTCAGATGAAGAAGACTTGGACTTTTTTCCTGTTGAGTCCACTCTTCAAAAGCACAAAGAGAAGGCTCCTGTTGTGAAGAAAACCGTCAGGAAGGAATACTCTAAACCTTCTGACATGAGAAGACCAAAGTTTGCAAGGCAAGGGATGACACTTTCCCTTGACAATCCTCCTAAGAAGACTGGTGTGAAGAAAGCTAGAAAAAGGACTATTCATGTTATTGGGAGATAAACTTCCATGTATGAAGATCCAGCTGAAACTGCTGCCGCTGATGAAGAGGAAGTACCTGCTAAGGCCCCTCCTGCAAAGAAGAAAAAGAAGCTTATGTCAGATGCTATGAGACCTTCAGCTCCAAGACCTTCAACTCCAAAGCTTTCAGCTCCAAAGAAGCTTGTAGTTCCCAAGAGTACTAAAAAGGACATACCTGCAGCTGCCAAAGAGAAAGGCGCTGCTTTGAGAGCGTTTGCTGCAGAGGAAGATGTTGAGAATGCACCAATTCTCAAGAAGTTAAGGCATCACTTGCCAATTCGCAATGAGGCTCCTCCAATAGCTCAAGACATGAAGAAGATAAGAGATGTTGGGCTGAGGAAGTGGAGAGCTATTGGTCCATATGCTGCAAGGAGAAGGACTGTGGTTGATCCTAGATTTCATACAAAAGAACAACATGACTTTTATGAGACAGATTTGTATGACAAAAGTCTAGCAGCTAGTGTATGAGATATGTTGACTGGAATTATATCAAAGCCAATGAAAACTTCTTTCCTCATGTGAGAGAATTTCAATCTTGTTGACATTGAAGAGTTTGTTAGCAAAGAGATGACTGCTAGGAATGACGAAATGATTATGCAATTATATTCAACGGTTCTTTTCTGTTCATATGGCACAATTGTTAGGATGACTGATGGCCATAGATATGGAACCACAATTCAAGAATGGGCTAATATCATTGGTGCTCCAAAGTCACGAGTAGAGGATCTGGATGTCTATTTAGAACCAATATGTACGAAATAGTGCCAAATGATATCCTGCCATCTCACAAACTTGGGTCTTTCTATTTCTTAGAAGTTGGAATAACCATGACCAACACTATTTTGAGGCATACGTTCATGCCCAAATTAGGTGATGACAAGATGATTAGAGGCTATTCCATCAGTACACTAATTCATTTATACACCCACACTTGCTTCAAAGTCATGGATTTGATTTTTGAGACTAGCATAAGAACTTTTGAAGATCAGAAGAGATCTTGCAGATATGCACCTTATATTTAGATGCTCATCAATGACAAGATTAGAAAGCATGCATATCAGCTTGATCGTCCTAATTTTCCACTACAGCCAGAGTTTGAGGATAATTAAGTTGTGATGGATGACACTTATCCAGATTCATCTATAGCTAGAGAGGTTGTAGAGACAGCTGTTGTAGAGATTGCTAAGATTGCTCCAGCTCCACCACCACAACTCAAATCCAGAGAGTAACAAATGTCGTTCTTGGTCAGCATCATCCAAGGGATGGAGAAGAATATTTGTGAGATCATGATGAACAAGAAGAGCCTAGAGAGGATCGTGGCAACAAAGTTCCATGACCTAAATGTGAAGGTTACGGAGTTGACCACTACAGTCCAAAAACTTCAACATGAAGTTGCCTCAGTGCAGATTCCACGCTCGGGATGAAGATGACGATGATGACGACAATGATGATGATGATTAACCTCTTTGTACTACCACACGTTTCTCGACCCAAACCAGGTCAGCAGTCGTGCCAGTACCATAAGATAGACCGTCTTCATCAGCTCAATCTTCAGCTCCAGGTCCAGCACCTGTAGTGTCTACACCTCTAGCTCCTTCTCTAGCGATATCAATCGAAGCTTTTTGTCAATTCTCTCTTGTCTACTCCAACATATGCTACCGGAGGTGATCATGCCCAGAGAGACGCTTAAATTAGACCATTGAACTTTTGGTACTTTTTTCCAAATGGGGGAAGTGTATAGATCACACGGCTTCGAGAGAGGGAGAGTTTTGACTTTATTTTCTCTCATTTGGTTCTCAAAACATTATTTGGTCTTTTGGATAACATTATGTGCTTAGATGTGTGTTTGACCATACGATGTGATTGTTTGACCATATAATGCACACATTTAGAGGGAGCTCTTTCTTTTCACATACTTCAAAGCGTTGATGCTAATCATTGATTATATCTTTTGTCGAAGCTTTGATCTATATGTTGTCATCAATTACCAAAAAGGGCGATATTGAAAGCACAATTTCCACCTATGGTGGTTTTGATAATTGATGACAACATATGCATCATTGGACTAGTGATCTTATCCAAGTATATTTAAGAAAATTCAAAACATGCATTGACTAAATGTTTATGTGGATATACCCCTTGATAGAGGAAGGAATAAGATTGGGTAAATCTTCAAGCAAGAAGACTCTTCATTTTACACTTTGTGAGAAATCACATATGACTCCATAGGAAATTCAATACTCTTAAAAGGGGATGTGGTGTTAAAATGAAAAGTTTGCTCAACTGCTCAGAGATAGCCACCAAAAAAACTTAGACATGATCCCACACAACACTTCTATCTTAAGCCAAATGTATATAATCGGTGGCACCACGTTTCCATATTCGGCCCTCCCCAATTTTCATCCTAGACAGAACCCTAGCCAAACCTACCATTTTGGTACAACTGATTCCGCATTGGTGCTACCGAGTTTAAGTGACCAACTTTCTGTTGTCTCGGTACACAAAATCAGATTTTCCAAGTTTGAGTATTTGTGTCACTGAGTTGGGTCATCTGAGTGTTAGCCACCTTTTCGGTTCTACCGAGTTGTGTATATCGGGTCCACCAATATTCAAAATTTGCCCCTTTTGAGCAAGTCGGTACAACCGAGTTTGTAACTTTTGTGTCACTGAGCTGGTAACTTTAGGTGTAACGCTTGGATTGTGGGTGCTGCCTATATATACCCCTCCACCTACCTCTCATTTTCACATGAAGCACTCAGAACACACACTTCATTGCCAGATTCATTTTTCGGAGAGAGAGCCACCTACTCATGTGTTGAGATCAAGAGATTCCATTCCTACCATTTGAAACTTGATTTCTAGCCTCCCCAAGTTACTTTCCACCAAATCAATCACTCCTACCCATGCCAAATCTGTAAGAGAGTGATTAGTGTTGTGGAGAAAATCTTTGAAGCACAAGAGCAAGGAGTTCATCGTTCTACCACATCTATTACCTTTTGGTGGGTGGTGCCTCCTAGATTGGTTAGGTGTCGCTTGGGAGCCTCCTACTTCGTGTTATGCAGTTGAACAAAGATATTTGTAAGGGCAAGGAGATTGCCTACTTCGTGAAGATCTACCCTCAGCGAGGCTAGACCTTTGTGGACGGAAGCCATGGTGGAATAGACAAGGCCGCTTCTTCGTGGACCCCTTGTGGGTGGATCCCTACATGGCCTCTCGCAGTTGTTACCCTCTATGGGTTGAAGTCTCCACTAACATGGACGTATGATAGTGCCACCTATCGGAACCATGCCAAAAAATTTCGTGTCAACCTTGTGCGTTTGATCTCCTGACCCTTCCTTACTTTACGCTTGCATGTTTTACTTTCTGTTGCTATATACTCTTGGATGTGCATGTGTTGGGTGTACTTGACTAGTCATAATTGCTAAATCTGACCCACACCAAATTTAGGAAAAGTCCAAGTTTTTATCTTGTCAAGTAGTCTAATAACCCCCTAGACATATTTTTTATCCTACAAGTGGTATCGCAGCTTTGGTCTCCATTTCATTGGTTTCACAACATGGGAGAGTATGGCGTCTAGTGAGGGAAGTTATCACCGTAGAGGTCCATATTTCGACGGCACTAATTTTGCTAGTTGGAAGGAAAAGATGAAAATGCAACTTATTGGTTTTAATCCTGCCGTATGGGGCATTGTTCGTGTTGGTGTGCAAGGTGATTTTTTCGAAGAAGGGCGAGAACTGGATCATGATGAAAAAGCGGAAGAATTGAAGATGTTGCACTTCAATGCACAAGCTTGTGACATCATATTCAACTACCTATGCCCGAAGAATTCAACAAAATCAGTCACCTTAAGAATGTAAAGGAAATTTGGGATACTTTGATTGATATGCACGAAGGTACCGATTCTGTCTGAGAATATAAGTTGGATGTGCTTTCAAGTTAGCTTGACATTTTCAAGATGAAGGATGGTCAAGGACTCGCTGAAATGTACTCTAGGCTAGCTATCATAACAAATGAGATTGTCGGCTTAGGAAGAAAAGAGATGACCGACAAATTCATCATCAAGAAGATACTTAGACCTTTGGATGGAAGATACGAGACCGTGTGCACATTAATCTAAATGATTCCCAATGACAAAGATCTCAAGCCTACTGAAGCCATTGGAAGGATTGTTGCTCATGAAATGTCTCTCAAAGACAAAGATGAGTTGCACAATAAGTCAAGCGGTGCTTACAAAGCTTTAGTGCTACCGCTACTTCAAGTGACAACCTTGTTACCAATGAAGAGATAAGCCTCGGAGTCATAAAATTCAACAAGTTCTACAAGAGTAGAGGCAAAGAAAAAAGCTGAAGCTCAATACATAATGAGAAGCGTTCGTCCAGTTGTGGCCGAAACTGCTACAACTATGGGAAGCCCGGACAGTACTCCAATGAGTGCTCGGCTCCCTACAAAGGAAGAGAAGAGTCACCTCGAAGACGAAGGTCAAGAGGCGAGTCGCCTCACAGAGAGAGAAGGAGTAGAGAAGATCATTATGAATGAAGACACTCCCGGAGAGACAAGGAATTGGAGAGGAAGGACAAATACACCAAGAGCAGCTCTAGAAGAAGATGTCAAGCTCATGTTGGTGAATGGGTTTCTGGCTCCGAGTATGACAACCAACCCAAGATAAGCTACCACTCCAACTCCGACTATAGTCAAGATGATGGTGTTGCCAGCATTGCACTTATTTCCTCCAACCCCTATGGCATCTTTCATTCACCAAATGAAGGGATTGGAAACCGCTTCATGGCTAAAGGCCCCATGGTATCACACCCCGAGTACTTTGACTTTGATTGTGATGAGGGTGACTTGTTAGGAGAAGATGACTTGCTTCTTGATAAGACTAGTGATAATGCTTAAAATGAACTTGCTAATTGTCAAGCTAGTCAAGATAAAGAATGATGACGATAATATATAAATTGAACGACTAACTAAAGAATTAAACACACTTAAGTTAGATCATGAAACTACTCTAGAAGAACATAGAGAGATTGCAAGAACTCATGAGAAGCTATGCTTCGGGAAGCTAAATTTGGACAAGATCTTGAGTTCCTAAAAGCAATCAATGATGATCTTCATAATAAGAGTTCCAATTATCTAGCCAAATGATTACTCTTGTGTAGTTTTGTTCCACAAGTTTAACATAAGAACACAAGTAAAAAAGGCAAAAAAGAATTCTTCTTCTGGTAACAACAATGCTAAAATTTAATCTAGTGATGTTGTTGCTAGTAGCTCTCTTGCTTCCACTAATGATTATCTTAGCCAAGTTATACTTGAGCAAGAAAACAATTTATTGAATGGGATTATAGAGATAGGTGTCTTTAAGAGTCTTGCCGGAAGTAAGAAATTTGTGGAAATTGTGCGCAAGCAAGGAGGACATCATAAGAAGTAAGGTGTTGTCTACTTCAATGTCAACTGAGATGTTCGGGAAGAAGGTCCATATCCCATTCCCAAGTTTGTTCCTCTAGAGGACAAGTATGATCCTACTACTCCCAAGGGAACAAGCTCACAAGATGGCCTTCTACCACGAGACCACAAGGGAAAGGGAAAGCTTCAAGAGGACATTGACTCATTTAAAGAAGATCCCCAAGCCAAGGTTGAGTGGGTTCCAAGGATACTTATAGTACTGCCTCATCTAGTGCAACCACAATTCCAAGGATTCCCATCAAAGTGATGTTGGTCCCGAAGAGGAAGAAGTAGGAAGTTCTTGAGGGATGGCTCTGCCAATGAAATTCACTCTTATTCATTTTGGCAAGAACTATATGCAATCAACCTCAACCATATGAATAAGTTGAAGGAGGCAAACATTCCCTCAAAGGTAAGCAATGGACAAGGTAATTATTGCATCTTTGTACATCATCCAACATGTCTTTCACTCCATGTCCATAGATATTCTTGCATATGTTCCCTGTGCTTTGGGACTAACCCATGTAGGTGAGAAGAGTAAGAAACAACAAGGATTTCTCCCAACTCAAGATGATCTTCATCAACATTGAGCATCCACCACTACTTCACCAAATTGAAGTCCTCTACGACAAAACACAATGTTAGTTTGTCCCACATAGGGGGGATGTCATATCAGGGGGGGCGTTACTCTAAATCTTGAGTATAAGCATTTTCTAAAGATATGAACACATTAATGCTTTATGTAAAAGTGGTAACCCCACTTGTGCTTAAACGATTAGTATGACCTATGATCAAGTATTCTTACTTGACTTCTAACTCAATATACTCATATATTGATGAATTAGTCATCGCCCAAGTGCTTGATAGATGCTGTGCATGCTGTGTATACCAACGATTAGTATGACCTATGATCAAGGATGTTGTGCATGTTCATCATGATTATATTTTACATCCTATTGTGTGAGCAGGTTGGTATGCATATCCTTTCTCATTCGAGGATATCCAATTGTTGCTATTTTCCTTTTGATTTATCTTTTGCCAATTGGATAAACAAGAATATCTAGGACCCTTCTCTATGTATCTACAAAGACAGGGTTCATCACAAAACTTGATCTACCACTTCTCGATCCCTCTCTGTGAAGGATCACTCAGAGTTCCATAAAGACAAAGGTTGCACTCCAAAACCTCTTTGTGAATCTCGGTCTTACTAACCCCACAATATAGGTTCCACCGAATTCCAAAGTTGATTTGTGTTTTCAATATCGGTACCACCAAAATTACTATCTCGGCTTCACCGAGTTTCCATGTCAACTGATAGTAGAGGAACTCCGTTGCATCTAAATCTTAGTGTCGGTGACACCGACAGTGATGGGTATAAACCCTCGCGGACCGAAAGTTTGAAATTACTTCTTAAAAGGCTTCGACCCCAAACCCTAATCTGTCGTTCTAGGACCTATGGTCATCGCCTTTCCATCCCTGAGCAGGTCCACCGTTGGGATTCGCCACCGCTGATGGAATCTTTGCCGCCATCGCCGCCATAGTCGAACCGCCACCAACTTAGTGTACGGTTCCGATCTTCTCTTGCGCTACATTGTTCCGATTCATGCGCATTAGAAAATTTTATCTATAAGCCACCATGTGCAAACCCTCTTCTCCACCAGAAATTCACATAGATCAATGAACGAATGATTTTTTGGGTTAGGCGTCCGCAGAACACATCTTAGTGACACTGAATCCTAAAAATCGGTTCCACAGATTCTAAGTCTATGTTTCCTAAGAAGGTACTCGGTGGGACCGAGTGATCACTTTCGGTTCCACCGAGGTGATTGCCAAGTCTCTGTGAAGAAGTTCATTTGTCTCGGTGAATCTGAAAAATTATACTCGGTGCTATCGAAATTTGTTCCGCAGAAACCCAAAACTAAGGATTTCTTTGTTCAAATTCTTTAAATTTTTTTTTGTCTTTTGTGATGCTAAACCGTTCTGCTCCTCCATATTTACTTCACGGGGTTGCTTGTCTGCTAGTGTGCTGGTGTTGTTGTCTGCTTTGACTGCGAGTATGTTAGGATCTAATGATAGCCAAAACAACTTCGCTTAGTACAGTGTTCACATGGACTCAGGCACAAGCCCTAGGAGGACACATTCTGATGCAGGTACCCCCAGTTCCCATGGTTTCCCAAGGCTAGCACAAGGAGAAGAAGGAAACTGAATTCAGATGAAGAAGACATAGACTTTGTTCATGTTGAGTCTACTCTTCCAAAGCAGAAAGAGAAAGCTCCTGTTGTACAGAAATTCAAAAGGAAGGAGTACTCTAAACCTTCTAACATCAGAGGTCCTGAGTGTGCAAGGAAAGGGATGAAAATTTTCCTTGGCAATCTTTGTTAGAAGGCTGGTGTGAAGAGAGCCGGAAAAAGGACTATTCATGTTATTGGGAGACAATGTTCATTGTATGAAGACCTAGCTAAAAATGTTGTTGCTGAGGATGACGAAGTACCTGCTAAGTCCCCTGCTGCAAAGAAGAAAAAGAAGCTTATGTCAAATGCTATGCAACCTTTGGCTCCAAAACCTTCAACTCCAAGGAATCCTCTAGCTCCCAAGAGGACTACAAAGGACATACCTGCAGCTGCCAAAAGAAAGGCACTGCTTCGAGAGCGTTTGCTATGGATGAAGATGTTGAGACTGCACCAATTATCATGAAGTTAAGGCCTCACTTGCCAATTCACAATGAAGCTCATCCAATAGGTGAAGACATGAGGAAGAGAAGAGATGACGGGTGATAACCCACAAGTATAGGGGATCGCAACAGTTTTTGAGGGTAGATTATTCAACCCAAATTTATTGATTCGACTCAAGGGGAAGCCAAAGAATATTCTCAAGTATTAGTAGTTGAGTTGTCAATTCAACCACACCTGAAAGATTTAGTATCTGCAGCAAATTATCAGTAGAAAGTTAGTATCATAGCAACAGTAGCAATAGTAACCAGTAGCAACAAAGTGACAACAGTAGCAACAGACTAACAGTAGCACCAGTGACTGCAGTAGCGACAAAGTAAAGTAGCAAGGACCAGTAGGAAAAACTTGTCGGCATTGGATCGGTGATGGATGATTATGCCGGATGCTATTCATCATGCAACAGTTATAACACGGAGAGATATGTAACTTGCTCCAGTTCGTCAATCTAAGGTAGGCATGTATTCCGTATGTAGTCATACGTGCTTAGGGAAAAGAACTTGCATGACATCTATTTTCCATCCCTCCCGTGGCAACGGGGTCCTAATGGAAACTACGGGATATTAAGGTTCTCCTTTTAATAGAGAACCGGACCAACGCATTAACACTTAGTGAATACATGAACTCCTCATACTATGGTCATCTGCGGGAGTGGTTCCGGCTATTGTCACTCCGGGGTTGCCGGGTCATAACACATAGTAGGTGACTACAACTTGCAAGATAGGATCAAGAACACACATATATTGGAGACAACATAATAGGTTCAGATCTGAAATCATGGCACTCGGCCCTAGTGACAAGCATTAAGCATGGCAAAGTAGTAGCAACATCAATCTCAGAACATAGTGGATACTAGGGATCAATCCCCGTCAAAACTAACTCGATTACATGATAGATCTCATCCAACCCATCACCGTCCAGCAAGCCTACGATGAGATTACTCATGAACGGTGAAGAGAATCATGGAATTGGCGATGAAGGAAGGTTGGTGATGACGATGGCGACGATCTCCCCTCTCCGGAGCCCAGAACGGACTCCAGATCTGCCCTCCAGAGGAAGAACAGGAGGTGGCGGCACCTTCGTATTGTAAAACGCGATGAACTCTTCTCCTTGTTTTTTTTCTGGACGAAAATGACTAAACAGAGCTGGATTTGGAGGCGGTGGAGCGTCGTGGGCCCCACAAGCCTGCCAGGCGCGGCAAGGGGGGCGCCTGGTGGGCTTGTGGGCTCACAGCTCCACTTCCTCCGTTGATTATTGCGCCAGTATTTTTCATATATTCCACAAAAATTCTCCATAAATTTTCTGGTCATTCCGAGAACTTTTATTTCCGCGCAAAAACAACACCATGGCAATTCTGCTAAAAACAACGTTAGTCCGGGTTAGTTCCATTCAAGTCATGCAAATGAGAGTCCAAAACAAGGGCAAAAGAGTTCGGAAAAGTAGATATGACGCAGACGTATCAACTCCCCCAAGCTTAAAGCCTTGCTTGTCCTCAAGCAATTCAGTTGACAAACTGAAAGAGACAAAAAAAAACTTTTATGAACTCTGTTTGTTCTTGTTGTTGCAACTATGTCTAACTCATATCCAGAATTTCAGCAAGATCACAAGCTAAGCACATAAGCAAATGACATCTAGGTCTCACAGTAAACCCATATCAATGGCGTAATCAACTAGCGAGCAAATAATAATAAGTGTCAAACGTCAACACTTCAATCAAAACAACATGAAGCAGTACGAACATATGGTATCTCGCTAGCTCTTTCTGAGACCGCAAAACATAAATGCAGAGCACCTTCAAAGACCAAGTGCTTACTAAACATTGTAATTCATGGCAAAGAAGATCCAGTCACAGTCATACTCAATCACAGTTAAACCAAAGCATAAAAATGACAGAGGTGCTCTCTAATTGGTGCTTTTATAAGAGTAGGATGACTCAACAGGAACATAAATGGACAGGCCCTTCGCAGAGGGAAGCATTGATTTGCAGAGGTGCCAGAGCTCAAGCTTTTAAAACAGAGATAATAATTTTCCGTGGCATGCTTTCATTGTCAACACAATGACCAAGATTTCTCACCATCTTTCACGCTACACATGCTATAGGCGGTTCCCAAACAGAAAAGTAAAGTTTTGACTCCCCCACCACCGATCAATCACACTCCACGACTAGCCGAATCCTCAGGTGCCATCCATACCAACATCAATCCAGGGGGAGTTTTGTTTGCAATTATCTTTTCAATTTGAGCATGGAACTTGGCATTCCAATTACCGACCCCTTTCTCCTGAATGATAGTGAATAAACACATATCGAGGATAACACGCCTAGCATGGAAGATACTGATAGCCCCCTGTCACCACATGAGCGGTTCAGGCATGCAAAACAGATTATTTCTTGAAGGTTTAGAGAGTGGCACATGCAAATTTACTTGGAACGGCAGGTAGATACCGCATATAGGTAGGTATGTGATGACCCACAAGTATAGGGGATCAATCGTAGTCCTTTCGATAAGTAAGAGTGTCGAACCCAACGAGGAGCGGAAGGATCTGACAAGTGGTTTTCAGCAAGGAAATATCTGCAGGCACTGAAATTATCGGTAACAAGTGATTGTGTGGTGAGATGATTCGTAGCAAGCAACAAGTAACAAAAGTAGCAACAGTGCAGCAAAGTGGCCCAATCCCTTTTGTAGCAAGGGACAAGCCTGGACAAAGTCTTATAGGAGGAAAAACACTCCCGGGGACACACGGGAATTTCTGTCATGCTAGTTTCATCATGTTCATATGATTCGCGTTCGTTACTTTCATAGTTTGATATGTGGGTGGACTGGCGCTTGGGTACTGTCCTTACTTGGACAAGAATCCCACTTATGATTAACCCCTCTCGCAAGCATCCGCAACTACGAAAGAAGAATTAAGACAAAATCTAACCATAGCATTAAACTAGCGGATCCAAATCAGCCCCTTAGGAAGCAACGCATAAACTAGGGTTTAAGCTTCTCTCACTCTAGCAACCCATCATCTACTTAGTACTTCCCAATGCCGTTCTCTAGGCCCAAAATAATGGTGAAGTGTTATGTAGTCGACGTTCAGATAACACCACTAGAGGAAAAACAACATAGAACACATCAAATTACCGATCGAATACCAAATTCACATGACTACTATTAGCATGACTTATCCCATGTCCTCAGGAACAAAAGTAACTACTCACAAAGCATAATCATATTCATGACCAAAGAGGTAAGGAATAGCATCAAGGATCTGAACCTAAACTCTTCCACCAAATAATCCAACTAGCATCAACTACAAAGATTAATTAACACTACTAGCAACCTTACAAGTACAAATCAGAGTCGCGAGACGGAGATTGGTTACAAGTGATGAACTAGGGTTTGGAGATGAGATGGTGCTGATGAAGATGTTGATGGTGATGACTCCCCTCCGATGAGAGGAGTGTTGGTGATGACGATGGCGATGATTTCCCCCTCCGGGAGGGAAGTTTCCCCAGCAGGATTGTCCTACCGGAGCTGTAGATTGGTTCTGCACAAGTTCCGCCTCGTCGCGGCGGTGAATCCACAAAAAAGCTCCTGCCTGTTTTTTT
This sequence comes from Hordeum vulgare subsp. vulgare, assembly GCF_904849725.1. Classification (NCBI taxonomy): domain Eukaryota; kingdom Viridiplantae; phylum Streptophyta; class Magnoliopsida; order Poales; family Poaceae; genus Hordeum; species Hordeum vulgare. The sequence goes on along the minus strand of NC_058521.1, from coordinate 244,563,800 downwards.
CCTGGACGAAACCCTTCATATAGCAAAAGAGGGGGGGGGAAGTGGGCCAGCAGGTTGCCCACAAGCCCTAATGGGGCGGCCTGGGGGGTGGCCGCGCCGTGCAGGATTGTGGTCAACCCCTGGCACCCCTCTGGCACTTCTTCGGCTCAATATTTTTTATAAATCTGGAAAAACATCCTCGTTGATTTTTACGGCGTTTGGAGTTGCGCAGAATAGGTATCTCAAACTTGCTCCACTTTCACGCCAGAATTCCAGTTGTCGGCAGTCTTTGTCTTCATGTAAACCTTGCAAAATAAGAGAGAAAAGGCATAAGAATTGTACCGTGAAGTAAAATAACAGCCCAAGAAGCGATAAATATCAACATGAAAACATGATGCAAAATGGATGTATAACTCCCCCAAGCTTAGACCTCGCTTGTCCTCAAGCGGAAGCCTAGCTCAATAAATATGTCCACATGTTTAGGGAGAGAGGTGTCGACAAAACAAGATACGAACATGCATGCATCATGATCATGATCAGAACAGCCATACCAACATATAATCTCTTATGCTAAAGTGATTATTCCTTCACAAAGTAAAGCATGGACTAAGAACCTTACCGAGAAGTAACAACCGATAGCCTTTAGTCATTGAAGCAATTGCAATTTATCACAACATCAGAAAGAGTCAAATAAGAGCTTGTAAAGCAAATCCACATACTCAACCATTCTTTCGTTCTCTACAATTTCTACAACTCACGTGGTACTCATGAGATCAAAGTTTTAGCTGGACATAGAGAAAGATAGGGGCTTACAGTTTTGCCTCCCAACTTCTTACCTCAAGGGTAATGTCAACAATAATAATTCATGAATACTTACCTCCAAGTTGACATATGAATATAGATCTTTCCTAAGCATATGATGTTAACCAAGATAAAGGTGAAATAAGTTATTGGTGAAGATCACCTTGACTCTTTCAAGGGCAAAAATAAAAGGTACAAGATAGGCCCTTTGCAGAGGGAAGCAGAGGTTGTCATGCGCTTTTGAGGTTTGGATGCGTGTCCTCTTAGTGCGGAGGAACATCACTTTATATTACCTCCTGTGATAAAGAACTTTATTATGCAGTCTGTCGCTTTTATGTCTTCCTCATCACAGGTTCGTATAAAGCTTATTTTCCACACACTAATAGATCATGCATACTAGAGAGAAATTTTTATTGCTTGCACCGATGAAAACTTACTTGAAGGATCTTATTCAATCCATAGGTAGGTATGATGGACTCTCATGGCAAAACTGGGTTGAGGGTTTATGGATGCACAAGTAGTATCTCTACTTAGTGCGGGAGGTTTGGCTAATATGAGGTGGAAGCAATCGTCACATGCTAAGATATCTCTAATCATATAACATTGTTCGGAGCCAAGAAAACACAATTCATTATGTTGTCTTCCTTGTCCAACTTCTACTTCTAGATATGCAATAGTTTAGTGAGTGCGCACAATCATAGACGGTGTCAGAGATGATATATTTATATCCGAATCTCTCCTTCTTTATCACTTCCTATTAATTGCAACAGTGACCAAGGTCTACGTTTGTCTACCCTCAACAAGTTTCAATCATCATTCTTTTTATATGTGAAGCCATCACTTTCCATAAGATCATTACCTGATCTTTCATGCTTTTGTTCTTTTCCTACTCTATTGATAATGGCAAGAGGCAAAGCTCTTCAACTAAGACACACTTTATTATATGGCTCCCGAGCTCGAATACATCTGGCGTGACACAAAGAAAAACTCAAGACTAAAACACTAAGACTTTTAAACTACTAGAGAAAGAGAAAAGCGAAAAGGAACAAACTAAAACAAAGGTAAAGGCAAAAGATGTGATGGTGATACGATACCGGGGCAACTCCCCCAAGCTTGGCACAAGCGAAGGGTGATAGCCCATACCCATATTTAGTTGTCTTCCTTTCGTGGTGATGGTGGTGGAGTTGTTGCAGAGGTCTTGAGCTTGTTTAATTTCCACCTGAGCATAAAATTCTGCTCCCTCAGATCATCGTTTTCCTCTTCAAGCTTCAACACCCTTTGGCATAATTCCTACTTGCTCTCCTGCAAGAAACGAGAAGGGATAAACAAGGTTTTAGTCTTCTTCCTCGAGTCAGGGAGGCTCGACTTCTTGAACTCCACATGGATGTGTCCAGGTTTAGGTAGAGGAGCCTCCTCTTGATCGGAGCTTGTTTGTTTCTTCCCCTTGGAATCACAATCTTCTTCCTCATTAGTGGTCTAGCCATAAGGATCCAAGTCCCCATAGACCTTGGGGTTAGCTAGGTAACCAGCCACATAGCTCTCCCCCTCTGAATCCTTAGAAGACATCTTGACCTAGATCTGCGGTAGAAAACAAGCTCGAAATGAAAAACTGAGGAAATCTGCGTCATATAGGGGTCAGACGAAGCGGGAGAGTATATATTGATTTTTTCTAGACCAGAAGGAGTACCCCGCACGAAAACGGAGTCCGGGAGGCGCACGAGGTGGCCACAAGCCCTCCTGGCGCGGCTAGGGGGTGGGCTCGCGCCGGGCAGGCTTGTCGCCTCCTCGCGCACTTTCCGGACTACTTCCAATTTTTGTATTTTTCAAATATACCAAAACGGAGAAAATTTCCTACTGGAAAAGTGTTGGACTCTGTTTTCTTACCGAATCGCATGCCTCTTCGTTTTCGGAGTCTGAAACAGGCTGATAAATGTACCTTAGGTATTCTTTCGGAGTTATGGTATTGATGATATTGCTTTCAACATTTGTGGGAGTACCTGAGATATAATGCTTGACTCTCTGCCCATTTACAACTCTCGGACAATTACCTTCTGTGTTGTCGATCTTATAGAAACGGAACGATATACTTCCTCAAGAACATAGGGACCTTCCCATTTAGAGAGAAGCTTGCCTGCAAAGAATCTTAAACGAGAGTTATATAGCAAGACATAATCACCTACATTGAACTCACGCTTTTCAATTCTCTTATCATGCCACCTCTTAACCTTCTCTTTGAACAACTTGGCATTCTCATATGCCTTAGTTCTCCATTCATCAAGCGAGCTAATGTCAAATAACCTTTTCTCACCGGCAAGTTTGAAAGCAAAGTTGATCTTTTTGATTGCCCAATAAGCTTTATGCTCAACTCAAGAGGTAAATGACAGTCTTTACCATAACACCATTTTGTACGGAGACATGCCCATGGGATTCTTATAGGCAGTTCTATAAGCCCACAATGCATCATCGAGCTTCTTTGACCTATTCTTTCTAGACCTGTTGACAGTCTTCTGCAGAATCAATTTAATCTCTTTATTAATTAGCTCTACTTGACCACTGGACTGAGGGTGATAGGGAGACGCAATTCTATGGTTGACATTGTACTTCGCAAGCGTTTTATGGAAAGCACCATGAATGAAATGTGAACCACCGTCGGTCATTAGATATCTAGGGACTCCAAATCTAGGGAAGATAACTTCTTTCCGCATCCTGATAGAGGTGTTGTGATCCGCACTACTACTGGGGATAACTTCTACCAACTTACTGACGTAATCAACAACAACTAGGATATGAGTATACCCATTGGATTTTGGACAAGGTCCCATATAATCAAAGCCCCAAACATCAAATGGTTCAATGACAAGAGAATAGCTCCTAGGCATTTCCTGACGTTTGCTAATATTACCTATTCTTTGACATTCGTCACAAGACAAGACAAACTTACGGGCATCCTTGAAGAGAGTAGGCCAATAGAAACCTGATTGCAATACCTTGTGCAGTTCTATCTCCCGCATGGTGTCCTCCGTAGGCCTCGGAGTGACACTTCTGTAGGATATGTCCAAGTTCATGTTCAGGTACACAACGTCTAATAACACCATCTACTCCTTCCTTATAAAGGTGAGGATCATCCCAAAACTCATGTCTCAAGTCAAAGAAGAACTTTGCTGGTATGTCTTTTGCTGGTATGTGAAGCTAGGTGGTATGTATTTGGCAACGATATAGTTTGCATAATCAGCCTACCACGGTGCACTACGTGAAGCATTGATGACATTCAATTGCTCATCGGGAAAGCTATCATCAATAGGTTGTGGGTCATCAAGAACGTTCTCCAACCTAGACAAGTTATCTGCTACTGGGTTATCAGCACCCTTTCTGTTGACAACGTGCAGATCAAATTCTTGTAGCAAGAGAACCCATCTGATAAGTCTAGGTTTAAAGTCCTTCTTCTCCATGACGTACTTAATAGCAGCGTGATCAGTGTGAATAATGACTTCGGAATCAACAATGTAAGGCCTGAACTTTTCACACGCAAACACGACTGCTAAAAATTCCTTCTCTGTAGTAGCATAGTTTTCTGGGCACTGTCTAGAGTTTTACTAGCGTAGTGAATAACATTCAACTTCTTATCAACTCTTTGCCCTAGAACAACACCAACAACATAATCAATAGCGTCACACATGATCTCAAAAGGCAAGTTCCAATCAGGTGGTTGAACAATAGGTGCAGTTATCAAAGCCCTCTTAAGTATTTCGAAGGCTTCCTCACAATCATCGTAAAAAACAAAAGGAATATTCTTTTGTAAGAGATTGGTAAGAGGCCTAGAAATCTGGGAGAAGTCTTTGATGAACCTTCTATAGAAACCAGCATGACCAAGGAAACTTCTTATACCTTTGATATCTGTCGGGTATGGCATTTTCTCGATTGCATCAACCTTAGGCTTATCGACTTCAATACCTCTTTCAGAAATTTTATGTCCTAAGACGATGCCTTCATTAACCATAAAGTGGCACTTCTCCCAATTCAAGACAAGATTGGTGTCTTTACATCTCTGCAAAACTCGATCAAGGTTGCTGAGGCAATCATCAAAGGAAGACCCGTAAATGGAGAAGTCATCCATGAAAACCTCAACAATCTTTTCTCAAAAGTCACAGAATATAGCCATCATACATCTTTCAAAGGTGGCAGGTGCATTACATAATCCAAAAGGCATACATCTATAAGCAAAGGTACCGAAAGGACATGTGAAGGTGGTTTTCTCCTGATCAGATTGTACAACTGGTATTTGGGAGAAACCAGAATATCCGTCTAGAAAGCACAAGCGTGTGTGTTTGGACAGCCTTTCTAGCATTTGGTTGATAAAAGGCAAAGGGTAATGATCTTTCCTAGTGGCTTTATTCAATTTCCTGAAATCGATCACCATCCTATAGCCAGTAATAATCCTCTGCGGGATCAATTCATCCTTATCATTAGGGACAACGGTGATGCCTCCCTTTTTAGGGACGCAATGCACCGGACTCACCCAGTCGCTATGAGCAACATGATAGATAATACCCGCTTCCAGAAGCTTTTGGATTTCTTTTCTTACTACTTCTTTCATCTTAGGATTTAATCTCCTTTGATGATCAGCAACTGGTTTGAAATCGGGATCAGCTTTGATCTTGTGTTGGCATAGAGTAGGACTAATGCCCTTTAGATCATCAAGATTATATCGAATAGCAGCACGATGCTTCCTCAGAGTTTTTAGCAACTTCTTTTCTTCATGCTCTGAGAGGCTAGCACTAATAATGACAGGATATATCTCCTTTTCATCAAGATAGGCATACTGAAGAGTATGAGGCAACTGTTTAAGCTTGAACACAGGATCACCCTTTGGTGGGGGTAGATACCCAAGCAGTTCAACAGGCAAGTTATTCTTAGGAATAGGATATTCTTCTAAGACAACTCTATCTATCTCATCCCTTTCATCCATATGCATATCATTTTCATGCTCAAGCAAGTATTGCTCTAAGGGATCAGTAGGAGGCGCGACAATAGAAGCTAAGCCAATAGTTTCATCCCTACTAGGCAACTCCTTTTCGTGAGGTTGTCTACCAAACTTAGAGAAATTGAACTCGTGTGACACACCTTGAAAGCCAACATCGACAGTTTGCTTCTCACAATCAATATGAGCATTGACGGTTTTGAGAAAAGGTCTGCCAAATATGATGGGACAAAAGCTATCTTGTGAAGTAGCAAGAACGAGGAAATCAGTAGGATCCTTCGTTTTACCACACAAGACTTCAACATCCCTAACAATTCCCACAGGGCACATAGTATCTCTATTGGTAAGCTGAATAGTGACATCAATAGGCTCTATCTCAACAGGTGCAATCTCGTCTTTAATTTCATCGTATAAGGATTGATGTATTGCACAAAAACTAGCACCCACGTCACATAAACCATGATAACACTGATCTCCTATCTTAACAGAAACCACAGGCAAGCCAACAACAGGCCTATGTTTGTCTCTAACGTGAGGTTTAGCAATTCTAGCAGCATCATCACATAAGTGAATATTATGTCCCTCAACATCGTCGGACAGAAGATCTTTGATACTAGCAATTCTAGGTTCAACTCTAATTTTCTCTGGGGGTGTAGTTGTTCTAATATAGCCTCTACGTATCACAGTTGAAGCTTTAGAATGATCCTTTATCCTAACAGGGAAAGGTGGTTTCTCAATGTAAGCACTGGGAACCACATGATCATTATAGGCAATGAGTTCCTCTTCAACTAGAGTGGGTTTAACTACATTGACCTCTAAAGGAGGATGATATTTAAACCACTTCTCTTTGGGCAGATCAATATGGGAAGCAAAGGATTCACACAATGAAGCTACTATCTTAGAGTCAAGTCCATACTTAGCGCTAAAGTCACAAAAAGTATTTGTATCAACAAAGGATTTAACGCAATCAAACGTAAAATTCATACCTGACTTCTTACCTTCTCAAGCTCCCATTATTCAGAGTTGCGTTTAATTCTCTCCAATAAATTCTATTTGAAGTCAATATCTCTCTTCATAAAAGAACCGGTACAAGAAGTGTCAAGCATGGTGCGATCATCATGAGAAAGCCGAGCATAGAAGTTATGAATGATAATTTCCCTCGAGAGCTCATGGTTGGGGCATGAACATAGCATTGATTTAAGCCTCCCCCAAGCTTGAGCGATGCTTTCTCTGTCACGAGGCCAAAAATTATAAATATAATCCCGATCACGATGTACTAAATGCATAGGATAAAACTTCTGATGAAATTCCAATTTCAATCGATTGTAGTCCCATGATCCTGTATCATCACATAGCCTATACCATGTCAACGCCTTCTCCTTCAAATATAAAGGAAATACCTTCTTCTTGACCTCATCTTCGGGCACACCTGCAAGCTTAAGTAAACCACAAACTTCATCTACATAGATTAGATGCAAGTCTGGATGTGATGTTCCATCTCCTGTAAAAGGATTAGCCAGCAGTTTCTCAAGCATACTCGAAGGAAATTCAAATCAAATATTTTCAGTAGGTGCAGCAGGTTGAGGAGCAACTCTTTGTGCTTCCGTTTGAGGTGAAGAAACTACAAACAAGCCCCTCAAAGGATTAGTATCCATAGTGACAAGTGACAATAAATTTCAGCACACTTTATGAATGTTTCCTTACCAAGTTCCACTTACCAAAGGCGCTTCACTCCCCGACAACGGGGCCAGAAAAGAGTCTTGATGACCCTCAAGTATAGGGGATCAACCGTAGTCCTTTCGATAAGTAAGTGTGTCGAACCCAACGAGGAGCAGAAGGATCTGAGAAGTGGTTTTCAGCAAGGAAATATCTGCAGGCACTGAAATTATCGGTAACAAGTGATTGTGTCGTGAGATGATTCATAGCAAGCAAGAAGTAACAAAATAGCAACGGTGTAGAAAAGTGGCCCAATTTGCTGCACCGTTGCTACTTTTGTTACTTGTTGCTCGCTACGAATCATCTCACCACACAATTACTTGTTACCGACAATTTCAGTGCTTGAAGATTTTTCCTTGCTGAAAACCACTTGTCAGATCCTTCTGCTCCTCGTTGGGTTCGACCCTCTTACTTATCGAAAGGACTACGATTGATCCCCTATACTTGTGGGTCATCAAGAATCTTTTCTGGCACCGTTGGCGGGCAGTGAAGCGCCTTTGGTAAGTGGAACATGGTAAGGAAACATTCATATAGTGTGCTGAAATTTATTGTCACTTGTCACTATGGATACTAATCCTTTGAGGGGCTTGTTCGGGGTATCTTCACCTAGAACGGAAGAACAAATAGTTTCTCCTCAAGTTGCTGCACCTACTGAAAATATTTGCTATGTATTTCCTTCGGGTATGCTTGAGAAACTGCTGGCTAATCCTTTTACACGAGATGGAACATCACATCCAGACTTGCCTCTAATCTATTTAGATGAAGTTTGTGGTTTATTTAAGCTTGCAGGTGTGCCCAAGGATGAGGTCAAGAAGAAGGTCTTTCCTTTATCTCTGAAGGATAAGGCGTTGACATGGTATAGGCTATGTGATGATACTGGATCATGGGAATACAATCGATTGAAATTGGAATTAAATCAAAAGTTGTATCCTGTGCATTTAGTACATCGTGATCGAAATTATATTTACAATTTTTGGCCTAGTGACAGAGAAAGCATCGCTCAAGCTTGGGGGAGGCTTAAATCAATGCTATATTCATGCCCCAATCATGAGCTCTCGAGAGAAATTATCATTCAGAACTTCTATGCTCGGCTTTCTCATGATGATCGCACCATGCTTGATACTTCTTGCACCGGTTCTTTTATGAAGAGAGATATTGACTTCAAGTGGAATTTATTGGAGAGAATTAAACGCAACTCTGAAGATTGGGAGCTAGAACAAGGTAAGGAGTCAGGTATGAATTTCACTTTTGATTGCGTTAAATCCTTTGTTGAGACCAATACTTTTTGTGACTTTAGCGCTAAGTATGGACTTGACTCTGAGATAGAAGCTTCACTGTGTGAATCTTTTGTTGCTCATATTTATCTCCCCAAAGAGAAGTGGTTTAAATATCCTCCTCCTTTACAAGTCAATGTAGTTAAACCCATTCCAGTTGAAAACAAAGTCATTGCCTATAATGATCCTGTGGTACCCAGTGCTTACATTGAGAAACCACCTTTCCCTGTTAGGATAAAGGATCATTCTAAAGCTTCAACTGTGATACGTAGAGGCTATATTAGAACACCTACACCCCCCTGAGCAAATGAGAGTTGAACCTAGCATTGCTATTATCAAAGATCTTCTGTCTGAAGAAGTTGAGGGACACAATATTCACTTTTGTGAAGATGCTGCTAGAATTGCTAAACCTCACGTTAGAGACAAACATAGGCCTGTTGTTGGCTTCCGTGTGGTTTCTGTTTATGTGACTTGGGTGCTAGTGTTAGTGCAATACCTCAATCCTTATATGATGAAGTCAAAGATGAGATTGCACCTATTGAGATATAACCTATAGAAGTCACTATTCAGCTTGCCAATAGAGATACTATCTGCCCTGTGGGAATTGTTAGGGATGTTGAAGTCTTGTGTGGTAAAACGAAGTATCCTGCTGATTTCCTCGTTCTTGCTACCGCACAAGATAGCTTTTGTCCCATCATATTTGGCAGACCTTTTCTCAATACCGTCAATGCTCATATTCACTGTGAGAAGCAAACTGTCACTCGTGGCTTTGAAGGTGTGTCACACGAGTTCAATTTCTCTAAGTTTGGTAGACAACCTCATGAAAAGGAGTTTCCTAGTAGGGATGAAACTATTGCCTTAGATTCTATTGTCGTGCCTCCTACCGATCCCTTAGAGCAATACTTGCTTGAGCATGAAAATGACATGCATATGGATGAAAGGGATGAGATAGAAGAGCTGTCTTTGAACTATATCCTATTCTTAAGAATAACTTGCCTGTTGAACTGCTTGGGGATCTACCCCCACCAAAGTGTGATCCTGTGTTCGAGCTTAAACAGTTGCCTGATACTCTTAAGTATGCCTATCTTGATGAAAAGGAGATATATCCTGTTATTATTAGTGCTAGACTCTTAGAGGAGGAAGAAAAGAAGTTACTAAAAACTCTGAGGAAGCACCGTGCTGCTATCGGATATAATCTTGATGATCTTAAGGGCATTAGTACCACTCTATTGCAGCACAAGATCAAAGCTGATGCTGAATTCAAACCAGTTGCTGATCATCAAAAGATATTGAATCCTAAGATGAAAGAAGTAATAAGAAAAGAAATACGAGAGCTCCTGGAAGCGGGTATTATCTATCCTGTTGCTCATAGTGATTGGGTGAGTCCGGTGCATTGCGTTCCTATGAAAGGAGGCATCACCGTTGTCCCTAATGATAAGGATGAGTTGATCCAACAGAGGATTATTACTGGCTATAGGATGGTGATTGATTTTAGGAAGTTCAATAAGGCCACTAGGAAAGATCATTACCCTTTGCCTTTTATCGAGCAAATGCTAGAAAGACTATCCAAACACACACACTTCTGCTTTCTAGATGGTTATTCTGGTTTCTCCCAAATACCAGTTGCACAATCTGATTAGGAGAAAACCACTTTCACCTGCCCTTCTGGTACCTTTCCTTATAGACGTATGCCTTTTGGCTTATGTAATGCACCTGCCACCTTTCAAAGATGTATGATGGCTATATTCTCTGACTTTTGTGAAAATATTGTTCAGGTTTTCATGGATGACTTCTCCGTTTACGGGTCTTCCTTTGATGATTGTCTCAACAACCTTGATCGAGGCTTACAGAGATGTAAAGACACCAATCTTGTCTTGAATTGGGAGATGTGCCACTTTATTTTTTTAATTAAGGCATCGTCTTAGGAGAGGTATTGAAGTTGATAAGGCTAAGGTTGATGCAATCGAGAAAATGCCATACCCCACAGATATCAGAGGTATAAGAAGTTTCCTTGGTCATGCTAGTTTCTATAGAAGGTTCATCAAAGACTTCTCTAAGATTTCTAGGCCTCTTACCAATCTCTTGGAAAACGATAATCCTTTTGTTTTTGACTATGATTGTGAGGAAGCCTTCGAAATACTTAAAGAGGGCTTTCATAACTGCACCTATTGTTCAACCACCTGATTGGAACTTGCCTTTTGAGATCATGTGTGACGCTAGTGATTATGATGTTGGTGCTGTTCTAGGGCAAAGAGCTGATAAGAAGTTGCATGTTATTCACTACGCTAGTAAAACTCAAGACAGTGCCCAAAGAAACTATGGTACTACAGAGAAGGAATTTTTAGCAGTCGTGTTTGCGTGTGAAAAGTAAAGGTCTTACATTGTTGTTTCCAAAGTCATTATTCACACTGTTCACGCTGCTATTAAGTACCTCACGGAGAAGAAGGACGCTAAACCTAGACTTATCAGATGGGCTCTCTTGCTAAAATAATTTGAACTGCACGTTGTTGACAGAAAGGGTGTTGATAACCCAATAGCAGATAACTTGTCTAGGTTGGATAATGTTCTTGATGACCCACAACCAATTGATGATAGCTTTCCCTATGAGCAATTGAATGTCATCAATGCTTCACGTAGTGCATCGTGGTATGCTGATTATGCAAACTATATCGTTGCCAAATACATACCACCTAGTTTCACATACCAGCGAAAGAAGAAATTCTTCTTTGACTTGAGGCATTACTTTTGGGATGATCCTCATCTTTATAAGGAAGGAGTAGATGGTGTTATTAGACATTGTGTACCTGAACAGGAACAGGGACAGATCCTACAGAAGTGTCACTCCGAGGCCTACGGAGGACACACATGGGGCAGATAGAACTGCACACAAGGTATTGCAATCAGGCTTCTATTGGCCCACTCTCTTCAAGGATGCCTGTAAGTTTGTCTTGTCTTGTGATGAATGTCAAAGAATAGGTAATATTAGCAAACATCAGGAAATGCCTATGAACTATTCACTTGTCATTGAACCATTTGACGTTTGGGGCTTTGATTATATGGGACCTTTTCCAAAATCCAACGGGTATACACATATCTTAGTTGTTGTTGATTACGTCACTAAGTGGGTAGCAGCTATCCCCACTACTAGTGCTACTCACAACAACCTCTATCAAGATGCTGAAAGAAGTTATCTTCCCCAGATTTGGAGTCCCTAGATATCTAATGACTGATGGTGGTTCACACTTCATTCATGGTGCTTTCCGGAAAACGCTTGATAAGTACGATGTCAACCATAAAATTGCGTCTCCCTACTACCCTGAGTCTAGTAGTCAAGTAGAGCTAAGAAATAGAGAGATTAAACTAATTCTGCAAAAGACTGTCAACAGGTCTAGAAATAATTGGTCTAAGAAGATCGATGGTGCATTGTGGGCTTATAAACTGCCTATAAGAATCCCATGGGCATGTCTCCGTACAAAATGGTGTACGGTAAAGTATGTCACTTACCTCTTGAGCTAGAGCATAAAGCTTATTGGGAAATCAAAGAGCTCAACTTTGATTTCAAACTTGCCGGTGAGAAGAGGTTATTTGACATTAGCTCTCTTGATGAGTGGAGAACTCAGGCATATGAGAATGCCATGCTTTTCAAAGAGAAAGTTAAGAGGTGGCATGATAAGATGATAAAAAAGCGTGAGTTCAATGTAGGTGATTATGTCTTGCTATATAACTCTTGTTTAAGATTCTTTGCAGGGAAGCTTCTCTCTAAATGCGAAGGTCCCTATGTTGTTGAGGAAGTATATCATTCCGGTGCTATCAAGATCAACAACACGGAAGGTAATTGTCCGAGAGTGGTAAATGGGCAGAGAATCAAGCATTATATCTCAGGTACTCCCATAAATGTTGAAAGCAATATCATCAATACCATAACTCCGGAAGAATACCTTAGGGACATTTATCAGCCTGTTTCAGACTCCCAAAAGGAAGAGGTATGAGATTCGGTAAGAAAATAGAGTCCAAAACTTTTCCAATAGAAATTTTCCCCATTTTGGAATATTTGAAAAAATACAAAAATTGGAAGTAGTCCGGAAAGTGCGCGAGGAGGCGACATGCCTGCACGACGCGGGCCCACCCCCTGGCCGTGCCGTGAGGGCTTGTGGCCACCTCGTGCGCCTCCCGGACTCCGTTTTCGTGCAGGGGACTCCTTCTGGTCTGGAAAAAATCGTTATATATACTTCCGTTTGGTCTGCCCCCTGCATCACACAGATTACCTCTGTTTTTCGTTTCGAGCCTGTTTCTGTTGCAGATCTAGATCGCCATGACTTCCCCAAAAGCTCCTAAGGACAATATCTTCGAGAAGGTCATCAATCCCTACCTCACGGAAGTGCTGCAACACCCTCAATCTATTGAGATGCATGAGGGGATGTTGCACATCCATGATGTTGAGGGGGCTTAGCAGACCGGAAGCATGGAGACGAGGCTCAAAGCAATGGAGCAACAAGTCTTCAAGTGCCAAGGGATGGTGGAGCGTGGACTGAATGCCAACCACACGATGATCACGGAGTTCACCAAACAAGCACAAGATGGATGCCAATGGCATTGGGAAGCACCTCTCCAGGCTCTATGACAGGTTTGATCAACTCCAGGGCCAGATCTATGACCTGCAGAATCAAAACTATGAGTATGAGTATAGGTTTAAATCAATACGGTTGGCTGCTAATTTGAGGATTCCGGCGACTCGTTCATCCTTCCATGATGGAGCACCTATGCCTTGGAAGACGGAGGATCAAACTCATGTTGCAACAACTCCACCATCACCACCAAAGGAAGACAACTGAGCATTGGTATGGCAATCCCCTTGGCTTTTGCCAAGCTTGGGGGAGTTGCCCCGGTATCATATCACCATCACATCTTTTGCCCTTACCTTTGTTTTTAGTTTTCCTTTTCAGTTTTCTTTTTCTCTAGTAGTTTTTAATGTCTTAGTGTTTTAGTCTTGAGTTTTGCTTTGTGTCACCCCCGATGTATTATTGCTCGTGAGCCGTATAATAAAGAGTGTCTTAGTTGAAGGGCTCTCCCTCTTGCCATGATCAAAAGAGTGAGAATAGAACAAAAGCATGAAAGCTCATGTAGTGATCTTATGGGAAGTGATGGCTTCATATATAAAAAGAATGAGGATTGAAACTTGTTGAGGGTAGGCAAACGTAGACCTTGGTCATTGTTGCAATTAATAGGAAGTGATAAGGAAAGAGACGTTCACATATAAATATATCATCTCTGACACTATCTATGATTGTGAACACTCACCAAACTATTGCATGCCTGGAAGTAGATGTTCGACAAGGAAGACAACGTAATGGATTGTGTTTGCTTGGCTCTGAACAATGTTATATGATTAGAGATCCCTTAGCATGTGACGATTGCATCCACCTCATATTAGCCAAAACTCCCGCACCAAGTAGAGATACTACTTGTGCATCCATAAACCTTCAAACCAGTTTTGCCATGAGTGTCCACCATACCTACCTATGGATTGAATAAGATCCTCCAAGTAAGTTGTCATCGGTGCAAGTAATAAAAATTGCTCTCTAATATGTATGATCTATTAGTGTGTGGAAAATAAGCTTTATACGAACCTGTGATGAGGAAGACCTAAAAGAGACAGACTGCATAATAAAGTTCTTTATCACAGGAGGCAATATAAAGTGACATTCCTCCGCACTAAGAGGACACGCATCCAAACCTCAAAAGCACATGATAACCTTTGCTTCCCTCTGCGAAGGGCCTATCTTGTACCTTTACTTTTTGCCCTTGAAAGAGTCATGGTGATCTTCACCAATTCCTTATTTTGCCTTTGTCTTGGCTACCGTCATATGCTTGGGAAAGATCTATATTCATATGTCAACTTGGAGGTAAGTATTCATGAATTACTATTGTTGACATTACCCTTGCGGTAAGCAGTTGGGAGCCAATACTGTAAGCCCCTATCTTTCTGTGTGTCCAGCTGAAACTTTGGTCTCATAAGTACCACGTGAGTTCTAGCAATTGTAGAGAATGATTGAGTATGTGGATTTGCTTTACAAGCTCTTATTTGAATCTTTGTGATGTTGTGATAAATTGCAATTTCTTCCATTTTGCAAGGTGCTATTCTTATGCCTTTTCTCTCTTATTTTGCAAGGTTTACATGAAGAGGGAGAATACCGGCAACTGGAATTCTGGCCTGAAAGTGGAGCAAAATTGAGATACCTATTCAGGGCAACTCAAAACACCGTGAAAATCAACGGAGTTTTTTCCCAATTTATAAAAAATACTGGGCCGAAGAAGTACCGGAGGGGCGCCAGGGGGTGGCCACAAGCCTGCACGGTGCGGCCACCCCCCAGGCCGCGCCATGGGGGCTTGTGGGCACCCTGCTGGCCCACTTGCCCCCCTCTTTTGCTATATGGATGGTTTCATCCAGGAAAAAAATCAGAAGGGAGCTTTTTCGTGGTTTCGCCGCCATCACGAGGCAGAACTTGAGGAGAACCAATCTAGAGCTCCAGCAGGACGATCCTGCCGGGGAAACTTCCTTCCAGGAGGGGGAAATCGTCGCCATCGTCATCACCAACACTCCTCTCATCGGAGGGGACTCGTCACCATCAACATCTTCATCAGCACCATCTCATCTCCAAACCCTAGTTCATCTCTTGTAACCAATCTCCGTCTCGCGACTCCGATTGGTACTTGTAAGGTTGCAAGTAGTATTGATTACTCTTTGTAGGTTATGCTAGTTGGATTATTTGGTGGAAGAGTTTATATTCAGATCCTTGATGCTACTCATTACACCTCTGATCATGATTATGATTATGGTTTGTGAGTAGTTACTTTTGTTCCTGAGGAGATGGGATAAGTCATGCTAATAATAGTCATGTGAATTTGGTATTCGTTCGGAATTTTGATATGTTGTATGTTGTTTTTCCTCTACTGGTGTTATGTGAACGTAGACTACATAACACTTCACCATTATTTGGGCCTAGAGGAAGGCATTGGGAAGTAGTAAGTAGATGATGGGTTGCTAGAGTGACAGAAGCTTAAACCCTAGTTTATGTGTTACTTCGTAAGGGGCTGATTTGGATCCACTAGTTTAATGCTATGGTTAGACTTTGTCTTAATTCTTCTTTCGTAGTTGCGGATGCTTGTGAGAGGGGTTAATCATAAGTGGGATGCTTGTCCAAGTAAGGGCAGTACCCAATCGCCGGTCCACCCACATATCAAACTATCAATGTAACGAACGCGAATCATATGAACATGATGAAACTAGCATCACAGAAATTCCTGTGTGTCCTCGGGAGCGTTTTTCCTCCTATAAGACTTTGTTCAGGCTTGTCCCTTGCTACAAAAGGGATTGGGACAATTTGCTGCAACGTTGCTACTTTTGTTACTTGTTGCTCGCTACGAATCATCTCACCACACAATCACTTGTCACCCACAATTTCAGTGCTTGCAGATTTTTCATTGCTGAAAACCACTTGTCAGATCCTTCTGCTCCTCGTTGGGTTCGACACTCTTACTTATCGAAAGGACTACGATTGATCCCCTATACTTCTGGGTCATCACGAACCATAGCATTAAACTAGTGGATCCAAATCAGCCCCTTACGAAGCAACGCATAAACAGGGTTTAAGCTTATGTCACTCTAGCAACCCATCATCTACTTACTACTTCCCAATGCCTTCCTCTAGGCCCAAAATAATGGTGAAGTGTTATGTAGTCGATGTTCACATAACACCACTAGAGGAAAAACAACATACAACACATCAAATTACCGAACGAATACCAAATTCACATGACTACTATTAGCATGACTTATCCCATGTCCTGAGGAACAAAAGGAACTACTCACAAAGAATAATCATATTCATGACCAGAGAGGTAATGAGTAGCATCAAGGATCTGAACATAAACTCTTCCACCAAATAATCCAACTAGCATCAACTACAAAGAGTAATTAACACTACTAGCAACCTTACAAGTACCAATCGGAGTCGCGAGACGGAGATTGGTTACAAGTGATGAACTAGGGTTTGGAGATGAGATGGTGCTGATGAAGATGTTGATGGTGACGAGTCCCCTTCGATGAGAGGAGTGTTGGTGATGTCGATGGCGACGATTTCCCCCTCCGGGAGGGATGTTTCCCCGGCAGGATCGTCCTGCCGGAGCTCTAGATTGGTTCTGCTCAAGTTCCGCCTCGAGGCGGCAGCGAATCCACGAACAAGCTCCCCCGTGATATTTTCCTGGACGAAACCCTTCATATAGAAAAAGAGGGGGCAAGTGGGCCAGCAGGTTGCCCACAAGCCCACATGGCGTGGCCTGGGGGTGGCCGCACCGTGCAGGCTTGTGGCCAACCCCTGGCGCCCCTCTCGCACTTCTTCGGCCTAGTGTTTTTATAAATCCGGAAAAAAATCCTCGTTGGTTTTTACGGTGTTTGGAGTTGCGTAAAATAGGTATCTCAAACTTGCTCCACTTTCAAGCCAGAATTCCAGCTGCCGGCATTCTCCCTCTTCATGTAAACCTTGCAAAATAAGAGAGAAAAGGTATAAGAATTGTACCGTGAAGTGAAATAACTGCCCAAGAAGCGATAAATATCAACCTGAAAACATGATGCAAAATGGACGTATCAGTATGGTGGACTCATATGGAACAACTTTGGGTTTATGGAAGTGGATGCACAAGCAGTATTCCTGCTTAGTACAAGTGAAGGCTAGCAAAAGACTGGGAAGCGACCAACTAGTGAGCGACAACAGTCATCAAAATGCATTGAGATTATCTAACACTGAGTGCAATCATGAGTAGGACATAAATCACCATGAACATGAATATCATAGAGGCTATGTTGATTTTGTTTCAACTACATGCGTAAACATGCGCCAAGTCAAGCCACTTGAATCATTCAAAGGAGGATACCATGCTATCATACTACATCATAGTCATCTCAACATTCATGTCGGCATCCAAGACAAACCATTATAAGCTCCTAGCTAATTAAGCATGGCATCAGAAACTATGATCTTAAAGTTGTCATTGCAAACATGTTTCTCTCACGACAAAGCTAAATCAGGAACGACGAGCTAGTCATATTTACAAAAACAAAATAGATCGAGTTCATACCAGCTTTTCCAGGCTCAGTCACTTCATCATATATCGTCATTATTGCCTTTCACTTGCATGACCCAATGATGTGCACAATAATAAGAGTGCTCATGCATTGGACTACACTGGAATCTGCAGGCAAACACAAAGGAGAAGACAAAGTAATATGGCTCTTTAACAGATAAATAGATATCATGCGAGAGCCACTAAACATTGTAACCATGGTCTTCTACCTTGACCTAAAGAAAAAGAAAACTATTTACACGGGAAAGCTCCCAGCAAGCAAAAGAAGAAAAAGAAAATTTTTTTGGTTTTTTCTCAAACTAGACACGCACACACGAAGAAAACGAGAAAAAGAAAATAAACTAGCATGGATGATACAGTGGCAAAGTGTGAACACCGACTAACAAAGTGAAAGCATAAGCAAGAATGTAAAGTCGGTGAGAAACACGTACTCCCCCAAGCTTAGGCTTTTGGCCTAAGTTGGTCTACTCCAAAGGAGGGAAATAACCAGCTCCGGGGTACTCCGGAGTGCGCTGAGGGTGCCACTGCTGTGTGAGCTCCTCTGGCTCCCACTGATAAAATGGCGTTTGGTACTCGACTGGTGGCTCGGGCACTGGCACCTGTGGTTGGGCTGTGCCCCAATATGTGTAGATGTCCGAGGGCATAATAATGTACCTGCCTGCATGAAGATTGAACAAAGAAGGAGCAGGCAAAGTAATAGTCTCACGAGTACCCTGACTAAATACCAAGTTATAAATCATCCTTCTATTTATATCTCTATCAAGAAAGTCATGGCGAACCATGCTATCATAATCTAGATATCTCTCGGGAATAAGAACCTCTTCTTCCTCGTCCAGTCTAATAGGTATCTCAACATGTCTAGCAAGACGAGTAGCATAGATACCTCCATAGACAACGCATTTGGAACGGTTCGTGTTCAACCGTTGAGCTACTATAGCGCCCAAGCTATAAGTTTTATCATTATAAAGGGCTTCACGCAAGACCGCAAGATCTGGGCAACTAAGGGACCCAGCTTTCCCACGGCCAATCAAACATTTTCCCACAAATAATGAGAAGTACCTAAGCACGGGAAAATGTATGCTAGCAGCTCTAGCGCAAGACACTCCTCTCTCCTCTCCTACGGCAATAGTATCAATGAAAGCTTCCAAGTCCCGTGGACAAGGTTCATGAATATCCCCAATGTAAGGTAATTTGCAAACATTGCAAAAATCCTGGAGTGACATGCGCTAGGGGATATCATAAAGTCTGAACTCAACCATAGGAGGATTCTTCCTCGGATAGAAGTTAAATCTTTGTACGAAGATATTAGTGAGGAGGAGGTATTGCAGACACTTATCTTGAACGAAGGCGGTAAGGCCTGCGTTCTCCACCAAGTAATAAAAGTCCTCATAAAGTCTGGTGGTGTGTAAGAACATATCGCGTGGGCACTCGCACGCTCGAACTTCTGCACCTCGAGGGACCGGATACTTGGGTTTCTTCGCAGTTCCATCATCCCTGGGGTCACGGCTTGAAGAGCCTCTTAAGAACCTCCTCATATTTTCCCTTTTCTATGTTTGAAAATTTCTAAATTTTTTAGTGATTCTAAGTAAAAGTGAACAAGGCCCAACAAAACTCGTAGCAACTACTCCCACAAGTGCCTAGAGGCCATATTACGCATCAAAACTACTTGGGACCAGCTAAAATTAGCATGCAAAGTTCAAGAACATGGCCACCAAGGTAGCAAAAATACACGAAGTATAAGGCACTAGAACAAAAACTAATTGGAACAATGGAGGTGTCACTTACCAAGGAGTAGTTTCCCCAAAACAGTTCGGAGAATGGTGCTTTGAGTAAGGATATCGAATATCCCAGCAAGAAGACCAAGAACACTGCTTTGAGCTGCGAAATGATTTTTTCTGGAGGTAGGAGAAGAAGATGGGAGCTATAATGAGTGGAGGGGGTGCACATGGGCCCGACAAGCCTAGTAGGCGTGGCCAGGGGGGTGCCCGCGCCTCCAGGGCTTGTGGCACACTAGTGCAGCCCCCAGACTAGCTCTTCATCTCAGTATTTTTCAAAAATTCCAGAAAAAATCATACTTGATTTTCAAGATGTTCGGAGAACTTTTATATTCGGGGTAGTTTTCTACGGGACCCATCATTTTTCTTCTAAGCAACCACAGGTAAAATCTTGGAAGAAAGGTTTGTGACTCCTCGAGTCATCCATCTCATAGTCATCGAAAGAAATCCGTCAATGAGGTTGATTAAGTCTCCTCGACAAACCTTTTCGAATCGCAAAAGAAGAGGGAGAAGACGGTGAATTTTCGAATAGTCACTAGGTTACCTCAATGGGGATGTGTATTTCCCCAACAAGCAAATCATACTTCATCTTAACAGGACGTATAGCGCATTCAAAGCTCCCAATAAGAATCGGTGAAGTTTTTCGATAGAATTGATGCAATGTACTCGATATTGTTTCTTCGGAAAGTGCACCGTATGCTCATTACCGTTGACATGGAAAGTGACATTGCCTTTGTTGCAATCTATAACAACCCCTGCAGTGTTTCAAAAGGGTCTTCCAAGGATGACTGCCATGGCATCGTCCTCGGGAATATCCAGGATAACAAAGTCTGTTTAGATAGTGACGTTAGCAACCAAAACAGGCACATCCTCGCAAATTACGATAGGGAAAGCAGTTGATTTGACGGCCATTTGAAGAGATATTTTAGTGGGTGTCAACTTATCCAGTTCAAGCCTACGATAAAGAGAGAGAGGCATAACACTAACACCGTCTCCAAGGTCGCATAAAGCAGTTCTAACGTAGTTACCTTTAATGGAGCAAGGTATAGTGGGCACTCCGGGATCACCTAGTTTCTTGGGAGTTCCACCCTTGAAGGTGTAATTAGTAAGCATGGTGGAAATCTCAACCTCAGGTATCCTCCTCTTATTAGTAACAATATCCTTCATGTACTTAGCATACAGAGACATTTTGAGCATATCTGTCAAACGCATTTGCAGAAACACATGTCTAATCATTGCAACAAATCGCTCAAAATCCTCATCATCCTTTTTCTTGGATAGTTCGGGAGGAAAGGGCATGGGTTTCTGAACCCATGGTTCCCTTTCTTTACCATGCTTCCTAGCAACGAAGTCATTCTTATCGTATCTCTTAGTCTTAGGTTGTGGGTTATCATGATCAAGAGGTTCATTCTCCACATCCTTATCGTTGCTAGGTTGAGCATCGACATGAACATCACTATTGATATTATCATTAGGCTCATATTCATCACCAGAGACATCGTTTGGACTCTCAGGTGTAGCAGCATCTGGGTTGCTAGCGTGCAAATCCCTATCATCTTTCTTCTTTCTAGGATGACTAGGTGCTTCAATACTAACTCCTTGAGAATCTTGTTCAATTCTCTTAGGATGACCCTCAGGATACAATGGTTCCTGGGCCATTCTACCACCTCTAGTGACGACTCTCACAGAATTTTCATTCATCTCATTGAGCAAGTCATTATGAGCCTTAAGTACTTGTTCTACCTGAGTAGTAACCATAGAGGCATGTTTACTCAGAAGCTTGAGATCAATGACGTTTCTATCCACACAAGCACTTAAATGACTAAGCATACGAGCATTCTGTTCCAATTGTCTGCTAACATAATCATTAAAACTCTGTTGCTTGGCAACAAAGTTATCAAATTCATCCAGGCATAAGCTAGCAGGTTTATCAAAAGGAATATCACTCTCATCAAACCTACGTAGAGAATTTACTTCTACTACCTGTATCGGGTTATCAAGACCATGGATCTCTTCGATAGGTGGTAGATTTTTGACATCTTCAGATTTAGTGCCTTTCTCTTTCATAGATTTCTTAGCTTCTTGCATATCTTCAGGACTGAGTAATAGAATACCTCTTTTCTTCGGAGTTGGCTTAGGAGGTCGTTCGGGAATAGTCCAAGCATTCTCATTGCACAAGATGTTATTCAATAGGATCTCAGCTTGTTCTACAGTTAGTTCCCTAAAAACACAACCGGCACAACTATCTAGGTGGTTTGTGGAAGCATCGATAAGTCCATTATAGAAGATATGAAGTATTTCATTCTTCTCAAGAGGGTGATCAGGCAAAGCATTCAGTAGCTGGACGAGCCTCCC
Organism: Hordeum vulgare subsp. vulgare; assembly: GCF_904849725.1. NCBI lineage: Eukaryota > Viridiplantae > Streptophyta > Magnoliopsida > Poales > Poaceae > Hordeum > Hordeum vulgare. The sequence continues at coordinate 244,541,781 of NC_058521.1, read as the reverse complement.
CCAAGCTCGTGGGAGACTCTCTTCTTCAGCTTGAGCAAAGTTGTATATTTCCTGCAAGGCAGCTTGCTTCCTATGGGCAGGGAAATATTTTTCAGAGAAGTAGTAGAACATATCCTGGGGACTACGCACACAACCAGGAGCAAGAGAAGTGAACCAAATCTTAGCATCATCCTGTAGCGAGAAAGGAAATAGCTTGAGGATATAGTAGTGGCGGATCTTTTCCCCACTAGTGAATAGGGTGGCTATATCGTGCAGTTTGGTAAGATGGGCTACAACCGTTTCAGACTCATAACCGTGAAAAGGATCAGATTCGACCAGAGTGATTAACTCAGGGTCGATAAAGAATTCATAATCCTTATCGGTGACAAAGATAGGCGAAGTAGAAAACTTCGGGTCATATTTCATCCTAGCGTTCAAAGATTTTTCTTTCCACTTGTGCAGTAAGTACTCAACATCACAGTTATCCTTACACGAAAGAAAGGCCTCAGCTATCTCTCCCTCCATAACATAACACTTAGGCATATGAGGCAATTCATATCTAGGAGAGCTAGTTTAACAGGAAAAATAGCAGGTTCTACTTCAATAGTATCAGCAATTTCAAAAGTATCATCACATCTGGAACCAACTCTAGCAATTTGTGCATCAAGGAATGCACCTAGTGGCAAAGCAGTATCAAGCATAGAATCATCATAAGCATCATGGGCAGCAGAAGTAGCATCATCAAGCACAGGCGACATATCAAGATTTGTAGCAAGAGGTGGTGTCGCAAACTTACTCATAACTGAAGGTGAATCAAGTGCAGAGCTAGATGGTAGTTCCTTACCTGTCCTCATAGTTGAGGGCAAGACTTTAGTTCTTGGATATATCGGATTCCTCATAGTGACCAACAGATGTAAATCCCAAGTGACTCAGAGAATATAGCTGTGCTTCCCTGGCAAGGGCGCCAGAAAAAGGTCTTGATAACCCACAAGTATTGGGGATCACAACAGTTTTCGAGGGTAGAGTATTCAACCCAAATTTATTGATTCGACTCAAGGGGAATCCAAAGAATATTCTCAAGTATTAGCAGTTGAGTTGTCAATTCAACCACATCTGAAAGATTTAGTATCTGCAGCAAAGTATCAGTAGCAAGGTAGTATGGTAGCGACAGTAGCAACAGTAACCAGTAGCACCAACGTGACAACAGTAGCAACAGAGTAACAACAGTAGCAACAGAGTAACAGCAGCAGCAGTGACATGAGTAGCGACAAAGTAACATAGCAAGGACCAGTAGGAAAAACTCGTAGGCATTGGATCGGTGATGGATGATTACGCCGGATGCTATTCATCATGCAACAGTTATAACACGGAGAGATATGTAAATAGCTCCAGTTCGTCAATCTAATGTAGGCATGTATTCCGTATGTAGTCATACGTGCTTAGGGAAAAGAACTTGCATGACATCTATTGTCCATCCCTCCCGTGGCAGCGGGGTCATAATGGAAACTACGGGATATTAAGGTTCTCCTTTTAATAGAGAACCGGACCAACGCATTAACACTTAGTGAATACATCAACGCCTCATACTATGGTCATCTCCGGGAGTGGTTCCGGCTATTGTCACTCCGGGATTGCCGAGTCATAACACATAGTAGGTGACTACAACTTGCAAGATAGGATCAAGAACACACATATATTGGCGACAACATAATAGGTTCAGATCTGAAATCATGGCACTCGGGCCCTTGTGTCAAGCATTAGGCATGGCAAAGTAGTAGCTACATCAATCTTAGAACATAGTGGATATTAGGGATCAATCCCCGTCAAAACTAACTCGATTACATTATAGATCTCATCCAACCCATCACCGTCTAGCAAGCCTACGATGAGATTACTCCCGAACGGTGAAGAGCATCATGGAATTGGCGATGAAGGAAGGTTGGTGATAATGATGGCGATGATCTCCCCTCTCTGGAGCCCAGAACGGACTCCAGATCTTCCCTCTAGAGGAAGAACGGGATGTGGCGGCTCCTCCGTATCGTAAAATGCGATGAACTCTTCTCCTTGATTTTTTTCCAAATGAAACGGGCTAAATAGAGTTGGATTTGGAGGCGGTGGAGCGTTGTTGGCCCCACAAGCCTGCCAGGCGTGGCCAAGGGGGGCCGCGCCTGGTGGGCTTGTGGGCTCACAGCTCCACTTCCTTCGCTCATTCTTGCGCCAGTATTTTTCATATATTCCACAAAAATTCTCCGTAAATTTTCAGGTTATTCCGAGAACTTTTATTCCTGCGCAAAAACAACACCATGGCAATTCTGTTGAAAACAACGTTAGTCCGGGTTAGTTCCATTCAAATCATGCAAATTAGATTCCAAAACAAGGGCAAAAGAGTTCGGAAAAGTAGATACGACGGAGACGTATCAACGGGCTAAGGAAGTGGAGAGGTATTGATCTATATGCTGCAATGAGAAGGACTTCAGTTGATCCCAGATTTCATACAAGAGAACAACATGACTTTTATGAGAGAGATTTGTATGACAAAAGTCTAGCAGTTAGTGATATGAGATATGTTGAGTGGAATTATATCAAAGCCAATGAAAATTTCTTTCCTCATGTGAGAAAGAATTTCAATTTGTTGACATTGAAGATTTTGTTAGCAGAGAGATGACTGCATGGAATGACGAAATAATTATGCAATTATATTCAACACTTCATTTATATTAAGGCGGCACAATTGTCTGAATGCTTGATGGCCATATATATGGAGCTAAAGTTCAAGAATGGGCTAATATCATTGTTGCTCCAAAGTCAGGAGTAGAGGATTTGGATGTCGATTTACAACTAAAGAAGAGTCACAACTCCATGGACAATATGTATAAAACAGTGCCAAATGATTTCCTGCCATCTCAGGAACTTGGGTCTGTCTATTTCTTAGAAGGTGGAATAACCACAACCAACACTATTTTGAGGCATACCTTGATGCCCAAATCAGGTGATGACAAGATGATTAGATGTTATTCCATCAATATGCTGATTCATTTAGACACCCACACTCGCTTCCAAGTCATGGATTTGATTGTTGAGTCTAGCAGAAGAACTTCTGCAGATCAGAAGGGATCTAGCTGATATGCACCATTTCAGATGCTCATGAATGACAAGATTGGCAAGCATGCATATCAGCTTGATCGTCCTCATTTTCCACTACACCCAGAGTTCGAAGATAACGAAGTTGAGATGTATGACACTCATCCAAATTGACCTACAGCGGTAGAGGTTGCATAGGCAGCTGCTGCAGAGATCGCTAAGAATGCTCCAGCTCCACCACCACAACTCAAAACCGGAGAGGAACAAATGTCATTCTTGGTCAGCACCATCCAAGGCATGGAGAAGAATATTTGTGAGATCATGTTGAACCAGAAGAGTCTAGAGAGGATCGTGGAAACAAAGTTCCATGACCTGGATGTGAAGGTTATGAAGTTGACCACTATAGTCAAACAGCTTCAAGATGAAGTTGACTCAGTGCAGATTCCATGCTCAGATGATGATGATGATGTTGATTCACCTCTTCGTACTACCACATGTTTCTCTACCCAAACCAGGTGAGCAGCCGTGCCAATACCCGAAGATAGACCGTCTTCATTAGCTCAAGCTTCAACTCCAGGTCCAGTACCTCAAGTGTCTACACCTCCAGCTCCTCCTCTAGCGACGTCAACTGAAGCCTTCGTTGATTCTCTCTTGCCTACTCCAACATCTGCTACTGGAGGAGATCATGCCCAGAGAGGCACTTAGATTAGACCTTTGAACTTTTTGGTACTTGTTGCCAAAGGGGGAGAAGTGTATAGATCATCGGGATTGGAGAAAGGGTGAGCCTTTGATTATTTGCTCTCGTTTGGTTTTCAAAACTTTATTTGATTTTTTGGTTGACATTATCAACTTAGATGTGTGTTTGATCATACAATGTCATTGTTTCATGCTATCATGTTATTATCTTATCATCATTACTATTCATTTGGTGCTATGTTCTTTAAATCATGATCATTCACTTATCCTTTTGGTGCTATGTTCATTACTATTCATTCATATCATGTATGAGCACCACCAAGTTGTATATCACATGGAAAAGTGACCCATGATTCTAGTCGATTGTGCTTTTCCATACTGAAATTCATAAATTTGCTGTCTGCCATGGCAGACGGCAAAGGGGGGAACCACGGACGGCAAAGGCTTTGCCGTCGGTCAGCAGACGGAAAAAAAAATCCGGTGAAGAGGTTCTTTGCCGTCTGCTTTTTTAAAGCGGACGAAAAAGAATCTTTGCCATGAGGAGGGAGACGGCAAATTAAATGGGTTGACAGATACACCAAAGGTCCCATTAATTGTTAACGGCAGGCCTCCTCTCTTTGCCGTCTGCCATCCCCCTTTGCCATGAGGGGGCAGACGGCAAAGTGGGGAACCAAACCCCCCCCCCTCTCCCCTTTTTGCTGTCTGCATGCCCCCCCTTTACCATGAGGGGTAGACGGCAAAGGGGGGAACCAAGCCCCCCTCTCTCCCCTCTTTAGCGTCTCCATGCCCCCTTTGCCATGTGGGGGCAGACGGCAAATTGGGGAACCAACCCTTTTTTATTTTGTTTCTTATTATATCCAGCATTTTGCACAATAATCAGGATATATATATATATATATATGTTTGACATAAATAAATTTGTTTTCGTACTCATAACCATATTAAAATAACTTTAATCCATAGTACATACATATTATGCAAGTTCCGTCCGTACCAAACCATATATTACACCAGTTTCAACCACATGCATACAAAGTTTCATATACATACATACACTACAATAGTTTCAATACAAGCTTCCGTGAAGCCATGGTACAAGAAATGATCTTCAAGTATTCCATCAATATAATCTAAGCTTCCCTGAAGTGAATGTAATCTCCAAAATGACGAATAAGAAAGTTAGAAGAATAATACTAGATGAAGAAGTATATATAGGTTATTTCGGACAGAAATTAGCTATGTCATAAGAAGAAGAACAACAACATATGATGTTTATGAGGTAATCAACAACAACAACAAAAGTGTGAATATGAAAGAGGAGAAGAAAGAGGAGGAGGAGAAGAAGAATAAGAAATCAAGAAGAAGGAGAAGAAGAAGGATAAGGAGGAGGAGGAGGAGAAGGAGGTGATGGGGTTATAGTCCCAGGGTAGGGTCATAGGCCTGCCCTATAGGTCCTACCCAAGGACTACCCTTCACAGAGGGCAAGGCCCTTAGACTGTTCCGACTGAACTAAGGACCCCCCATCATCCACTCGGTGACGAGCATTCAGAGCGTATTTATCGTACCGACTGAATTCCACTCAGTACATCGTAACCTCCCGGGAGGGCAACGGTCGTACGTTTCCATACACCATTATTAGCATTTAAGACATACGTTACCTGTAACGTAGGCATTTATTCGCCACTACTCCACCCCTGTCCACTAGACCGTTGTGAAGGGCAGCGCACTCTATATAAGCCGCCCTTCCCCACTGGTGCAGGGGTTGGCATTTACTGTAATCCTATATTCCACTCGACACTAAGCTCCCAAGAGCACTGAGACGTAGGGCTTTTACCTCCATCGCAGAGGGGCCTAACCTCATACAACCTCGCCGTAGCTAAGGCTCTGCCCATCCTTTCGTACACTATACATCTACTGTCAGACTTATACCCACGACAGTTGGCGCCCACCGTGGGGCATGCGTTTAAGCGACTGCCGGCGAGTTTGCAGCTTCATCTTTTCATCATGTCGTCCGCCGGAGATTTGTGCATGGGTCGGGAGATCCTCTTCGGTGCACTCTCCTTCATCGTCGACGATTTGGCATGGCTTCGGGATGCGTCTCTCGACGTCAAGGCGCTCCCAGTTGCGGGGCTACGCACTTCCATGCCTGTGCCCGTGGCGTCCTTCTTCTCCAATAGTCGGCCCCGGTGTCGACCTTCGCCCCCGTCACGCGCCGCAACAAGCGGTCACGCCGTCCGCGGCTCCAGCGCTGGGTGCGACACGCCCAGGTGAGCCAGAACACGTCCTCTCAAGTGGCGGTCCTCGAGTCAGTTGTGGTCTCGCCGCCATCTTAGTGCTTGGACTAAGTTCCGACTGAGTTACCTTCTGAGTACTTGGGTCGCGGGCCTGTAGCCGAAGTTCTCATGGCAAATTACCATGAAAGTCCCCACCGGACTGGCCGAAACAAGCACGAGGTCGGCGAATCGTCCGGCGCTCGCCGTCAACACCACCGTTCTGCCAGTCGAAACACTCGTCAGAGCAACGTCGAGGTGTTCCGTACACCCGTCCTCAACCTGGCTGCCGCTGCCAAGATAGCCGATTCCCTCCAACCGACTGATTCGGAGGCTGGTAGAGGAATCGAGCAGATTTGTGCCTTGTTGCACACAGCGCAGCAGCAGAATTCGGCGGTATCCCAGTCGCACAACAGGATCCACAACAGTTCTGTTCACGCGAACACGCATCGGTCGGTTTACAGCCCCCACTCTCATCAGTGACGCAGAGGGGGCAGCCGTTCCACGAATCCCGAAGATCGTCGCCATTAACGCACCCCTCCGCGGGGTGGGCCTTACGGGTCCCGACATCATTATGGTCGGTGTTCAGTCGGTGACACGTATGATCCAAGGCCCGACGCAAGAGGCCACATCGCCCAGAGGAAGGTCGACAGGAGTCGACCCCACTGTGATGGTCACGATAGAGACCGTCCGAGTGGAAGCAGGACCTTCGTATCTGGCCCCGAGTGCTTTAGTCGGGCCATCCGTTCGGCTGACATCCCTCCCAACTTCCGATTTGGCGACGGGGATCAGCAAGTTCATAGGAGAATCCAAGCCAGAAACGTGGCTGGACGACTACCGAGTGGCGGTCCAGATCGGTGGCGGAGATGACCAGGTCGCCATGAAACATCTCCCCCTGATGCTCGACGGCTCGGCACGAGCGTGGCTGAATCAGTTGGCTCCATCAAGCATCTACAGCTGGGCAGATCTGTCACGAGTGTTCATCAGGATCTTCGAGGGCACGTGCAAACGCCCTGCTGGTCTCTTGGAGCTCCAGCACTGCGTCCAGAAGCAGAATGAGCCCCTGCGCGATTTCATCCAGCGCTGGACGATCCTCTACCACATGGTGGAGAACGTCACTGAGCATCAAGCAGTCTGCGCGTTCAAGGCAGGCGTGCGGTATAGAGATTTGTACCTGAAGTTCGGTCGGACATGCGACATCTCCATGAGCAAGATGATGGAGATAGCCACACGCTATGCAAATGGCGAAGAAGAGGACCGCATACGTAGCGGCAAGCACAAGGCAGTCGCCGACGAAGATGGGAACAGCAATCGGAAGCAAAAGCAGAAAGCTCCGTCCACTCCGCAGGCAGAGGCAGCTGCCGTTACAAATGCCAAGTTCAAGGGCAAGGGGAAAGCTCAGTATACCCCCAAGAAGAAGCATTTCGGGAACTCCATCCTGGATCAGCCATGTCCGATCCACACGAAGATGGATGAAGAAGGCAACGCCATATTCCCGAAGCACACCACTCGGCAATGTCGCCTCCTGATCCAAGGGTTCGGCGAAGGGCAGGCGAGTGAAAAGGACAACGAGCAGGATGATGAGGACAAGGAGGATCCGTTCCCCCAAGTCCACGCAACATTGATGATATTGCTGACGTGGAAAGCAAGAGTCGACTGACGCTGGTGAACACGGAGGTGAACATGGCCACCCCGACCAACCCCACGTTCCTCATATGGTCTCAGACTGCGATCACCTCTGATCAGTCGGATCATCCAGCACACGCACCCACCCCGGGGAGGCAGGCTCTGGTAGTCGATCCGATGGTGGAAGGAGTTCGACTGCGCAAAGTACTCATGGATGGCGGCAGCGGCTTGAACATCATGTACGCTTACACTCTCAAGGGGATGGGAATTCTGATGTCCAAACTTAGCAAGAGCAGCATGCAGTTCCATGGAGTCGTCCCAGGACGAAAGGCCAAGTAACTCGGTCAGATCGCGTTGGACATCGTTTTCGGCTCCGACAAGAACTTCCGCAAGGAAAAGCTGACATTCGAGGTGGTGGACTTCCAGAGTGCATACAATGCAATTCTGGGTCGTTCGGCGTATGCACGTTTCATGGCCCGCCCATGTTACGTGTACTTGAAGCTGAAGATGCCGGGTCCCAAAGGTGTGACCACCATCACAGGCAATCGGCAGCGGGCCGAAGAGTGTCTGCAGCAAGGGTCACGGATTGCCGATCAGCAGATGGCTATCCTTGAGCTGGATGAGTACAAGAAGACGGCCGACCCCCCTGACTTGATGCGTTCGAAGAAGCCAGCTTCGGAGTCCGCATTACAGTCGGCGGGCGACAAGAAGAAAGTCAGCATCCACCCGACGGACGACAGCGCGGCCCCGACGAACATCTCTACCACCCTTGATCCAAAATAGGAAGCCGAGCTCATCCAATTCCTCCCTGAGAACTGGGACATTTTCGCATGGAAGCCCGCTGACATGCCAGGTGTACCCAGGGAGTTGGCTGAGCACCCAGGGAGTTGGCTGAGCACCCAGGGAGTTGGTCCACCACGCACAAAAGGAAGGCAATCAGAGAGGAGGTGGCTAAACTTTTGGCAGCCAACTTCATTCGCGAGGTGCACCACTCCGAGTGGCTCGCCAATGTTGTCATTGTGCCCAAGAAGGACAAGTCTCTCCGTATGTGCATCGACTTCAAGCATCTCAATAAGGTCTGCCCGAAAGATCATTTCCCGCTCCCCCGCATTGATCAAATTGTCGATTCAAGTGCGGGTTGCGAGCGTATATCATTCCTCGATGCCTATTCGGGCTTTCATCAGATCCGTCTCTATGGCCCCGATGAAATAAAAACAGCCTTCATCACCCTATTCGGGTGTTTCTGCTACATCACTATGCCATTTGGTTTGAAGAATGCAGGAGCAAATTTTATGCGCATGATCCAGAAATGCCTCCTTGACCAGATCGGTTGAAATGTGGAGGCATATATGGACGATATCGTAGTCAAGTCACGCAAAGGTTCTGACCTGTTGACTGACTTGGCAGAAACATTCGCCAACCTTCGCAGGTACGATATCAAGCTCAACCCTACCAAGTGTTCATTCGGTGTTGCCAGCGGAAAGTTACTCGGTTTCTTCGTTTCTGAATGAGGAATCGATGTTAACCCCGAAAAGATCAGGACCATCGTCTGAATGGAGCGGCCGGTCAGAATACATGATGTTCAAAGGCTCACAGTTTGCCTAGCGGCTTTGAGCAGGTTTATCGCTCGACTTGGCGAGAAGGCGTTACCTCTGTACCGACTCATGAAGAAATCAGATACTTTCAAGTGGACAGACGAAGCCCAGATTGCATTCGACGACCTCAAAGCCCTGCTTTCCACCCAGGCGGTTCTTACTACCCCGCTCAGTAAAGAACCCCTTCTTCTGTACATCGCGGCTACAAATCAAGTCATCACCACTGTTCTCACTGTCGAACGTGAAGAAGAAGGCAAAGCGTACAAGGTTCAGCGGCCAGTATATTATGTCTCCGAAGTCCTGACTCCTTCCAAGCAGAGGTATCCCCATTATCAAAAGCTTATTTATGGGATCTACATGACTGCAAAGAAGGTGGCTCATTATTTCCAGGACCCCTCGGTGTCTGTCGTTTCTGATGCTCCGTTGTCGGAAATCCTCCACAATCGAGACGCATCAGGCCAAGTAGCAAAGTGGGCTATGGAGAAGTTATACTGCGACATCAAGTTTGAAGCCAAGAAGGCTATAAAGTCTCAAGCTATGGCTGACTTCATAGCAAAATGGGTAGAACAACAGCAACCGACTCACATCTACTCGACTCATTGGACTATGTTCTTCGATGGATCCAAGATGCTGAATGGCTCCGGCGCTGGCGTAGTGATCATATCGCCGAAAGGTGATAAGCTTAAGTATGTGTTGCAGATACATTTCGATTCTTCCAACAATGAGGTGTAGTATGAAGCTCTCCTTTATGGATTGCGCATGGCCATCACACTCGGCGTCCGGCCCCTGATGGTTTATGGCGATTCAGATTTGGTGGTTAATCAGGTGATGAAGGAGTGGGATGTCAGGAACCCCACCATGACTGCATACTGCAACACAGTAAGGAAGCTCGAGAAAAAGTTTGAAGGTCTGGAACTACACCATGTTCCGTGACTGAAGAACCAAGCAGCTGATGAGTTGGCAAAACTCGGATCCACTCAGAGACCAGTCCCGAGTGATGTCTGCCTCGAGCACCTACATCTCCCTTCGGTGAAAGAAGACCCCTTTACAGAGGAACCGGTACAACCAAAGAGTTCAACTGATCCGACTGAAGTCGAGGTCCCCGCTGTGGTTGATTTCATCATAGAGATTCTTGCTATCATCCCCGATTGGACTGTGCCGTTCATTGCATACATTCTGAGGCAAGAATTACTAGAGGACGAAGTCCAAGTGAGGCAGATCGTCCGCAGGTCGAAGTCCTTCACCGTCATTCATGGACAGTTGTACAAGGAAAGTTTTTCAGGAGTCCTTGAGTGATGCATCTCCCCTGAGGAAGGACAGTTAATCCTGGAAGAAATTCACTCGGGAACTTGCGGCCATAATGCCTCCTCAAGAGCAATCGTCGCCAAAGCATTCAGAGCTGGCTTCTTCTGGTTGCAGGTGAATGAAATGGCAAAGGATATGGTCGACCGATGCGAAGGCTGTCAGTTCTATTCGAATAAGTCCCACAAGCCAACATCTGCGCTGAAGACAATCCCTCTTGTTTGGCCATTCGCAGTGTGAGGATTAGATACAGTCGGTCCATTCAGAACGGGCCAAGGGGGATTCACTCATCTGTTGGTGGCAGTCGACAAGTTCACCAAGTGGATTGAAGCCAAGCCCATCAAGAATCTCGACGCCCTTACGGCCATCAAATTTGTCACAGACATCATCTCCAGATTCGGAGTCCTGCACAGCATAATCACTGACAATGGCACAAACTTTGACTCAGACAGATTCAAGGGTTTTTGCACATGCCAAGTTATCCTAGTGGATTTTGCATCAGTGGTGCACCCTCAAACCAACGGGCAAGCAGAGCGGGCGAATGGACTTATTATTCAAGGGTTGAAGCCTCGACTCCTGCGAGAAGTTGGACATGCCGCCGGCGCATGGGTCACCGAGCTGCCTTCGATGTTGTGGGGCCTCCGCACAACTCCGAATAGATCTAGAGGGAGATCCCCGTTCTTCCTCGTTTATGGAGCACAGGCAGTCCTTCCGAGTGACTTGCTTCACAACTCTCCACGAGTCGAACTCTTCTCCGAAGCCGAAGTGGAGAAGGCCATGCAAGACGGAGTGGATCTACTAGAAGAAGAGCGCGAGATGGCACTGACTCGCTCAACAATTTATCAACAAGATTTGTCGCGTTTTCACGCGCGGCACATCAGGAGTCACACATTCCAAGCAGGTGACCTGGTGCTCCGAGTGGACCAGCAGAGGCCTCACAAGTTGGCTCCCGCCTGGGAAGGACCCTTCATCATCTCTAAGGTGTTGAACAATGGAGCATATCGACTCTACAACCTCGACAGAGAAACGGACGAGCCGCGAGTATGGAACGGAGATCTCCTGAAGCGCTTCTACACGTGAACGCCGATGGAGGCAATGTAAATAACAAGTATCATTGAAGTAATACAAAGCAGACTGATTTTTTGCAGGTCCAAAGTTCTTCCGCGTTTGCAGACTCTGGTCTAAAGAAAAAAAATCTCTCCGAGTGTGCGCTAACAGCCACACTCGGGGACTTAGCTGCGATCCAGAATCGCCTAAGTAAAAAATTCTCTCCGAGTGTGCACTAACAGCCACACTCGGGGACTTAGCTGCGATCCAGAATCGCCTAAGTAAAAAATTCTCTCCAAGTGTGCACTAAGAGCCACACTCGGGGACTTAGATGTGATCCAGAATCACCTAAGTAAAAATTCTCTCCGAGTGTGCGCTAACAGCCACACTCGGGGACTTAGCTGCGATCCAGAATCGCCTAAGTAAAAATTATATCCGAGTGTGCGCTAACAGCCACACTCGGGGACTTAGCTGCGATCCAGAATCGCCTAAGTCATAAATTCTCTCTGAGTGTGCTCTAACAGCCGCACTCGGGGACTTAGCTGCGATCCATAATCGCCTAAGTCATAAATTCTCTCCGAGTGTGCGCTAACAGCCGCACTCGGGGACTTAGCTGCGATCCAGAATGACCTAAGGAAAAACTCTCTCCGAGTGCGCCCTAAAAGCCGCACTCGGGGACTTAGCTGCGACCCAGACTCGCCTAAGTAAAAAACTCTCTTCGAGTGCGCCCTAAAAGCCGCACTCGGGGACTTAGCTGCGATCTAGAATCGCCTAAGTAAAAAGCTTCCTTCGAGTGTATCCTCGAGTTCCACTCGGAGGCTTAGCAGACCCTCATTGAGGCTCATGTGGATGTCAAGACAACTGACAACTACATGAGTATCAACTCGCTCCGAGTGCGCACGAGATGCCGCACTCGAGGACTTAGCTGCGATCCAGAATCACCTAAGTAAAAAGATTCCTTCGAGTGTATCCTCGAGATCCACTCGGAGGCTTAGCAGACCCTCATTGAGGGTCATGTGGATGTCAAGACAACTGACAACTACATAAGTATCAACTCGCTCCAAGTGCGCACGAGATGCCGCACTCGGGGACTTAGATGCAATCCAGAATCGCCTAAGTAAAAAGCTTGCTTCGAGTGTATCCTCGAGATCCACTCGGAGGCTTAGCAGACCCTCATTGAGGCTCATGTGGATGCGAAGACAACTGATAACTACATGAGTATCAACTCACTCCATGTGTGCACGAGGTGCCACACTCGGGGACTTAGCTGCGATGTAGAATCGCCTCAGTAAAAAATCTTCCTTCGAGTGTATCCTCGAGATCCACCCAAGGCTTAGAAGACCCTCATTGAGGCTCATGTAGATGTGAAGACAACTGACAATTACATGCTCCGCATGTTTGCCATTGGCTTCACAAAAAACGCCAAACAAAAACCACGAGCTCAAATCGTGTCAGAAAATAAACTTGGCGAAAGAACAGCAAAATATTTGATTCGAATTCAACGTTGTATCTACGATAGTCGGCTCGGTGTGGATCAAGCTTACCCACACCGAACCACGAATGTGATGGCCAATAGCAGTGGCCCAAGTTTGATACAGATACCACTCGGCATACCGAGGTAAAGTTTTTCAAGCGTCATCAGGAATGGCACCCGGACTGGCAGGATCCACAAAGGTCTCAAGATCAATCCCGTCCGCGATACGAGTGGCTGTCTTGAGGAAGGTCTCCATGAAATCTTCGAATTGAAGCTTCTTCGTGTTCGCGACTTGCAACGCCTTCAGCTTTTCTTTGCGAGCTTCCTTGCAGTGCACTCGGACCAGCGATAGCGCCACGTCCGCACCACAACGAGCGGCAGACTTCTTCCATGCCTGCACTCTGTTCGGGACGTCCTCCAGCCGAGTCATCAACCCTACTATTTTCTGCTGGGAATCGTCTTCGGGCCACAACTCCTTGTAGATCCGGCCGATGACTTCTCTCAGACGGCCGATGAAAGGCCCCAGTCTGCCAAGGCGAATATGTGCTCGGAGCATGTCCCGGTTCGCTTCGTCGCTGAGTGGAACGTTCGGAACAACCGATCGTTCAATGTCGGCTGCTTCAGCCTCACCGTCTAGACAAAAATCTGCAAAGAAAAGAAGAGCAGAAAGTAAGCGTAGAATGAATTACAAAGTCAAGAAGCACTCGGCAAGAAGCTTACCACTGAGCAGTGCAATCATCTTCCTTGCCCAGTGGTTCACATACTTCTCCTGCGAAATGCATCGACGGTTCATCACCTTCATTTGACCCATCAGTTCACTTCTTTGCTTGCCCATTTTCTGACAAAGCTGAGTCTGCTCGTGGAGAGGACATTTTGAAGATCCAACATTTCATAGAAGGCCTTTTCAGATTCCTCCATCTCATGGTCCGAATCCCGAGCATCATCAAAGTCTTGCACCATGTCTTCAATCCCGGTACCATGATCATCGGTGCGATGACGAATCACCTCAACTCTCGCACGTTGGTCAGACTCACCATGAAAAGTCCACACCGTATAATTAGGCATAAAACCCCACTTCTGCACGTGTTTACCCATTTCAAACTCTGTCTGCTTTTTCCAGTTGTCGTAGTTGGGACAGGGGCACCCCCTAGTTTTTGTTAACCATTCATGGGTCATGTATTTCTGACTAGGGTGACCAGTGTACATCCAAGCACGATCACTCATGTTGCCTAGCTACCTATGGGGGCACAAGAAATAAATATATAATTCATCATCTACATTCATACGCTAATCTAGTTTGTCATTTTTATTACGTCCATGCAACCTACACGCTAATAGGTAAATATAGGTCCTAATCCCACCCGAGTATGTGTATGCAACCTCTGCTCTAGATTCAACGTAGAATTTCGGCAGCACCTCCCCGTTGTTATCCTGATACACGTCTCAACAATAAGCACAGAGGATGTGTACCCGGAGAACAACAGGGAGGCACTGACGAAATTCTGAATCGGATCCAGAGCACAGCATACAGGAAAACAAACCCAATCTACACATACTCGGGCAGTCCATGGATAATGTTGGACAATTCAAAAGGATGGCGGTTATAAATTTGCAAAGAAATGCATATTTATAGATGTCGCCCTGTCGAACGGGAGACGCATACTGGTCACGCATACTCATGATTGAAGAAACCTATAGCTAGCAAGTTTCATCGGCACGAAGACCGGGACAGAGCAAATTAAGGGGGTAGGAGGAGAAGTCATTTGTGCACACCAACCAACGCAAGGGCGGAGCTCGTCCAACGCACGTGGAGGTCGTCGAATGACTGCACATTGAAATTCACAAGATCAGCACAAATATGATGTTTTTATAATTAACATAATAGGAAAATATGTGGCCTAACTCATAATTTACAAAACTATGACCCCCGTCGGCCTCTAGAAGGCCGAAATGCACCTTCTCATTCAACAGTAGGTAGAAGAGGTGTCGGGGGTCGGGGCTTAGTGGCATCGAGGGTTGGTGGTGTCGGGTGTCGGTGGCGTCGGGGGTCGGGGGTTAGTTGCGTCGGTGGTCGGGGGTCAGTGTCGTCGGGGGTCGACGGTCGCTGGGGTCGGTGGTTGGGGTCTTTTCATCAACAAGAGGCCGAATAGGTGTCGGGGGTCAGGGGTCGAGGGTCAGTGGCGTCAGGAATCGGGGATCGAGGGTTGGGGGTCGGTGGTCAGTGGCGTCGGGGGTCGAGGGTCGAGGGTCAGTGGCGTCGGGCGTCAGGGGTCAGGGGTCGAGGGTCAGTGCCGGGGTGCCGAGGTTCCTTTTTCCTCTCCGTTCTTCTATTCTTCTCTCTTCTTTTTATTCTTCTTCTTCTTCTTCTTGGTCATCTTCTTCTTATGATTCTTCTTCTTTTTTTCCTCCTCCTCCTCCTCCTCTTCTTATTTTTCTTCTTTCTTTTCTCTTTCTCCTCCTCTCCTCTTTCTTCTTCTTATTCTTCTTCTTCTTCTTCTTCTTCTTCTTTCTTCTAGTTTTTTTCTTCTATTATTATCTCCTATGTTTTTTCTTTTCTATCTATTTTATTCTACCTAAAATAACTATCCTTAAGTTATTTTTTCTATCTAGTACATAATAAACTAACTATCTAATTTAACAGAAAAAATAGAAAAAAATAACTATATAATTTAAAAAAATATATGGGTGCCAGAGTTGGGGACGACCGGTTAGGGGAGGGGTGTCGCCGGAAGCCGGTGAGGGGAGGGGGCGGCGTCGGGAGCAGTGCCCGCAGCCGGTGAGAGGAGCGGCGTCGTCGGGGGCGGGTGAAGGGAGGGGCGGCGTAGTGTGCGGGTGAGGGGAGGGGCGGCGCAGGGGGCCGCGCCGGCGGCGAGTAAGGAGAGGGGGCGGCGCAGGGCGGCGGTGCAGGGGGCCGACAGCGGGTGAGGAGAGGGGGCGCAGTGGGCCGGCGGCGAGTGAGGAGAGGGGGCGCAGGGGGCTCATAACCCACAAGTGTAGGGGATCAATTGTAGCCTTTCTCGATAAGTAAGAGTGTCGAACACAACGTGGAGCTAAAGGTAGGAAAAATATTCCCTCAAGTTCTATCGACCACCGATAAAACTCTAGAACAAGTATGAAAATAGAAGTACTTTGTAGGAGTGACAGGATAGGCTTGCAAGAAAGTAAAGAATTCGTAAATAAAACTAGGGGCTGGTTAGAAAAAGAAACAAATACGTTAGTCTAACGAGTGTGTAAAAGTGGTGTTAGGAGTTGTGGAATTGTCCCTAAGCAATTGACTACGTTACTAGATCGATAGCAAGTATCATGTGGGAGAGGGCTCTGCTAGCATGTCATCCCTTACTTGGAATTCTATGCACTTATGATTGGAACTATTAGCAAGCGTCCCCAACTACTAACGTTCATTAGGGTAAAACCCAACCATAGCAATATGATATATTGGTCCCCCTTCAATTTAATATGCATAAATTTCTATGCTAGGTTTGAAGCTTCTGTCACTCTAGCCTGCCAATACATAGTCCTATCAACATACAACTAACCCTATGGTGTGATCCACGCACGCGATCATATGATGGGCACCAAAGGACAGCAACATAACCACAAGAAAATTAAACCAATCATAGCAATTCATCAATCACCGATAGGACAACGATAATCTACTCACACATCATAGTATAGCAACACATCATTGGATAATAATATGTAGCATAAAGCACCATGTTCAAGTAGAGGGTACAGCGGGTCGCGGGAGAATGAACCGCTGAATATAGATGGGGGAAGATGATGCAGATGTTGGTGAAGATGACGGAGGTGTTGGTGTCGATCGCCGTCACACGATGATGTCCCGGGCGGCGTTCCAGCACCGCCGAGAGAGAGGGGGAGAGAGCCCCCCTCCTTCTTCTTTTTCCTTGACCTCCTCCCTAGATGGGATAAGGGTTTCCCCTTTGGTCCATGGTCTCCATGGCGGCGGAGGGGCGAGAGCTCCTCCGAGATTGGATCTCTCTCTCTGTGTCCTTCTGTTTCTGCGCTCCCAGATTCTGCGTTTCACCATTTCTTAAATTCCACGATATCCGTAACTCCAATTGGGCTGAAATTTTAACACGATTTTCTGTCGGATATTATATTTCTTGCGGCGAAAGAAGGGCTCCAACCGCATTAAGCAGTGGCCACAAGCCTGCCAGCCACCGCCATACCTCCTCGTGACGTCTACAGGGCTTGTGGGCCCTCCGTGCATCGCCTCACGTTGATTCTTGTTCCCAAAAATCATAAATATTCCAAAAAAAATCCCCGTAAGTTTTTATTACGTTTGGACTTCATTTGGTATGGATATTCTACGAAACAAATAACATGCAACAAACAGGAACTGGCACTGGGCACTGGATCAATATGTTAGTCCCAAAAATAGTATAAAAAGTTGCCAAAAGTATATGAAAGTTGTAGAATATTGGCATGAAACAATCAAAAAATATAGATACGACGGAGACGTATTAGGGGCGGCGGCGAGTGAGGAGAGGGGGTGGCACAGGGGCTGCACCAGTGGCGGGCGGCGCACGGGGACTCCACCGGGAATGTCTGGGCAGCTGGTGAGCGGAGGGACGTCGGGGCGGCGCGGGAGCGACGTCGGGCGGGGTGGATTCGAGCAGGGCTACGTGGGACGAGGGGTTGGCCTGATAGTGGTTGGTGGGCCGCCCCTTTGCCGTCCGCCGTGCCCCAGACAGATGGCAAAGGACTCCCAGGCAGACGACAAAGGGGCGGGGTGGGGAGGCATCGGGTGGGGGAAACCGCCATCCCCTTTGCCGTCCGCCGTGCTCCCAGGCGGAAGGCAAAGGGCACACAGGCAGATGGCAAAGGGGAGGGGTGTGTGGGGGTGGGTGTTTCGGCTGTTTGGGTGGGTGGGGGTGGGGGCTTTGTCGTGCGCCCGCCCTTTGCCGTCCGCATACCTATTCTTTGTCGTCCGCCAGCGGACGGCAAAGAGGTGGCCGATGACAAAATAAACCTTTGCCATCAGACACCTCTTTGCCGTCAGCACTACGATAGCTGACCGCAAAGAGTACCTTTGCCATGCGTCAGCAGACGGGAAAGGCCAGGAAGACGGCAAAATTATGAATTCCAGTAGTTTTGCATTCAAACGCAAATTTAAAATAATGTACAAATTTTGGGGGAGCTCTTTCTTTTCACATACTTCTCAAAGCGTTGATGCTAATCATTGATTATATATTTTGTCAAAGCTTATCTAGGAGATTGAAAGTACAATTCCTCCCTAAGGAGGTTTTGATAATTGATCACTAGATATTCATCGTTGGACTAATGTTATTATCCAAGTATATTTAAAAAAAATTCAAAATATGCATTAGCAAAAGGTTTATGTGGAGATGCCCCTTGATGAAGGAAGGAAGAAGATTGGCTAAAGCTTCAAGCAATAAGTCTCTTCGTTTCACACTTTGACAGAAATCACATTTGAGTCAATCGGAAAGCCAATACTATTAAAAGGGGATGTGGTATTAAAATGAACTAGTTGGTCAAGAGCTCAGAGATAGCTACCGAAAATACTCAGCCATTCTCCCACATAACACTTCTGTCCTAAGACAAATGTCTAAAATCCGTGCCACCAAGTTTCCATATTTGGCCCTACAGATTTTCATCCCATATAGAACCCTAGCTAAACCTACCATTTCGGTACAACCGATTCTGTATCGGTGCTACCGAGTTTAGGTGACTAACTTTCTGTTGCCTCGTTACAAAAAATTAGAATTTCCGAGTTTGAGTATCGGTGTCATCGAGTTGGGTCATGTGACCGTTAGCCACCATTTTGGTTCTACCGAGTTGTGTATATCGGTTCCACCGAGATTCAAAAGTTTCCCCTTTTGAGCAAGTCGGTATCATCGAGTTTGCAACTTCGGTGTCACTGAGTCTGTCACTTTAGTTGTAATGTTTTGATTTTGGGTTCTTCCTATATATACACCTCCACGTACCTCTCATTCGCATAGGAAACACTCAGAACACACACTTGATTGCGCGATTCATTTTTCTAGGAGTGAGCCATCTAATCATGTGTTGAGATTAAGAGATTCCATTCCTACCATTTGAAACTGGATTTCTGGCCTCCCTAAGTTGCTTTTCACCAAATCAATCTCTCCTAGCCATTCCAAATCTAAGAGAGAGTCATTTAGTGTTGAGGAGACTATCTTTGAAGCACAAGAGCAAGGAATTCATCATTCTAACACATCTATTACCTTTTGGAGGGTGGTTCCTCCGAGATTGGTTAGGTGTCTCTTGGGAGCCTCCTACTTCGTGTTATGGAGTTGAACAGAATCATGAGTCAAGTCTTAGAATCTTATGATCTTACGAGACAAACTAGCCCCTCCAATTCTACGATTTCTCTCATACAATCTAAGTTTCTACAATCCTGATAGTTATGATTCTACGAGTCACGATGCTAGCAACGGAGCTTCGAGCCGATTCAGAATCGCGATTCTCACAACTTTGGTTGAACCAAGATGTTTGTAAGGGCAAGGATATCGCCTACTTCGTGAAGATATACACTGAGTGAGGCTAGTCTTGTGTGGACGGAAGCCATGGTGAAATAGACAAGGCCGCTTTTTTGTGGACCCCTTGTGGGTGGAGCCCTCCGTGGACTCTTGCAGCCGCTACCCTCCGTGGGTTGAAGCATCCACCAAAATAGACATACCATAGCGCCACCTATCAGAACCATGCGAAAAATCGCCGTGGCAACCTCATGCGTTTGATCTCCCTACCCCTCCTTACTTTACACTTGCATGTTTTACTCTCCGCTGCTATATACTCTTAGAGGTGCATGTGTAGGGTGTACTTGACTAGTCATAATTGCTAAAACTGGCGCACACTAAAAATTGGGAAAAGGCTAAGTTTTTATCTTGTCAAGTAGTCTAATCACCCCCCCCCCTCTAGACATACTTCCGATCCTAAATCCACCATCTGCTTCTTGAGGTAGAAAAGGTGGCACCGAAGGTCGAGTCGTGGTTCGATCCCAAGATACCCCTCGCACAACATGTTGAAGGCGGAGAGCTGCAAGATGGAATTGGCTCCTAGGCGGCGAGGCGGTAGCCTGAACCTGGTGGGGAACCGTCGGAAGAATGTGCTCACTGGCAGCATGAATCCGTGAATGAAGTATTCATAGAAGACCACCACTTCACCGTCCTGGGGTGCTAGGATGCTCTTAGCCCTGGGTAGCCGCGCCTCCACGGCGCCCTGCCGCTGCAGGTGACAATGGAGGCAGAGGTACTCGAGGTGGTCCTCGTCGATGTCGCTAACGCCCCGTGCCCCTGTTGTCCATTTGTAGGCTCAGGGCGGGCTCGGGTACAACGATGGCACAGACGGCGTGGAAGAAATTACTCAGCAATGGCACTAGCGTCGCCGATGGTGGGCGGTGCACGCGAGCTTCCAGTGGCATCCTCTTTCCTTCTCTCTCTCTCTCTCTCTCTCTCTCTCTCTCTCTGTCACTTCAAGGAAGGCTAGGGCGGGGGAAACAAGGATGGAATTCCCACCCACTCCCCTCCATTTTAACCCCTGCGCCGTGACTGGGGAGTGGATCTGTTGCGCATGATCTCCACTGCCGCCAGTTCACGCAGTCACATTACAGCCTTCGGGAAGGGTGGCCGGTGGCCTCCTCGACTGCACCTGATCCCGTGCGTAGGCCGAGGCCGTCGCAGGGTGGGCACATGCTCTAGGCCCCGTCCCATCACAGGCGTAGCTTGGCTAGGTTGGGCCTGCGGTGCTCGATGCATGGCGTCCCCATTTCCCAACACTAAGGTGCTGCAACATTCCGTTCGACGTCGACAAACCGGCTACCGGGGCCTGGTGTGCAGCAGGTGGACCCAACTCCGAGGCTCCACCAGGAAGAACTCTAGGGGACAAGCCAGCAAGACCCCTCGCGATGAGCCCGTGGGACTCTCTGTATTTGGGGACTACTATCAAGGGGATAACCCTGTGGTAGCCTCATCTCCCTTCATGCCCGCTTTCAAAAACATCAAGGCTGGCTAGGTCCCTCATGCGCCGGCTCCAGCGGGCAAGCTGTGACCAAATTGGCCAACTCACGACTGGGCTCTTACCCCTCTATTTTCGGGCGACTAGCTAGCATGCGGGCCCCCTCCTACCAGTACTTAGACCATACGATAGGACTCCTCCCCTCCAACGGGATGCGACACAAGATCAGCCACTCGGTGGCGCCGTACACGCATGGCTACAGTGGAGCCGGCCATACCACTGATCTTAGCCGGCTGCAATGGGGAAAAGCGGCATTGGGTCTACCGAGCGCTCATCATTACCTACCCCTACCACCCCTCACACGTGATGTCATGGGAGCCAACGGTACCACTAGACAGAGACGGGAGCAATGGATGCTTCATGGGTCACTGATACGTCTCCAACATATCTATAATTTTTGCTAGTTCCGTGCTATTATCTTGTCAGACTTTGGATGTTTTGTATGCCTTTTATATCTTTTTTGGTACTAACTTATTAACTCAGTGCCAAGTGCCAGTTCCTGTTTTTTCCGTGTTTTTGACCCTTTTCAGAGGAGAATATTAAACGGAGTCCAAACGGAATAAAACTTCCGAAAACATTTTTTCCGGAACAGAAGATACGCACGGGGCGTGAGAACCAAGGCAGAGGCCACCAGGGGAGGCCTCAAGCCCCCTAGGAGCGGCCAGGGGGCCCGCGCCTAGCAGGCTTGTGGGGCCCGTGTGGCTCGTCTCCCCTACTTCTTCTGCCTATAAATCCCCGAAAAATCCAAAACCACGGGAGAGATCCACGAAAATACTTTTCCGCCACCGCAAGCTTCGGTCTCTGCAAGATTCCATCTGGGGCATGTTCTGGTGCCCTGCAGGAGGGGGGATTCAAATACGGAGGGCTTCTTCATAAACACCATTGCCTCTCCGATGATGCGTCAGTAGTTCACCATAGACCTTTGGTTCCATAGCTAGTAGCTAGATGGCTTCTACTCTCTCTTGTATCTTCAATACAAAGTTCTCATTGATCTTCAATGAGATCTATCCGATGTAATCTACTTTTGCGGTGTGTTTGTCGAGATCCGATGAAGTGTGGATTTATGATCAGATTATCTATGAATCTTATTTGAGTTTCTTCTGATCTCTTATATGCATGATTTCATATCCTTGTAGTTCTCTTGGAGTTGTGGGTTTTGTTTGGCCAACTTGATCTATGATTCTTGCAATGGGAGAAGTGCTTGGTTTTGGGTTCATACCGTGCGGTGACCTCACCAAGTGACAGAAAGGGTAGCGAGGCATGCCTCGTGTTGTTTCCATCAAGGGTAAAAAGATGGTGTTTATATCTATTGCATGAGTTTATCCCTCTACATCATGTCATCTTGCTTAAGGCGTTACTCTGTTCGTCATGAACTCAATACAGTAGATGCATTCTAGATAGCGGTCGATGTGTGGAGTAATAGTAGTAGATGCAGACAGTATCGGTCTACTTGTCTCGGACGTGATGCCTACATGTATGATTATTGCCTTAGATATCGTCATGACTTTGCGCGGTTCTATCAATTGCTCGACAGTAATTTGTTCACCCACCGTAATATTTGCTATTTTGAGAGAAGCCTGTAGTGAACACTATGGCCCCGGGGTCTACTTCACATCGTATTTTCAGCCTTACACTTTTACTTTGTTGCACTTTCCGCCTTCAGATATCACTTTGCAATCAATCTTGAAGGGATTGACAGCCCCTTTACAGCGTTGGGTGCAAGCTCGTTTGTGTTTGCGCATGTACTCTGGACACTTGGCTTGATTCTCCTACTGGATTGATACCTTGGTTCTCAAACTGAGGGAAATACTTACTGCTACTGTGCTGCATCACCCTTTCCTCTTCAAGGGAAAAACCAATGCAAGCTCAAGAGGTAGCAAGAAGAATTTCTGGCGCCGTTGCCGGGGAGGATCAAGTGAAGAATAGTCTCCCGTCAACGTGTCAATTTTTGGCAACGGGGATTATTCTAAGTGAAGCTTATCCAAGTAAGTGTCGCAAAGTCATCTCTCGCATTTACTTTTTTGCCTCTCGTTTTCCTCTCCCCCACTTCTGAAAAACAAAAATTCACAAAAATATTTGCCTTTTTCGTTCGCCCTTTTCTCTCGCTTGCTTTCTGTTCACTTGTGTGTTTGTCTGCATGTTGAAGTCACCATGACTGAAAACACCAAACTTTGGACTTCTCGAATACTAATAATAATGATTTTATTAGTACTCTAAATCTTGTGATGAAAGAGCAATTCTCCAGCCTTCCTAGTGAAGATGCCGCATCCCATCTTAATACCTTCATTGAGCTTTGCGATATGCAAAAGAAGAAAATTGTGTTTAATGATGTGATTAAATTGAAGTTATTTCCGTTCTTGTTGCCAGATCGAGCAAAAACTTGGTTTTCATCTTTGCCCAAAAATAGTATTGATTCTTGGAACAAGTGCAAAGATGCTTATATATCCAAGTAGTTTCCGCCAGCTAAGATTATCTCTCTCCGTAATGATATCATGAATTTTAAGCAACTTGATCGTGAACATGTTGCACAATCTTGCGGGAGAATGAAATTGATGATTAGAAATTGTCCCGCTCATGGCTTGAGTATTTGGATGATTATACAAATCTTCTACTCTGGTTTCAATTTCGCTTCTAGAAATATCTTGGACTCCGCCTCCGGTGGAACGTTCATGGAAATCACATTAGGAGAAGCCACAAGACTCCTACACAATATCATGACAAACTATTCTCAATGGCACACTGAAAGGTCACCTACTAGTAAAAAGGTACACGCTATAGAAGAAATTAACTCGTTGAGTGCTAAGATGGATGAGTTAATGAAATTGATTGCTAGTAAAGGTGCTCCTTTAGATCCAAATGATATGCCCTTGTCTTCCTTGATTGAGAGTAGCAACGAAAGCTTGGACGTTAATTTTGTTGGTAGGAATTTTGGAAACAACAATGCTTTTAGAGGAAACTATATTCCTAGGCCTTTTCCTAGTAATCCCTCTAATAACTTTGGCAACTCCTACAACAATACTCATGGAAATTACAATAAATTACCCTTTGATCTAGAGAGTAATATCAAAGAGTTTATCAACTCGCAAAAGATTTTCAATGCGTCCATAGAAGAAAAACTACTCAAAATAGATGATTTGGCTAGGAGCGTTGATAGAATGTCTATTAATATAGATGCTTTGAAAGTTAGATGTGCTCCACCCAAGATAAATATGGATGAAACTTTGAAAGCTATGCGTGTTTCCATGAATAAGAGAAAAGAAAGAACCGCCCAAATTCGTGCTAGACATGAATGGCTTAAAAAGGCGTGTTCTCGTGATGAGAATCACGAAGATCTTAAAGTGCTTGGTGTGACTCCTATTGAGTTATTGCTTTCTAGTGTCAAACCTAATGATGATGGGGCTGGATATGAATCCACCTTGGTTGAAAAACGCCCCCATGATTCGAAGTCTATCTATCTTGATGCTAAAAGCATTGAAAGTGGAGTAGAGGATATCAAAACTTTCAGTAGTAATGAAACTACTACTTTGGATTTCAAGGAATTCAATTATGATAGTTGCTCTTTGATTGCATTCATTTCCTTGATGCAATCCATGCTAAACTCTCCACACGATTGTAGCCAAAACAAGGCCTTTTCCGATCATATCGTCGATGCTACGATTAAATCTCTTGAAGAGAAACTTGAGTTGGAAGTTTCTATTCCTAGAAATATTCATGATGAGTGGGAACCTACTATCAAAATCAAGATCAAAAACTATGAATGCAATGCTTTGTGTCATTTGGGTGCTAGTGTTTCCGCGATTCCAAAGTCTTTATGTGATGTTCTAGGCTTTAATGAGATTGAGGAGTTCTCTCTTAATTTGCATCTTGCGGATTCTAGTGTCAAGAAATCCATGGGAAGGATCAATGATGTTCTTATTATCGCAAATAGGAACTATGTACCCGTGGATTTCATTGTGCTTGATATTGATTGCAATCCTACATGTCCTATCATTCTTGGTAGACCTTTCCTAAGGACTATTGGTGCTATCATCGATATGAAGGAAGGGAATATTAGATTTCAATTTCCTTTAAAGAAGGGCATGGAGCATTTTCCAAAAAAGAAAATAAGATTTCCTTATGAATCCATGATGAGGGCTACCTACGGCTTGAGTACCAAAGACGGCGCTACCTGATTCTATCACCTCATGCCTAGCTAAGGGTGTTAAACAATAGCGCTTTTTGGGAGGCAACCCTATGAATTTTACTTTGCTTTTGGCTTTCTGTTTTGTTGCGTCCACACCATCATAATTCTGTTATGATTGTGTCTTTTGTGATTCTTTTTTAGATTGAGCCAAGTAAAACCTTTATGGCTAGTTTGGTGATGGTTATTTGATCCTACTGGAAAAAGACAGGAACTTTTTGCTCACGAAATTATGTTTCATTTTTATCCAGAAAGAGATTTTGAGTTGATTCTTTTTTATGCTGGTTGATATGCCAATTGCCCAAACTGTCGAAATTGGTCAGAATTTTGTAGATACGAGAAGTATACGAAGTATACAGATTGCTACAGACTGGTCTGTTTTTGATAGATACTATTTTTTTTGTATTGATTGCTTGCTTTGATCAAACTATGGATAGTATCGGGGGGTACTAGTTATGGAAAAGTGAGAATAGAGTAATCTAACACCAATAAAAATAGAAATCAAGTTTGCTAGAGTACCTCAAGAGGTGGTAGTTTGTTTTCTTGTGCTATTGATATCACGAGTTTCTGTTTAAGTTTTGTGTTGTGAAGTTTTGAAGTTTTGGGTGATGTTCTCATGGAGAAAGGGATAAAAAGTGGAAAGAGCTCAAGCTTGGGGATGCCCAAGGCATACCAAGCCAAATTCAAGGACACCAAAAATCTGAAGCTTGGGGATGCCCCGGGAAGGCATCCCCTCTTTCGTCTTCAATCCATCGGTAACATTACTTGGAGCTATATTTTTATTCACGACATGATATGTGTTTTACTTGCAGCGTCTTGTATCGTAAGAGTCTTTTATTTTTGTTGTGTCACAATCATCCTTGATGCACACCTTTTGAGAGATACATGCACTCATCGTGAATTTGCTAGAATACTCTTTGAGCTTCGCTTATATCTTTTGAGTTAGGCAATTTAGCTCACATGTGCTTCACTTATATCTTTTGAGCTAGATAACTTTGCTCTATGTGCTTCACTTAGATCTTTTAGAGCACGGCGGTGTCATATTTTGGAGAAATAAGAACTCTCGATCTTCACTTATATCTTTTTGAGAGTAATCTCTCTGAGTAACTTGGTAGTTGGCATGTGCTATGAAAGTAGTCCCAAAGGCGATAGGCACCCAAAGAGGATACAATGAATCTTCCATCTTCTTGTGCATCGATTAGAAAGAGAAGTTTGATTCCTCTCAATTAGTTTTGAGACATGGATTTGGTGATATTAAGAGTTACGTTAGTAGGGTGTTGTGAATCTAGAAATACTTGTGTTGACGTTAGTGATTCCCGTAACATCCACGTATGGTGAACCGCTATGTTAGGAAGTCGAAGCATAATTGATCTATTGATTGTCATCCTTTGTGTTGCTGTCGGGATCGCGCGATGGTTAACACCTACCAACCCTTCCCCTAGGAGTTTGCGTTTAGCACTTTGTTTTGATTACTAATAAAAACTTTCGCAATAAGTATGTGAGTTCTTCATGACTAATGTGAGTCCAAGGTATAGATGCAGTTTCACCTTTCACCATTGCTAGCCTCTCTAGTGCCGCACAACTTTCGCCGGTGCACAAACCCACCATATGCCTTCCTCAAAACAGCCACCACACCTACCTACTATGGCATTTTCATAGCCATTCCGAGATATATTGCCATGCAACTCCCACTGTTCCGTCTCATGACTTGTGCCGTCACTCTCATATTGCCATTGCATGATCGTAAGATAGCTAGCAAGATGTTTCAACATCATGTGCCAAGATAGATCGTTGCACATCTCGGTACACAGTCAGAGGCATTTCCTATAAGAGTCATCATTTTTCTAAGCTGTGAGATTTGAGTAAATAAAAGTGTGATGATCATCATTATTAGAGCATTGTCCCATGTGAGGAAATATTAAAAAAAGAGGCCAAAGATGCCAACAAAAAAAAGAGATATTGAAAGAGGCCAAAAGAGCCCAAACAAAAAAATAGAGAGAGAAAGAGAGAAGGGACAATGCTACTATCTTTTTCCACACTTGTGCTTCATAATAGCACCATGTTCTTCATGATTGAGAGTCTCTCGTTTTGTCACCACCATATGCTAGTGGGAATCTTCATTATATAACTTGGCTTGTATATTCCAATGATGGGCTTCCTCAAAATTGCCCTAGGTCTTCGTGAGCAAGCAAGTTGGATGCACACCCACTAGTTTTCCTTTTGATATTTCACATGCTTATAGATCTAAGTGCATCTATTGCATGGTAATCCCTACTCTTTCACATTGATATCTATTGATGGGCATATCCATAGCCCATTGATACACTGCGTCAATGTGACCATCTCCTCCTTTTTGTCTCACAACCTCCACCACACTCTATTCCACCTATAGTGCTATATCCATGGCTCACGCTCATGTATTGCGTGAGAGTTGAAAAGGTTTGAGAAAGTAAGAGTGTGAAAAAAGTTACTTGGCCAATACCGGGGTTGTGCATGATTTAAAATAGTTGTGTGGGGATGATGGAGCATAGCCAGACTCTATGATTTCTTGGTATAACTTTCTTTGGCCTTGTTATTTCGAAAGTTCATGATTACCTTGCTAGTTTGCTTGAAATATTATTGTTTTCATGTCAATAGAAAACAATTGTTTTGAATATTACGGATCTGAATATTCATGTCACATGAAAGAAGTTACAGAGGACAAATAAGCTAGGTAGCATTCCATATCAAAAATTATGTCTTTTACACTTCTCTACTCGAGGACGAGCATGAGTTAAGCTTGAGGATGCTTGATACGTCTCCAACGTATCTATAATTTTTGCTGGTTCCATGTTATTATCTTGTCAAACTTTGGATGTTTTGTATGCCTTTTATATCTTTTTTTGGACTAACTTATTAACTCAGTGCCAAGTGCCAGTTCCTATTTTTTCCGTGTTTTTCACCCTTTTCAGAGGAGAATATTAAACGGAGTCCAAACGGAATCAAACTTCCGAAAAGATTTTTTGCGGAACATAAGATATGGAGGGGGCGTGAGAACGAAGGCAGAGGCCCCGAGGGGAGGCCACAAGCCCCCTAGGCGCGGCCAGGGGGGCCCGTGCCAACCAGGCTTGTGGGCCCTCTGTGGCTCGTGTGCCCTACTTCTTCCGCCTATAAATCCCCAAAAAATCCAAAACCACGGGAGAGATCCACGAAAATACTTTTCCGCCACCGCAAGCTTCTGTCTCCGCAGTCTCGTCAAGTCCAGAGTACACATGGCGACTCCCACCTCCCACCTCGGGGACTCCATGGCGATCTGGTTCTCTAGCCGGCGTATCTACCCTCCTCGTTGCTCTACTGCTCTGGTGAACCCTCCCGACCCCCTCACGTGGTCGTGCATGGCTTGCATCGGTGGTTCCACGTTGGATCTGGATTTTTCTCATGGTTTGGCTTTCGCCGAGGAGGTTTATCGTCATTCTGGGGTTACGGTGCACCCTATGAAGCACCGCCGCTCCTTCATCATGGTGGTTTCTTTTGGTCGTATGTGTTCCCTCTCTCTGAGGACACAGTCGCCGCAGCTCTAGAATATGTGATTGGGGGCTCTGCCATTGAGTTTCGCGTCTCTCAAGTTACAAATTCGGTTTTCTCCTTCAAAGTGTCCTGCATGCAAGTTGTTTTTCATATTTTGGACTTGCGGTCGTTCAAATGCTCAAATATTAAGTGCTTCTTCCATCTATGGGGCCATGGTGGTCCGAATTGGCATCGGGAATTCTCTGTGTGGAAGAAACAATGTGATGCCGAATGGATTATTGTGAGTCCATCTAAGAGGAGAGCCTCACTAGGTCTGATGGCAATGCATTCCAGACCTCTAAAATATTCTTTAAAAAATGGGTCATCAGTTCGTCAGAAGCTCACATTCGCATCCCTCCAACAATATGAGGTTTGCAAGGGTTATCGATGTCCTGTTTCCCATGCTGAGCTCCTCACGCTTGAGCAGGCTGGTTATACACTGCCTTCTCCTAAACGTGTCATCATCTCTGCGCCACCGCCGGCAAAACTCCGGTGGACGACGGCCACGATGCATATTACGCTCGGCACTGTTTCTTCCCAACAGTCACCACCCGGATCTCCTGGAGCTGATTTTCAAATTGCCAAGTGTAACGGAATTTCTCCCGTGCAACACGGAGCTGCAGCTGATCCCGCCGAGATTGATGGTGTTTCGAATTATGAGAATCAGTTTTCGGTGGGAAGTTTTGATTCTGGGCCGATTTCCACGCTCATTACTGAGCCTTCTGAGGTTACCTCCTTACCTCGGCGCGAACCTAATACTAGGATGGATATTCCCTCCTCACAAGAAGCCCATCTGGTCTTTGATGAACTTATTAATGGCATGGTTGAAGAAATCTTTTCTTGCTCGATTTGCAACGCTTGGGGACATCTAGCTGCCAACTGCACGGCTTCGCCTGGATACGTTGACAAAGCTGTGGATCATGCACGATCTAGAGGAACCTATTTTATGCGTAATAATTGTCTTACATGGAACTGTAAGAGACCCACCACCTGCCCTATCGTTGATATCTCGGGAACAGCCGATACTCTTGGTGAAACGCAACGCCTGCAGCACAGTTCCGCCCTGTCTCATCGCCGACGCATCCTCGAACTCCCTTCGAGACTCTACCTACCATGCCGCCGCCTCCTCCCACAATGGCGAACATTGAGCTTGACCCAGAGTTCTTCCTCCCGCCGGGCCACAACATCATCAACGGAGGACCTGACCGGCTGCCTCGGACCTACACCACGCCTGTTGTCCCCATCACCAGGCGTCATGAGCGCTTTGTCATTACTGAGGTCCACCCTGCGCCCCCGGCAGACAACTTGGTCCAGGTACGGCAAGAAGTAGCCGCTCTTCTTCTTCACAGAGGACTTCATGTTCAATCAGCCCAACCATGGATCGAGGGCGTAGGGCTGTTTGAACTTCGAGATGCGGCGGAGAGCTACACTACGGTTCAGATGGTTCCGCAGGAAGTTCCTCATAACTCTGTGGTTTGCTTCTTGAGACATGATCAGGGCGTTGGCTTCCGACGACAAGAGGGTTTTCTACATTGGTGTCTAATGCTTCTGAGGGTCCCTCTGGATTTCCGCAATACTGAAGACTTGCGGGCTGCTGTCAACACCTTCGGAGAGTTCCATCATTGGGTCAGCGATGATCCTTACTTGGTTCGCTCCATTGTGTTTGCATCTTTCCCGGATGACCGACTTGTCCCTCGTAGTATCAGCTTCTCTGAATATGCTGCTTGGGGGGGGCGAAGGTGTCCTAGTCTGCACCTGTCTACATCTTGGAGGCGGCGCCTGCTGAACTCCTGCCCAATGACGAGGATCCTATGCCCCTCAATGGCAACCCTCACCCGCTTCCTCGACAACTTGTCAATGACAACCAGCTATTTGCTCTGCTCCCTTACCCTGCTTTGGGATGGAATGCAGTGCCGCTACCACCTGAAGAGCCAGTGGTACCTGCTGCTGCTGATGACAGTGGTTGGGGTCAGCCGCCAGCAGCTGCTGATGGAGGAGGATGGCAGCCTGAGGCGGCCCCAGAAGCACCTCCTGCTGATCCTGTTCAGGACCAAGAGTTCATGGTGATTGATCAACCGAGTCCTTCTTCTTCCGACTCGGTTCATGAGCTTGTCGACCTAGACCCTCAGCTGCAGGGTGGCATTGAGATGGAAGCTGCTCATCCCGCCCCCTTCTCCCAACCTGGATGTGGTAATGCCTGCTAACCCTGCCGCCCCTGACGCTGATATGGCACCGGTTGTCCAGGCTCCTGCTGCTGAGCCGGAGGAAGATGTGCTAGGGGAGGAGGAGGCGCAAGATGACAATCCTTTGGCGATCGTCCCGTACAAACCCCCACAGGTTCAGTCTGACAATCTTTTTGTTGGGTCTGCCAGGGTTTTTTATGGGCCTCCTCTGCCGCCGGTACTATCCTGGTCCCGAACTTTTGATGCTTTCATGGGAGCTGCTACGTCCATGCATGTCCCTCGCCAGCTGTAGATGCCAATGGTGAGGCCCATTGTGATCCCCAAGCGATCCAGGGCGGTGGCTTTCGATACTGCTGCTCCAGCGCTGCCACCACCAGAGCCAGCAAGCAACACACTCTTCGTGGATGAGGTAATCCCAGTCAGCCCCTCGTCGTATGCACAGGACTCTTTCTCCTTTCAATCTCCTGCTCCAACGAAGAAAGGGACCCGTAAGAAGGCCACTCTTGTTGTCGACTCCTCTGTTCGTCGATGTACCCGCGGCTCCATCAAGCGGGATGGCTTCAAACCGGTTTTGCAGGAGCTAACGGTGCATGTCCCCAAGGAAAGGAATCCCAAGGCCAAGCCAATGCCTTCTCCAGCGCAGGAGTCTGCTGATGTGCAAGTCTCTCCTACCACTCCTATTCCGATGATGTAGGCGGTCGGGCAGACGCTTGGCATCGCCCCTGAGAAGCTGACTGTGGATCGTCTTATGGAAGATCCAGCTGATTCCGCGCCATCATCTGCCGATGATTAGTTCTCTTATGTTAATTTGTTACTGTACTGGCTCCATGTACTGTCAGACTACTGCTTGCTCTGTCTTTTGGTTAACTGAACCTCGGTTGCAAGGGCTATTTCATATCCCTGCGTTTGCCCTATATATATCGTCCAATGGATAGTAGTTCTATGAGAAGTTGGCGTGTGCTGTGTTGGAATGTGCGTGGCCTAAATTCGGACCATAGGCAACGTGCGGTTCGTAACAAGATTGATGAGAGCCTAGCTGCCGTGGTGTGCTTGCAGGAAACCAAAATGCAGTCTATTGATTTTCATACAGTCAAGTGTTTCTGTCCTAAACGTTTTGACCAGTTTGCCTACTCTCCCTCCAGGGGAGCATCGGGGGGGGCTTATCACTCTCTGGAACTCATCCATTCTTACTTGTCAGTTAGTTGAATGCACACCCTATGGTTTGATCATCTCCTTTACCTCAAATCATACTGGCGAATCCTGGACTTTGGTGAATGTCTATGGTCCTTGTCAGGGTGAAGCTAGAGATCTATTTGTTAGCTGGCTATATAATCTTCATATACCCACTGAGGCTAATTGGTTGCTTCCTGGATATTTTCATTTCATTAGATCACCTGACAACAGAAACCTCCCTGGGGCTGATGTAAATGATATGTTCATCTTCAATGAAATTATTGGTCATCTGGGCTTACCGGAACTACCCATTAAAGGCAGATCTTTCACTTGGTCCAATATGCAAGATTCCCCTCTTCTGGAGCAACTTGACTGGTTTTTCACATCAGCCAACTGGATCTCCTCATATCCTGTTACACAAAGTGCTCCCCCTTGCAAAGACAGCTTCTGATCATGTTCCTTGTGTGGTCACTGTCAACACTTCCATCCCTATGTGTAACCTATTTCGTTTTGAAAACTGGGTTGAAATGGAGGGCTTCATGGAGTGTGTTCCGCAGTCCTAGGTCATTCCTTCCAGGAAAGCCCATATTACTGATGTCATTATGGATAAGATAAAACATCTCAGCCAGGCTCTGAAAAGATGGCACACAAACTTATCCAAGTTGAAAATTTTCATATCCAGATGCAATCAAGCTCTGTTGTGTTTGGATGAGCTTGAGGAATTGAGGCCCCTTTTCAGACCTGAAGCTAACTTTAGGAATATTATTCAGTTACACTTGGAGCACCTATTGCATCTTCAGTGCTTATACTGGAAAAAGAGAGCCACTATCAGATTTGTTAAAGTTGGTGAGGAAAACACTAAATTCTTTCATGCCATGGCAACTGAGAGATATAGGAGGAACTCCATTGCATCTCTCAAGTTAAATGATGGATCCATCATATCTGATCATGATCAAATTGCTGCATGCTTTTGGGCATCCTTTAAGGACAGAATGGGAACTTCCCTTGGAATTAACATGGCCTTTGATTTACAATCTCTGCTTGAGAAGGTGGAGGGTCTTGATATTCTCACAGAATCTTTTTCTAAGTCTGAAATGGACAAGATTGTTCGGGAAATGCCCATTGACGAAGCTCCTTTATCTGATGGTTTTAATGGCCTTTTTTTTAAGAAATGCTGGTCCATTATCTCCCCTGAGTTTTATCAACTTGCTGCTGCCTTTCATGCTGGTAATGCTCAACTTGAGAGCATGAACTCATCTTATATTACTTTGATTCCCAAGAAGATATCACCTGAGCAAGGGGGAGACTACAGACCAATATCCCTCACTGGGATGGGCCTCAAGTTTCTGTCCAAAATGATTGCCAACAGGTTGCAGTTGCAGATCGTGAAGTGTATTCACAAGAATCAGTATGGTTTTATCAAGTCTAGAACCATTCAAGATTGTGTTGGATGGACTCTGGAGTACCTGCACCAATGCCATCAATCCAAGAAACCAATAGTTATTCTCAAGCTGGATTTTGAAAAGACATTTGACTCTGTGGAGCATGAGTTCACTTTTCAGATTCTCAAACACAAAGGCTTCAACGACAGATGGATACTTTGGGTAAAGCAGCTCCTAACTTATGGCTCCTCTTTTGTACTGATCAATGGTGTGCCTGGAAAGAAATTTATGTGCAAGAAAGGAGTCAGGTAGGGAGATCCCATGTCCCCACTGCTTTTTGCTATTGCTGCTGATTTTTTACAAACCTTGGTTAACCAACTACTGATGGAGGGACTGATTCAGCTGCCCATACCTTGGCATGATAAGGACTTCCCTATAGTCCAATATGTTGATGATACCCTTATCATCCTACCTACTGATGAAGCTCAGCTGTTACAGTTCAAGAAAATGCTCTTGCTTTTCTCCCAATCCACTCGACTACATGTGAACTATCACAAATCTGCCCTTCTACCTGTCAACACTTCTCCACAGCAACTCCAAGACCTGGCAGACTCCAGTGGCTGCAAAGTGGGATCTTTGCCCTTCACATACCTTGGCCTTCCAGTTGGGACAACCAAACCAAGAATCATTGATCTCATTCCACTGGTTGACAACATGGAAAGAAGGCTCAGTGCTAGTTCATCTTTCCTGGCTCAGGGGGGAAGGTTACAATATTTAAACTCAGCACTGTCATCTGTTCCTATTTTCTTCCTATGCAATCTGGATATCCCACCAGGCATACTGAAGCAACTTGAAAGAATTCAGAGGCAATGTCTCTGGAGGAAAAATGGGCAAGATCATCCACCCTCTCTTGCTGCCTGGCAACTGGTGTGCAGACATAAAAATAAAGGGGGATTAGGAATTATGAATCTAGCAATCCATAATGAAGCACTTCTGCTCAAGCATGTTGATAATTTTCTAAATCATGTTGATATCCCATGGGTTAACTTAATCTGGAACAGTTACTATCATGACACAGTAACTCAGGGAACTACTCTTTGTGGTTCTTTTTGGTGGAAGGATATCAGTAAAAGGCTTGACAAGTTCAGATCAGTTGCATATGTTCAGCCTAACAAGGGTGACTCCTTCCTGTTTTGGTCTGATTCCTGGTTGGTTGGAAACTCCACTAGGCCTCTGGCTGCCAGATTCCAAAGGCTATTCTCCTTTGTGGTTGATCCTTTCTGCACAGCTCACGAGGTCATTAAAGCCTTTTATGATGACACCATGCTCTCTATGTTCCACTTGCCACTCTCTGATCAAGCTTACCAGGAGCTACTTTCAGTCCAATCCTTGCTTCAAGCCTTGGATAT
Organism: Hordeum vulgare subsp. vulgare; assembly: GCF_904849725.1. Taxonomy (NCBI): domain Eukaryota; kingdom Viridiplantae; phylum Streptophyta; class Magnoliopsida; order Poales; family Poaceae; genus Hordeum; species Hordeum vulgare. The sequence goes on along the minus strand of NC_058521.1, from coordinate 244,506,819 downwards.
TGACCCCCAGGCCCTGACAGATGGGTATGGGGAAAGGATGCTAAGGCCTACACAGCCAACAGATACTATGTTCATATTCACAGCAGTATTACCCAAACCCCTTACGTAACAAGATCTGGAAGAGCTGTTGTACAATGAAGATCAATATGTTTGCCTGGATGCTCATCATGGATAGGCTTAACACCCAAGACATGCTTGAACGGCGTCACTGGAATGTTTCAGACTCCAATCTCTGTGTTCTATGCCATGCCAGCGTCAAAGAAGACAAAGATCACTTATTCTTCATTTGTATTTTCAGTATCAGGGTCTGGACCTACCTGCAGATCACATGGCAGGGTCCATCCATGTGGTGTGCTACTGTAGCTGCTAAGCGAGACTTCCATAACCCCTTTTTTGCTGAGGTGGTCTTCCCTTTGTTGCACTTTCTGCCTTCAGATCTCACTTTGCAATCAATCTGGAAGGGATTGACAACCCCTTTATTGCGTTGGGTGCAAGCTTGTTTGTGTTTGCGCAGGTACTCCGGACACTTGGCTTGATTCTCCTACTGGATTGATACCTTGGTTCTCAAACTGAGGGAAATACTTGCTGCTACATTGGTGCATCACCCTTTCCTCTTCAAGGGAAAAACCAACGCAAGCTCAAGAGGTAGCAGTCACCCCTCGATGGGACCCCGCATCCCGCAAGCCCACCAACAACAAAACAACACCAAAGGTGGGCCCTCCACCCGGACAAAGAGGCCGCTAGCCGGGCCCTAACTGCACCAGCCATGTATAATGTAATCTCGAGAGGCTGGTCTATAAAGCCCCCGGCCCTCCCCATACAACAGGGTCAGTCGATCATCACCTCACACATGCACACACACCCATCCACGTAGAGAGGGAAATAGAGCAAGCTAACTCCTTCTTCGTCGTCTAGCCAACAGCTCAAGGGGCACCATTGAAACTCCCATATACCACATAAAAACTCCGGCAGGACTAGGGGTGTTACCTTAAGTTATATTTATAGGATTTGGTAATTGATAACAATTCCTATGGACTAATGGTTGCCTTAAGTTATATTTATAGGATTTGTCCATAGGCACTTCTTGAAGTCCATCTGTTGGGTTCAAGGAGTTTATATGATGACCAAGATGATATTCAAGGTATTATCCAAAGAATGGTCATAGAGACACTAGGTTGATCAAGATCTCACACAAAGAGTAAATCAAGATGATCAACACACAAAGCGTATAAGATGTACCGAGAGGGATCAAGTGATCCCATGGTATGGTAAGCATTGTCCATTACGTGTTTGTGTACTAACCCATGGTCTTTGTGAGAGTCCTATGTGGGGGTTAGGTGTGATTCCATGGGCTTGCGTCAAAAGGAATATCTCATACAACCGATGAAGGATGACGTCAAGTGGCGATCGTCATCAAGATTGTGGTGTGCAAGTTCAAGTGGATCAGCACGAATATATCATTGAAACTATTGTTAATGATCATGTGTTGATAAGGACAAGCTCATGTGCTAACAAGGACAAGATCAAGATAAGCATTCCTGAGCACTACATGCTTGATTCTTGTGGATGTTCACATGGTGGACAAATGAAGATGAATACATCAGCTAGGATTTCCACATTGTGTATGGGAGAGCTGCTTGAAGACTTGATCATGTCTTGCTTTCAACTTGAGCCAAGAAGGAACAACAACATCAATCTTAAGTGAAAGGGCTAACTCAAAGGTATCAGTTCCTTTGACGTTAGTGGTGCGGAGTGATGATCAGCGAATAAAAGTATACACTCAAGTATGGATCATGACTACCCCTTTTATGATTCTTGAGTCTTTAGGGATCCCGCACTATTAAGAGGGGATCACAGGTTTTGCGATGAACTTGCTCAAACTACATCTCTACTTTTCTGCTCATACCACATCTCCACTGCTCTGCTGTTATCTGAAAACAGAACCAATGCCTCGGACATCCGGCTTCCTCCGGACGTCCGAGGGACGGACGTCCGACCCCCTTCGGAAAACAGGAACCTTGCACCAGAAGAAATTTGAGTCAAATAGCTCGGACTTCCGGCCTCCTCCTGAGGTCCGAGGGCCGGACGTGCGGCTCTCTCCGGACGTCCGAGGGCCGGACGTCCGGCTTCCTCCGGTCGTCCGGTCCCTGTTCGACTACACAGTGGTTCCTGATATATATACATCCCACGGATGACCGACCCCTGTCGGACGTCCGACTCCTTGTGGACGTCCGGACATCCGAGGACTGCCGGATGTCTGACCATTGTCAGACTTAAGTGACCCCAACGGCTGTTTTTCTTTCCCCACTATATATACGCCCCTCCCACTTCGTGAGAAGGTGTCCAACACAGCCATATCCTCATAAGAACACATTTCTACCTCACACACATTTGCTTACACCAAATCTTTGATCCCAAGAGCATTTGTGAGTCCCTTTGAGAGTTGTTCCAATCAAAAGATAGATCGTCTCCCTCTCCTTCTCTCAACCCAAGCTATTTGAGATTTCAGCAAGTTTTGAGCATTCCCCGTGATCTTGTTACTCTTGGAGGTTGGAGACTCCTAGGCGGTAGGAGTTCTTCGGAGAGGAATCAATCCGTGTGATTACCCACCGGAAAAGTTTTTGAGGGTTTGGAAGCCACCTGAAAGGCTTACCACTAGTGGTTCAGAAACACCTTCGTGGTGTTATCTCAAAGGGAGAATGGGGTGAGCCTTCGTGGCGTTGGTGGGACTTTGTGGTAACATCCACCTCTCTAACAGTGACTAGCTTCCCTCCAAGGAAGTGAACATCGGGATACATCTTTGTCCCAGTGACCTTGGTTATCCTTAACCCTAACTCCTTACTTGTGGTTTACTTGTGTTACTTGAGCATACATACAATGCATATTGTTTGTGCTAATTATATTGTGTTGGCTATTTCTTTGTACAAGATTAATCGTTCAAGCATACCCTCTATATCCACACGTTCACACTTGCAGCTTTTGGTATATCGTGTGCTATAGTGTGATCTAGTATCTTGTGTCGTTCACCTACTTGTCGTGTGATATAGCTCAAGTAAGTTTGTGTAACTTGCTTGTGCTTGTTAGTAACTGTATTGTGTCCATCTTGGTAGATCGTGTTGTTGATACACGTTGCAGTGCCTATTGCATTTAGGATTTGTGCTTGAAAAGTATCCTCTTAGTTTATTTCCATATTAGGTTTAAGCCAAATCCGAAGAAGGTTTTAAATAGCCTATTCACCCCCCCTCTAGGCGTCATAGAGGTCCTTTCACCTGGGTACTTCACATGTCACCACCGCTTCTTCCCAATCCCGTTCTCGGAGTGTGTTGATGAACATTGGCCCAAACCACTGTAGGTAAGCCACCCCATGGCATCTTTGTGAGAAAACACGATAGTGAGCCCCAAGTTTACTACTGCAAACTAGATCTGTGTCAAAACCCTTCCTACACAACTCCTCAAGCTCTCACAATTTACCAGTGCCCTCTAGCATGCATGCCTTGCACCCCACACAAACTTTGCTAGCAAAAAGGTCACCCTAGACACACATTAGCATGGTGACCACAGAGCTCACATCCAGAAAAAGAGCACTGCCACTCTGTGTTGTCCTGTAGCTCACGTCTAGCCTAGGCAAGGCATCCTAGCACGCCAGGGAATCCCTCTCAGCTTCCCATGCCCCTCCACAATGCCAGCAAGTCTCCAACAAAATGGAGGCGCGTGCGCGCTGCACACCCGAGAGCATCTGAGGCGCGTCCGAGCACCCCTTGGTCTCCCGTGCGTAAGATCTCGTCCTGAAGTCCCCCACTTGACCTCTCTCACTCCCTCTGCCGCCCATAAACCTCTAGGTCTAAGTAATTCCTCTCTCGAGCTGTCCACTCTCATCAATGATCGAGACCTCCCTGTCGGCATCCTCTCAAATTTGGCCATGGTGGCCTTTCCATTCCCCTATGAGTCTCACCAGAGCACCCACCGTACTTACCCATGGTCCTGCCCCGCGCTTCCTTCCCTTCTCCCGATGGCTCAGGCACCGTGTCCATAACCACCGCCGCGCACTCCGCCACGGTCGACGACGCGCTTGCCCCCGACTTCCCCAGGTCCAGAAAACCACCCAGGACGTAGGAGAGCATCCTCCCAAGCTAGTTAGTGGACACGGCCTCGCCGGAGTCGGCGTGTGCCGTCAGGGAGGGGCACCATCATGGGCTTGGCCGACCTCTCCTGCCCATCCTTGTTCAAGCAGGAGGAAGAAGGAGGGAATGATTCCTGGGTCCCGCCTGTAAGCGAGCCAAAGGTCGGGCCCCACCCCGTTTAAGTGGTGATGGTTACGCAAGAGCCGTTTTGTGTGAGTGAAAGCTTACTCTCAGGAGTACACCATCGGCAGGGCCTCCTGTGCCCGCGACTGAGCTGCTAGGTCGACCCGGTAGCTTACCAGCACCCATGGTGCGTATAGCCCATTTCTCGTAATTTCACTAGGAGACAAGATAATTCATATTAAATTCATTTTAACTCCAAATCCATTTATTCAAATTTCTAGGGGCTCTAAAAATAATATCCCAGCCAAATATGTGCATTGCACATTTTTCGAGAACACTTTTCTCCACTGTTCAAATTAAAACTTCAAATTGGAATTATCCAAACCTCACTTTGCAAAATCCATAGTGCTTTCAAAGCAACTCCAAATGGACTGATTCAATTATTTAGAGACTCCAAAAATCTAGCTCTATTTTTCTAGGCATGGTGAACTTTTTTCCTATGCTATAATTTGGTGGGACAAAATAAATAGCCCCATTCCAATTTTTTCCATCTTAGTAAATTGATAGGAACTTGATACCAACTACAAATCCAATGGAACCACTTCCTAAATTCTTCTAAAATCATGCCTAACTAAATGAGTACCTCCACTCATTTTTAAGAAAATATTTTCTCTCCACTTCTTGTAGGTCCACAAATCCTTCCATTTCCATCATTTGGAAATCCTCGTTGATCCAGATCCATGGAAATACCTTTGGTTATTTTACTTATATCCACATGTGTTCTATAAAACTAAAACTCATATTTTAGAGAACTTTTCTTTCTCTTCTTGTGGTGTTGCTTCTTGTGGTTGTTTCAGCCAATAGTTGACGAAGTAGACGAAGTGATCGAAGTTGGAGTAGAATCTCGTGAATACCTCGAAGCCTTTGCTGAATCAGGCATGCAGCCATTTGACCATCTCTAAGAAGCTATTTTATGCATGGCATTTATCACTTCATTCTGTTGCATTGAACCATGATGCATCGGTAACCAACATGGTGGGTTACCTTTGTTACTTTCCTCGTTGATACTTGCGTCGTGTATGACCCTACCTTCTTATGAGGGTTGTGTGGGTGGGTAGTTGTTAGGGTGTTATGTAGTTTCTAGACAAGAGGGATGGGAAATATGCATGGTGTCGGAAAGGAAATGATTTCAAAGACTTTTTAAAAACCCTGTCGGGTGCCACTAATGCCCGAGGGCGATGGTGTGATCTAGGTAACCACTTGAGAAAGAACTGGGGGTACTGAGACAAGTGAGCGTGTTGTTTTCAAAAAGGATTGGTTTAAGTTGCGACTGTTACTCCAACCTTACATGTGTAACCACGATAACCCTTTATGGGCAGGGGCTTTGTTGATTACTTTTGTTGATGCTAGAAGAGAGCCCACATTACTAGTGGCGGGGCTGGAATGGTTACTCTCAATATGGGCTCGTGCATGTTAGGGCGACCATGGCATATTTCTCAGACACCGGGCACACTGTTGGTCTCCGCATGGATGGTACGATCTTGGGAGAGGCTCATATGATGTACATCATGATAGCTTGGCACCAACCGAGTGGACTCTTTGTTTAGTGTCGCTAGGGGAAAGGCATTGTTCGGGTGCTTACCTCGAGTATGTAATATACCGCGAGTCGTGGTTGACAAGGAAGTTCCCCGAGTCTTTTGGGTAAAGAGGGCAAACCCCTACAGAGTATAAAACTATTCGAATAGTCAGGTCCACAAGTCAAGGATAGTAGGATGACCACTCTTGGGCTATATCCATGGTTTCCAAACTTGGTGTGTGTGTGGATGGGAAAGATGATACTTGATCCAAGTCAGACGACCTGACATGATGACTGAATATGAGATGTTCACACCCCTGCTCATTTTGTTATGGGTAACTTGTTTATACGGATATGTGCAAACTCATGATGTATGATTTTATAAGTTGATTGATCATTTCATTGCACCCAAAACTAGCTTTCTGCAACTTGCATATTATTGCTATATCATGCACTATTATTGCCTTGTTCCAAACATGGGTTGCTTGCGAGTACGTTCAAAGTACTCATTGGCTTGCCACTGGTTATTTTATTCGCCTAGCATGAAAGCACAGGATATTAGGAAGAGTACCTTGGTGACGTCCGTGCGATCTATGATGTTTCCCAGTCATAATGCATGTAGGGTTAAGGCAGATGGCATGGGTTCACGCTATCGATGAAGATTTTGCGCTAGAAATATATGAAGACTTGGCCACAAAGGCCATATTCGAGTAGAATGGTACGTAATGGATGTAATACTCTTGTTATTTAGATTCTTTGGGATCACTTTGCACATACATTCGGTGATCATGATTTATGAGTCGTGGTCCCCAGAAAAACATTGTATAAATGCTTGGAAATAAGGCCTAGTGTTTATACTTTCACTAGTGCAATATCTCAACAATGCTAACATAGTATAATCATATGATCATCCTCAATGTGCAACAAATATTTAATCCAAAGTACATAAGAAGCGGAGAACATAAGATGAAATTGTTTTAGGTAGTAGAACCACCTCAAAGTTATTCTTTCCGATCAGTCATTTGAGCTATTGCTATAAGTTTCACAAACAGCCCTAGACTTCATACTAGAATAACACCCATGATACATATCAATCAACCTAATGTTACCTAGATACTCCAATGTCACCTAAAGTATCTGTGGGTTAATTATACAACATGCATCAAACAATTACAGATTCATCGTATTCAATCCAACACAAAGTACTTCAAAGAGCACCCCAAGATTTCTATCGGAGAACGTAGTATGAAAACGTGAAATCAACCCCTATGCACAGATCCACGAGGTCACCGGAATTCGAAAGTTGATGCCATCACATATATCAGGTGAATCAATAGAATACCCCATTGTGAGCACAGGTATCCACATGCAAGGCATACATCAAGTGTTCTCAAATCTAATATTCAATCCAACATAACGAGATTTAAAAGGAAATATGCAATTGATCACAACAACATAGCAAGGGAAGAATACCATATGATCCAACTATATTAACGAAGCATATCGTACACCAAGATCATGATATCTCAAGAATACCAGAGAGAGAGAAAGAGAAAGAGAAAGGGAGATTGAACACATAGCTATTGGAACATACCCTCTACCCCGAGGCTGAACTACTCCCTTCTCGTCGTGGCCTCCGTCGGGATGATGAATTTGGCCAATGGAGATGATGTCCCCCTCCGGCAGGGTACTGGAAAGGATCTAGATTGTTTTTTCATATATATAGGGAGTTGCATCGGCGGACCAGAAGTTCTCTCTTTATTTACGAGTGTTTTGGTATATATAGGATGTTTCAGCTTTGGCATCATGCCAAACGGAGCCACGTGGGCCCCACAAGCCATTAGGGTGTGTCTATGGGGGTGGGCACACCCTGTTGGCTTTTGGCCCACAGGTGTCTCCCCTCCGATGGTTCTTTGCTCCAATATTTCTTATTTCCTCCAAAAAATAAAAAAAAGTTTTGGGAAATTCCGAGAACTTCTATTTTCTACAAAAAAAAATTACACCACGGTAATTCGGATGGAAACAGTGTTAGTTCAGGTTAGTTCTAAATACATCATATAAAGTGCATCAAAACCATATAAAAGTATTGTAAACATATGCAAATATGGCATGAATACTTCATAAATTGTCGATACGTTGGAGAAAGATTCAAGGTCATGCAAGGTGACCATGTGTTCACCTGGACAGATTTCAAGGAGGATTTTGCAAGGCCCATTTTCCATCTATAATTATGGCTATCAAGAAGCGAGAATTCCGAGCATTAAGCAAGGAAGTGGCTCAGTCAAGGAGTACATGTATAAGTTCAACCTTCTATCAAGGTATGCCCCTGAAGATGTCAACACTAAGGCAGCTACGAAGGAACACTTCGTGGAAGGCCTTCAGCAAGCCCTACAACATCAACTGATTGTCCACAAATTCCCAACTTCCTTTGATCCGGTGAACAAGTTCGTCATGCTAGAGGACAAGGGTCGTGCTCTGGAAGATAACCACAAGCGCAAGATGCTCAACAAGCATAGTTCTAGCAACCAGAAGCCTCGCCCATGGCAATCAATCCCTACAAGGCCAACCTATCAGCCTCAATAGGTTAGGACTCCTCCACCTCATCCGAGCTACAACCCTCAGCAGTATGTCGATCCTAGACCTTCTTACAACAACCCCAACAATAGTAATGGTGGCAAGAAGAACAACTCTGGCCAAGTCACTTGCTTTAGATGTCGTCAACCAGGGCACATCTCAAGGTCGATCCCCAACAGGAAGCCAAATGCTCCAAGTCCCAATGCACAAAACCAAGGACAATGCCGTGGAGCTCCACCAAGGAACCAAGCTTCAATCCCCTCAACAAGCGCAACAATGTCAAGGGTTTCATGAACCACGTCACCACAAAGGAAGCCTAGGACGACATGTATATCATATTGGGTATGTTACTTATCAACATACCACCTGAAACTATTATGTTTTATTGTGGAACTTCACATTCTTTTGTTACCCAAGAGTTTGGAATAGAGAGTGGTATGAAGCCAACACCCTTGAGTAGTTCCATGTTGGTGCCAACCCCTGGGTCGGAGTTGAGAACCAAGATAGTTTGTAGGGGAGTAAAGATTAACATCAACGGGGTAGAGTTCCTAGCAGACCTTATCATCTTGAAATAACAAGGCTTGCATGTGATTCTATACATGGATTCATTAACCAAGCACCAAGGCTTGCTATATTCCGCCAAGCGACCTGTTACTCTAACCAATAGCCAAGGAACTGAAGACAAGTACATCCCAAACCCATCATCCGCTCAAGCCCCTCATGTCAATTGTGTGTGAGGGATTGAGTGGGACCAAGTGCCAGGGATATGTGAATACTCAGATGTCTTTCATGATGGGCAGCCCGGAATGCCTCCTGAGCATGACATTGATTTCATCATTGATCTAATTCCTGAAGCAGGACCCATCTATAAGAAGACACATACAACATGATTCGAAGAGATGGCTGAGTTGAAGAAGCAATTAGCTGAGCAGCTCAAGAAAGGATTTATCCACCATAGTGCCAATCCTTGGGGATCACCTGTTCTATCTGTGTCGAAAAGGGGTGGTACTATAAGACTGTTTGTTGATTACTAATCTCTTAATGAAGTCACGGTAAATAACAAGTAACCAATTCCCAAGATTTAGACCTGTTCGATTAGCTAAATGGTGCCAAGGTGTGTTCCAATATTGATATCTGGCCAGGGTACTATCAAGTAAAGATCAGACCCTAAGACAGTACTCATGACCCGATATGACTTGTATGAATACACGGTCATGTCATTTGGGTTAACCAATGCCCCAACCTACTTCATGTACCTCATGAACAAAGTTTTCATGGAGTACATGGACAAGTTTTTTGTCATCTTAAATGATGACATACTCATCTTTCGAAGTCTAAAGCAGAGCATGACAAACATTTGCGGATCGTCCTAGATAATCTTCAAGAGCACCAACTTTATACCAAATTCAGCAAGTGCAAGATCTAACTCCACCAAGTTGGATTCTTGGGTCATGTATTGACTATAGAAGGATTGTTAGTGGACCGTGCCAATATTGAAGCGATGAATGAATTTAAATCCCTAAGCAATGTTAAGGAAGTCAAAAGATTCCTTGGACTCGTGGAACATTATGCAAGTTCTTTGAACATTTTTCAGGCGTTGCCCAAGCCACGACTCGGCTCCTCAGGAACTACAATAACTTTGTATGGATGCCGAAGTGCAGAAAAGCTTCCAAGAGCTCAAGAAGAGATTGACAACAACTCCATTTTTGACCACCCTAGATATTCACAAGTAGTTTGTGAAATATTGTGATGCATCGAGAATCGGTTTTGGAGGTGTTCCGACACAAGAAGGCACTGTCGTTGCCTATCTATCCATACACATACACCTTCAAGAAGAGAACTATGGTACTCATGTTCTACTGGTGGCAGCTACAGTTCATGCCTTAAAAACATGGATAAATTACCTTCTAGGAAAGTGATGTGAGATATTCACAGACCATAAGAGTTTAAAGTATATTTTAAATCAAAAGGAATTGAACATGAGGCTATGAAGATGGTTGGAGTTTATCGAATATTATGACCTCGGTGTTCAATACCACCCAAGATACGTTACGTGGTATTTGTTGCCTTGAGCACAAAGGCTTGTTCCTTTAATGCTATGATTAAGGAAAGGGTACCCGCCTTGTATGAAGAGCTGGAAAGCTTTTGTTTGGAACTGGTCAGACATAGATATCGGGCCAACCTTGAAGCAAAGCTTACCTTGATGGATGATACTACAGAAGTCTAGAATGGACATGAGCGTATTGAAGGTATCAAGAGGAAGATCAAGCCATGAAAGGGCTAGAAATCTCACATGAAGAAAAAGGAGTCATATGGTTTGGGAAACACATTTGATGCCAATCAAAGATGAGATCAAGAAATTGATCTAGCAATAAGCCCATGACACTCTGTATTTCATCCATCCTCAAGGAACCAATATCAATCAAAAAATTAAGGAAAGATTCTTGTGGCATAGTATGAATAGAGAAATATTCACTTTCTTCACCAAGTGTGACGTATGCCAAAGAGTCAAAGATGAGCACGAGCGATCCATTGGATTGCTTCAACCTCTCAAGGTACCTGAATGGAACTGGGAAAAAATCGAGATGGACTTCATCACCGGATTGCCCACGTCATGCAAAGGACATGAGTCCATTTGGGTAATTGTAAATCATTTGGCCAAGGTTGCCAAGTTCAACCCCGTCAAGTCCACCTATGATGGAAAACGGCTAGCCAATCTCGACATCAACCTGATTCTGAGCCAGCGCGGAGCTTCTAAGGACATTATGTCAGACCGAGCTACTTAATTTATCTCAATGTTCTAGAAGAAGATTCAAGAAGCTACGGGAACCAAGATATCTTTCAGCACTCCTTTTCACCCCCAGATCAGTGGACAAACGGAATGAGTAAACCACATATTGGAAGATATGCTTCTTTCTTGTGTTTTAGCGTATGGAGCCATATGGGAAGATTGCCTACCATTTTTCGAGTTCTTATAAAACAACATGTATCATTCCAGTCTTCAGATGGCATCGTTCGAAGTGTTGTATGGGTGTAAATGCCACATTCCCCTCAAAAACTGGAGAATGGCTAGTCTTTGGACCAAAAGTTGAAGAGAAATTTCAACTAGTAAGAGCGCGTTCGAACACCACCAAGTCAAGATAGAAGAGCTACGCCGACTCACACAACCGATACATGAGTTTTCACATCGGAGATCATATTTTCCTCTGAGTCACACCCCTCAAGGGAATGAAGCGTTACCACGTTAAAAGAAAGCTCGCGGCAAGATATATCAGCCCCATCAAGATCAACGAGAGATGAGAAGTAGCCCACCATCTAGATTTACCTTCCGAGTTATCCGTTGTGCACAACATTTTCCACGTGTCACAACTCTTTAAGTGCCTCCAAGTTCCAAGCCGCCTTGACCTCTAGAAGGATAGCGATCATCAAGACATTGACCATCAGCCAGACAAGACTTATCATGACAGAATAGTTCACATCTTGGATGAAGCCGAGCATTGCACTCAAAGCCGCACCATCAAGTACTTTAAGGTCCAGTGGAGCAACCACACAGAAGCACAAGCAACATGGGAGCATGAACACTACCTCAGACCTGGATTTCCTTATCTCATTAGCGCCTAGATTAGGAATCTTGGGGACGAGATTCTTGTAAGGTAGGTAGTTCTATCACACCTTGTGTTTTGTATCAAATCACTATGTGTATAAAGCCTAAAATTTTGGACCAACAATTGTTTTTGGTGTGCATGTGATGCTTGAATGATTTGCCATTTGCTTGTTTGCTTGTATGTGCTTTAATTCATCAAAAACCTCCTACTCTCAAAACTCATCTCCTTGATCCAAATCTTTGCCCAATGATCATGCCATGTGTATAGAACATACAACTATTTATATATATATTTATTTCGCCAAAAAATATTTATTCAATTTAGGTTTTCAAACCCCCCTGAATTGAGGTTTGAACTACAAGTCCTCAAATTAGGGTAAATATTTCATATCAAGAATTTTATTTCAAACCTATTATCTACAAGACTTACCAAAACCACAAATTAATATTTTAAAAGTTATTTTTATATTTTCTTTAAATGCCTTTTTCTGAGGTCACAAATGTTCTTTTATAGGGAAAAAATAATTTTGTATTTTAAAAATATTTGAGAAAAATTAGGGAAACTCACGGCATATATTTTCCATATATATGAGTTTCAACATATGGTCATGTTCAAAGTATTGGACAAAATCCTCAAAAACCATTTTTGGCCATTTCAAGCATTTGAAATATTTCTATAAGAAATATTTCAAATAAATCCATGAAAATTCTAGCAAATCACATATGCCTCCTATGATGATCAAGGCAAGTTGACCTCAATCCAACTTGTTTTGGTTCTCCAAAGTGATCCAAAGCTCTCATTGTTCAGATCCAAGATTGATGAACTTTGCATTGCCAAGTGTCGCCAATTGAGCTCAAACCATGTGGACATGTTCAAACCCTCTAATAATGCATCTACACCAAGTGGTGCACCGAGGAGAACAGTTTAGCTTAGCTAGATGTGTCTAGATCTGTTTCTGTTGATTTCTAGGGTTTGCAAAAGTTGCATTGGCCACTTTCTCCAAATGTATTGCATATTTGTGGGAACAGCCATTTTGCACTACCATTCACTCATGTTAAATATTATAGCAAGGAGAACATCTTAGCTAGCCCAAATCTTGATCAAACACCTTCTGCACAGAATTTGTACTCGATGGTTGAGGGGGCAGACGGGTTCTCCATGTTCTAGGATTTTTGCCATCCTATTGCACTGATGCTCCTCCACATCCAGCAAAACCTCCACGGCCACATATCCATTATTCGTGGGTGAAAATCCCTCCTTCCTTCTCTGAGAGGCACTTTTCTTCTATCTCTCTCTCTCTGTGTGTGTGTGTGTGTGTGTGTGTGTCTCTCTCTCTCTCTCTCTCTTTGAGCCACCCCTATGTCCTAGGCGGCAACTTAGCATCCAAGGTAACCCCCTTTCTCTTTTTCCCTGCAGCTAATGGACAAGGGTGGGTGCGCTAGAGTGAGCCTAGACACGCCCATGTTGGCCAAAAGGGCGATCTAGACTGCGCAACAGCACATCTGAATATTGACGACACGTCCTCGACCACCTCGGGACTCCCCCTCATGTTAGTCGAGGCCCCTCGACGTCCATGGCACACCATCGTGTTGGGCTCCCATTCCCTCCCTCTCTGTCACCCCCTCTCATGTGTGGCCGACGAAGCACGGGCAAATGGACGACCCGCACGAGCATGGACCCTTACCTCCCCCACTCCCTGTCTTCCTCCCTTGGTCATAGAACATCCCCACAAACTCCCTAGACACAGATCGGAGCCCTCCCATGAACTCCAGTTGTGTCCCATGCCGCGTCGATGAAATCCACCCATGGTGCACCGCTGGCCGACTATTTAAGACATGCCCACATCCCTCTCTCCTATCTATTAGACCTCTCCTACTCCTGATCAACCTCGTGCGCCTCTCAAACCATCTCCAAATCCCTTAGAGGTTGGATCAGACTGAAGCTCCACCGCGACGGGTCATAGTCGATCTCGAGGTACAGAGCTCCTCCGACCCCCAATTATCTTCATATGGACCTCCCTCACCTTCCTGATGCGGATCCCCCTCTCGCCCACGTGATTTGAAGATGAAACAGACTGAGCAGCGACATCCGAGGCTCCTAAGCTGCAACCTCCTCATCGTGGGTAACCCGAACCTCTCTCGCAACTTCCACCACCTCGCCCAACGGGCGACATCTCCTCACTCCAAACCCGCCATCAGCTGACCCTGTCGTGCCCGAGAACACCGTTGTTTAGCGTCGCCACCTCCATGATTGGAGGTTGACGATGACCCCACGGGGCCCGCTAGTCAACCTCACCTCTCAACCTCCCGTTGGAAATAGGGGCATGACTGTCGGGTTCAAACGCAGAGCACATGCACCCTCGACTTGCCTAGGCTGGTTTGGCTACAAGCAGGCCCAACCATGACCGGTCTCGCCCGGTTGCCCTCTTCGCGATACTTTGTTTCTATTTTCATGGATTTTGCAAAAATTCACAATCAGTATATTCGTACAAATCGAGTAATTCAAATATCTAAAACTATGTAATAATCCAACCTATTTAGTGGTGCAACTTCCACTCCATTTCGATAATATTTTTTTATTGTTCCTATTTAAATCTCTATTTCAGCATTTAAATCCACCTTCAAAACTCAAAATCTTTCTTTCTGTTGGCCCAACTCCAAAACTAATGAGTTTGTTGTTTTTAGTTTTTAGCCTAGTATTCAATAAAAACAGGTTGACATTTTTTGAGTGTTTTATTTTCCTATTGAGGCTATTGCCTTATTTGTGTCCCATTATATTTGCAATGTTAGATCAAATGGTTGACAAAAGGAGTTGGAGCAGAAGACCTTGAAGACTTCGAAGACTATGCTAAGACACGCAAGCAGTCCTTTGACCATGTTGACGAAACTACATTGTGCATGGCATTATAGAACTTTACTTTTGTATAAAAAGATGATGATGTGGTGAAAACCTTTTTAGATTTGTCCCTGTTGCATTCATTTTTGATACTTACATTGTGCATGACTTTGTTTCCATTTAGAGTTACGTGGGTGGGAAGTATATAGGATGCTGAGTAGTTGGTACGCAAGTGGGACGGTGATATGCATCGAGATGGAAACAAAGTGTTTTACCAAAGATTTTTCAAAAACCCCATCTGATGCCACTAATGCACTGGGAGGTGTTGATCTAGGTATCCACTTGATAAAGTGGTGGTGAACTCAGGCAAGTTGAGTATGTTGTTTTCAAAAAGGGGGTGGCTTAAGTTGCGACTGTTACTCCAACCTAATACGTATGACCACACTACCCCTTATTCGACGGGGCTTTGTTAATTACTTTGGTCGATGCTAGAAGAGAGCCCACATTACTAGTGACGTATTGGTGTGGTCCCTCCCAATATGGGGTCGTGCTTGAATGGACGACTATGGTTGTTTTTAAACACACCGGGCAAGCCATTGTGTCCCCTCATGGAAAATACGATGTTGTGATTGTTTTATGTGATGTACATCATGAGGGCTGGGTACCAGTGGGATCTTTGCTTAGTGTCATCGTGGGAAAGATATTGTTTGGGTGCTTACCTCGTGGATTGGACGAGAAGTTCCTTGAGTCTTGTGGGTGAAGTGTGCAACCTTTTGAGAGTGTCAAGGTATACGAATAGCCAATTCCATTGTCAAGGACAGTTGGATAACCTCTCTTGGGTTATGTCCATTGTTTTACAAAACTTGGTCGTGAAAAGGAAATCCTTGAACTAAGTCGGATGACTTGATGAGATGATTATATTTGAGTTGTTCAAACTATATTTATATGGATATATGTAACCTCATGATGCCTGCTTTACAAAATGATAGGACATGACATTGCACTCAAAACTATCTTTCTACAAAAATACCTGCTTAGAGTCATACCATGTGTTGTGTACTTTGTTCCAAACAATGGCACCTTTTGAGTACACTAAAAAGTACTCACTGGCTTGTACCTGGCTGTTTACTTGTCTAAGCACGGATGAACAGGAATATGATGGAGAGTACCTTGGTGACGAACATGCGAATTAGGACGCTTCGCATTCAGAATGCCTATAGGTTTAAGGCAGATGGCATGGGTCCAAGTTATTGTTGAAGATGTCTCATGCAAGTGTTTATTTGTTTCTTGGCCTTCATGGTCCTATCTATGTAAGACTTGACCATAATGGTCATAATTTTTGTAAGACGTTATGTAATGGATCTAAGACTCTTGATTGTTCAGTTATGTGTGTTCAATGAGAGTTGATCTTGCGATCACTATACACATGAATTCGGAGACTTAGAATCATGAGTATGGGTCCCCATAGGAAGGCGGTGGATTGATGACCTGCTGGCAATTCTTTGGTTACTCAAGACGACAACAAATCGAACTACTCGCGAGAGAGCCTTCTCCCTAGTGTCATGCCCAAAATGCGGTATTGTCCTTGCAACGGCTCGAGGGCCTCAATTAGGATAGAAGCAGATTTTGGGTCGCTTTGCAAGAATCGATATCGTTACAATACATGTAAAGAAGATATGACCATATAGTGTTGGCTTACACTCGCCACAATCTACAACATGAATATCTCAGGGGCTATTTGTTTCCCAAGGGACTAGACTTTTTCTAGTCCCAGGGACTAAAGAAAAATGTCCCTCGAGTAGAGTCTTTTTCTAGTCCCTTAAGAAAAAGTCACTCCCGTTTGGTTACATAGGGACTAAAAGGGACTTATTTAGTCCAGCTCCAGTGAAATAAATAGGGCCTAAATACATTAATACATAGCAATCATCATACAAAAGAGAAGGATCCGGCTACGGATGAAAATAATGAGACTACTTTCACCCTGCGAATCCTAGGTTGCCGACCTGGAACCCATCAAATGATCATCAAGGAAGAATAATAAGTTTTCCAAATAAAGCAGGCATCACTCCCACGTCAAACATCGCATTACGTGTACCTGTTGTTATAGCAATCTGTAAGCCACAAGGACTCTACAATCTCATTACCAAGGGGAGCAAGACTTGGAAACTTAATGATTAAGCTATGGTGAAGTTGTGAGGTTGCAGCACACATTAAGCATTTATATGTGCATAACTTCTGACTACAAGAATAAGAATGGTGATCTACGCATAAACGAACATGAACTAGGAATGATCAAGAATTGATCGTGAAAACCTACTTACAAGGCATACATAACCCCACCGTGTTCTCTTTTTTTGTTCGAATCTCACAAGAAGAGAGGGACACGGTTACAGATACAGTTGGTATGTCTTAGTTGAGTTTACTTCAAGTTTGCTATAACCGGGTATTATAAAGTAAAACAAATCTAGCAAGGCCAACTGATTTGTCGACGAACCCGATAGGAGATGCTTATCTCGTTCCGAGGACACAATTCACTACTCGAATTCAGTTATTTGTCGTCTGCCACGTCTTAATCGTCAGCCAGCAGACGGCAAAGAACCTCTATGCCGTCAGCTTTGAGAAAATAGACGGTAAAGATATGGCTGATGGCAAAAAACCTATTTGCCATCAGCCACCTCTTTGCCATCTATCAACGACAAAGGTAGTGAAGGCAAACGGGAAATATCTGAGGATAACGTCCCCACCCAACCCCACCCTACCCCACCCCTTTGCGTCTGCCTAACTACGTTTACCGTCCACGGCAGATGGCAAAGGGGATGGACCCCTAACGGTCGTCCTGCCCACCCGCTCCCCCACTCTCTCCCCTCTCTATCCACCGCAACCGCCACCCCACCCTAGCACCGCCGCCGCCACCCCACCCCAGCGCCGCCACCCCACCCCACCACAGCGCCGCCGCCGCACCACCGGAGCCGCTCCGGCACCCACACCGCCCCGGCCCACCCCAGCACGGCCGTCGCACCGCTAACACCCACCCCGCCCTGGCCCACCCCAGGACGGCCGCCACGCCCCCATCGCCCCCAGTGCCCCTGCCGCCCCCTAGTGCCACTACTGCCCCACCGCCCCCGCAGGTGAGTACAACCGTCGGTCGCCCCTTTTTTCCATTTTTTATGTTTTTTGTTTCGGTTAATTTGGTTAGTTTATAATTAGGTTAGTTTTATTTTCATTAAGTTAGTTTATTAGTTTATTAAGTTAGTTTATTAGGTCAATTAGGTTAGTTAGTTAGGATAGAAGAAAAAAGAATAAAAAAAGAAGGGAAAATGAAAAAGAAAAAAGGAGAAGAAGAAAAGAATTAGCAGAAGAAGAAGGAAAAGATGAAGGAAAAGAAGAAGAAGAAGAAGAAGAAGAAGAGGAGGAGGAGGAGGAGAAAGAATAAGAAGAAGAAGAAGAAGAAGAAGAAAGAGGAGAGAGGAGAAGAAGAAAGAAGAGGAAAAAGGAAAAGAAGGAAGAAGAAGAAGAAGAAGAATAAGAAGAGGAAAAAGGAAAAGAAGGAAGAAGAAGAAGAAGAAGAGAAGAAGAGAAGAGAAGAAGAGAAGAAGACATAATAAGTCCAAAATGGCATAATTATCTCATTTAGCTCCAAAATGACATAATAAGTCCAAAATGGCATAATTAGCCTATATATTCTAGAGGCCCCCGACGCCCGACGCCACCAACCCCCGACCCTCGACCCCCGACCCCTGACGCCACTGACACCCGACACCCGACCCCCGACGCCCGACACCACTGACCTCCGACCCCCGACTCCCGACCCCCGACTCCACTAACCCCGACCGCCGACGCCCGACGCCACTGACCCTCGACTCCCGACGCCACTGACCCTCGACCCCCGGCTCCCGATGCTCGACGCCACTGACCCTCGACTCCCGACGCCACTAACCCTCGACCCCCGACCCCCGACGCCACTGACCCTCGACCCTCGACCCCTGACCCCTACCCCCGACCCCCGACGCCACTAACCCCCAACCCCGGACACCCGACACCTCTTTGGCCTCTTGTTGATCAAAAATACCCCAACCCCCGACGCTAGTGACCCTCGACCCCCGACGACACGGACCCCCGACCATCGACGCATTTAACCCGACTCCCAACCACAGACACCCGACACCACCGACCCTCGACGCCACTAAGCCCCGACCCCCAACACCTCTTCTACTTATTGTTGCACGAGAAGGTGCTTTTCGGTCCTCTAGAGGCCCATGGGATCATAGTTTTGGAAATTATGAGTTAGGTCACATATTTTGCTATTATGTTAATTATAAAAACATCATATTTGTGTTGATTGTGTGAATTTCAATGTGCAGTTGTTCGACGACCTCCACGTGCGTTGGACGAGCTCCGCCCTTGCGTTTGTTGGTGAGCAAAAATGACTTCTCCTCCTACCCCCTTAATTTGCTCTGTCCAGGTCCTCGTGCCGATGAAACTTGCTAGCTATAGGTTTCTTCAATCATGAGTATGCGTGACCAGTATGCGTCTCCCGTTCGGAAGGGCCACATCTATAAATATGCATTTCTTTGCATATTTATAACCGCCATCCTTTCGAATTGTCCAACATTATCCATGGACAGCCCGAGTATGTGTAGATTGGGCTCATTTTCCCGTATGCTGCGCTATGGATCCGAGGCAGAATTTCGTCAGTGCCTCCCTGTTGTTCTCCGGGTACACATCCTCTCTGCTTATTGCCGAGACGTGTATCAGCAGAATAGCGGGGAGGTGCTGCCGAAATTCGGCATCGCATCTGGAGCAGAGCATGGGAAAAGGAACCCAATCTACACATACTCGGGTGGGAATAGGACCTATCTTTACCTATTAGCATGTAGGTTGCATGATCGTAATAAAACTGACAAACTTGATTAGCGTATGAATATAGATGATGAATTATATATTTATTTCTTGTGCGCCCATAGATAACTAGGCAACATGAGTGATCGTGCTTGGATGTACACTGGTCACCCTAGGCAGAAAGACATGACCCATGAATGGTTAACAAAAACCAGGGGGTTTGTGGGAGCTGCATTTGCAAATGGCTAGCAAAAAATATGGTGCCCCTGTCCCAACTTCGACAACTGGAAAAAGCAGACAGAGTTTGAAATGGGTAAACACCTGTAGAAGTTGGGTTTTACGCCTAATTATACGGTGTGGACTTTTCATGGTGAGTCTGACCAACGTGCCACAGCTAAAGTGATTCGTCATCGCACCGACGAGCATGGTACCGTGATTGAAGACATGGTGCAAGTCTTTGATGATGCTCGGGATTCGGACGATGAGATGGAGGAAACTACAAAGGCCTTCTATGAAATGTCGGAGTCTTCAAAACATCCTCTCCACGAGCAGACTGAGCTTTGTCAGCTGGATGCCATCGCGCAAGTAATGGCTCTGAAGGCTCAATTCAACCTAGGCAGAGAGTGCTACACCGCAATAATGATGATATTTGGATGCTTTCTACCGAAAGGCCATGTATTGGCTGCAAACCTGTACTAGTCAGAGAAAATCCGCCGTGTACTTAAGATGCCCTATGAGAAGATACATGCCTGTGAGAATGGATGTGCCTTATTTAGGCTTGAGTATGCGGCCTTGAACTATTGCCCCATTTGCAATTCTTCTAGGTATATTGTGGTGGACAACGGTATGGGTGAGAAGAATCAGACCAAAATCTCCATTAGTGTTCTTCTATATCTGCCAATCATACCAAGACTTCAACGTCTTTTCATGGTCGAAGAGACGGCCACACAGATGACATGGCACAAGTTGGGCAAAAGAATCGAACTAGATGCGGATGGGAACAAGATGCTGGTACACACTTAAGATTGTTTTGCGTGGAGGCACTTCGATGCATTACATAAGGATAAATCGGAAGATCCAAGGCAACCTAGAGTTGCCATCAGCACGGATGGGTTCAATGTGTATTGTATGACAGCAACACAATACAATTGTTGGCCTGTATTTGTGATTCCACTCAATTTGCCACCCGGAGAGATTACGAAGAGAAAGAAAATTTTCCTGACGTTGATAATTCCAGGGCCCAACTATCCGGGGAAGAATATGAATGTGTACATGAAGCCGCTTAAGGATGAGTTGCAAGAAGCCTAGGATAATGGGATCAAGACCTACGACGTGGCTACCAAAACAAATTTCAAAATGCATGTGTGGTACATGTACTCGACGCATGATTATCCGGCGTTTGCGCTATTCGCTAGCTGGTGTGTGCATGGAAGGTTCCCGTGCACCACATGCAAGGCATCTCTTCAGTTCCATTGGCTGCAGGCTGGTCGCAAGTTTTCTTGCTTCGACATGCATACACAATTCCTGGATCCTCACAATAAGTTCAGAAAAGATAAGAAGAATTTCATCAAAGGTAGAGTTGTCAAAAACAGTGCACCAGCTACGTTGACAGGCCAACAGACCCTTGATCAGTTAAACGCTATCAAGCCTGATCCTTTGCATCTAGGATACTTCAAAGGGTATAATACGGAACACGCCTGGACTCACAAGTCATGCTTATGGGATCTGCCTTACTTTAAAGACCTCCTTTGCCCACACAACATCGACGTGATGCACACTGAAAAGAATATTGCGGAGGCCATATTTGGTACATTGTTTCGCGTAGAGGGGAAGTCAAAAGATAATCCTAAGGCTAGAATCGACCTGGAGGCTCTATGTGATAGACCGTTGCAAAACTTGCGACAACGGAAAAGAAAGTAAAGCATAGAGAACCAAAGGCATGGTTCAATCTTGAAAGGCCAGCTGTGAGGGAAATGCTATTGTGGGTGAAAATACGGTTGATGTTCCCCGATGGGTATGCTGCGAATCTGAAGAGGGGAGCGAGTCTTGAGAAATTGAAAATATTTGGTCTCAAGAGTCATGATTGGCACATATCGATTGAGCGGGTAATGCCGGTGATGTTGCATGGCTTTATCCCTGAGGATGAATGGCTAGTATTAGAAGAGCTGAGCTATTTCTTTCGTTCTCTTTCTGCGAAATAAATATCGTTGACGTGCCGGATGAAATGGAAGAGTTGGCGGCGGAGTTGATCTGCAAATTAGAAATGATATTTCCACCGGGCTTCTTTAATCCAATGCAACATTTGATTTTGCATGTCCCGACCGAGGCAAGAATGGGGGGGCCTGTTCAAAATCGATGGTGCTACTCAACTGAAAGGATGCAGAAGACGCTTCGAGCTAAGTCTAAACATAAACGTAGAATTGAAGCATCGATGGCCGAGGCATTCATTACTGAGGAGGCGGCAAACTTCGTGACAGCACACTACGAATCCAAAAATCATCATTTGCATAACCTGAAGCCTCGGTAGAATGATGGCGATCCAAAAAAAGTTCGATCCAACCTTAGCCCATTTAACGGTAAGCTCGCACCATCCGGTGCTTCGAAAGGGAAATCGTTGGATGTCGAAGAATGGCGGACCATTTCATTGTATATCTTCACCAACCTAACAGAAGTGCGGCCGTACATCGAGTAAGTTCTCGGTAAATTATTGTTCCGCAACTTCTAGTTGCTTTGAACTACTCTTATTCCAAGATATTTGATATAGTCAATACGTTGCCGAATTCTCGGATGGAGCGGTCATCGAACAGGATTCCGTCGAACAGAATGAGCTTCTCACAAAGCATGGAGGTGACTATCCCGGTTTCATCTCTTGGTTCAAACAAAGGGTAATTAATTACCATTATGGGCCCATTTGATTTTTTGGTCCAATTTGCGGCTAATGCATCCATTCTTTCGTATTAAACTTGTAGGCTGATGCAGAGTCTATGGACGCCGAGATGAGACAAGTCGCTAATGGTTTTGACTAAAAGGTTCGTTCATTTGACAAATACAACATCAACACGTATCGCTTTCGTACCTTTGGCAAAGAGCTATCTATGCCCGACCTAAAGACTACAAATTGTTCTGTCTCTGCTATCGGCGAAGGAGGCACCAAGTATTATGGAAGAGTTGAAGCAATTTATGAACTTCTATTCTATGGTGAAAACCCACCGACCGTCGTAGTCTTCAAATGTTATTGCTTTGAGCCGAGGGAGACTAGAAGGACGCATGAACATATAGGACTAGTAGAAATCAACCAAAACACCCACTTAGATGTTCCCGATGTCTATATTACGGCTCAACAGGCGACATAAGTTTTCTATCTACCGTGGGCCTACCAAACTGATCCAAATCTCAAAGGTTGGGCTGTCGTTTATGAAGTGCCACCACATATTAGACCACCTATGTTCAATGAAGAGGATCACGGACCTCACATTAACCCAGACACATATGAAGGAGAATTCTTCCAAGAAACACGTATGTCCAAGAAACGTTTCAAGAACCGCTCAACTTCCCCCCAGAACATTGAAGTAGACAGCGATAGTGAATCCGTCTTAACCCTTGAGCCCGAACAGGAAGAGCTGGAAGAAGAACAGGTTACTATTGTGGATGACCTGTCACTTCTTGACCAATTACATAATGGTGGCCTTCCACATGTTCTTCCTGATAGTGATTATGATGATTCATTTATTGATGATAGTGATGATCATGATGCATTTATTGACCCTGAAGCATATATAGACGAGCATGACTGTTATTAGTTCATGTCAGGTATTCAACTATTATACTATATCTAAATTTTGAGTTCACGTTAGGTATTCAATTTTTATTAGTCATGTTGGTATTTATGACGATGATACACTTAAATTATATACATTTTATTACTCACGTTGGTATCTTTGTTGTACTAATTTCATTTACTCTTTGTCATGACAGGTGTTGAAAGATGGTGGGAAAGGGTCAAAAGCACTCCGTGGCTCCTTCTTCGTCGGCGGGTGGTGGGATGGGTACTTCCATTCCTGCCTCGCCTCTTCGGAGAGCGTTGCTCTCTACTCTGCAAGGATCACCCCCCATGAGAGGAGCTCGATCCCCCGCGAAGCCGAGAGGTACTAAAGACATTCTTAGCTAATTTAGCCCGAAGAAGGGGACAAGAGGAGAAGAAAGAGGAAAAATGAAAAGAAGGAACAAGAAGAAGAAGAGAGGAAAAAGAAGAGAATAAGAAGGACAAGAAGAAGGAGAAGGAGGAGAAGAAGGAGAAGGAGCTCCTCCTTCTCCTTCTTCTTCCTCCTTCTTCCTCCTTCTCCTTCTCCTTCTTCTTTTCTTCTTCTTCTCCTCTTCCTTCTCCTTCTCCTCCTCCTCCTCCCCCTTCTTCTTCTTTTACTTCTTCTTCTATTCTTGCTTCTTCTCTTTCTCTTCTTCTACGTAGCTTAGACTCATCCAACAAAGACTAAATTGGCTAATTATCCTACGAAATGACATAATTAGCTTAGTTAGGTGAAAACATCATTAGAACCTTGGTTAGCTCATTAAAATGACCAATTTAGCTAAAAAAGAAATAATAAGATCAAAATGGCATAAGAACCTTGGTTAGCTGATGAATATTATATACTTAGATTGGCTTCCACCTAAATGATATAATTAACCAATTTAGCTCCAATATGGCTTATTAAGCATAGTTAGCTCCAAAATGACATATTTAACCCAAGTGAGCTGCGAAACGACCTATAGTTAGCTACGCTTCCACCTAAATGACATAATTAGCTTAGTTAGCTCCAAAATGTCCTATTTAATAAAAATGACCTATCGTTAGCTAAGTTCTCTCCTAAATGACATAATAAGGCTTAGGTAGCTCCAAGATGACCTATTCCCCCAAACTTAGGTATTAAATGGCCTATAATTAGCTTAGCTAGATCCAAAATGGCTTAATAAGCATAGTTTGCTCCGGAATGACATATTTTACCCAAGTAGCTCCGAAATGACCTATAGTTAGCTAGGCTTCCACGTAAATGACATAATTAGCTTAGTTAGCTCCAAAATGGTCTATTTAATAAAACATGACCTATACTTACCTAATTATCGTCAAAATGACATAATTAGCTCCAAAAAGCATTCTTAGCTAATTTAGCCTGAAGTAGGGGACAAGAGGAGAAGAAATAGGAAAAATGAAAAGAAGGAACAAGAAGAAGAAGAGAAGAAGAAGGACAAGAAAAAGGAGAAGAAGGAGGAGAAGAAGGAGAAGGAGCTCCTCCTTCTCCTTCTTCCTCCTTCTTCCTCCTTCTCCTTCTCCTTCTTCTTTTTTTCTTCTTCTCCTCTTCCTTCTCCTTCTCCTCCTCCTCCTCCTCGTTCTTTTACTTCTTCTTCTCCTCTTGCTTCTTCTCTTTCTCTTCTTCTACATAGCTTAGACTCATCCAACAAAGACTAAATTGGCGAATTATCCTACAAAATGACATAATTAGCTTAGTTAGGTGAAAACATCATAAGAACCTTGGTTAGCTCATTAAAATGACCAATTTAGCTAAAAATGAAATAATAAGCTCAAAATGGCATAAGAACCTTGGTTAGCTCATGAATATTATATACTTAGCTTGGCTTCCACCTAAATGACATAATTAGCCAATTTAGCTCCAATATGGCTTAATAAGCTTAGTTAGCTCCAAAATGACATATTTAACCCAAGTGAGCTCTGAAACGACCTATAGTTAGTTAGGCTTCCACCTAAATGACATAATTAGCTTAGTTAGCTCCAAAATGACCTATTTAATACAAAATGACCTATAGTTAGCTAAGTTCACTCCTAAATGACACGATAAGGCTTACGTAGCTCCAAGATGACCTATTCCCCTAACTTAGGTATTAAATGGCCTATAATTAGCTTAGCTAGATCCAGAATGGCTTAATAAGCACAGTTTGCTCCGGAATGACATATTTCACCCAAGTAGCTCCGAAATGACCTATAGTTAGCTAGGCTTCCACCTAAATGACATAATTAGCATAGTTAGCTCCAAAATGCTCTATTTAATAAAACATGGCCTATAATTAGGTAATTATCCTCGAAATGACATAATTAGCTCCAAAAAGGCATTCTTAGCTAATTTAGCCCAAAGAAGGGGACAAGAGGAGAAGAAAGAGGAAAAATGAAAAGAAGGAAGAAGAAGAAGAAGAAGAGAAGAAGAAGAGAAGAAGAAGGAGAAGGAGGAAGAAGAAGGAGAAGGAGAACGAGGAGAGAAGCTCCTTGAGAACGAGGAGAGAAGCTCCTTCTCCTTCTTCTCCTCCTTCTTCTCCTTCTTCTTGTCCATCTTATTTTCTTCTTCTTCTCCTCTTCCTTCTCCTTCTCCTCCTCCTTCTCCTCCTCCTCCTTCTTCTTCTTCTTCTTCTTCTTATTTTTCTTCTCCTTCTTCTTCTCTTCTTGCTTCTTCTGTTCTTGCTTCTTCTCTTTCTTCTTCTACGTAGGTTATTTTCCCCAAAAAAGACATACTTAGCTAATTATCCTCCAAAATGACATAATTAGCATAGTTAGGTAAAAACATCATAAGAACCTTGATTAGCTCATTAAAATGACTAATTTAGCTCCAAAATGACATAATAAGGTCAAAATGGATTAATAATCATAGTTGGCTACAAAGTGACATATTTTATCCAAGTTAGCTCTAGAATGACCTATACTTAGCTAAGTTCTCTCCTAAATGACATAATATGGCTATGTAGCTCCAAGATGACCTATTCCACCTAACTTAGCTATTAAATGGCCTAGAATTAGCTAAGTTCTCTCCGAAATAACCTATATACTTCTTCATCTAGTATTATTCTTCTAACTTTCTTATTTTTCATTTTGAAGATTACATTCACTTCACGAGAAGCTTGGATTATATTGATGGAATGCTTGAAGATGATTTCTTGTACCATGGCTTCATGGAAACTTGTACTGAAACTATTGTCGTATATGGATATATATGAAACTTTGTATGCATGTGGATGAAACTGGTGTAATATATGGTTTGGTACGGATGGAACTTGCATAATATGTATGTACTATGGATGAAAGTTATTTTAATATGGTTATGAGTACGGAAAAAAATTTATTTTTGTAAAATATACATATATATATATATATCCTAATTATTTTGAAAAATACTGGATATAATAAGAAATAAAATAAAAAGGGGCTGGTTCCCCCTTTGCCGTCTGCCCCCACATGGCAAAGGGGGGATGGCAGACGGCAAAGAGGGGATAGAGAGGGGCTTAGTTCCCCCCTTTGCCGTCTGCCCCCACATGGAACAGGGGGCAAGGGCAGGCGGCAAAGAGGGGAGAGAGGGGGGCTTAGTTCCCCCCTTTTTCATCAGCCCCCTCGTGGCAAAGGGGGGGAGGGCAGACGGCAAAGAGGGGAGAGAGAGGGGCTTAGTTCCCCCCTTTGACGTCAGCCCCCTCATGGCAAAGGGGGGAGGGAAAACGGCAAAGAGGGGATCGAGAGGGGCTTAGTTCCCCTCTTTGCCGTCAGCCCCCTCATGGCAAAGGGGGGAGGGTAGACGGCAAAGTGAGGAGGCCTGCCGTTAACACTTAACGGGATCGTTGGTGTATCTGCCGTCCCATTTAATTTGCCGTCTGCCCCCTCATGGCAAAGATTCTTTGTCGTCCCCTTTAAAAAAGTAGACGCCAAAGAACCTCTTCACCGGATGTTTTTTTGCCATCTACTTTGCCGTCTGCTGACCTACGGCAAAGCCTTTGCCGTCCGTGGTTCCCCCCTTTGCCGTCAGCCATGGCAGACGGCAAAATTATAAATTCCAGTAGTGTGCAACCATAAGGTTAAGCCTACGAATACAACCAGAACCTCTAGTTTCCCTGTGGTGCTGTCGGAATTATGCCCTAGAGGCAATAATAAATATAGTTATTTTTATAATTCCTGTATCAAGATAATCGTTTGTTATCCATGCTATAATTGTATTGAATAAAGACTTATATACATGTGTGGATACATTGACAAAACACTGTCCCTAGCAAGCCTCTAGTTGGCTAGCCAGCTGATCAAAGATAGTCAGGGTCTTCTGATTATGAACAAGGTGTTGTTGCTTGATAACTGGATCACGTCATTAGGAGAATCACGTGATGGACTAGAACCAAACTAATAGACGTAGCATGTTGATCGTGTCATTTTGTTGCTACTGTTTTCTGCGTGTCAAGTATTTGTTCCTATGACCATGAGATCATATAACTCACTGACACCGGAGGAACGCCTTGTGTGTATCAAAAGTCGCAATGTAACTGGGTGACTATAAAGATTGTCTACAGGTATCTCCGAAGGTGTTCGTTGAGTTAGTATGGATCAGACTGGGATTTGTCACTCCATGTGACGGAGAGGTATCTCGGGGCCCACTCGGTAATACAACATCACACACAAGCCTTGCAAGCAATGTGACTTAGTGTAAGTTGCGGGATCTTCTATTACGGAACGAGTAAAGAGACTTGTCGGTAAATGAGATTGAAATAGGTATGCGGATACTGACGATCGAATCTCGAGCAAGTAACATACCGAAGGACAAAGGGAATGATATACGGGATTATATGAATCCTTGGCACTCAGGTTCAAACGATAAGATCTTCGTAGAATATGTAGGATCCAATATGGGCATCCAGGTCCCGCTATTGGATATTGACCGAGGAGTCTCTCGGGTAATGTCAACATAGTTCTCGAACCCGCAGGGTCTGCACACTTAAGGTTCGACGTTGTTTTATGCGTATTTGAGTTATATTGTTGGTTACCGAATGTTGTTCGGAGTCCTGGATGAGATCACGGACATCACGAGGTTTTCCGGAATGGTCCGGAAACGAAGATTGATATATAGGATGACCTCATTTCATTACCGGAAGGTTTTCAGAGTTACCGGGAATGTACCGGGAATGACGAATGGGTTCCGGGTGTTCACCGGGGGGGGGGGCAACCCACCCCGGGGAAGCCCATAGGCCTTGGGGGTGGCGCACCAGCCCTTAGTGGGCTGGTGGGACAGCCCAAGAATGCCCTATGCGCCATATGAAGAAAATCAAAGAGAAAAGAAAAAAAAGAGGAGGTGGGAAAAGGGGGAAGGACTCCTCCTTCCAAACCTAGTTGGACTCGGTTTGGAAGGGGAGGGTTGCCCCCCTTGGCTCGGCCGAACCCCTTGGGGGTCCTTGGACCCCAAGGCAAGGCTCCCCCTCTTACCCCTATATATACAGAGGTTTTAGGGCTGATTTGACACAACTTTGCCACGGCAGCCCGACCACATATCTCGACGGTTTTACCTCTAGATCGCGTTTCTGCGGAGCTCGGGCGGAGCCCTGCTGAGATAAGATCATCACAAACCTCCGGAGCACCGTCACGCTACCGGAGAACTCGTCTACCTCTCCGTCTCTCTTGCTGGATCAAGAAGGCCGAGATCATCGTCGAGCTGTACATGTGCTGAACGCGGAGGTGCCGTCCGTTTGGCACTAGATCATGGGACTGATCGCGGGACGGTTCGCGGGGCGGATCGAGGGACGTGAGGACGTTCCACTACATCAACCGCATTTCTTAACGCTTCTGCTGTGCGGTCTAGAATGGTACGTAGATCGCATATCCCCTCTCGCAATCTTATGCTAATCTTACAAGCTGGGAAGAAGGATTATGTCCTTAATGCTGCGCTAGGAGATGAACCACCCGCTACGGCTGACCAGGATGTTAAGAACGCTTGGTTAACACGTAAGGAGGACTACTCAGTAGTTCAATGTGCAGTCTTGTATGGCTTAGAACCGGGACTTCAACGTCGCTTTGAGCGTCATTGAGCATTTGAGATGTTCCAGGAGTTGAAGTTCATCTTTCAGAAGAACGCCCGGATCGAGAGGTATGAGACCTCCGATAAATTCTATGCTTGCAAGATGGAGGAGAACTCATCTGTCAGTGAACATGTGCTCAAAATGTCTGGGTACTCAAACCGTCTAGCTGAGCTGGGGATTGAACTCCCGCAAGACGCTATCACTGACAGAATCCTTCAATCACTACCGCCAAGCTATAAAGGCTTTGTGTTGAACTACAACATGCAAGGGATGAACAAGTCACCCGGCGAGTTGTTTGCGATGCTGAAAGTCACAGAGTCTGAACTCCGTAAAGAGCATCAAGTGTTGATGGTGAATAAGACCACTAGTTTCAAGAGAAACGGCAAAGGCAAGAAGGGTAATTCAAAGAAGAGCGGCAAGCCTGTTGCCAATCTGACGAAGAAACCCAAAGCTGGACCTAAGCCTGAAACAGAGTGTTACTATTGCAAGGGTATGGGTCACTGGAAGCGCAATTGCCCCAAGTATCTGGCAAATAAGAAGGCGGCCAAAAAAATCAGGTATATTTGATATACATGTTATTGATGTGTACTTAACCGGTTCTCGTAGTAGTGCCTGGGTATTCGATACCAGTTCTGTTTCTCATATTTGCAACTCGAAATAGGAACTGTGAAATAGACGAAGGCTCGCGAAAGATGAAGTGACGATGTGTGTAGGAAATGGTTCCAAGGTTGATGCAATCGCCGTCGGCACAGTTTCACTTCGGTTACCATCAGGATTAGTTATCAACTTGAATCATTGTTATTTAGTGCCTGCGTTGAGCATGAACATTATATCTGGATCTTGTTTATTGCGAGACGGTTACTCTTTTAAGTCAGAGAATAATGGTTGTTCTATTTCTATGAGTAACATCTTTTATGGTCATGCACCCAATGTGAGAGGATTGTTCATATTGAATCTTGATAGTGATACACACATACATAACATTGAGACCAAAAGAGTTAGAGTTAACAATTATAGCGCCATATTTTTGTGGCACTGCCGCTTAGGTCATATTGGTATAAAGCGCATGAAGAAACTCCATGTCGATGGACTTTTGGAGTCACTTGACTTTGATTCACTTGACACGTGCGAACCATGCCTCATGGGCAGGAGGACTAAAACTCCGTTCTCCGGAACAATGGAGCGTGCAAGTGACTTGTTGGAAATCATAGATACCGATGTGTGCGGTCCGATGAGCATAGAGGCACGCGGCGGATATCGCTATTTTCTCACCTTCACTGACGATTTAAATATATATGGTTATGTCTACTTAATGAAGCACAAGTCTGAAATATTTGAAAATTTCATGCAATTTCAGAGTGAAGTTGAAAATCATCGTAACAAGAAGATCAAGTTCCTACGGTCTGATCGTGGGGGTGAATATCTGAGTTTCGAGTTTGGTGCTCACTTAAGACAATGTGGAATTGTTTCACAGTTAACACCGCCTGGAAGACCACAGCGTAATGGTGTGTCCGAACGTCGTAATCGTACTTTATTAGAGATGGTGCGATCTTTGATGTCTCTACTGATTTGCCGTTTTCATTTTGGGGTTATGCATTAGAAACAGCTGCATTCACTTTAAATAGGGCACCATCAGAATCCGTTGAGACGACACCATACGAACTGTGGTATGGCAAAAGGCCAAAGTTGTCGTTTCTTAAAGTTTGGGGGTGTGATGCTTATGTCAAAAAGCTTCAGCCTGAAAAGCTGGAACCCAAAGCGAAAAAGTGCATCTTCATAGGTTACCCAAAAGAGACAGTTGGGTACACCTTCTATCTCAAATCCGAGGGCAAACTGCTTGTTGCTAAAAACGGAGCTTTTCTCGAGAAGGAGTTTCTCTCGAGAGAATTGAGTGGGAGGAAGATAGAACTTGATGAGGTTGTCGAACCTCTCATCCCTCTAGATGGTGGCGCAGGGCAAGGGGAAACCTTTGTCATTGCGACACCGGTTGAGGAGGAAGTTAATGATGATGATCATGAAACTCTGGTTCAAGTTCCTATCGAACCACGCAGGTCGACGAGACCACGTGCTGCTCCAGAGTGGTACGGTAATCCCGTTTTGTCAATCATGATGTTAGACAACAATGAACCTACAAGTTATGAAGAAGCAATGGTGGGCCCAGATTCCCACAAATGGCTAGAAGCCATGAATTCCGAGATAGGATCCATGTATGAGAACAAAGTCTGTACTTTGGAAGTACTACCTGAGGGCCGCAAGGCTATTCAGAACAAATGGATCTTTAAGAGGAAGACGGACGCTGACGGCAATGTGACCGTTTATAAAGCTCGACTTGTGGCAAAGGGTTTTTCACAAGTTCAAGGAGTTGACTACGATGAGACATTCTCACCCGTAGCAATGCTTAAGTCCGTCAGAATCATGTTAGCAATAGCTGCATTTTTCGATTATGAAATCTGGCAGATGGATGTCAAAACGGTGTTCCTTAACGATTTCCTTAAGGAAGAGTTGTATATGATGCAACCCGAAGGTTTTGTCGATCCTAAGAATGCTAACAAGGTGTGCAAGCTCCAGCGATCCATTTATAGACTGGTGCAAGCATCTCGGAGTTGGAACAAACGCTTTGATGAGATGATCAAAGCATTTGGGTTTATACAAGTGGTTGGAGAATCTTGTATTTACAAGTAAGTGAGTGGGAGCTCTATGGCGTTTCTAATATTATATGTGGATGACATATTGCTGATTGGAAACAACGTAGAGTTTTTGGAGAGCATAAAGGATTACTTGAATAAAAGTTTCTCTATGAAGGACCTAGGACAAGATGCTTACATTCTAGGCATTAAGATCTACAGGGATAGATCAAAACGCTTGATAGGACTTTCACAAAGCACATACCTTGATAAAGTTTTGAAGAGGTTCAAAATGGAACAGTCCAAGAAAGGGTTCTTGCCAGTTTTACAAGGTACGAGATTGAGTAAGACTCAGTGCCCAGCAACTGATGAGGATAGAGGGCATATGAGCACCGTCCCCTATGCTTCAGTCATAGGTTCTATCATGTATGCAATGCTGTGCACTAGACCGGACGTTAGCCTGGCCATAAGTATGGCAGGTAGGTTCCAGAGTAATCCAGGAGTGGATCACTGGACGGCGGTCAAGAATATCCTGAAGTACCTGAAAAGGACTAAGGAGATGTTTCTCGTGTATGGAGGTGACGAAGAGCTCGCCGTAAAAGGTTACGTCGATGCAAGCTTTGACACAGATCCGGACGACTCTAAGTCGTAGACCGGATACGTATTTATTCTTAATGCGGGTGCGATAAGCTGGTGCAGTTCCAAGCAGTACATGGCTGCCTCGGAGGCGGCTAAGGAGGGTGTCTGGATGAAGCAGTTCGTGAGGGATCTTGGAGTGGTGCCAAGCGCACTGAATCCAATAACCTTGTTCTGTGACAACACGGGTGCCATTGCCCTAGCAAAGGAACCACGGTTTCACAAGAAGTCCAGACACATCAAACGACGCTTCAACCTCATCCGCGACTACGTCGAAGGTGAGGACGTAAATATATGCAAAGTGCACACGGATCTGAATGTAGCAGACCCGCTGACTAAACCTCTTCCATGGGCAAAGTATGATCAACACCAGAACTGTATGGGTGTTAGATTTATTACAATGTAATTCGCATGATGATGTGAGGGCTAGATTATTGACTCTAGTGCAAGTGGGAGACTGTTGGAATTATGCCCTAGAGGCAATAATAAATATAGCTATTATTATAGTTCCTGTATCAATATAATCGTTTATTATCCATGCTATAATTGTATTGAATAAAGACTTATATACATGTGTGGATACATAGACAAAACACTGTCCCTAGCAAGCCTCTAGTTGGCTAGCCAGTTGATCAAAGATAGTCAGGGTCTTCTAATTCTGAACAAGGTGTTGTTGCTTGATAACTGGATCACGTCATTAGG
Organism: Hordeum vulgare subsp. vulgare; assembly: GCF_904849725.1. NCBI lineage: Eukaryota > Viridiplantae > Streptophyta > Magnoliopsida > Poales > Poaceae > Hordeum > Hordeum vulgare. The sequence goes on along the minus strand of NC_058521.1, from coordinate 244,473,365 downwards.
AGAATCACGTGATGGACTAGACCCAAACTAATAGACGTAGCATGTTGATCGTGTGATTTTCTTGCTACTGTTTTCTGCGTGTCAAGTATTTGTTCCTATGACCATGAGATCATATAACTCACTGACACCGGAGGAATGCTTTGTGTGTATCAAACGTAGCAACGTAACAGGGTGACTATAAAGATGCTCTACAGGTATCTCCGAAGGTGTTCGTTGAGTTAGTATGGATCGAGACTGGGATTTGTCACTCCGTGTGACGGAGAGGTATCTCGGGGCCCACTCGGTAATACAACATCACACACAAGCCTTGCAAGTAATGTGACTTAGTGTAAGTTGCGGGATCTTGCATTACGGAACGAGTAAAGATACTTGCTGGTAAACGAGATTGAAATGGGAATGCGGATACTGACGATCGAATCTCGGGCAAGTAACATACCCAAGGACAAAGGGAATGACATACTGGATTATAATAATCCTTGGCAGTGAGGTTCAAACGATAAGATCTTCGTAGAATATGTAGGATCCAATATGGGCATCCAGGTCCCGCTATTGGATATTGACCGAGGAGTCTCTCGGGTCATGTCTACATAGTTCTCGAACCCGCAGGATCTGCACACTTAAGGTTCGACGTTGTTTTATGCGTATTTGAGTTATATTGTTGGTTACCGATTGTTGTTCGGAGTCCCGGATGAGATCACGGACGTCACGAGGGTTTCCGGAATGGTCCGGAAACGAAGATTAATATATAGGATGACCTCATTTGATTACCGGAAGGTTTTTGGAGTTACCGGGAATGTACCGGGAATGACGAATGGGTTCCGGGTGTTCAGCGGGGGGGGGGGGGGGGGGGGCAACCCACCCCGGGGAAGCCCATAGGACTTGGGGGTGGCGCACCAGCCCTTAGTGGGCTGGTGGGACAGCCCAAGAAGGACCTATGCGCCATAGGAAGAAAATCAAAGAGAAAAGAAAAAAAAGAGGAGGTGGGAAAAGGGGGAAGGACTCCTCCTTCCAAACCTAGTTGGACTTGGTTTGGAAGGGGAGGGTTGCCCCCCTTGGCTCGGCCGAACCACTTGGGGGTCCTTGGACCCCAAGGCAAGGCTCTCCCTCTTCCCCCTATATATACGGAGGTTTTAGGGCTGATTTGACACAACTTTGCCACGGCAGCCCGACCACATATCTCCACGGTTTTACCTCTAGATCGCGTTTCTACGGAGCTCGGGCGGAGCCCTGCTGAGATAAGATCATCACCAACCTCCGGAGCGCCGTCACGCTGCCGGAGAACTCATTTACCTCTCCGTCTCTCTTGCTGGATCAAGAAGGCCGAGATCATCGTCGAGCTGTACGTGTGCTGAACGTGGAGGTGACGTCCGTTCGGCACTAGATCGTGGGACTGATCGCGGGACGGTTCGCGGGGCGGATCGAGGGATGTGAGGACGTTCCACTACATCAACCGCGTTTCTTAACGCTTCTGTTGTGCGGTTTACAAGGGTACGTAGATCGAATATCCCCTCTCGTAAATGGACATCACCATGATAGGTCTTCATGCGCATAGGAAATTTTTTGTTTCCCATGCGACGTTCCCCAACAGGTGCCCCCACTGTTTGCTCATTTTGGACCAACACCATAAGCATTGCCCCTTTATTATGTTGAGTTAAAATCGACGAGGGGGCAACCCTCTATGCAATTATTAAATTACCGGTATTATGATGTTACCAAATTTTAAAACCAATATTTGGCCTTTGCCGGAAGAGTTTTATCCCATAATGAATTATCAAGGGAATCCCCATAAGAATCAGAAACATGTCAGGAGTTCTCAATATGGAACATTACACCGATAATCAGAAAATAGGCCGACAAGGATAGAACAAAACACCAAGTGTGGGGTGTGTATGAGGATCTATGGGATCAATATGGTCCCTTGTGGTTCAGGCGGGGTAACACATGCACAAAGAGCATCATGAAGCACATACTTTGATGGACAATTTTAGATAGGTTTAGCACGCTCAGAAGCGTAAAACCCTATGTCTTACGTTCAGGGATTACCTGGGTGGCAGTACCAATTACAAGGTGCGCGAACACCCTACAAGGATGCATGAGGGGCGCAGCTACACATGCAAATTTACCAAGTGTTGACCTCTCTAAAGATAGCTCTGGACCTCATTTTATAGTCCAAGGGGTTACCACAATGCCTAAAATGGTCTTTTGTAAAGGTGAACAATGGGTTTCATAGCTACCAAATCGAATGAGAGAAGCTATAGTTGCATGTACCTAACCCTGACACATTAGGATTGGTGCATTAAATGCGTCATGAGGTGTTGAGCTGGTGATGTCTTCTAGCAATGATTGCCTCTCCTTTTGTTCCGTTCGCCCACCCACATTTTATTCTCTTGCGACGCCAAAAAATGGGTGTCGTTAAAGCTACTGCATGTCCCTTACTATTGTGAGGGGTCTGTGACAAACCCCACCTAATTGCCTACCCGCTCGACACCTTGTTGAAGCTGACAATCAATTTGATGAGGTGGAGTGGTGCAGGTGTGGAGGAGTCCTGTCGGGCGTGATGGTTGTCATGTCTTCTCCACCCGGCAAGGTGGCCTGCCGAGGGATTGGTCTTGTTGCTTACAGTTGAGCTGTCTTCCGACAGAGTGGTGCTGCGCGAGGAGGCTGCTGCTCGTCTATGCACAAGTTAGGGTACTAAGGGACCTATTCTTTAGTACATCGATAGGAGACCGCGGGCCTGTTCCACACTGGAGTCCGCCACACTTGTTGGGCTAGGCCCAAGTGCAGTGCATAGATACGTGGCCAGTTTTGTCTACGGTTGTGATAATGAATTTTCATTGTTTTCCCTCGATGGATGTTGAATTCAGGTGATGGGAATGGTGGAGCAAAATGGAGTATGACAGGCGTGTCTTGGGAAGCGCGAACATGTCAAACGAGGAGAGGTGGCATTTTCTCATTCCACCCATGTAGAAAAACTAAAAGGCAAGAATTCGTAGAGGCGCTCCTCATCCTGGTTCTACATCTTCTCCCGCCCTCTCGCCCATTATAGTTTTATTCATGATGTGTGTCGCATGCGGGGCGTTTTATTTACAAAGCTGGGCGGTCGCCTTTGTGATGCACAGTTACTCTTTGTAGTAGTGAAGAGCTAGCCCCCTGCCTTCTCCCTATAAAAGGGAGCTCACGGGGATCGCTCCTCATTCACCCATCTTCCTACTAGACTTCTAGACACCGCCTCTCTTCTCCTTCGTTCTCTTCTCCTTCTCCGAGAGCCACCATCAAAATGGAAAGGGGCAAAGATCGTGGTCGAGCCCGAGCACTAGTGGTCAGTTCAAAGACCACCTCCCAAACGCGCATTGTGGTCATGGCATCACGGTCTGGCACCGGCTTTGTGGTAGGAGCATGACTCTGGACCACAGAGAACGACAGGTGCGTTAATGAGGCCACACCGGTGTTCCTCTAACATCAATCTAGGTGGAGCCCCCCGCATGAGATGCGGTGCACAAGTTTGTGGTTTCACTACACCAGCGTTCCCCGACCCCTTCGCTAGGGCCATGAAGGGCAGTAGCCTTGTGGGTCCGTGGCTCCGGGAAAATGGTTGCTGCAACGGAGCCACCTGGGTGATGATCAACCTCTCCAATGGAAGCGTCATGTTCCTAATGCGGGGATGGAAGTCGCCCACGCGCTCCTACGGCCTGGGTGGAGAGCATCTTCTCCACTTCAGGTTCAACAGAGATGAAACACTCTCCACGAAGTTCTTCAGGAGCTCGTGTAGTTGGCTCGATTGTTGTGCGAAAAGTTCAAGCAGAAGTGACCTGGACACCTCCAGCGAGAGCGACGAGAACGACAGCTCCCCCAATGCGAGGCTCAAGGGTGGCGACTTTGAGTAGGCACAACAGTGCTGTGGCGGGATATAGAAGACGTCACCGTGGCTTGGCATTGTTGGTCTGAACTTTGCGCTCGATCCGCAAGGCCTCGTCTCTGGGTCAATTCCCACACTGTAGTGGTAGATCTCCTTTTGTATCTAAAGAGTACCATATATAATCATTTAAACAAATGCGAAGAAAATTGTAGGGTACTTCGCACACTATTTTTAAGCATTATTTTGTTTGTCGAGTGGCCTATAACAGCCCGAGTGCACCACTTTCCATTCATGTAACCTCCCATGTATGGCACCTTCCAACTTTGGCAAGTTGTGTTTGTAATGATATAAGTTTTGCTTCCTTGCTCCTTGCTGCATCATGGCATCATGGCATCATTCATTGTGTGCTCCAATGTTTTTCTCTTGTGGTGATGGTGATGTGAGTGTGTGCATGTGATCTTGTGTGGTTTTCAAACATTACAAAACCTTGTTTGTTCAAATAGGAAAAAAAGTCTTCTACTTTTTTTCAGGAGCTGTGATAGAAGTGCCTTCTTTAGCCAAATAAAAATGTTGGATCATCCCGTAATATTCTGTTTGGGTTGGTGGATGTGTCATTAGTATTTTGTGGAGTTTTTCTTTTGGTAGTTTTGCAAAACATTGCCTTTGTTAACTGTGGTTGGTATTTTTATTTGCTCTAAAAATCATAAATATATTTTTATAATATAGAGGGCATTTATGTGAGTTCATAAGTATTTTATTCTCCTTCCCCTCTTTTCTAATGAGTGGTGTTATTGTTTTTTTCCAGCAACTGTTTTAAAACAAAAATAAAACTTTTAGAACTTTTATTTTAAGATAAAGAGAGGGCTTGGCCTCCTGGGCCTCTTCCCACTCTCTAGGCCCAACTAGAGCGCTCCCATAGCCCAGCAGCCCCCCTCGCACATGAGCATTGATACGTCTCCAATGTATCTATAATTTTTGATGGTTCCATGCTATTATCTTGTCAAACTTTTGATGTTTTTCATGTTTTTATATCTTTTTGGGACTAACTTATTAACTCAGTGCCAAGTGCCAGTTCCTGTTTTTTCCATGTTTTTGACCCTTTTCAGAGGAGGATTTTAAACAGTGTCCAAACGGAATAAAACTTCCAAAAAGATTTTTTCCGGAACAGAAGATACGCACGAGACTTGAGAACCAAGGCAGGGGCCAGCAGGGGACCCCACAAGCCCCCTAGGCATGGTCGGGAGGCTCACGCCTAGCAGGCTTGTGGGCCCCTTGTGGTTCGTCTGCCGTACTTCTTTCGCCTATAAATTCAGAAAAAAACCAAAACTGCATGAGAGATCCACTGAAATACTTTTCCTCCGCCGCAAGCTTCTGTCTCCGCAAGATCCCATTTGGGGCATGTTTTCGTGCCCTGCCGGAGGGGTGATTCGGATACGGAGGGCTTCTTCATCAACACCATGACATCTCCGATGATGCGTGAGTAGTTCACCATAAACCTGCGGGTCCATAGCTAGTATCTAGATGACTTCTTCTCTCTCTTGGATCTTCAATACAAAGTTCTCCATGATCTTCATGGAGATCTATCCGATGTAATGTTCTTTTGCGGTGTGTTCGTCGAGATCCGATGAATTGTGGATTTATGATCAGATTATCAATGAATCTTATTTGAGTTTATTTTGATCTTTTATATGCATGATTTCATATCCTTGTAATTCTCTGCGAGTTGTGGGTTTTCTTTGGCCAACTTGATCTATGATTCTTGCAATGGGAGAAGTGCTTGGTTTTGGGTTATATCGTGCGGTGCCCACACCCAGTGACAGAAGGGGTAGCGAGGGACGCATCGTGTTGTTTCCATCAAGGGTAAAAAGATGGGGTTTTCATCATTGGTTTGAGTTTATCCCTCTACATCATGTTATCTTGCTTACGGCGTTACTCTGTTCGTGATGAACTTAATACACTAGATGCATGGTGGATAGCGGTAGATGTGTGGAGTAATAGTAGTAGATGCAGAAAGTATCGGTCTACTTGTCTCGGACGTGATGCCTATATGTATGATTATTGCCTTAGATATCCTCATGACTTTGAGCGGTCATATCAATTGCTCGACAGTAATTCATTCACCCACCGTATTATTGCTATTTTGAGGGAAGCCTCTAGTGAACTCTATGGCCCCCGGGTCTACTTCACACCATATTTTCAGCCTTACATTTTTACTTCGTTGCACTTTCCACCTTCGGATCTCTATTTGCAATCAATCTTGAAGGGATTGACAACCCCTTTATAGCATTGGGTGCAAGCTCTTTTGTGTTTGTGCAGGTACTCTGGACTTGACGCGATTCTTCTACTGGATTGATACCTTGGTTCTCAAACTGAGGGAAATACATACTGCTCCTGTGCTGCATCACCCATTACTCTTCAAGGGAAAAACCAACGCAAGCTCAAGAGGCAGCAGAAGGATTTCTAGCGCCATTGCCGGGGAGGATCAAGTCAAGAATAGTCTCCCATCAACGTGTCAATCTCTGGCACCGGGGATTATTCTAGGTGAAGCTGATCCAAGTAAGTGTCGCAAACTCATCTCTTGCATTTACTTTTTTTGCCTCTCGTTTTCCTCTCCCCCACTTGTGAAAAACAAAAATTTACAAAAATATTTGCCTTTTTCGTTCGCCGTTTTCTCTCGCTTGCTTTCTGTTCGCTTGTGGGCTATGTGCCTTCAATATGCTTGCATCTTTGCTTGTTGAAAATCTATTGATATGGATCCTCATCCACTTGCTAATCTCTTTAAGAGATCCAATTATGTTGAACCATTTGCTAGTGAGTTGAGTGCACTTGACTTTCTCTATGGAGTTTTTCTTGAGATGCGTGAATCTGAAAATCGTGATGAAGAAATTTATGAAGTGATTCACGAGGGCTCCTTGAATGAAAAGCATGATTGCAATAGTTTCACTATAAATTCTATTAGTGACAATCGTGCGAAAAATATGCAAAACCCTAAGCTTGGGGATGCTAGTTTTGGTATGTCCACTACTTGTTGCAATGATCATGATTGGGGTAATGATTTTTCTTATGATCTTGAAAATTTGTTTAAGACTCATGATGAATATGATGTTTGCAATAAGATTGAAAGTGGGTTTGGAGAAGTCATGACTTTAGGTGATGATAATCCCACTATTTTTGACGAGCGTCAACTTTGCATGCATGTGGATCATGAAAAGAATATCCTTGCTGATAGCTATATTGATGAATTTGATTATGATCGCACATGTAATTGCTATGAGAGAGGAAAATATTGTGGTAGAAACTTTCATGTTACCAAATCACCTCTCGTCATGTTGAGATTGACATTGTCTCTTTCTTCTTCCTTGCATACGGTAACTATTGGTTGTCTTGACAATTTATTTTCCTATAAAATGCCTATGCATAGGACGTATGTCAGACTTAGATGTGATTTTCACATGCTTTATGATGCTCTCGTTGTGCATCAATTCTTGTCTTTTGTGTGAGCATCATTGAATTATCAATGCCTAGCTAAGGGCGTTAAACAATAGTGCTTGTTGGGAGGCAAACCAATGAATTTATCTTTGATTTTTTTTGTTTCTGTTTTGTTGTGTCAACACCATCGTAATTCTGTTACGATTGTGTCTTTTGTGTATCTTTTTGTGTTTGAGCCAAGTAAAACCTTTATGATTAGTTTGGTGATGGTTGTTTGATCCTGCTGGAAAAAGACAGAAACTTTTCGCTCACGAAATTATTTGAATTTTTATCCAGAAAGAGCTTTTGAGTTGATTCTTCTTGCTGCTGGTTGATATGCCTTATGCCCAGGCTATTGTAAGTTTTCATAGTTTTTGAAGTACCAGAAGTATACAAAGTATACACATTGCTACAGACTGGTCCATTTTTGACAGATTCAGTTTTTGTTGTGTTGGTTGCTTGTTTTGATGAAACTATGGATAGTATCGGGGGGTACTAGCCATGGAAAATTGAGAATATAGTAATCTAACACCAATATAAATAGAAATCAAGATTGCTACAGTACCTAAAGAGGTGGTAGTTTGTTTGCTTGTGCTAATGATATCACGAGTTTCTGTTGTGAAGTTTTCAAGTTTTGGGCATTTATCTCATGGACAAAGGGATAAAGAGTGGAAAGAGCTCAAACTTGGGGATGCCCAAGGCATCCCAAGCGAAATTCAAGGACACCAAAAAGCCTAAGCTTGGGGATGCCCCGGGAAGCCATCCCCTCTTTCGTCTTCAATCCATCGGTAACATTACTTGGAGCTATATTTTTATTCACCACATGATATGTGTCTTGCTTGGAGCGTCTTGTATCGTAGGAGTCTTTTCTTTTTGATGTGTCACCATCATCCTTGCTGCACACCATTTGAGATATACATGCACTCATCGTGAATTTGCTAGAATGCTCATTGTGCTTCACTTATATCTTTTGAGCTAGATAATTTTGCTCTATGTGCTTCACTTAGATCTTTTAGAGCACGGCGGTGCGTGACTTGGTAGTTGGTTTGTGCTATGAAATTAGTCCCAAAGGTGATAGGTACCCAAAGTGGATACAAAACTTCCATCTTCATGTGCATTGAGTAGAAAGAAAAGTTTGATTCCTCTCAATTAGTTTTGAGACGTGGATTTGCTAATATTAAGAGTTATGTTAGTAGGGTGTTGTGAATCTACAAATACTTGTGTTGAAGTTAGTGATTCTCGTAACATGCAAGTATGGTGAACCGTTATGTTAGGAAATCGGAGCATAATTGATCTATTGATTATCATCCTTTGTGTTGCGGTCGGGATCGCGCGATGGTTTACACCTACCAACCCTTCCCCTAGAAGTATGCATTTAGCACATTGTTTCGATTAATAATAAAAACTTTCGCAACAACTATGTGATTTCTTCATGAATAATGTGAGTCCATGGTATAGATGCACTTTCACCTTCCACCATTGCTAGCCTCTCTAGTATCGCGCAGTTTTCACCGGTGCACAAACCCACCATATGCCTTGCTCAAAACAGCCACCATACCTACCTACTATGGCATTTTCATAGCCATTCCGAGATATATTGACATGCAACTCCCACCGTCCTGTCTCATGACTTCTGCCGTCACTCTCATATTGCCATTGCATGATCGTAAGATAGCTTGCGAGATGTTTCAACGTCATACTCATACGCCAAGCTAGATCGTTGCACATCCCAGTACACTGCCGGAGGCATTTCGTATAGAGTCATCATCATTCTGAGCTTTGAGTTGTGAGTAAATAAAAGTGTGATGATCGTCATTATTATAGCATTGTCCCATGTTGGAAAAAAAGAGGCCAAAGTTGCCAACAATAAAAAAAGAGAGAAAAAGAGGCCCAAGAGCCCAAATAAAAAAAAGAGAAAAAGAGAGAAGGGACAATGCTACTATCTTTTTCCACACTTGTGCTTCATAATAGCACCATGTTCTTCATGATTGAGAGACTCTCATTTTGTCACCACCATATACTAGTGGGAATCTTTATTTTATAACTTGGCTTGTGTATTCCAATGATGGGCTTCCTCAAAATTGCCCAAGGTCTTCGTGAGCAAGCAAGTTGGATGCACACCCACTAGTTCTCATTTTGAGCTTTCACATACTTATAGCTCTAGTGCATCCTTTGTATGGCAATCCCTACTCATTCACATTGATATCTATTAATGGGCATCTCCATACTCCTTTAATACGCCGAGTCCATGTGACCATCTCCTCCTTTTTTCTCACAAACACCACCACACTCTATTCCACCTACAGTGCTAGTTGAATAAGGTTTGAGAAATTAAGAGTGTGAAAACAATTACTTGGCCAATACCGGGGTTGTGCATGATTTAAATTAGTTGTGTGGGGACGATGGAGCATAGCCAGACTATATGATTTTGTAGGGATAACTTTCTTTGGCCTTGTTATTTCAAAACTTCATGATTACCTTGCTAGTTTGCTTGAAGTATTATTGTTTTCATGTCAATAGAAAACTATTGTTTTGAATCTTACGGATCTGAACATTCATGTCACATGAAAAAAGTTACAAAGGACAACTATGCTAGGTAGCATTCCACATCAAAAATTCAGTCTTTATCACTTCCCTACTCAAGGATGAGCAGGAGTTAAGCTTGGGGATGCTTGATACGTCTCCAACGTATCTATAATTTTTGATGGTTCCATGCTATTATCTTGTCAAACTTTGGATGTTTTGCATGCCTTTTATATCTTTTTTGGGACTAACTTATTAACTCAGTGACAAGTGTCGTATCCTGTTTTTTCCGTGTTTTTGACCCTTTTTAGAGGAGGATTTTAAACGGTGTCCAAACGGAATAAAATTTCCGAAAAGATTTTTTCCGGAACAGAAGATACGCATGAGACCTCTAGGCGTGGCCAGGGGGCCCGCGCCTAGCAGGCTTGTGGCCCCCCTGTGGCTCGTCTGCCCTACTTCTTCCGCCTATAAATTCAGAAAAATTCCAAAACTGCGTGAGAGATCCACGAAAATACTTTTCCACGGGCGCAAGCTTCTGTCTCCGCAAGATCCCATCTGGGGCACGTTCTGGTGCCCTGCCGGAGGGGGGATTCGGATACGTAGGGCTTCTTCATCAACACCATGACCTCTCTGATGATGCGTGAGTAGTTCACCATAGACCTTCGGGTCCATAGCTAGTCGCTAGATGGCTTCTTCTCTCTCTTGGATCTTCAATACAAAGTTCTCCATGATCTTCCTGGAGATCTATCCCATGTAATCTTCTTTTGCGGTGTGTTTTTCGAGATTCGATGAATTGTGGATTTATGATCAGATTATCTATGAATTTTATTTGAGTTTTTTCTAATCTCTTATATGCAAGATTTCATATCCTTGTAATTCTCTTCGAGTTGTGGGTTTTGTTTGGCCAACTTGATCTATGTTTCTTGCAATGGGAGAAGTGCTTGGTTTTGGGTTCATACCGTGCGGTGACCTCACCGAGTGACAGAAGGCGTAGCGAGGCACGCATCGTGTTGTTGCCATCAAGGGTAAAAATATGGAGTTTTCATCATTGGTTTGAGTTTATCCCTCTACATCATGTCATCTTGCTTAAGGCGTTACTCTGTTCGTCATGAACTCAATACACTAGATGCATGCTGGATGGCGGTCGATGTGTGGAGTAATAGTAGTAGATGCAGAAAGTATCGGTATACTTGTCTCAGACGTGATGCCTATATGTATGATCATTGCCTTGGATATCGTCATGACTTTGCGCGGTTCTATCAATTGCTCGACAGTAATTTGTTCACCCACTCTATTATTTGCTATTTTGAGAGAAGCCTCTAGTGAACATTAGGGCCCCCGGGTCTACTTCACACCATATTTTATGCCTTACACTTTTACTGCGTTGCACTTTCCGCCTTTAGATCTCACTTTGCAATCAATCTTGAACGGATTGACAACCCCTTTATAGTGTTGGGTGCAAGCTCTTTTGTGTTTGTGCAGGTACTCTGGACTTGACGCGATTCTCCTAGTGGATTGATACCTTGGTTCTCAAACTGAGAGAAATACTTACTACTCCTGTGCTGCATCACCCTTTCCTCTTCAAGGGAAAAACCAACGCAAGCTCAAGAGGCAGCAAGTATCTCCTACCTCTGTACGGCAGCACATCCACAACATCCACGTCGATAGTCTGGTCGATTCGACAACCGAAGAAGCTCCTAATGTTGGAACTAGCACCGTCTGTGCACTAGCAGCTCCTCTGTGAACCAGTAGTGCGTCTCTAAACCAGCAGCGCCTCTCTCTCTCGCAGGCACGAACTAGCAGCGCCTCTGCTGCTCTCTCTCTCTATATATATAGCGCAAACTAAAGGAAGAAGAAACGAGGAACAGAGAGACGCGGTACGGTTTCCCAACGGACGAGCGCTAAGGCGGCAACAACAACCGTTTCTCTCAAGAACGAAATCGAGCCACTCCCCTTGGTTGTTACAACGCCCATCGCGTGGCTTTATACACGAGTCGGCGCATTGGACACCCACGCCTCCACTCCCTCCTGATGGCTCATGTTTTCCCCGCTCTGATCCTTCCCGCGTCGCACTCCGACGCGTGCGGCCCATGGTGAGCACCAACAAAAACATCCTCGACCACGCCACGTGACTCGCCAACAAGCTGGACCTAATCACACGCACACGGTGTACACGTGCACAGACATGCTCGTGAACCACACGAATGCACACACACACTCACGCAGCTACTACAGTGACGCGGACCGGACCATGCACGCCATGTCTGGCACACGCATGAACGAGTGACCGACGTGCCCTGGCCGAAGGCGGCAAGCCGCGACTTATTCATCTAACATTCACCCCTCTAAGCCGTGGATCAGAGGAGCCCGATGTTCTCGACATCGACGTCCGCAAGCAGCGCTTGTTCCGCCGCTGACTCATTCCGCAGCTTCGAGAATTCATGCTTGAAATGGCCCCGCTGCCCATAGTTGAAGCAGCGGCCGCGCCTGTTGCGGCCGTAGCCCGACGCCACACTCCTGCCATCATCATCGCCCCGAGCACTGCCCTGCTGCCGCTCCCGCGCCCGCCACTGCGCCGCCGTGTACATGAGCTCGCCGTCAGCTCGCTCGCCGCCCGCTTGTCCACGTCGTCGTAGCCGCTTGTTGAAGGCCTTCAAACGACCATGCGCTGCCTCGAATGCCATGGTGGAGACATCACAGAACTGCTCGATTCCGGCCACCGCCGCGTACAGACGGTCCGGCACGGAGTCAAGCAGTTTCTTCATCAATGCGTCGTCTTCTAGCGACGATCCGAGCCCCGCAATGCGTGCCGCCATGCCACCAAGGTTCCCAGCGAACGAGTCCAGCGTGTCGTCCTCCGCCATGCGCAGCAGCTCGAACTCTCCTTGGAGAGTGCCCAGCCGTGCCGCCCGGACTCGGTCCGTCCCGACGAACCTCGCCTTGAGGCTCGCCCACACCTCCGCCGCCGTCTTCTTGGACGCAACCTGGAGCAGAAGATCCTCAGAGAGCGCGCAGAACTGGTACGCCCGCGTCGGCCTGTCCTTCTTGGCGATCACGGCCGCCGCCCCGTCCTGTGGCGGCTCCACCGCCTCCCACAACCCTGTGCCGTCCAGGTACACCTCCACCTTGATTGCCCACATGGTGTAGTTATCACTAGTGAGCATCAGGACAGGCTGCGTGAACGAACTCCTCGATCCATCGGCGTACGGGACGAGCGCCATCGCCGGCGAACTCCCCCGAACCTGATGTTCTGTATACCAAGTGTTGGAACTAGCGGCGCCTCTGCACTAGCAGCTCCTCTCTGAACCAACAGTGCCTCTCAACCAGCAGCGCCTCTATCTCTCTCGTAGGCACGAACTAGCAGTGCCTCTGCTCTCTCCCTCTCTCTCTCTCTCTCTAGCACAAACTAAAGGAAGAAGAAACAAGGAACACAGAGACGCGGTAGGGTTTCCCTACGCACGAACGCCGCGGCCGCAACAACAGCTGTTTCTCTCAAGCACGAACTCGAGCCACTCCCCTTGGCTGTTACAACGCCCATGGCTTGGCTTTATGCACGAGCCGGCACACAGGACACCCACGCCTCCACTCCCTCCTGATCGCTCGCGTTTTCCCCACTCTAATCGTGCCCGCTTCACGCTCCGACGCACACGGCCCACGGTAAGCACCAATAGAAACACCCTCGACCACGCCACGCGACACGCCAACAATCTGGACCTAATCACACGCACACGGTGTACTCATGCACAGACATGCCCGTGCACAGCACAAATGCACACACACACACTCACGCAGCAACCAGCGTGACGCGGACCGGACCATGCATGCCATGTCTGGCACACGCACGAACGCGTGACCGACATTTCCTGGCCAAGCCGGCAAGCAATGGCTTATTCATCTAACACCGAATCGCCTATATATCATATCTTAGACCTAGACCTAGCCTCCCTCGATCGATTCTTCCCCTCTCCTATGCCCATCGCCGCTCAGGTAGGCCGCCCACGCCATAGACGTTTCTTATCCGCCATGGACCAAGGGAGCTAGCGCTCGAGCTCAGGGTAGCATCTCCGTCGCGGCTCCGGTCATGTTTTGCCGCAAGAAGGACGTCCCCTCAGCGCATCTTCTTCCATGACGACACCAACGCCAGATCGACGCCGTTCGCAAGCTCGTCTTCTTCTTCTTCTCGGTCCACGGACGCGTCAGTGTTTGTCGGCTCGCTGGTGTCAGCGCATCGTACCCCACACCATCGCTCCATGTCCTAGGTAGGGGAGGTAAACCCCTCCTTCCATTCCCATATTTCGCATTATTTTTTGGCACCATGTGCGAGTTGTTCCATCCATGGCCATATCGTGTATTCGGTGCTCCGATAAAAGAGCAGTGTGCGTGTACTATTTATTTGCATGCATATTCTGCCTCGTGCGCCCATGTAGCCATGCCGCAGCCACAAACCGGTCCCTTTGCTGCTCCCTCACCATCGCCTTTAGTCCATATCCGTTGTTGTTGCCGTCTCGCTCGCCGGCGTCGTCCGCGAGTTTCTCTGGAGTCTTCGCGGAAGAAGGCCCGTACTTGATGTTAGTTCACCTCGCGTCGCGCCCTTCCCTTTGCACGTGCATAGCAGCGACGCAGTAGTTGCCACTTGGTCCTTAACCCACGAGGACGTGGGTTTGATCCCTGCTATTTTGTTTTCTTCTTTTGCCATGTTTTCTCAATCTATTTTCTAGATTTGTCAGAATTTAGACCCAGCGTTGTATATTTATCACTAGGACCACAGCCACTCTCTAAGCACAAGACGCGCCCTAGTCCAGTGGTAAGCCCCACTCTCCCCAGCCATGAGGTCTTCGGTTCAAACCCCTTGGACACACCCCTCCTAGGGGCCCTGGTGTGTATACCAAGTGGCCCCCTTTTTCCATTTTTACTGTTTTATTCTCTGCTTGTTGTTATTTTCCATCTTCGAAAAATGTAAAGATTTGGGCATGGCCATATTTGGCAGTAGTCAAATAGGGCAAGTTTGACTTATAACTTGAACTGGAATTGTATGTGAGTTTTCTTTTCATTTTTTTGGGAAATCACTCCATACGATTATAGGTGTATGATATATGGATTTGGGGTAAAATTTCCCCAGGAATCCAACGGTGGTGTTAGATTTTACTTTTGAGAAAGTTTACAAAACTTCTACTTTGTGGTGATGTGGCATTTTGTGAATTTTGTAGTATTTTATATATGGATGCTTTGGTGAATGTGTCAACTAGAACGTGCTAGTGTTTTGTGGGTACTAGGCTCTGGCAACTTTGGTTGCCATGGTAATCTAGGAGATGAGTGGATTTCTTGTTGCTTAGTAGCTAAAAAATTATTCCAGATTCACATTCTATAATTTTTCTAAGTATTGGAGACTATTATTTTCTTCCCTTTTTGTGATGATGGTCCCGATGGATATGTTGGTCCTTTGAGTTTTCTCAAGTGACATGATTTGTAGTGTTTGGCATCCTATACAATTTGTTGTCGTAACTTTATCAACAGGGTCTTGCATCATAGTTTGGTTCACTCTCAAAGTTGGTATGCTGATATAAGTTGCTGCTAGTTTCACTTGTGTTTTTCACTAAGTCTGTGATTTTGTAGTTAATTTCATGCCATGTTAGATTGGTGCTATCAAGTAATCTCCGGAGATTTGGCCCAAGCTCGGTGCTAGTGTTTTGAAGTATATGTTGTCCTCTATCACCCTGTTAAATTTCATGCCATGAGTTTTACTGTAGCATTTTATTTTGTTGTCAATATGTTTTCCCATTATAAACTGCGAGTGAAAATCTGTGATTTTCACGAAGTCCTAGACTATGATGATTTTTGCCATGTTGAGAGCTTGGTAGCCACTCATTCTTGTACCTAGTGATGTGTTTATTGGTTGGGTGTTGTAGTGCTGTTTGCTAGCTTTTATTTTATGCCTTGTATGAATTAGTTGGATGGTTGTAGGTACTATAATTTTTGGGAGCAAAGTGGTATGTTGCTGTTAGTGGGCACATTGTTAGTTATTTTTGTTTTTGGCTTTGTCTGAGTTGTTCTTCATTGAATTGCATGATTCTTAGGTCTATTCCGCCTGGAATTTTATGCTTCGGATGGCCATAGCATCGGGTATAATTCTCTTTTGTCTCCGTAAGCTTCCATATATTGTTTTGTGGGTTTCGAAAGTTCCGTAACTCGGTTCACGGCATTCTTTATATGTTTTGCATCGTTTTCTCGTGAAGCATCAATTTATGCCATGTTCATGCATGTATAAATAAGTTAACTTGAGTTTTTGTCTAGAATGTTAATAACTTAAATAATGCATGAAAGATGACTAGTATAGCAATGTCATGCTTCCTTTCATGCCACACACATGCAGCATATTGTTTGTAGCATTACTTGTTGTGTGTTTATTGGATTCTTATTTATTTTGGGTAGCAACGGGTGCTGAAAACGAGTAAGAGGATTCCGTTGGATACGTTCAGGAAGAATAAGAGCAGTTCCAGTCTGAAGATCCAACACGCAAGATGATTATGACCTGATAACCATTCTAACTTTGTTATGCCTAGATGAATCGTTTCCATTGTTACATATCGCTTCCTACCACTTGAATATTAAGCCTCCAAACATTGCCATGAAAACCTCTAACCCTTCAAATCCTAGCAAATGTTGATTGGCAAAGTTAGTGCTTGCTCAACCCTCTTATAGTATTGGTAGTTGCAGGTGCAAGCTCGTCCATGTGATAACATGGGCAATTTTTTTATAATATTATTTAATGCTATTTAGTTAATGCACCTATATACTTGGTAAAAGGTGGGAGGCCTGACCTTTTGCTAGGTAATTTGTTCTGCTTTTGCTGTCTTAGTTTCGGCTCCCGGTGTTATATTCCATATTGAGCGCTCCTAACACGTTCGGGGTTGTTATGGGTACCCCCCTGATGATTCGTCTTTGTTTAATACTGGTCTGGCAAGACCCAACTTTGGTATTACATTTTCCTAATAACAAATGAACCGCATAGGGAGTAATTAACCCGAGAATACTTAATTGTTGGGGATCGTAGTAATTTCAATTTTTTTCCAACGCCATACAAGGATCTATCTATGGAGAAACCAACAACGAGTGACGTAATAGAGCATCTTCATACCTTTGAAGATCGCTAAGAGGAAACGTTGCTAGAACGCGGTTGATGGAGTCGTACTCGCAGCGATTCAGATCGCTGTAGATTCCTATCTATGCACCGAACGACGGTGCATCTGCATTCAACACACATACAACCTAGTGGCGTATCCTCCTTCTTGATCCAGGAAGGACAGAGTTGAAGTTGAGGGAGAGCTCCGGCAGCACGACGGCGTGGTGGTGGTGGAGCTATGTTGTTCTCCGGCAGGGATTCGCCAAGCATTGTGGAGGTGGAAGAAGAGAGAGGTAGGGTTGCGCCGTGGGAGAGAGATAATAATTGTGTCTCAAAAATCCCAAACCCTCAAGTATATATCAGTGGAGGGAGAGGGACGGCTACCTTGGCTCCTCCTCCAAGGAGGAGGGGTTCGGCCGAGCTAAGGGAGGAGTCCACCTCCCACAAGGGATGTGGATCCCTTCCTTATAAACCTCCTTTTGCCTTATCTCCTTATCCCTAGCCGCATGGGTCTTTAGAGAAGGCCTTGACCAGCCCAATAAGGATTGGTCCACATCCTCTAACAGCCCATGAACTCCTTTGGTCGTCACACCCCTCCCGGGGGTCCTCCGGTACCCTCCCAACACTCCTGGTACACTACCGATGAGCCCAAAACTTTTCTAGTGAGCAAAACCGGACTTCGTATATATCAATCTTTACCTCTGGACCATTCCGGAGCTCCTCATGATGTCTGGGATCTCATCTGTTACTCCGAACAACCTTTAGTAACTCTAATGTCATCGAACCTTAAGTGTGTAGACCCTATGGGTTCGGGAACCATGCAGACATAACCGAGACCCCTCTCCGGCCAATAACCAACAGCGGGGTGTGGAATATCCATGTTGGTTCCCACATGTTCCACGATGATTTCATCGTATGAGTCATGATGTCAAAGATTTAATCAATCCCGTATGCAATTCCCTTTGTCTACCCGTATGATACTTGCCCGAGATTCGATCGTCGGTATCCCCATACCTTATTCAATGTCGTTACCGGCAACTCTCTTCACTCGTTTCGTAACACATCATCCCGTGGCTAACTCCTTAGTCACACTGAACCCAATATGATGATGAATTACCAAGTGGGCCCAAAGATACCTCTCCATCACACGGAGTGACAAATCCCAGTCGAGATTCGTACAACCCAACAGACACTTTCGGAGATACCCGTAGTGCACCTTTATAATCACCCAGTTACGTTGTCTCGCTTGACCCACTCAAAGAACTCCTACAGTATCCGGGAGTTGCACAATCTCATGGTCTAAGGAAACGATACCTGACATTCAAAAAGCTTTAGGAGACGAACAACACGATCTAGTGCTATGCTTAGGATTGGGTCTTGTCCATCACATCATTCCCCAATGATGTGATCCCGTTATCAATGACATCCAATGTCCATGATCCAGAAACCATGATCATCTATTGATCAACGAGCTAGCCAACGAGAGGCTCACTAGGGACACATTATGATCTACATATTCGAACATGTATTACGGTTTCCGGTTAATACAATTAGAGCATGAATAATAGACAATTATCATGAACTAGGAAATATAATAATAACCAATATATTATTGCCTCTAGGGCATATTTCCAACAGTCTCCCACTTACACTAGAGTCAATTATCTAGTTCACATCACTATGTGTTTGCAATGAATCCAACACTCACACAGTTTTGGGGTTCGATCATGTCTTACTTGTGAGAAAGGTTTATCAGTCAACGGGTCTGAACCTTTCAGATCCGTGTATGCTATACAAATCTCTATGTCATCCTGTAGATTCTTCTACCACGTGCCATTTGGGACAATTGCAAATCACTACTCCACTATACGAATCCGGTTTACTACTTAGGTGGCCTTTGTTTGGGCTATAGATAGTGATTCCTGGATTCTAGCACAGTCAAAATCGGATTTAAAAACAAAGAGTCAGATTCTACCTTAGCGGTGTAGAATCAGATTTTCCAAAATCACTAGACATGCGCGGAAGCTAGAATCAGCGAATTTGCTGATTCCCGAGCTGCCACTTACCCCCTCTCAACTTTGGGCCAATTTCTTCCAGTTATTATGACGCAAATGCCACCGCACCCCAAGCCCAACTCCTCCACGGACAGGTCTGGTTTGCTCGATCCCCTCTCTCGCATCACCGCCATCTTCGCCGGCCCCGTCGCCACCTTCGTCGGCCCCACCGCCACCTTCGCCGGCCGCGTCGCCACCTTCGTCGGCCCCATCACCGCCACCTTCGTCGGCCCCATCACCGCAACCTTCGCCAGCCCCATCACCGGCAAGGCGTGTGGATCCATTCCCCACCCTGCCCATCGCAGATCCGTCGTGCCGCCGTCCCTAGCACCTATCCCCTCCGACCCCTTGTGCTCCAGCGCTGACAGCCCCCTTGTGCTCCAGCGTCGGCCGCCCCTTGGTCGGAGTTGCAGCTGCAGCGAGGACGGTACTGGCATTTCACAACACCCACAACTTCTAAATCTGACAAACAACAGGGTAAACAAATCGTGAGATTCTGATTCTCAGGAATCCAAAGCAACAGCTGATTCTCAGGAATCCATAGCAAGGTGATTCTTAGGAATCTGTAGCCCAAACAAAGGGGGCCTTAGAGTCATCCGGATTAGTGACAAGCCTTGCATCTATGTAACCCTTTACGACGAAGTCTTTAACCACCTCCATAATCGAGAAACATTCCTTAGTCCACTATTTACTAAGGATAACTTTGACTGTTGTCCAGTGATCCATTCCTAGATCACACTTGTACCCCTTGACTGACTCATGGCAAGGCACACTTTAGGTGCGGTACACAGTATGGCATACTTTAGAGCCTACATTAAGGCATAGGGGACGACCTTCGTCCTTTCTCGTTCTTCTGCTGTGGTCGGGTATTGAGTCTTACTCAATATTCACACCTTACAACAAAGTCAAGATCCCCTTCTTTGCCGACCTATTTTGAAATCCTTCAAAACTTGTGAAGGCATGCATTTCGTTGAAAGTTCTTTTAAGCACTTTTTATCTATCTCCATAGATCTTGGTGCTCAATGTTCAATAGCTTAATTCAGGTTTTCCTTTGAAAAAATCCTTTCAAACAACCCTATATGTTTTCCAGAAATTCCACATCATTTTTTATTAATAATATGTCAACCACATATATTTATCAGAAATTCTATAGTGCTCCCACTCACTTCTTTGGAAATACAAGTTTCTCATAAACGTTGTATAAATCCATAAACTTTGATCATCTCATCAAAGCGTATATTCCAACTCCGAGATGCTTGCTCTAGTCCTTAGACGGATCGCTGCAGCTTTGCATACTTGTTAGCATCCTTTAGGATCGATAAAATCTTCTGGTTGTATCACATACAACCCTTCCTCAATGAAACCGTTGAGGAAACAATATTTGGCATCCTATGTGCAATATTTCATAAAAGATGCAGTAACTGCTAACGTAATTCCAACAGACCTTTTAGCATCACTAAAAGTCTCATCGTAGTCAACACTTTGAACTTGTCGAAAACATCTTTGCGACAAGTCGAGCTTTCTTAATGGTGACTTTTAACCATCATCGTCTGTCTTCCATTTAAAGATCCATCTGTAGTTAACATCCTTACAACCACCAAGCAGTTATTCCAAAGTCTACACTTTTTTTCATACATCGATTCTCTCTTAGATTTCATGGCCTCGAGCCATTTGTCGGAATCCGGGCCCACCGTTGCTTCTTCCTAGCTCGTAGGTTCATTGTTGTCCAACAACATGACCTTCAAGACAAGATTACCGTACCATTCTGGAGTAGTACCCATCCTTGTCAACCTACGAGGTTTGGTAGTGACTTTATCCGAAGCTTCATGATCACTATCATTCGCTTCCACTTCAATTGGTGTAGGCACCAGAGGAACAACTTCCTACGCCCTGCTACACACACTGGTTGAAGTGAGGGTTCAATAACCTCAATAAAGTTTCCACCATACTCCCACTCAATTCTTCCGAGAGATACATTTCCTCGAGAAAGGACCCGTTTCTGGAAACAAACACTTTTTCTTCCGAATCTTAGATAGGAGGTATACCCAACTGTTTTGGGTGTCCTATGAAGATGTATTTATATGCTTTGGGTTTGAGCTTATCAGTCTGGAACTCTTTCATATAAGCATTGCAGCCCCAAACTTCTAAGAAATGACAGCTTTGGTTTCTCTAAACCATAGTTCATACGGTGTCATCTCAACGGAATTACGTGCTGCCCTATTAAAGAGAATGTGGTTATCTCTAATGCCTAACCCACAAACGATAGTGGTAATTTGATAAGAGACCTCATAGTATGCACCATAACTAATAGGGCATGACAATGACATACGGACACACCATCAGACTATGGTGTTCCAGGTGGCGTGAGTTGTGAAACAATTTTCACGTTGTCTTAAATGTTTACCAAACTCGCAACTCAGAAATATATGTTTACCTCCATAATCACATCATAGACATATTATTCTCTTATGGAGATGATCTTCAACTTCACTCTGAAATTACTTGAACCTTTCAATAATTCAGACTTTGTGTTTCATCAAGTAAATACACTAGTATCTACTCAAATCATCTGCGAAGTAAGAACATAATGATATCCACTGCGTGCCTCGGCACTCATTGGATTGCACACATCAAAATTTATTACTTCCAACAAGTTACTTTCTGGTTCCATCTCACTAGAAAAGGAGGTCTTCAGTCATGTTGCCCATGTGGTATTATTTTCATGTCTCAAGTGATTCAAAAATCAAGTGAGTCCAAACGATCCATCCGCATGGAGTTTCTTCATGCGTTTATACCAACAGGCATGGTTTGCATGTCTCAAACGTTTAAAAAATGAGTGAGTACAAATATCCATCAGCATGGAGGTTCTTCATGCATTTTATACCACTATGACTCAAGCAGGAGTGCCACAAGTAGGTGGTACTATCATTACTACATTGTATCTTTTAGCAACAATATTATGAACATGTGTATCACTACGATCGAGATTCAATAAACCGTTTATTTTAGGTGCAAGACCATTGAAGGTATTATTCAAGTAAACAGGACAACCATTATTCTTTTAAATGAATAACTGTATTGCAATCCAATCATGTCTATGCTCAACGCAAACACCAAATAACAATTATTTAGGTTTAACACTAATCTCGATGGTAGAGGGAGCGTGCGATGTTTGATCATATCAACCTTGGAAACACTTCCAAAACACATAGTCACCTTGGTTTTAGCTAGTCTCAGTTTATCCCGTAGCTTTTATTTCGAGTCACTAACAATTAGCAACTGAACCGGTATCTAATACCCCGGTGCTACTAGGAGTACTAGTAAAGTACACATAAATTTCATATATATCCAATATACCCTTTTTCGACTTTGCTAGCCTTCTCATCTACCAATTATCTAGGGTAGTTCCTCTTCAATGACCTTTCCCCTCATTTCAGAAGCACTTAGTCTCGGGTTTGGGTTCAACCTTGGGTCCTTTCACTAGAGCAGCAACTGGTTTGCGCGTTTAATGAAGTATCCCTTCATGCCCTTCCCTTCTTGAAACTAGCATGTCACGCCCAAGATGCGACCCTATCCTCAATTTGGCATGAAGGCCTCGTCAGGGATAGAAGCGCATCTCGTCGTGTCGCAAGAACGGATATCGTTACAAGTACATGTACTGGAAAGAAGAGAAGCGCATCATGTCGTGTCGCAAGAACTGGTGTTGTAGTAATCTGTGAGCCACAGGGGACTCAGCAATCTCATTTCCAAAGGTATCAAGACTAGCAAAGCTTAATGGTGAGCTATGGTTAAGTGGTGAGATTGCGGCAGCGGCTAAGCATATAATTGGTGGCTAACTTACGAGTACAAGAAAATAAGAGGGGAAATATCAACGCATAACAGACGTGAATTACTGATGATCAAATGAATGATCCTGAACACCTACCTACGTCAGACATAACCCCACCGTGTCCTTGATCGGAGAAGGAACTCACGAAAGAGACAGTCACGGTTACGCACACAGTTGACATATTTTAATTAAGTTAACTTCAAGTTATCTAGAACCAGTGTTAAACAAAGTTTCCACGTTGCCACATAACCGCGGGCACGGGTTTCCGAAAAGATTTAACCCTGCAGGGGTGCTCCAACTAGAAATCTTCGATCACGAAGCTCGCGATCTCGTCGGATTCCCTAGTGGAAAACCTCAACTCTGAGATTACCCAAAGCATCACCGGAATCCCGATGCACAAGATATCTCGTCAAAGGTAAAACTAATCCAGCAAGGCCGCCCGACGTGTTGACGTACCCGATAGGAGCCGCGTATCTCGTTCTCAGGACACGACGGATGGAACTAGCTAGGGGTGCCAAACCTCGAGTTTCCTCGCGGTGGCCCCACAGGCAGACCGTTTGGGACCAACACCATAAGCACTGGCCCCCTGTATTATGTAGAATTACTCCTCGGGTAGTGCTAACTCCCTATGCATTTCAGTATTATCCAAATTATTATGTTGGGCAAATGTAAAACCAATGTTGGGCCTTACCAGACCAGCGTTAATCTAAAACGAATTATCAAGGGGGTTCCCATAAAACCCCGATCGTGTTAGGAGCGCTCAATTATGGAACATAACACCGGTAGCCGAAACTAAGGGCGCAAAGGTGGAACAAAACACCAGGCTAGAAAGGCCGAGCCTTCCACCGTTTACCAAGTATATAGGTGTCGGGACCCCGATCCTAAGCCATAGGAATCCAGCCTGTAACACATCGCATCTCTTTGTGGTCTCACGCACGGTTAACTCCACAGCTGCAGCCTTACCTTAGCCGGGACCGTTTGCGTCTTTTGACTCACGTATGCGATCGTGTCGCTAGCATTCCAATGTCAAAGAACCCGGATCGACATGTCTAGTCATAAGCCAAAGTGGCAGTTCCGCACAAGGACAGGCTTACATGACCCAACAAAGCAGGTGTCGGTCATCAACGAACGTAGATGAGTCGTAGCAAGCTACAAGGAGTCCATTACGTCGTGTGACATTTCCCCAAAGGGGACAGACGCAGCAGCTAAGAAGGACACATATCGGTCAACCAATGTGTCCGGAGCAGTAGTGAACTACCAAGGCTCGTTGGATCACAAAGGGGCATTTCCTTGTAAGGAGTGCTACTAAAGTTCACGACTAGGTAATCGAACCCCATACATATCAAGTAAGACACACGTACGCATGGCATACCGATATGTATAGATACATCGATGGCATCACAACATAACCATAAACATACAAGCTTTATTGAAGAGGCTCGGAAGAGCCACACACATATTATTACACATTAAGGGTCTCACGACCCATAATATCAGTCACACAATAAAAGCCAGCGGAAGAGTTATAAACTGTCTGGGTACAGACAGAGCAACTAGAAGGCACATGGCCTGACTATACTACAGAGCCGACGTAGGACCAGATCGTAGCTGGGACACCAGCTACTCGTCGTCGTCGATGTCTAAGAAGAACCCTCCATTAGGGTCATTAACAACCTCTGCAACATGATTAAGCAAACATGAGTACGAAGGTACTCAGCAAGACTTTAGGATGGCTAACTACTCATGCAAGGTATCAAGAAGGTATCGTGGGGTTTCAAGCGGAAAGCCAGCATTTGACTCGTGGCTAGACAACTTGCTTTTGAAATTAGTTTTGACAACTAGATTTCTCGCACACGAGTCCACTAACACCACAACAATACACTATCGTGGAATCATTCCGTCTCCATACGGAAATGCCGTCCACGACACTCACGCTTATCTTGACAATTTTATGAGTAGCCATTGAAGTTATCTATGAACAACATATGTCTCCAAGTAGTCCATATCCGCGGACGCGGCTATTCGAATAGATCATAACCCTGCAGGGGTGTACTTCGTCACACACGCTCCCACCACTTATCGCCATGTGCACGTCATGCACCTCGGCAACCTTCAAGCGGAAGCCCAGCGAGGGAGTCGGCCACGACCGTTAACCACGCTAGTACCTAGTCCAGGTTTATCGCCTATCTAAGAGTAACCCGTACGGAAGTCCGGCCGAGGTTTCCGCCACGGCCTCAAACGATGTGCGCAGGGTTCCCAAGCCCACCATCCGGGTGCCACTTGGTACACCGTGCCACTGCCTACCGCATCACGGTCCACCTCTCAGGTCAGCACCATGCACGACCTCCAGCATTACTATAAACACCAGAAACTACTTGCAACTCCTGGACCGAGTACTACGCGATTAATAGGCCGAGCGGGGTCATATTTCAGGGCCCAGCATGTGGTAGTATCTAGTCTTGGATTACATACACGGAACTCAGTTCCTAAGGATGGTTCCAATGAAACAACCCGCCATGTACTCCTACACAGCCTTTCACCGGTACCTTTACCAGATCAAGTTCAACACACGACCTTTGCTCACCGAACACATTCCACATTTCTGTTCATCTCCCAGATGACAGACCATACACAACTCTAAGCATAGCATGCATAGCAAGATAAGGCACATCATAGCTCAAGCAACTACCAGGTATGCTAGGTTGCAAGGTTCGGCTATTTACTGTGACAAGGTTAAGTCATGCAAAGGAAGTGGGTCCAACCATCGTGCCAAAAGCAGTTGAAGCATTTGATCCTAATGCATTAAATAGGTGCAGGAGCAAGAACATAGGTGTTATCGGGATGATCAAAAGGTTGCTTGCCTTGTTGCTCAGAGGAGGAACGATATCCGTCGGACGGATATTCGGTGGAATCCGGGAGTGCGGAGCCTACCGAAATGAACGGCAACATTCAATAACAATCATATGCAATCAAAATGATGCATGAGCATGGCATGAGAATGCAAAGTGATAAGTTATTATAATCAAGATGTTTTAGGTTTAGAGTTGATTTGAATCACATTCGAATAGCAATTCAAACGGGTATTCCCGGATACCGGTTTAATTGATTCGACCTGATGCTCAGATCAACCTAATATTAACATGCATGAAAAGTCATGTTATGGTACTGATTTACATCTAGGGCAGTGTGTGATCATTGCATTTATAATGAGATTTGGATATTTTTGCAAATTCCATTTATAAAGTGATTAAGAGAATTGAATTATTCCTTATTTCACAATTTAGGGTTTTGTAACTTTTTCAAACATAGTTGAAAGTAGCATAATCAGAATCCTTGAATTTTTCTGATTCTTTTTCATATATAAATTATTTTCATTGGAGTTACAGATTAATTTCTATGATTTTTGCAAATTTTTAGCAATTTCCTGAATTATTTCTATACTAGAAATTCCATTTATTTCATCAGGCTGACGTCAGCAGGTCAGCCGACCTGTGCAGGTCAAACCTGACAGGGGGGCCCCACTGGTCAGCCTCTCTGGGACTAATCCCGCGCTGACCAACCCCTAATTGGGATTTGACAAGGCGTGGGGCCCTCTGTCAGTGACTCAGAGGAGGGCGATTAGGCCCTAATGGCCGGCCACGTCGACGGCCACCGGAGGGTGGTCGCCGGCGACGAAACCCGCGGCGGAGGGCTCGCCGGAGGCGACCTAGACGGCGCTGCTCCGCACGAAAACTCCCGCGGTTGGCAGCTAAAGCAAGCTCGCGAAGTGGCCGAACTGGCAGGACCAACTGGGGAGGCTAGGGTCGCCGGAAGAGGCGTCGGCGACGAGCCGGAGCGGCGGCCGAAGCTCGGACGTCGTCGGGGGGCTTGAATCAGAGGGTTCCATGCTTAGATCTTAGCTGCTATGGCATCTACGCGTTGTCCTGGAGCTTCTGGTGCTCACGGGAGGACGAGCTGGACATCGGAGGGCTACCGGCGACGGGCGGCAGCGGCGGTGCTCGTCGGGCTCCGGTGGAACTAGGGATAGAGGAGGGGATCGATGGGGAAAGCTTAGGGAAAACCACCGCATGCTCACAGGGATTGCAGAGAAGAGCTCAGACGGCTCGGGGAAGGCCTGGGGGCGACGAATCGACGGGAGAGGTCCGGCGGCCGGAGGAAGAAGACGACGGTGTTGCTTGTGTTGCAGGGCTCGAGGGGACTTCAGCTTCTGCAGAGACGACCAGGGCGACGAGGCGGATCTAATGGCGTGCTCGGGGAGAGGTTCCTATGGCCAGGGCAACGGCCAGCTCGAGCTCGAGCTCGGCTCTAATGGCGGCAGCAGGGAGAAGGAGGGGATCCAGGCGGAGGGAAAGAACCGAGGCGGGGAATGGATAGGGGAGGCTCTGGGGAGCTTATCCCCGTCGTCGCCAGCGCGAACCGGCGGCCAAGCAGGCACGCAGGTGCGTGGCCGCGCCGGAGGAGGCGGCGGCCACCTCCTACTGCCTACTGGCGTGGGGAAGGGGACGAGCGGCGAGATGGGCTGGGCCTAGCTTGGGCGTCAGGTAAGATTTTCTCTATTTTCTCCTTTTCTGTTTTTTCTGTTTTGCTATTTATTGCTTTGCTAATTATTTCAGCTCCAAAACAAAAAGTAAAAACTATTTTAAACCTCCTGAAATATTTGTTATAATGTCCCCACTCATTTCCAAGACTTTCAACATTTTTGGAAAATTATAGCTTCTGTTTTCAAATTTTTAAATATTAAACCAGTGGCTTTTGCATTTATTTAAAATGCTTGAAGTGCCAAGGAAATAGTTTTCTCCAATGCTCATTTACTTTCATGATTTATCAGAAAGTTTGAACATTTCTTGAGGCCATTTTGGGTTCATTGATTTTGAACTAGTTTGAAATTTCCTTTAATTGAAATGGTGGCTAGGGTTTAGAGTTTTTCCTTTGCCACTTTGTTGTTTTTGTTGGAACTTCTTAGATGCAAAAGCAAAGAAGACATGAGCACAATGCTATCTAGCTTAAGGTTTAGGGATGTGACAATAGGTGCATTAAAGTAAATAGCATTTAATAGGGTGATATGACAAGGGACCCATGTTATCACATGGAAGCAACTGCACCTTCAACTAGCAACGCTAAGACAGGGTTAACAAACGGTAACACAGCCAATTAGTGGTTTGCTAGGTTGAAGAGTTGAAGGTTTTCATGTCATTGTTGAGAGGCTGATATTAAACATGTGGTAGGCAACGAGACTTAATCGATAGAAGAGATAAAACTAGCATGGCAATGATAGTAATGGTATCTCGGGAAATAGTCATCTTGCCTGAGATCCCACTTGGAAGAAGAATGCCTCCCAGAAGCAGACGAACCGACGTAGTCGAACGGGTCCTCACATCCGACACGCTTGGGGAACTCTATCGAGACGGGGAAAACCGGAAACAAGCATCAACACACGAAATTCACCACACGATGCACAACACATATGATGCATGAGCAGCTGAATATATGCAAGTCACGGCATGACAATTCAAACAATCAGACACTACACATTAAGTGAAGTTCAATATGCAACGAGTTGCATATTGACGAAACTCCACGTTTATTTATTTAGTTCTATCCCGATTAGATAAACACGGCAATATTAAATGTGGCTAAACATGGAAAGAGGTGAAGCGTAATTAAACTACCTATCTAGGCATTTTAAATGAGGTCGGAAATGACTTATAGCACCTCCGAGACGACCTCACATGTTAATTTACAATTCTGTCCAGATCTGAACTAACACATTTAATTAGCTCTTAAACAACAAATCAAATAGGTTCAGGTGATTCTACTCGTCAAGACAAGCAATTTACACATAGAGATCATCTCCAACGGAGCTACGGATCAAAAGTTACAAGCCCCGCAAGATATGATGGCATGAATGCAATATGCGTGCAACTACGGTCACGAGCACTTCAAAACATACAACCAGCAAGAGAAAATGAAACTACACGAGATTCTAAGCAAGTTTCATGTAGGACACGATCAAATCGGAGCTACGGTTCAACAACTACGAACAAAACAAGAAATTACTACAATCTGCCAAAATCAGCCACATAGCATTTTCTACACCCCACAACTACGAGCTACACAACTCAAATAAACTCAAGCAAGGCATGACACGAAAGAGGTCAAGAAGTACTACTACAAACAACTAACAACAACTAGCATGGAAGCAAGGAACACTAGGGAAAGAAGTCACAAAATGGCATCCCACACACTATTTCAGACTTAGTGAAAATTACACTTCATGGAAGTGCAGTTTTCGATGTGAATCCATATTGACAGCAGCAAAACCTATAGCTACAGGACTCCAAATGGCATGAAAATTCACAGCATTCTATAGAAACACAAGGTCTACAACTAACTCCATTGCACAACCTCAAAAGAGCTACAGATCACAAGATAGAAGCAAAACAAAACAGCAACAAAAAATAACAGATTCCAGACTTAGAAATATTTCAGCGCCTCCAAATCAGCACTATTTCTAGCAACTTGAGAGCAATCAAATCACACCTAAACATGCATTTCTATAGCAACCAAAAATACCTGGGGTTAGACTAAACATCCAAGAACAACTCCCTAGTTGACAACTTAATCAAGCGGAGCATGGAATAAATCCTACGACATAAACAAGAGGGCAACATGGCAAAATATCTCGCGAACTAACTTGCTCAAAATCTAAAACTAATTGCACAGAAAAATCACGTGGATTTTTCTACCCCGAAAACATATAAAATATGTGGGGTTGCATAACAAAATAATGCCACACGTAAATGCGAGATAATGGCCTATAAATGGGAAAATAAACTAGCGGCAATGCCTACATGCAAAAATACCAATGACCGCTCTAAAATACATAGCAAGAGGGTTCCTAAAACATGGACATTTCTATCATGGCATTCGGACAACCTGGCACGCACGAGAAAATAACACGGGACCAAGACAATATAAACAGCACACATATCTAGTCATTCGGCACGCAAAACTACATCAAACAAATATGCAAGTTGTAAATTCGTAATCTACGCGAAATTCTACCCGAAATACATATCTAATACATCGCGATCCGACATACGGATAATAATCTACGGGCATTCTAATATCTAGAAAAACCTGGAATTAAATAAATATCCGGGAAAGTACTAAATCTAAATGGGTCGAATCTCTTATGGCCCGAAACTATACGCAGGCGCAGCTTAGCTAAACGGCGCCGGCGGGAGGGAATAGGGCTCAGGGGGAAAGGCTCACCTCGGGCCTTGGCCCGGCTGGAGGAGGCGACTGGAGGAGCAGGCCGAGGGGGCGCGTTGGGCCTGGCTCGGGCACTGGCCAGGCGCTAGCTGGGCCGCGGTGCTCCGGGGCCTGGGGCGACGCAGCTGGCTGGCCCAGGCGTCGGTTGGGCAGGGAGCGAGGCGCTGCCCCTGTCCAGCACGAGGCCGGCCATGGCGCCGGCAGCACTATGCACAGCCTGCAGCGGCACGGGTTCCCGGTGGGTCGAGGAAGGCGGGGGAAGGCGGCGCTGGATATATCCGGCCGTCGGAGTTGCGTTCCTGGCGACGAAGGCTCGAGGTGACTCCTGGATGAGGAGATCTGGTGCGCGCTGGATCTCGGACTACGGCGGCCGGCGGAGACTCTGAGCAACGTCGACTGTCGACGGCGTGGGACGGGGCCGGTCCTAGCGGGTGCTCCGGCGACCACGGCTCGCCGGACGGCGCAGGTCGAGGCGGGAGGCGGCCCGGGACGGCGCGGCGCGAAGGGGCGGCCTGGCCTGCAATGGCGCAGTGGCCAGGGCAGGCGGAGGCGGTTGCCTCGGGCCGAGTTGGGCTCGGGAGGGCCTGCCTCAGGCTCGCGGGCCCGGCGGATGAGGAGGGAGAATGCGGCGGCTGGGGGTAGGCACGGATTTCGAGACAGGGGAGAAGGGGTTGTCTAAATAATGGCATGGGGTCTATATAGAGACAAATAGGGGGGGGCTAGGTTAGCCGGAATTTCGTTCCGGATCCAACGGTGCGGTCGGG
Organism: Hordeum vulgare subsp. vulgare; assembly: GCF_904849725.1. NCBI lineage: Eukaryota > Viridiplantae > Streptophyta > Magnoliopsida > Poales > Poaceae > Hordeum > Hordeum vulgare. Next base: position 244,442,476 of record NC_058521.1, on the reverse strand, counting down.
TTCGGACGATTCCGCATGCGGGAACGGACGAGTGGCTGTTTAGAGGGGATATCCGGAGACGAGAGGGAGAACAGGCGGCGCGGCAACGAATTTTAAAACACCGACAAACGTCCGACGAATAACCGGAGACGGTGCCGCTACGGTCGACCTTTCGGGTACCAGACGAACTTCGATCGCGACGAAATTTGACAGGCGGCCTAGCTATATCTAATCACGACCGCATGCCAGGTTTCACCCCGATCAGATAAAGTTTTACGCACACTTTTAAAACAAGGTTTTGACGATGCCGCGGGCGCATGCGTGTGCGGTCGGGCTCAGAACGGACAACGACGGGAACCGGCAACTAACAACGGATGCAAGTTTTGAAAATTGGCGGCAACGGAGATGCCGATGCAATGCTGATGATGCGCATGATGTGATGATGATGCGACGAAAGAAAATAGACACACGACAAAAACGGAAAGAAAGGGGAATCTTCTAGAACGTCGGCATTGGGTTGTCACATAGCAGTTTTCCAAACCATCAACAATTGATGCTCCTTTTTGATTTCTACTTTCGCGGTGTCAAACATCGTGAATAGCTCAAGGATCATCATATCCACCCCTGATATGTTATAGTTCATCACGAAGCTCTAGTAGCTTGGTGGAAGTGACTTTGGAGAACCATCACTATCTCATCTGGAAGACTAAGTCCCACTTGATTCAAGTGACTGTAGCACTCACACAATCTGAGTACATGCTCAATGATTGTGCTTTTCTCCCTTAATTTATAGACAAATAATCTTGACGGAGGTCTCATACCTCTCAACAAGGGCACGAGCATGAAATCCCAATTTTGTCTCTTGGAACATCTCGTATGTCCCATGACGTTGGAAGCGTCTTTAGCTCCTCGATTCTAAGTCGTTTAAGCATTATGCACCGAACTATCATGTAGTCATCAAGAACGTGCATGTCAGATGTTCGCAACATCTACACACGATGTTCGGGGTTCAGCACACTGAGTGGATCATTAAGGACACAAGCCTTCTATACAGCAATTAGGACAATCCTCAGTTAACGGACCCAGTCCGCATAATTGCTACTATCAACTTTTAACTTATTTTTCTCTAGGAACATATCAAAAACCATAGAGCTATAGCGCAATTTACAACATAATTTGCAAAGATCTATTTGACTATGTTCATGATAATTAAGTTCATCTAATGAACTCCCACTTAGATCGACATCCCTCTAGGCATCCAAGTGTTACATGATCCACGTCGACTAGCCCGTGTCCGATCGTCATGTGAGACGGACAAGTCATCAATGGTGAGCATCTCTATGCTGATCGTATCAACCATACAACTCATGTTCGTCCTTTCGGTCTCCCGTATTCGAGGCCATGTCTGTACATGCTAGGCTCATCGAGTCCTAAGTGTTCTGCGTGTGTAAACTGACTTACACCCGTTGTATGCGAACGTTAGAATCTATCACACCCGATCAACATGTGGTGCTTCGAAACAACGGACCTTCGCAACGGTGCACACTTAGGGGAATGCATATCTCGAAATTTTAGTGAGGGATCATCTTATCTTTGCTACAGTCGTTCTAAGCAATAAGATGTAAAACATGATAAACATCACATGCAATCATATAGTGACATGATATGGCCAATACCATCTTGCTCCTTTGATCACCATCTTCAGGGAACCATGATCATCATCGTCACCGGCATGACACCATGATCTCCATCATTATGTCTTTGTGGAGTCGTCACGCCAACTATTAATTCTACAAATATAGCTAACCGTTAGCGATAAAGTAAAGTAATCAACAGGGTGTTGCATCTCATACAATAAATTAAGAAATCTCCTATGGCTCCTGCCGGTTGTCATACTCATCGACATGCAAGTCGTGAATCCTATTAGTAGAACATGATCAATCTCATACATCACATATGTAACATCACATCCTTTTGTGCATATCACATCACATAGCATACCTTGCAAAAACAAGTTAGACGTCCTCTAATTGTTGTTGCAAGTTTTACGTGGCTGGTTAGGTTTCCTAGAAAGAACGTTTCTTACCTACATGACAGCCACAATGTTGATATTCCAATGCTATTTACCCTTCATAAGGACCCTCTTAATCGAATCCGATCCGACTAAAGTGGGAGAGAGAGACACCTGCTAGCCACCTTATGCATCAATTGCATGTCGGTCGGTGGAACCAGTCTCACGTAAGTTTACGTGTAAAGTCGGTCCGGGACGCTTCATCCCACAATGCTGTTGAATCAAGATAAGACTAGTAACAGAAAGCAAATTCACAAATCAGCGCCCACAACTTTTTTGTTCTACTCGTGCATAGAATCTACGCATATAACCATGGCTCGAATGCCACTATTGGGGATTGTAGTAATTTCAAAAAAATTCCTACGCCGTACAAGGATCTATCTGTGGAGAAACAAATAACGAGTGAAGTAGTATAGCATCTTCATAAATTTGAAGATCGCTAAGCGGAAGCGTTGCTAGAACACGGTTGATGGGGTCGTACTCGCACCAATTCAGATCGCGGTAGATTTAGAGCTCTGCACCGAACGATGGTGCCTCCGCGTTCAACACACGTACAGCCCGGTGACGTCTCCTCCTTCTAGATCCACCAATAAGAGAGGATAAGTTGAGGGAGAACTCCAGTAGCACAACGGTGTGGTGGCGGTGGAGCTATGTGGTTGTCCACTAGGGCTTCGCCAAGCATAGTGGAGGAGGAAGAAGAGAGAGGTAGGGCTGCGCCGTGGAAGAGAGATAATAATTGTGTCTCAAAAATCCCAAAACCTCAAGTATATATAGGAGGAGGGAGAGGGAGGGCTTCCTTGTCGCCTCCTACAAGGAGGAGGGGTTCGGCCGAGCCAAGGGAGGAGTCCACCTCCCACAAGGGAGGTGGATCCCTTCCTTTTGAACCTCCTTTTGCCTTATCTCCTTATCCCTAGCTGCATGGGACTTTAGGGAAGGCCTTGGCCATCCCAATAAGGGCTGGTCCACCTCCTCTTACAACCCCTTAACTCCTTTGGTCCTCACACCGCTCCCGGCGGTCCTCCGGCACACTCCCGGAACTCCTGGTACACTACCGATGAGCCAAAATGTTTTCGGTGACCATAACAGGAATTCCTATATATCAATCTTTACCTTTGGACCATTCCGGAGCTCCTCGTGACATCTGTGATCTCATCTGGGACTCTGAACAACCTTCGGTAACCACATACTATTCCCTTTACAACTCTAGCGTCATCGAACCTTAAGTGTGTAGACCCTACGGGTGTGGGAACCATGCAAACATGACTGAGACACCTCTCCGGCCAATAACCAATAGCAGGGTCTTGATATCCATGTTGGTTCCAACATCTTCCATGATGATCTCATCAGATGAACCACGATGTCAAGGATTCAATCAATCTCGTATGCAATTCCCTTTGTCTACCGGTATGATACTTGCCCGAGATTCGATCATCGGTATCCCCATACGTTATTCAATCTCGTTACCAGCAAGTCCCTTTACTTGTTCCGTAAAACATCATCCCATGGCTAACTCCTTAGTCAAATTGAGCTTAATATGATGATGAATTACCGAGTGGGCCCAGAGATACCTCTCCATCAAACTAAGTGACAAATCCCAGCCTCGATTCGCACAACCCAACATACACTTTCGGAGATACCCGTAGTGCACCTTTATAATCACCTAGTTAAATTGTGACGTTTGATACACCCAAAGCACTCCTACGGTGACTGGGAGTTGCACAATCTCATGGTCTATGGAAATGATACTTGACATTAGAAAAGCTTTAGCAGACGAACAACACGATCTAGTGCTATACTTAGGATTGGGTCTTGTCGATCACATCATTCCCCAATGATGTGATCCCGTTATCAATGATATCCAATGTCCATGATCAAGAAATCATGATCATCTATTGACCAACGATCTAGCCAACTAGAAGCTCACTAGGGACACATTATGATATATATATTCACACATGTATTACAGTTTCCGGTTAATACAATTATAACATGAATAATAGACAATTATAATGAACTAGGAAATATAAAAATAACCAATTTATTATTGCCTCTAGGGAATATTTCCAACATTAATCAACCCTCGGGCCAGTGCTCCTCATGAGTATTCGTCCAACCGAGAACAGCTTATTAACCCCCCCCCCCCCCGGGCAACTCGGTGTTTCGGCGTGGTAATCATCGCTCATCTGTTGTGTCCTGAGAACGAGATATGCGGCTTGAATGAGGTTCGTCAAGACGTCGAGCGGCCTTGTTGGACTTGTTTTACCTTTTACGAAATATCTTGTGCATCGGGATTCTGGTGACACTTTGGGTTATCTCAGAGTTGAGGTTTTCCACTAAGGAATCCGAGGAGATCACGAGTTTTGTGATTGAGGCTTTCTATGCAGCTTGTGGTAATTCGTGATGGACTAGTTGGAGCACCCCTACAGGGTTAAATCTTTCGAAAAGTCGTGCCCACGGTTATGTGTCAAACATGGATTTTTCTTAAAAAAATTCGGTTCTAGATAACTTGATATAACTTACTTAAGATCTTCCAACTGTGTGCGTAACCATGCCTGTCCCCTTCAGAGCTCCTTCTCTGATGGAGAACATGGTGGGGTTATGACTAAGGTAAGTAGGTTTTCGGGATCACTTAGTGATTATTCTTAGTTCACAACCATCAAGCATAGACCACTCAAATTACTTCATGTTATCGTAAGTTTTCCACCATAAATGTTTAGTGGTGCTGCAAACTCAAACACATACCCCATCCTCACCTTATAACTTGGTTAGATTTGCTATCATGGTCATGAGATTGTTGAGTCCTTGTGGCTCACAGATTACTACAACCACCCCATAGGTAAATCTGTAGAAGATCCAGATGTTTTTGAGGCCACACAGCTGAAGTGGGAGTTCAACGAGGGCAGTGGTCATATGTATGTGACATACCTCAATCACTAGAGTCCCTTGGTCATGATCTAGGCCTAGTGAGGCGGGAACGTTCCTATTTTGTTGTTTATCTTGTCCGTAGTCGGAACCTGCCTTGTGAATGCTTGAATAAATGCTGAGTGGATTATAAAATATTATGTGGCAAGTGTAAGCCAGCTCATATACTCATCCCTTCTTGTATGTAATGTATTGTTTACCGTTCTTGAGAAACGCTTAGATGCGCCCCTTTCCCCTTTTAAGGTCTTGCCCCCAAATAAGGAAAGTGTTGCATCTTGGGCATTACAAGTTGGTATTAGATCCTTACAACCATAGGAGCCTTTGGTTGATCGAACTTGGCCAAGTTGATTCTAGTGAAAAACTATTTTGAGTCTTAGTTATATCAGAGAGTAGGTTTCTTTTTACTCCTTTTCCTTGCTCTGGTTAGGTTTACGACTTAGGAATTTTAATTTTACTCCTCTTCCTGCTCAAGATAATTATAGGATCACGCAGATATTTTGAGATCTATATGATACCGACGTGACGGGGTTCTTTCTTAGTGCCTCCTGTCTGACTTGATTTCTTTTGGGGAGTTGAGCTCCAATGGATTCTTGTGCACATCATTATTGTTCAAATTTCTTATTGTCTAAGAATGGAGGATGTTCGAAATTGCTTCAGTACTAGTAGTGGTGAGATAAGCCCGGCATCCCCAGTACTGGTGCACAGAGTTCGTGGGTACTGCCATACTTAGTATTGTTGTGTTTTCGATGGTCCGAGATAGATGAACTTGCGGATTTTATCGCTTGTGTTTTGAAAACTTGCGGAAAAGGTGTAGCTGATTACACTGAGTATGTTCCCGTCCCCGCAACTGGATTGCACAATCAAGAAAGTTTTCAGAACTTCTTCGGTGGGAATTCAAGTAATTACCCATAGGATTATCATCCAACATATGTATGATGTAAGGTTTGGGTTCGGCATCTTGTGGAATACCACCAAAATGTCGAATGGAATCAATGTCATGAATTTGTTCTAGCTTGTTTCATATGCCTCATCCTTTGTTTTGCTTGAGTATGGTAATTTGAGTTGCTTCAATTTCAAGTGATGATTTCATATCTTTCCAAGAGGTGTCCTCATTTTTTATGAGAGTGCTAATCCTTTTGCTCAATCAAATTGTCTTGTCAATTCTTATCAACCGGAGTCGTCATGTCAATTCTTTTCCAACCGGTGTGCTTCTCTTCAAGTCAATTCTATCCTTTTCAGCATTTGCAAGATCCATCTCTCATTTCTTTTCGGATTTCATTTCATCCATCCAAGTTGTTTTTGTTTTTTTCCCGTCCTCCCTCCTATTTTACTCAGTGATTTAATTATCATCCAAGTCCTTTTCTTTCCATGTAATGCTTCCACTATCCCTTCTTAAGTATTCATACATGTGATTCATTGTGAAGATTTTCAGGATTTTCGAGTTTATCATCTCTTTGTCTCTATGTTCTTCTCTGGTGGATCCAATTCAAGTATTCCGTGTTCATCATATTCTTTTCATTTTTTCGGTGCTTTCCTCTGTTGCAAATTCTTATCCAAGCCTGTCCTATTCATTCATCCCTCTCTATTCTATCCAGAGTGTTGAAGATATCTCATAAGTTCTTGTTTTCAATCCTTTCAATTGTTTCAAGGCTCTCATCTCATCAAGTTCTTCATTTATACCGGTGCAACCTCTCTTTTCTAATCAATTTTTCCAATGTTTGTTTCTTTTGAGTGGGCCCATAACCCACAGGTTTCCCAGCATCTTTTCTCGCTCTTCTAATCTTCTTCGGGGATCTCTGATTCTTTGCAAATGTGACGTAAGTATGGATTCGATCGGTCATATTCCTTCTCAATGGCGTTTTCAAATTATTTTCATTGTTCGCTCAACTTTTTCCTTATTCATTATTCTGGAGTGGCTCAATAATTCTTGGTGGTGCTTTTGCCATCATTCTCCGCATTAAAGACCGAAGAAGTGGTTCTCTTAAATCTTTGTCCATTCTTTTGCACATTGTCATCTCACCTTCGTACTCTCTCCCAAATTGTTTTCGATCATGTGTAATTCCTTCGATATCTATCCGGTGCATTTCAAGAGTTGTTTTCATTTCTCGATCCTCCAAAGGCCTTCATTTCAGAATATTTCTTCATTCTTAGCTTTCAGCTTTCGTTCTCAATTTTTTTTCAATTTTTGTCCCTTCACTCGTCTCTCAATTATTCCGGTGCCTAGTTCAAGTTCTCTTCTAGGTGTATCATGGTCTTTTCGTTCTCACGTATCTCCATTCATTCTTTGTAACCTGAGTCAGTTGTAAGTTCTTACCATTGTTTCATTGAAGACTTGTTTAAGTTTGTGCTCTTTCTCTCTATTCAATTCTTTGCAAGATGTGTAAGTCGTATGCTAAATCCGTTGTTGGTCATCAATTAAACTTGATGAAGCATAAGCATAACATAATTCTTTTTCTTGTTTCATTCAGTGAATTCAATTATTTCTTCCAGTGTTGTTCATGATAACAAATTCTTTATCCCAAGTGCTTCATCTTTTCTTTTTACGGAGTTCCAAGTATTTCTCAAGTATCTCTTCGTGAAGATTCATCTAAATCTTATTCTTTAAACCTTCACTCTTTTCATCATTCTTTTGTATTCGGAGACTCATCATGGTGGTCCATCAAGATTTCTTTCGTTCTCAACGTGTTCTTCTAGATTGTTGTTGGAGAACTTGAAGTATTCTTCTCTTGCATTTCAAAGTGCAATTCTTCCTTCATTTTCTTTTGAGGTGGTGTTATTTCATTCTTGATTAACGAGGAGTCTCGAAGAGGATTTGTTTCAAGATTGAGATAATTAAACCCATCCTATTTCCCATTGAGCTATCTTGGTTTAGATTTCACCTAAAGCTTTTCCTAAGGATTGTTGCAATTATGGTGATTATCGTTGACCCATGTTCTCAATATACCATCTTGGTGTAAGAAGATTGCCTTTCTTGTTGCTCCCAAGAAATCCTTGTCTCCTTTAGTGTCCCGTTGTCAACTCATTATTTGAGATGGTTTTCATAAGCCCACAACAAGCTCTTTCTTTTCCTTGTTGATTTCTTGTCAGGATTCTTTTCAAGTTCAGTTATGGTAGAAGTTTTCTTTTACCTTCTTCGTTCTCTTCTTCTCAATAATCTAGTTTCTATTCCTTTCTTTCGGAGGCATTGTGTTATCCCTCTCTTTTATCCATTATCTAGTTTTATCAATATCTTGTTATTTCCTTGCTTGTTCATTTAACCGGACTGTTGCGAAATCTTCTCTAAAATCTTTCCATCTTATCATTTTTCCCTTTTTCCTGCCGAAGTGCAATCGAAATTTCTTTTGAATTCTTGCTTGTTCTTCATATCATTCTTCATCTCTTTGCAATCTCCAAGGATCCTTGATTTCACTCGTTTGTAAAAAAAAGCAACTAAGTTTTACCTCTTGCTTTCTTCCTCTTCCCCTTTTCAGTCCTAGATCTCCGGTCGAGATCCTCCTGTAGCGTGGGAGAGTTGTAACAGACCTAGTGCACCCCTTTCCTTTTATGTAACATCGGCAAGCTTCTCTTGTCGGGAAGACTCGAGGCCTCCCAGCAAGCCCTCCTTGCCGGGAAAGTATCCAAGCCTCCGGCAAGCCTTCCTTGCTGGGAAGGTGACCAAGTCACCCGAAGGAGGCTCCTGGCCAGCAAGCTCATGTTCGCTCGCCAGGTGTTTCCACAAGTTTCTACCGTAATCCGACCGCTCCAGCACATCTCCTGTGTGCCAGCGCAAGGCCCAGGTATCGATTCACCTCGGTACGTGTTGCAGCCACCTTGCGGCAGGTTAGGCGCCAGACAAGGCATTTACTATCCTTGACACCACCGAAGAAGTGAAGCGGTGAACATTGTTCACTATACAACCCTTGAGTGTAGTGTTGGTGACCCCTTTGCCTATAAAAGGAGGTCCAAGGCTCATTCATAGGGGGTTGGACCTTTTGGGGATCAGAGACTCCCTAATCACCATCTAAGTTACTGTAGCAAAATTAACCTACAGTAAGCCCATAATACAAACTAACCAAGAGTGTGGTTTTACGCGCCAAGCGGCCTGAACCTGGGTAAAAAGAACCTTGCCGGTGTTGATCGTTAGTTCCGCTCTAGACGCCATACCTCCCTCTCCCCGCCAAACGATCAAGGGACTCCTCGAGTTTCCTATAGGCGTTGGTTTTCCCGACATCTGTGGCGCGCCAGGTAAGGGGGATGGCAATGGTTGAGAGATTCATCGCGGATTCAAGCAAGTTCCGCATCAGACCTTCGAAGATTGAGCCCACCACTACGGTCCATCGAAGCAGGGCGTAGCGGTGGCCGCTCTACTTCTCTAATGGCCTCCCTACAGGCGCGCAATCAGCCGAACACTTCCCCCCCCCCCGGAAGCGCCACGTCTTTGCCAAAGGTGATCTCGGGGGCTCCGCCAGCATGACCAGGCAAAACAGGAAAATGAATTATACTCCGGCAACCCCCCTTTCTATAACAAAGTCGAGAAACTGTCGGCGAATACCTTGCCGGAGGGGAAGTTGCCGGAAGAGTATAGTCTCCTGCTTGCCGGGGTTCCGAAGCCCCGGCAAAAGACCCAAGCATCGCGGGGATAAGTACCGCGTCACGACAGATAAGTGATAAATATTTCAGATTGAGATTTCAGAGTAGATAGATTGTTCCTTTTCTAGAAGATCCCAAACCTTGCTTGAGAAACCTCTGCGTAGATGGAACCTTGTCAGGATCAGTGCGCCTTAGTTCTGTTTCGAACTATTTCAACGACCTGAACAGCCAGACAGCGCCTTCTCACTGTTTCAAACTGGTAAAATAGTCTAAGTGGCTACATAGCACCTTATTTTGCCTCGAGCCACGCTCGATGATCTAATGGTTGCACTGAGTGCGGCAAGGAGCCTTGGCGGTAAGACCCCTCAAGCGAACTGCTAAGGATCCATTCCTCAAAGCACTAGCGGCAGGACCAGTCACGCCGACAAGCTTCCGGAAGACGCAAAAGGCATATCATACAAGGAGAAGGATCAGACGCAAGGCGAACAACATTTCATTCATTTGTTTGAAACAAACTCAGATATATTACATGAATGATTTTTGCTACTCTAACCTATTGCACTGTTTTTTGACAAGGGACATACTCGCCGGACAGAAGTTCAAGAAGACAAAAACCGGGACGACCCCCGGCACAACCCAGGCTGGTTCCTCCTGGACCAGCGCTGCTCGGACGAGAAAGAGGGAGGAAGACAGTGCGACCCGAGGGGATGAAGCAGCCAGAGCCCACGATCGCACCACCTCAGACACGTGGCATGGATGCTGGTTCCGACAGAGTAACCCCGTCGGGCGGGGGAGAGGCGTGAGCGGGCCTCGACGGCAGGGCCGGCGGTCACTCGGAGCTCGGGCAGTCATACTCCGACCTGACCCCTCGAGATCCCGACCTACCAAGAGTGCCACTGCCGCTGTTGTCCTCCTCGTCGCTATCGCTCGAGGAAGGACACTCGACGCCGCTCGAGCTCTCTTCGCAGCAGCCGAGACGCACACCTGAGCGCCCGAAAAACTTGACGGATAGCATATTATCCTCTGCTAGCTTGAAGCGGAGGATATGCCCATCCTCGAGGCTGTGGGCGCGGGCGAAGGATTTCCAGCCCTGCCCATGCAACATGGAGCGGCACTTCGGGTACTGCACGTGAAATTGCATAGCGCCGTGGGAGCAGCTGTACGCTCGCAACCACAAGATAGGGGGCTTGGCGGCCTCCATCGCCCTAACAAAAGGGCGAGGGAGATTCAAATGGCCCCGCAGGATGTCGTGTAGCTTCACGGCGAACTCCAGCACCATCCCGGCCGAGTGCCCGCCAAGCCCAGGAGACGACGGAGATGCTGGATGAGCACTCCGCCTCCCCCGGCCACGGCCCCCACGGCGACCGCGGCTTCTCGCCCCTCCGCCACCACGGACGCTTGTGCCGGCCTCCGTAGCTGCACTCCCTAAAGCTCTGGCATGATCTGAGTGGGATCCCCTTGCCTCCCTGACGGCCGATGGTGGCCTCCCTCGTCCCCTAGCCATGGTTAGGGGCGAGTGCCACCTGAAGCTAGAAAAGATTCTACAAATCCAAAGCTAGGGGTGGTGATGCTCGAGGAGCTGATGAATGAGCAAGAACCCCTCGCAAACTCCCTAATTTATAGGGCAAGGCGTGGGGGGTAACACCCCTCACTCCGGAAACCGCCACCCCATCTGGCCAGTCGCCCATGATCACGGGCGAACAGGGAACCGCCCCGCTGCACCAATGCATTCGGGGGCGGGTCCTTCCGGACTGCGGCCATTAAGGCCACGAACGCCACTTGCCCAACTTTTATTGTCCATGCTTCACGCGTGGCAGTAACGCGTCAGGAGGTGGGGAGGCTACTATGCGCGCACTTCTCCACCTCGCATGTTTGATGCGCGAGGTGGGGATGGGCCGCCTGCAATGGCTCCAAGCCTATCGAGTTCCCTGCTTGGGAACCCGTGCACTACTTTGGGCCTGGCCCAGCAACGCCCCGTGCGCGTGCGTGTCCCAGGCCCAGGGGCTCCTGTCGGTGCACTAGAGACTGGGATCCCTTGTACCCCAGACGTGTGCAAGGGCATCGGCGACGCCCCCAGCAACAGTGTATAGGGAAGATAGTAGGGAGGCAATTCAAGCAAATGCCCTTCCCCTCTCCAAGCGGGGCGTGGGATGCAAGGGCTCCAGACGCAAGGCCCCGGCAAGCCCTCCTTGCCGGAATGACTCCCAAGGCCCTGGAAGGCACTCTCCGCCGGGAAGACTACCGAAGATCAGCAAGACCTCGGCAAGCTTCCGTTGCCGGAAAGACTTGAGGCCCCCTGGCAAGCCCTCCTTGCCGGGAAATTATCCAAGCCTCCGGCAAGCCTTCCTTGCTAGGAAGGTCACCAAGTCACCCGAAGGAGGCTCCAGGCTAGCAAGCTCCTGTTCGCTCGCCTGGTGTCCCCACAACTTACTACCGTAATCCGACCGCTCCAGCACATCTCCTGTGTGCCAGCGCAAGGCCCAGGTATCGATTCAACTGGGTAGGTGTCGCAGCCACCTTGCGGCAGGTCAGGAGCCAGACAAGGCATCTACTACCCCTGACACCACTAAAGAAGTAAAGCGGCGAATCAGTGTTCACTGTACATCCCTTGAGCGCACTGTTGGTGACCCCTTTGCCTATAAAAGGAGGCCCAAAGCTCATTCGTAGGGGGGTGGACCTTTTGGGGATCAGAGACTCCCTAATCACCCATCTAAGTTACTATAGAAAAATCAACCAAAAGTAAGCCCTTAATAAATGAAAATTAGGAGTAGGGTCTTACGCGCCAAGCGGCCCGAACCTGGGTAAAAAAGAACCTTGCCGGTGTTGATCGTTAGTTCCGCTATCGATGCCATACCTCCCTCTCCCCGCCAAACGATCAAGGGACGCCTCGAGTTTCCCATAGGTGTTGGTTTTCCTGACATTTATGCATTCGAATGGCTTCAACAATGATATTGTTGATGGTAATGACATTTCCTTTAGCACGCATATGGTCACGCAGCTCAAATAGGCATTTATCAAAGTTAAGATCGGTTGGCTTTATCTTATGGAAAGCAATGTACTTGTGACCAATGATATCAAGAATTTTAAAGGAATAATTTGGATATCTTTTCTCTAGGTCTTTCCAAAAGTTATGAGCACCCTCAAAGTTTTGCTACTGATTAAGCACATTTCTCCGTAAACCTCTAATGATAAGATTGACAGTGTTAAGGTTGTCAAGCATATTAACTTCATAATCATGAGAAGGATGTATGGGATCAATGGGATACGCAAAGGGATATTCAATATACTTGCGCAAATGGAACTCATCGAATATATCAAGCATTTGGTCTTTTCATTGTCTAAAGTACTGCCCATCAAGAATAAGCACTCTACAACTAAAAATATGGGAACTAGTCACATTCATCTTCCTCCAATGGCAGTTCAACCAATGGTTTGGAGACCAAGCTCTTATACCAATTGAGGGATCGATAGAAGATGTGTCTAGACGGGGTGTGAATAGACTACTTGTCAAGATTAAAAATCTAGCTTAACCTAATGTCTAGGAGGGCATAAATCTAGCAGTTCTAACAAGTCTAAGTCACCCTACACATGCAGTTCTAAGAGTATAGCAGCGGAAAGTAAAACATGCAAGTGTAATATAGAGGAGTAAGGTAAGGATATCAAACGCATGAGGTTGACACGGTGATTTTTGGCAAGGTTCCGGTAGGTGGTGCTATCATACGTCCATGTTAGTGGAGACTTCAACCCACGGAGGGTAACAACTATGAGAGTCCATGGAGTGCTCCAACCACCGACGGTCCACAAAGAAGAGCCTTGGCTATCCCATCACGGCTTACGTCTATGAAGGACTAGCCTTTCTCACAGTAGATCTTCCCGAATAGGCGATCTCCTTGCCCTTACAAAAATCATGGTTCAACTCCACAACGCGAAGTAGGAGGCTCCCAACGATACCTAACCAATCTAGGAGGCACCTGATGACGAGTTGATGAATATACTTCTCGCCCCTCGTTGGACCCCATGTGGAAGGTAGAGATGTAGTCAACAACAAATTTCCCTTACACAGAGACTGTAAGGTTTATCGAACCAGGAGGACTCCTAGTCTCAACAAGTAGGTGTCTTCAACCCAGGCGCTAGTAGAAAACGTGGACCTGCACACACAACAAATAATTGTCCTCCCAAAGAGTACAGAGAGGTTGTCAATCTCTCCGGTCTTGTAGTTTGCAAAGGATCAAAACACAAGCGAGAAGGTAATAGTGATTGCAACAGAAAAGTAAAGAAACACTACTGAAATTCATAAATTTGCCGTCTCCCAAAGCGGACAGCAAAGGGTGCAACCACGGACGGCAAAGGCTTTGCCGTCGGTCAGCATACGGCAAAGTAGACGGTAAAAAAATCCGGTGAAGAGGTTCTTTGCCGTCAGCTTTCCCAAAGCGGACGGCAAAGAATCTTTGCCATGAGTGGGCTGACGGCAAATTAGCTGGGACGGCAAAGGGTGCAACGTCCCCGTTAAGTGTTAATGGCAGGCCGTCTGCCTTTGCCGTCTGCTTCCCATCCTTTACCGTGCGTGGGCAGACGGCAAAGAGGGGAGAGAGAGGGGGCAGATTCCCCCTTTGCCGTCTGCCTCCACCCCTTTGCCATGCGAGGGCAGATGGCAAAGAGGGGAGAGAGAGGGGTAGATTCCCCCCTTTGTCGTCTGCCTCCCCCCCTTTGCCATGCGGGGGTAGACGGCAAAGAGGGGAGAGAGAGGGGGCAGATTCCCCCCTTTGTCGTCTGCCTCCCCCCCTTTGCCATGTGGGAGCAGACGGCAAAGAGGGGAACCAGCCCCTTATTTATTTATTTTTTGTTATATCCAGCATTTTTAACAATAATCAGGATATATATATATATTTGACATAAATAAATTTCTTTCCGTACTCAGAACCATATTAAAATAACCTCTTATATCCAGCTATGAAGTTGCATCCACGTGCATACAAAGTTTCATATATTACACCAGTTTCATCCACGTGCATACAAAGTTTCATATATTCATATAATACAATAGTTTTAATACATCCCATGTTACAAGAAATCATCTTCAAGCATTCCATCAATATTTGCCAAGCTTCCCGTGAAGTGAAGGTAATCTGCAAAATGACAAATAAGAAAGTTAGAAGAATAATAGTAGATGAAGTAGTGTATATATAGGTTATTTCAAAGAGAAATTAGCTAAGTATAGACCATTTAGGAGCTAACTAAGCTAATTATGTCATTTAGGTGGAACCCTAGCTAACTATAGGTCGTTCCAGAGCTAACTTGGGTAAAATAGGTCATTCTGGAGCAAACTATGCTTATTAAGCCATTTTTGATCTAGCTAGGCTAATTATAGGCCATTTAATACCTAAGTTAGGGGGAATAGGACATGTTGCAGCTACGTAAGCCTTATTATGTCATTTCGAGGATAATTAGCTAAGTATAGGTCATTTTTTATTAAATAGACCATTTAGGAGCTAACTAAGCTAATTATGTCATTTAGATGGATAATTAGCCAATTTAGGCTTTGTTGGACGAGTCTAATATAGCTACGTAGAATAAGAGAAAGAGAAGAAGAAGTAAAAGAAGGTGGTGGTGGAGGAGGAGGAGGAGAAGGAGACAGAAGAGGAGAAGAAGAAGAAAAGAAGAAGGAGAAGGAGAAGAAGGAAGAAGGAGGAAGAAGGAGAAGGAGGAGCTCCTTCTCCTTCTTCTCCTCCTTCTTCTTATCCTCCTCCCTCTATTTCTTCTTCTTCTCCTCTTCTTCTTCTTCCTTCCTTTCATTTTTCCTCTTTCTTCTCCTCTCGTCTCCTTCTTCGGGATAAATTGGCTAAGAATGCCTTTTTGGAGCTAATTATGTCATTTCGAGGATAATTAGCTAAGTATAGGTCATTTTTTATTAAATAGACCATTTAGGAGCTAACTAAGCTAATTATGTCATTTAGATGGATAATTAGCCAATGTAGGATTTGTTGGATGAGTCTAATTAAGCTACGTAGAATAAGAGAAAGAGAAGAAGAAGTAAAAGAAGGAGGAGGAGGAGGAGGAGACGGACACGGAAGAGGAGAAGAAGAAGAAAAGAAGAAGGAGAAGGAGAAGGAGGAAGAAGGAGGAAGATAGAGAAGGAGGAGCTCCTTCTCCTTCTTCTCCTCCTTCTGCTTATCCTCCTCCCTCTCCTTCTCCTTCTTATCCTCTTCTTCTTCTTCCTTCCTTTCATTTTTCCTCTTTCTTCTGCTCTCGTCTCCTTCTTCGGGCTAAATTGGCTAAGAATGCCTTTTTGGAGGTAATTATGTCATTTCGAGGATAATTAGCTAAGTATAGGTCATTTTTTATTAAATAGACCATTTAGGAGCTAACTAAGCTAATTATGTCATTTAGATGGATAATTAGCCAATTTAGGCTTTGTTGGATGAGTCTAATATAGCTACGTAGAATAAGAGAAAGAGAAGAAGAAGTAAAAGAGGGTGGAGGAGGATGAGGAGGAGGAGAAGGAGACGGAAGAGGAGAAGAAGAAGAAAAGAAGAAGGAGAAGGAGAAGAAGGAAGAAGGAGGAAGAAGGAGAAGGAGGAGCTCCTTCTCCTTCTTGTCCTCCTTCTTCTTATCCTCCTCCCTCTATTTCTTCTTCTTCTCCTCTTCTTCTTCTTCCTTCCTTTCATTTTTCCTCTTTCTTCTCCTCTCGTCTCCTTCTTCGGGCTAAATTGGCTAAGAATGCCTTTTTGGAGCTAATTATGTCATTTCGAGGATAATTAGCTAAGTATAGGTCAGTTTTTATTAAATAGACCATTTAGGAGCTAACTAAGCTAATTATGTCATTTAGATGGATCATTAGCCAATTTAGGCTTTGTTGGATGAGTCTAACTAAGCTACGTAGAATAAGAGAAAGAGAAGAAGATGCAAAAGAAGGAGGAGGAGGAGGAGGAGGAGGAGAAGGAGAAGGAAGAGGAGGAGAAGAAGAAAAGAAGAAGGAGAAGGAGAAGAAGGAAGAAGGGGGAAGAAGGAGAAGGAGGAGCTCCTTCTCCTTCTTCTCCTCCTTCTTCTTATCCTCCTCCCTCTCCTTCTTCTTCTTTTCCTCTTCTTCTTCTTCCTCCATTTCATTTCTCCTCTTTCTTCTCCTCTCGTCTCCTTCTTCGGGCTAAATTGGCTAAGAATGCTTTTTCGGAGCTAATTATGTCATTTCGAGGATAATTAGCAAAGTATAGGTCATTTTTTATTAAATAGACCATTTAGGGGCTAACTAAGCTAATTATGTCATTTAGATGGATAATTAGCCAATTTAGGCTTTGTTGGATGAGTCTAATTAAGCTACGTAGAATAAGAGAAAGAGAAGAAGAAGTAAAAGAAGGAGGAGGAGGAGGAGAAGGAGACGGAAGTGGAGAAGAAGAAGAAAAGAAGAAGGAGAAGGAGAAGGAGGAAGAAGGAGGAAGAAGTAGAAGGAGGAGCTCACTCTCCTTCTTCTCCTTCTTCTGCTTATCCTCCTCCCTCTCCTTCTCCATCTTCTCCTCTTCTTCTTCTTCCTTCCTTTCATTTTTCCTCTTTCTTCTCCTCTCGTCTCCTTCTTTGGGCTAAATTGGCTAAGAATGCCTTTTTGGAGCTAGTTATGTCATTTCGAGGATAATTAGCTAAGTATAGGTCATTTTTTATTAAATAGACTATTTAGGAGTTAACTAAGCTAATTATGTCATTTAGATGGATAATTAGCCAATTTAGGCTTTGTTGGATGAGTCTAATTAAGCTACGTAGAATAAGAGAAAGAGAAGAAGAAGTAAAAGAAGGAGGAGGAGGAGGAGGAGGAGAAGGACACGGAAGAGGAGAATAAGAAGAAAAGAAGAAGGAGAAGGAGAAGAAGGAAGAAGGAGGAAGAAGGAGAAGGAGGAGCTCCTTCTCCTTCTTCTCCTCCTTCTTCTTCTCCTCCTACCTCTCCTTCTTCTTCTTCTCCTCTTCTTCTTCTTCCTTCCTTTCATTTTTCCTCTTTCTTCTCTTCTCGTCTCCTTCTTCAGGCTAAATTGGCTAAGAATGCCTTTTTGGAGCTAATTATGTCATTTCGAGGACAATTAGCTAATTATAGGTCATTTTTTATTAAATAGACCAATTAGGAGCTAACTAAGCTAATTATGTCATTTAGATGGATAATTAGCCAATTTAGGCTTTGTTGGATGAGTCTAATTAAGCTACATAGAATAAGAGAAAGAGAAGAAGAAGTAAAAGAAGGAGGAGGAGGAGGAGGAGGAGGAGACGGAAGAGGAGAAGAAGAAGAAAAGAAGAAGGAGAAGGAGAAGGAGAAAGAAGGAGGAAGAAGGAGAAGGAGGAGTTCCTTCTCCTCCTTCTCCTCCTTCTTCTTATCCTCCTCCCTCTCCTTCTCCTTCTTCTCCTCTTCTTTTTCTTCCTTCCTTTCATTTTTCCTCTTTCTTCTACTCTCGTCTACTTCTTCGGGCTAAATTGGCTAAGAATGCATTTTTGGAGCTAATTATGTCATTTCGAGGATAATTAGCTAAGTATAAGTCATTTTTTATTAAATAGACCATTTAGGAGCTAACTAAGCTAATTATGTCATTTAGATGGATAATTAGCCAATTTAGGCTTTGTTGGATGAGTCTAATTAAGCTACGTAGAATAAGAGAAAGAGAGGAAGAAGTAAAAGAAGGAGGAGGAGGAGGAGGAGGAGAAGGAGACGGAAGAGGAGAAGAAGAAGAAAAGAAGAAGGAGAAGGAGAAGGAGGAAGGAGGAAGAAGCACAAGGAGGAGCTCCTTCTCCTTCTTCTCCTCCTTTGCTTATCCTCCTCCCTCTCCTTCTCCTTCTTCTCCTCTTCTTCCTTCCTTTCATTTTTCCTCTTTCTTCTCCTCTCGTCTCCTTCTTCGGGCTAAATTGGCTAAGAATGCCTTTTTGGAGCTAATTATGTCATTTCGAGGATAATTAGCTAAGTATAGGTCATTTTTTATTAAATAGACCATTTAGGAGCAAACTAAGCTAATTATGTCATTTAGATGGATAATTAGCCAATTTAGGCTTTGTTGGATGAGTCTAATATAGCTACGTAGAATAAGAGAAAGAGAAGAAGAAGTAAAAGAAGGAGGAGGAGGAGGAGGAGGAGGAGGAGGAGAAGGAGACGGAAGAGGAGAAGAACAAGAAAAGAAGAAGAAGAAGGAGAAGGAGGAAGAAGGAGAAGGAGGACCTGCTCATTCTCCTTCTTCTCCTCCTTCTTATCCTCCTCCCTCTCCTTCTTCTTCTTCTCATCTTCTTCTTCTTCCTTCCTTTCATTTTTCCTCTTTCTTCTCCTCTCGTCTCCTTCTTCGGGCTAAATTGGCTAAGAATGCCTTTTTGGAGCTAATTTTGTCATTTCGAGAATAATTAGCTAAGTATAGGTCATTTTTTATTAAATAGACCATTTAGGAGCTAACTAAGCTAATTATGTCATTTAGATGGATAATTAGCCAATTTAGGCTTTGTTGGATGAGTCTAATTAAGCTACGTAGAATAAGAGAAAGAGAAGAAGAAGTAAAAGAAGGAGGAGGAGAAGGAGGAGGAGAAGGAGACGGAAGAGGAGAAGAAGAAGAAAAGAAGAAGGAGAAGGAGAAGGAGGAAGAAGGAGGAAGAAGAAGAAGGAGGAGCTCCTTCTCCTTCTTCTCCTCCTTCTACTTATCCTCCTCCCTCTCCTTCTCCTTCTTCTCCTCTTCTTCTTCTTCCTTCCTTTCATTTTTCCTCTTTCTTCTCCTCTCGTCTCCTTCTTCGGGCTAAATTGGCTAAGAATGCCTTTTTGGAGATAATTATGTCATTTCGAGGATAATTAGCTAAGTATAGGTCATTCTTTATTAAATAGACCATTTAGGAGCTAACTAAGCTAATTATGTCATTTAGATGGATAATTAGCCAATTTAGGCTTTGTTGGATGAGTCTAATTAAGCTACGTAGAATAAGAGAAAGAGAAGAAGAAGTAAAAGGAGGAGGAGGAGGAGAAGGAGACGGAAGAGGAGAAGAAGAAGAAAAGAAGAAGGAGAAGGAGAAGGAGGAAGGAGGAGGAAGAAGGAGAAGGAGGAGCTCCTTCTCCTTCTTCTCCTCCTTCTTCTCCTTCTTCTTATCCTCCTCCCTCTCCTTCTCCTTTTCTCCTCATCTTTTTCTTCCTTCCTTTCATTTTTCCTATTTCTTCTCCTCTTGTCTACTTCTTCGGGCTAAATTGGCTAAGAATGCCTTTTTGGAGCTAATTATGTCATTTCGAGGATAATTAGCTAAGTATAGGTCATTTTTTATTAAATAGACCATTTAGGAGCTAACTAAGCTAATTATGTCATTTAGATGGATAATTAGCCAATTTAGGCTTTGTTGGACGAGTCTAATTAAGCTACATAGAATAAGAGAAAGAGAAGAAGAAGTGAAAGAAGGAGGAGGAGGAGGAGGAGGAGGAGAAGGAGACAGAAGAGGAGAAGAAGAAGAAAAGAAGAAGGAGAAGGAGAAGGAGGAAGAAGGAGGAAGAAGGAGTAGGAGGAGCCCCTTCTCCTTCTTCTCCTCCTTCGCCTCCTTCTTCTTATCCTCCTCCCTCTCCTTCTCCTTCTTCTCCTCTTCTTCTTCTTCCTTCCTTTCATTTTTCCTCTTTTTCTCCTCTCGTCTCCTTCTTCGGGCTAAATTGGCTAAGAATGCCTTTTTGGAGCTAATTATGTCATTTCCAGGATAATTAGCTAAGTATAGGTCATTTTTTATTAAATAGACCATTTAGGAGCTAACTAAGCTAATTATGTCATTTAGATGGATAATTTGCGAATTTAGGCTTTGTTGGAAGAAGAAGGAGAAGGAGGAGCTAACTAAGCTAACTAAGCTAATTAAGCTAACTAAGCTAACTAAACTAACTAAGCTAATTAAGCTAACTAAACTAACTAAGCTAACTAAGCTAACTATGTCATCTAGCTATATTTTATTAAATAGGTTTTTTTGGAGCTAACTAAGCTAATTATGTCATCTAGATATCTTTTATTAAAACACTAGAAATAACATACCTAAGTTAGGGTCAAGCACGGTGGCTCTGGCTTGTTTCACCTGGAGAAGGCTGCCCTGGAGAAGGCTCGATTGTAGAAGGGTCGTGCGATGAGTCTCGGGACATATTCTCCACCAAACATCATTTGCAATTTCTAGTTAGCATGAGGACACTCTTAAGATCACTCCACTGAAATGAAACTCACCGTCCCCGCCACATTAACGACTGGCATCGGCGGAGGGACTTGGCCGTTCTTCTCACAGAATTTCGGCAACACCTCCCCGCTGTTCTCCTGATACACGTCTCGGCAATAAGCAGAGAGGATGTGTACCCGGAGAACAACAGGGGAGGCACTGACGAAATTCCGCATCGGATCCGGAGCACGGCATACGGGAAAACAAACCCAATCTACACATACTTGGGCTGTCCATGGCTAATGTTGGACAATTCGAAAGGATGGCGGTTATAAATATGCAAAGAAATGCATATTTATAGATGTCGCCCTTTCGAACGGGAGACGCATACTGGTCACGCATACTAATGATTGAAGAAACCTATAGCTAGCAAGTTTCTTTCTTATATCTTTCTCCTCCTCTCCTCTTTCTTCTTCTTCTTCTTCTTCTTCTTCGTCTTCTTTCTTTTATCTTTCTCCTCCTCTCCTCTTTCTTCTTCTTCTTCTTCTTCTTCTTCTTCTTTCTTCTTCTAGTTTATTATTCTCTTATTTTCTTCTAAGTTTGACTAGATAAAGCATGTAGAATAGGAGCATACCCTTCAAATGCAAATCTATCATTTCTTTTTGGGGCCCATACCCTTCTTCATCTATCATTTCTTTTTTCTATCTATTTTTTTCTTTTCTATCTACTTTTTCTACTTAATAAACTAACTATCTAATTTAACATAAACACAGAAGAAGAAAAAACTAACTATCCAATTTAACAGAAAAAACACAAAATAACCTAACTATCTAAATTAACTATCTAATTTAAAAGAAAAAACAAGAAATAAAGCGAAAAAGAAAAAAAAACCTTACCTGCGTAGGGGCAGTGGGAGGCCGGGGCGGAGGACAGTGGGAGGAGGGGAGGGCAAGCTCCGGCCCTGGGCAGCGGGGAGGAGGTGCGGGGGGAGGAGGGGAGGGCGACCTCCGGCCGCACGACGGTGGTGGGTCGGAGCGGCTCCAGTGGTGGCGGCGGCGGCACTCGGGTGGGCGAGTTCCGGCGAGGGGAGGAGTTGCGCGGGGAGGAGTTGCGCGGGGAGGAGGGGTGGGCGAGCTCCGGCGATGGGAGGAGGGGAGGGCGAGCTCCGGCGAGGGGAGGAGTTGCGCGGGGAGGAGGGGCGGGCGGCGGCGCTGGAGTGGGAAGTGCGCCGGGAGGGGGCTGTGCACTGGAGTGGGCCGTTAGGGGAGCGGGGGTGGGGGCTGGGCGCCATTAGGGGGAGCTCCTTTGCCGTCTGCTAAGGCCGGG
Organism: Hordeum vulgare subsp. vulgare; assembly: GCF_904849725.1. Lineage (NCBI taxonomy): Eukaryota > Viridiplantae > Streptophyta > Magnoliopsida > Poales > Poaceae > Hordeum > Hordeum vulgare. Next base: position 244,420,506 of record NC_058521.1, on the reverse strand, counting down.
AGGCAGACGACAAAGGGGTGGGTGGGGTACGGCGCGAGTTAGCCGCCCCTTTGCCGTCCGCGTGATCTTTGCCGTCTGCCTTTATGGCCTTTGCCATGCGTCAGGAGACGGCAAAGGCAAGGCAGACGGCAAAATAAGACCTTTGCCATCTGCAACCTCTTTGCCGTCCGCTTTGTACCAACTGACGACAAAGAGCATCTTTGCCATGCGTCAGCAGACGGCAAAGGCAAGGCAGACGGCAAATTTATCAATTCCAGTAGTGAAAGCGGGAAATGATGGAGGTGTAAACAATTATGGTGATATGGACCGGAGTCACATGATGTTCACTAGTGATATCTCTCTCCCAAAAGACGATAAAAACGGTGCTAGCGTAAACAAATCAAAGTTGGGCAATTGACAGAATTATAATCGCACCGCAATGCTAATTATGCTCCTTGATAGTTAGAGCTTCAATAGTAATGGGCAGTACACCAAGGCAAGTAGACCATTTATTCATCAGCATCTACTTACTAATCATCCACCTTGAGATATCTATGCAGAACATCTCTCTGGTATTAAGTTGCGAGCCCCACCCAAAGTGTAAACTCAAAGCAACAGACAAGATCATTAACGAACTATGCGTAAGGTAAACAATCCTTGCAACCATGGTCACAAGCACCGTTGTTTTCTCCCTGGTGGCAGGAAGCACATCCCCTAGTCTCATGTTTCTGTCACTCAAGCTAGACATCGAGGGGCCCAAACCCACAATCATGCATAAAGCTCGCTCTTGGAGTTACGAACTACTACTTGGCCAAAGCAATAGAAAGCAACGGAGAACATGCATGAATCACTAAGGAACATAATATAAAAATATAATCAAATATATAACTCATAACAATATGAACATAATCTCATAATCCATCGGATCCCAACAAACCAAGCATAGCAAAAGGAAGAGGATTACATTGATGCCTTGATCATGTAGGGAAGCTCACAAGGATTAATCATTAAAGCACAAGATTGGAGAGAAGACATCACATAGCTGCTGGTGATGGACTCATGGTCCAAGGGAAACTACTCACGGCACATTCGGGAAGCGTCCATGGCGGTGCAGAAGCTCCCGGAGGTCAATCCTCCCTCCGGCATGGTGCCGGGAAGAGGTCTCCTGACGCTCCCGATCTTGGAAGCTCTGCAGCGGTGGAATGATGGTGAAATTAGCGATTCCGTAAAGTTTGCGAGGGTTTCCTGACGGAACACTAAATATAGGCCAAAGGAGGGCATCGGAGGATAAGGACCCACCCAGGCGACCTCCTGGCGCGGCCTAGGGCCTGGCCGCGCTAGCAGGCCGCCTATGAGGCCCCTGGCCCCCCTCTAGCCCTCCTTGGGTTATCCCGAAGCTTCTGTTTCACTGATTTTTTATATATATTTTTCTGGATTTTTTTGGGCTTCTGAAAATTTGGTAAAAGCCCCTACAAAATAGACATCAGCAGATAGAAATTGGCACTGGGTGCACTGAGTTAGTAGGTTAGTCCAAATATGTGTAAAATGATATAAAAGTGTAGCTAAACGTGTAACAATGTCACCCAAAAGATCATGGAACAAGCAAAAATTATAGATTCGTTTGGGACGTATCAACATCCCCAAACATAATTTCTGCTCGACCTCGAGTAGATAAGTGAGATATGCAATTCAAGTCAAGAAAATAACTAGCAACAGTCTATATCTAGTATTGAATTTAGCAAAGTAAGAACATAAAGGTGCAAGAGCACTCGCTGTCCGTGACTCAAATGTCTCCAAATGGTGTTACCGTGCAAGAAGTGGGAGATGGGTTTAGAGATAAAATATATTTTTAGTTGAGAACTCAATCTACTAACCCTACACTTAGTCTCCTTCGGAATCTTATTTTGACTCACCCCCAGACCACTTGTCAGGCACAAGTCAAAATGATCCTCCCCCTTTCAATTTTGAGCACTCATGCAATGGATGAGCATAAGCAATATATGTTGGCACTTAGGATGGCAAATAGAATAATGATGGGGAAGGAAGACAAAAAGTGTGTGCAAGGCTCACATCAATGAGGACAACCATAGGCCAGGGAAAGCCAAATGATAGATATGATGTGAGGAGTAGGGATTCCCATGTAACGGATGCACATATGAGCTAAGGTAAGCTCTCCAGTGGAACTAGTGGGGGTGCATCCAAGTTGTTTGCTCATGAAGACCTAGAGCTCATTTGAGGAGGCTCATCATTGGAATATGCAAACCAAGTTCTATAGTGTAGGGGTCTCCACATAGTTATGCATGAATGATAATCTCTATGTAGTACCAATATAGTAATGGAGTACGAGTGTGGATCTTTCAAAAGGAATAGTAGTGTTGCCCCCTTCTCTCTTTTTTTCTTTTTTTCCTTTTTCTCCTTTTCTTTGTCTCTTTTTTTGGCCTCTTTGGCTCTTTCTTTTTATCTCTCATTTGTCCTCTTTGGGATCTTTTGTTTTGTCCACTTTGGGATCTTTTCCTCTCTTAAGGGCAACACTCTATGTTTTACATAAATAGAAAGAAAAATCATCGCAATTTATAAGAAGTACTCAACATAAAGACAAGTGAAAACTATCATGATGTATGCAAATGTATGCCTCTGCCAGTGTAGCACGATATGCAATGATACTAGCGCGTCATGTAAAAGCAATAAAGACAAGTAATGAGGGCAAGGCACAACTAGCATGCGGCTCTATGATCAAGCAAAAGCATGTATGACATGAAGATCAAGTCATGAGATGATGAATGTTACATGGAAATGTATCTCGGAAAGGCTATGGAAATGCCTTAATAGGTAGGTATGGTGGCTGTTTTGAGGAAAGATACAATGAGGCTTATGTATGATAGAGCGTATCGTGTCATGGGTTTGGATGCACCGGTGGAGTTTGCACCAACTCTCAATCTGAGAAAGGGCAAAGCACGGTACCAAAGAGGCTAGCAAAATATGGATGGTGGAAGTGCCAACAATTGAATACTCACATTAGTCCGAAGAACTCATACACTTATTATCAGTAACTCTCTATCTAGTTAGGAAATTCACAAAGAGATAAGTACCCCGAGGAGGAATGTTTGGGCGTTTGGTTATCCTTGCGCATCCTCGACTCATGGTAACGTGAGGGTACTCTATATATTCTAACCCCTCTAGAGGTTAGCGATCAATTTAGTAACTAGAGTTCTGAACTAATTTTAGTTTTTGAAAAACATACGGATTTCCCAAAATACGACACCTATCAATAATAGGCTCAATCTCTTGGCACCAATAGTCCAAACATTACTCAAATCAATACCTCAGAACTATTGCGAGTTACTACTATACTTAAATAGCAACCTCAATTACCTACTCATGCAAGACACACAACTCAATGCAACAAGCCAACTTTCTAAACAAGAGAAGCATGATAACTCAAGAGAGTTCCAATATCAACCTAAGTAAAATCTCTTAAAAAGATAAGCATGAAAGCTAAGAGCTAAGTATGGCATTAGCTACGAAAAGATGAAGAACACACAAAAAAGATAAGCATGAAAAGCTATGTTGTGTTCTAGAGTGGAATGGAGCGTGTGTCTCTCCCAAACAAGGTAGGTTAGGTTCCGACTTGTTATGACCAGCAAACTAAACTAAAACAAAACTAAAAAGCAAATAGCGGGACGCTCCCAGCATAGCACATATCATATGAAGTGATAAAAATATAGCATGGAGATGGACGACCTTATGATTGTTGATAGAGAAGGGGATGCACAGGGGCATCCCCAAGCTTAGACGCTTGAGTCTCCTTGAATATTTCTTGGGATGCATGGGGGCATCCCCAAGCTTGAGCGTTTGACACTCCTTTATCTTCTTTCATCATCTCTCTCATCGCAATACTTGAAAACTCCCTTCATACAAAACTCATCATAAGCTGATTAGAGTGGTTAGTTCCCTTAATAAAATAATTCAATACCTGCTGGACATAAAGATTTTCATGAAAAGCTACTGCTTCTCATGAATCACAAAGGATTTTTGCAAATAAAAAGCAAGCTTAGGATTCGCAAAACAATGAAAACACAAAACATGGCAGAACCTGTGAAAAACAGAATAGCATGTAGTAAATAATTTATTCGGGGTACTTTTCCAACTCACATCAAAAATATCAGAACAGATGTCAGAAAGACAATTATATAGAGCATTCTGTAAAAATATCAGATCAAAAATATGAACTGGTGATGTTTTCCGAATTTTTCCGTCGAGCACACAGAATCTGTTTCTGGACATCATGTCACAATTTTTGAACTTTCTTGCAATCGGAGGCTATAACTTGGCACAAAGCTTAAAAATAAAGATACAATTATGTTGCGACAGTATTAACACACATCAAGACCACTAAAACATAAAGTAAGAACATATTGGGTTCCTTCCCAACAAGCACTTTCTTTTATGCCTTTGAGCTAGGCACAATGCAAGAAGGAGGATCAAGATTCTCCGAAGACATCGGAATTATAAAAACCTTCAAACGGATCCTCAACAAGTTCAACCTTATTTTTCCTAGGGAATGGGTACGTACCTTTCTCTTTCCCACGTAAGCGTATGTGTACATTACCTACATCAATGAAGCCTCTCATGGCTCAGAGGAAGTCCCTTCCAAGCACTATATTCCCTTTGTTGGGCTCCATGATGAAGAAATCAACCTTTGCATTACTTTTAGAGAATGTAACCTAGACATCTTTTACCTTTCCCTGGATTTCAGAGTATCACCATTAGCATGTTCATGATAAGATGAAAAAATTTCCATGTCTAACCAGAGAGAATCATAAACAACTTTTGCCATGGTAGAAACCAAGGATCCAATATCAGAATAAGCAAGGAAGTCTTGGTTAGAGATGCTAATTCTAACAAAAGGTTCCCAGTCATCATCTATTTTCAAAATTTGTTCCTTATCAACCATGGGTTTCTCTCTTTCTCTTAAGTCTAGAGCATCTATTTTCCCTTCAATAGTAGCGAGTCTATCTATAATAGTGTCATAACCATGATTATAAGCAATATTATTAGATAGACCATGTATAATATCAAGTGCTCTAGCCTCATCACATTCTACGAAATAACCTTTAGCTATAATATCAAGAGAGTGTTTGCACCATATAAAGAGACCATGATAAAAATTTCTAAGCACAATTTTAATAGGTATCCAAGGCATAATTCTTTTGTGTGCTTCAGAAATTCTATCCCATGCTTCCTTCATATTTTCACCATTCCTTTGATGGAAGTCTAGGACCTCAGATTCCTTCCAGGAATCAAACATTAACATGCTTAATGACTAAAATAAAAGTAACTAATTTTTCTGTGGTTTTGGTATAGGACTCTAAAGAAAAAACTAGAAAGCAAACTAACAAGACTAAAAAGCAAAGGTAAAGGATAGTGTGAAACACCCCTATCTTGAAGATTGGAGTCTGTGGCAACGGCGCCAGGAATTCGGTTGATGACGAGTTGATGAATATACTTTTCTCCCCTCGTTGGACCCCAAGTGGAAGGTAGAGATTTAGTCAGCAACAAATTTCCCTTACACGAAGACTGTAAGGTTTATTGAACCAGGAGGACTCCTAGGCTCAACAAGTATGTGTCTTCCACCCTTGCGCTAGCAGAAGACGTGGACCTGCACACACAACAAATAACTTTGCTCCCAACGAGTACAAATAGGTTGTCAATCTCTCCCCAGTTGTAGTTTGCAAAGGATCAAAACACAAGCGAGAAGGTAATAGTGATTGCAACGGAAAAGTAAAGAAAGTTGTAAATGATGAAGGTGTAAACAATGATGGTGATATGGACCGGAGTCACTTAATGTTCACTAGTGATGTCTCTCTCCCAAAAGACGATAAACAACTATGCTAGGGTAAACAAATCACAGTTGGGCAATTGACAGAATTATAATCGCACCGCAATGCTAATAATGCTCCTTGATAGTTAGAGGTTCAATAGTAATGGGCAGTACGCCAAGAAAAGTAGACCGTTTATTCATCAGAATCTACATACTAATCATCCACCTTGAGATATCTATCCAGAACATCTCTCTGGTATTGAGTTGCGAGCCCCACCCAAAGTGTAAACTCAAAGCAATGGACAACTTCATTAACGAACTATGCGTAAGGTAAATAATCCTTGCAACCATGGTCAAAAGCAGCGTTGTTTTCTCCTTGGTGGCAACAAGCACATCCCCTAGTCTCATGTTTCTATCACTCAAGCTAGACATCGAGGGGCCAGAATCCACAATCATGCATAAAGCTCCCTCTTGGAGTTACGATCTATTACTTGGCCAAAGCAATAAAAAGCAACGGAGAACATGCATGAATCACTAAGGAACATAATATAAAATGATAATGAAATATATAACTCATAACAATCTGAACATAATCTCATAATCCATCGGATCCCAACAAACTGAGCATAGAAAAAGCAAGAGGATTACATAGATGCCTTGATCATGTAGGGGCAGCTGACAAGGATTAACCATTGAAGCACAAGATTGGAGAGAAGACATCACATAGCTATTGGTCATGGACTCCTGGTCCAAGGGAAACTACTCATGGCACATCCGAGAAGCGTCCATGGCGGTGGAGAAGCTTCTGAAGGTCAACCCTCCCTCTTGCAGGGTGCCGGGAAGAGGTCTCCTAACGCTGCCGATCTTGGAAGCGTTGCGGCGGCGGAACAATGGAGAAATTCATGATTAGAGAAATTTTGCGAGGGTTTCGTCACGGAACACTAAATGTAGGCCAAAGGAAGGCGCTGGAGGAGGTGGGACCCGCCCAGGTGACCTCCTCGCGCGGCCTAGGCCCCTGTCCCCCCTCTGGCCCTCCTTTTGTGATCCCAAAGCTTTTGTTTTGCTGATTTTTTATATATTTTTCTGGATTTTTTCGGGCTTCAGAAAATTAGGTAAAAGCCCCTGCAAAATAGACATCAGCAGACACAAACTGGCACTGGTTCAGTGAGTTAGTAGGTTAGTCCAAGTATGTGTAAAATGATATAAAAGTGTAGCAAAACATGTAACAATGTCACCCAAAAGATCATGGAACATGTAGAAATTATAGGTACGTTTGGGACGTATCAAACCACCCTCCAAAAGGTAATAGATGTGGTAGATCAATGAACTTCTTGGTCTTGTTCTTCTAAGGATAGTCTCCTCAACACAAATCAGTGTCTCACGGAATATGAATGGGTAGGAGAGGTCGATTTTGCAGAAAGCAGTTTGGGAGGCTAGAGATCAAGTTTCAAATGATTGGATTGGAATATCTTGGTCTCAACACATGAGTAGGTGGTTCTCTCTCAAAAAATGGATCTGGAAATGAAGTGTGTGTTCTGAGTGCTTCTCCCACGAATGAGAGGTGGGTGAAGGGGTATATATAGTCAGCAGTCAGAACCCAACCGTTACACACAAAAGTGCAAACTCAGTGACACCAAAGTGGACAACTCGGTGGTACCGACTAGTACTAAAAGTGTGAACTTTTGACTCTCGGTGATACCGATATATATAAGTCGGTGGTACCGAAAAGGTGACTTATAGTCATATGACCAAATTCGGTGGCACCGATACTCAAACTCGGAAATTCCGATTTTGTGTATCTTGGCAACAGAATGTTGGTCACACTGAACTCGGTAGCACCTATGCAGTTTTGGTTGCACCAATTTGGTGGAAATGGCTAGGGTTCTGTGTGAGGTTAAAACTCGGTGGGTCCGATTTGGAAATGTTGGTTACACCAAATTTGTGAATGTGGAACTTGATAGAGTGAATACGTGGGAAAATGACTTAGTGTTTTTGTGGCTAACTTTGAGCATTTGAGCAGTCGATTCATTTTACTACCTCACCCCCTTTTAATAGTATTGGCTTTCCTATGGACTCAAAAGTGATTTCTCACAAATATAAAATGAAGAGTCTTCTAGCTTGAAGCTTGAGCCAATATTATTCCTTTCTTGCATCCAGGGGTGTCTCCACATAAACCTTTAGCCAATGCTCTCTATGGCTAATCCTGAAATATTTAGGTAAAAGTGTTAGTCCAAGAGAAAAAGTATGTTGTCTTGCATTATCCAAATCACCAAGGGATCATGTGTGGTTTCACTCGCATAGGAGCATATCCTACCTTTGACTACCGAAGAAGCTCCTAGTCGCCTATATATCATGTCCACTGCATCCACATCGACAGTCCAGTCGATTTGACTACCGGAGAAGCTCCTAGTCGCCTATATATCATGTCCCTGACCTAGACCTAGCCTCCCTCGATCGATTCCTCCCCTCTCCTTTGCCTGTCGCCACTCAGGTAGGCTGCCCACACCAATGTCGTTTCCTATCCGCCATGGCCTGAGCGAGCTCCCACTCGAGCTCAGGGTAGCCTCTCCGTCGCGCCTACGGTCGTGTGGTGCCGCAGGAAGGCCGTCCCCTCCGCTCTTCTTCTTTCTCTATGACTCCAAGGCGAGATCGACGTTGTTCACGGTCTCTTCTTCTTCTTCATCTCGGTCTAGGGACACGCCGGTGTTCGTTGACTCCCTGCTGCCACTGCATCATTCCCCAGACCATCGCTCCATGTCCTAGGTAGGGGAGGTAAACCCTTCCTTCCATTCCCCTCATCTGCATTGTTTTTTAGCACCATGTGTGAGTCATTCCATCCATGTCCAGATCGTGTCCTCGGTGCTACGGTAATAGAGCAGTGTACGTGTACTATTTATTTGCACGCATATTTTGCCTCGTGCGCCCATGCAGCCATACCGCAGCCACGAACCGGTCCCCTTGCGGGTCCCGCACCACCGCCATTAGTCCATAGCCACTGTTGTCGCCATCTCGCTCACCGACGCCGTCCACGAGTTCCTATGGAGTCTTAGCGGGAGAAGTCCTAGACTTGCTGTTAGTTCACCTGGCGTCGCGCCCTTCCTTTTGCGTGTGCATAGCAATCCAATCATTTTGTTTTCTTCTTTTGTTTTCTTATTTTGCCATTTTGTTTTCTCCTTAACCCACGAGATCCTGGGTTTGATCCCTGCTATTTTGTTTTCTTCTTTTGCCATGTCCTATGAAACTGTTTTTAGATTTCTTAGAATTTAGACTCAGCGTTGTATATTTATCACTAGGACCAGAGCACATGTCGCGCCCTAGGCCAGTGGTAAGCCCCACTCTCCCTAGCCTTGAAGTCTTTGGTTCAAATCCCCCTCCACACTCCCCTTTTCATTATTTTTCTAGGCCAATGATAGTGGGTCCAGGGCCCACATGTCACCCTCCTAGGGGCCCTGGTGTGTATGCCAAGTGCCCCCCCCTTTTTCCTTTTTATTGTTTTATTCTCTTTTTGTTATTATTTTCCATCTTTGGAAAATGTCCATATTTGGGCATGGCCATATTTGGCAGTAGCCAAATAAGGTAGGTTTGACTTATAAGTTGAGTTGGAATTGTATGTGAGTTTTCTTTTCAGTTTTGTGGGAAACTCTCCATAGGACTATAGGTGTACGATATATGGATTTGGGGTAGAATTTCCCCAAGAATCCAATGTGGTGTTAGATTTCACTTTTGATCAAGTTTGCAAAATTACTATTTTGTGGCGATGTGGCATTTTGTGAATTTTGTAGTATTTTATCTAGGAATGCTTTGGTAAATGTGTCAACATGAAAGTGCTAGTGTTTTGTGCGTACTAGGATCTTGCCACTTTGGTTTCCATGGTAATCTAGTAGATGAGTGGATTTCTTGATGTTTAGTAGCTAAGAAATTATTACAGACTCACATGCTAGAATTTTTCAAAGTGTTGGAGACTATTATTTTGTTCCCTTGTTGTGATGACGTTCCCCATGTATCTATTGCTCCTTTGAGTTTGCTCAAGTGACATGATTTGTAGTGTTTGGTATGCTACACAATTTGGTGCCATAACTTTGTCAATAGGGTCTTCCAATATAGTTTTGTTCTCTGTCAAAGTTGCTATGCTCACAGAAGTTGTTGCCAGTTTCGCTTGTGTTTTTCACTAAGTGTGTGATTTTGTGGTTAATGTTTTTCATGTTAGATTGGTGATGTCAAGTAATGTGTGGGGATTTAGCCCTAGCTAAATTCTAGTGTTTTAAAGTATATATTGTCCTCTATCACCCTGTTAAATTTCATGCCATGAACTTTGTTGTAGCATTGTCTTTCTATTGTTGTCAATATGCTTTCATGTCATAAACTGCCGGGGAAAATCTGTGATTTTCACAAAGTCCTAGACTGTGATGATTTTTGCCATGTTTAGATCTTCGTAGCCACTATTCTTGCACCTAGTGATTTAGCTATTAGTTGGGTGTTGTAGTACTATTTGCTAGCTCTGATTTTGCGCCTTGCATGAATTAGTTAGGTGGCTATAGCTACTATAATTATTGGGAGCAATGTGGTATGTTGCTGTTAGTGGGAAGATTGTTATTTATTGAGATTTGGGCTTTGTGTGAGTTGTGCTTGATGAATTGCACGATTCTTAGATATATTCCATGTGGAATTTTATCCTTAGTCCAGTGGTAACCTTGGAATGCCAAGTGGATTCCCATAACATCTCGCATAATGTTATTTTCTCTTTGTAGGCTTTCGTATATTGTTTTGTGGTTTCCGAGTTCCGTAACTCGGTTCGCGATGTTGTTTATTTGATTTTGCACCGTTTTCTTGTGATGCATCCATTTGTGCCATATTGATGCATGTCTATATAACTTAACTTGAGTTTCTGTTCAGAATGTTAATAACTTAAATAATGCATGAAAGATGACTAGTATCGCAATGACATGCTTCCTTTCATGCCATAGACATGCATCATATTGTTTGTAGCATTACTTGATGTGTGTTTATTGGATGCTTATTTCTTTTGGGTAGCAACGGGTGCTGAGAACGAGTACGAGGATTCTGTTGGGTATGTTCATGAAGAGAAAGAGAGAGTTCTAGTCTGAAGATCCAACGGGCAAGATGATTATGACATGATGACAGTTCTAACTTTGTAATGCCTAGATGAATCGTTTCCATCTTTACTTATCGCTGCCTACCACCTGAATATTATGCCTCCCAACATTGCCATGAAAATCTCTAACCCTTCAACTCCTAGCAAATATTTATTGGCTAAGTTAGTGCTTGCTCAACCCTCTTATAGTATTGCTAGTTGCAGGTGCAAGCTGGTCCATGTGATAACATGGGAAATTTGTTTATTATCTTATTTAATGTTATTTTATTAATGCACCTATATATTTGGTAAAGGGGGAAGGCCTGGCCTTTTGCTAGGTGATTTGTTCCGCTTTTGCCTCCTTAGTTTCAGATCCCGGTGTTGTATTCCTTATTGAGTCCTCCTAACACGCTCCGGGTTGTTATGGGGACCCCCATGATAATTCATCTTAGTTTAAAACTGGTCCCGCAAGACCCAACTTTGGTATTACATTTTCCTAATAACTGATGAACCGCATAGGGAGTAATTAACCCGAGGATACTTAATCAACCCCCGGGACAATGCTCCTCATGAGTGTTGGTCCAACCCAGAGCGGCTTATTAATGCCCCTCGGGGCAACCCGGTGTTTCGTCGTGGTAACCATCGATCATCCGTCGTGTCCTGAGAACGAGATATGCGGCTCCTATCAGGTTCGTCGACATGTCGGGGGGCCTTGCTGGCCTTGTTTTACCTTTTATGACATAGCTTGTGCATCGGGATTCCGGTGATGCTCTGGGTTTATCTCAGAGTTGAGGTTTTCCACTATGGAATCCAAGGTGATCACGAGTTTCATGATGGAGGCATTCTATGCTGCTTCTGGTAATTTATGATGAACTAGTTGGAGCACCCCTGCAGGGTTAAATATTTCGGAAAGCCGTTCCCACGGTTATGTGGCAAACATGTAAAAAAATTAACATCTGGTTCTAGATAACTTGATATAACTTATTTAAGATTTGCCAACTGTGTGTGTAAGTCTGAATGTCCCCTTCAAAGCTCCTTCTCTGATCAAGAACATGGTGGGGTTATGACTGAAGTAAGTAGGTGTTCAGGATCACTGAGTGATTATTCTTAGTACTTGACCGTCAAGCATAGACCACTCAAATTACTTCATGTTATCTTAAGTTAGCCACCATAAATATTTTGTGTTGCTGCTAACTCAAACACATACCCCATCCTCACCTAATAACTTGGTTAGTCTCGCTATCATGGTCATGAGATTGTTGAGTCCTTGTGGCTCACAGATTACTACAACCACCCCACAGGTACAGGTGCAGCAGATCCAGATGCTTTCGAGGCCACACAGCTGAAGAGGGAGTTCGACGAGGGTAGTCGTCGTAAGTACATGACATACCCCGACGACTAGAGGCCCTTGGTCGTGATCCGGGCCTAGCGAGGCGGGAACATTGCTATTTTGGTGTTTATCTTGTCCTTAGTTGGACCCTTCCTTATGAATGCTTGAATAAATGTTAAGTGGATTTGTAACTATTATGTCGTGAGTATAAGCCAGCTCCTATACTCATCCCTTCTTGTATGTAATGCAATGTTTACCGTTCTTGCAAAACGCTTAGATGCGCCCCTTTCCCCTTTCGATGCATCGCCCCCAAATAAGGAAAGTGTTGCATCTTGGGTGTTACATGGCCATCATTCCCTATTAATTTGCACTTGTATATTTCCATCCATACGCTTATTGGAATTTTTGGCCATCGTGCGTATTCTTGCCGCAAGCGCTTTTAGGAATGGGTCCTTAGCAGCTTGTCGATGGCATGATTGCCGACCGTACTACCATGCCTTCCTTGCCGTAGTTGATGGGTTTGTTGAGCAAACTTGAGACAATAAGGATCGCAGACAGATCCGGCAAGGGTTCCTCACATGCATGTTTTTCTCATACAACTGGGATTGTATCAAAGGGAAGACAATTCTCGATGAAGGAAAAACCATTAACTTAGCTTTCTCTCCGTGGTATTTCTTGCCGCAAGGTGATCGCCTTTGAACGCCTCCATATGTCTCCATACCACCCCTCGGAAGACTTGTACACGAGGGGCCATTCTTTCTTTTGAGAAATAGAAATAAGAGAAAATAGAGAAGGCTAGAAACTATGGCGCTTCAAAGGAATACTAGAGCAAGTCAAAAGTAACCACAACTTTTCATATACGATACATAAATATAAATATGTTCTTTGACAAGGGGTTGTGGAACACTTAGCTTTGTTGACTATGCATAGGGTCTTCGCCTAGCTTTGTACAAAGGATTACAAGCCTTCTTGGACCGACTTGTATAGAGGAGATCGCCAGGCAGCCCGGCGACCACGGCTTACGGGTAGAACTTGCGAAGATGCTCGATATTCCACGAGTTCAACACCCGAGTGCCATCTTTAGTCTCCCTTTGGACAGTGCTGGGCCTAGTGACTAGTACTACCAAGTAAGGGCCATCCCACTTTGGCGTCAACTTGTTTGTTTTCTTTGCGGACTGGATCCGCCGAAGGACAAGGTCACCTTCCTCAACACCCCTGGTGCACACCCTGCAGCTGTGATAGCGACACACGGGTTGTTGGTACGGAGCGACATATATGGCAGCATGAAGAAGGTCTTCCTCGACGAGCGTGGCATCATCTTACCCCAGTTTCTCTTGTTGCTATTCATCAAAAACTTGCACTCTAGGTGACCCGTATGTCAGTTCCATGAGGAGTACCACTTCTGCAACATAGACTAGGGAGAAGGGTTTCTCGCGGGTGGCTTGATTTGATGTCATTCTGATTGACAAAGAACCGTCGACAACTCATCAATCTAGTCCCTCCCATGCTTGTGCAGCTTGTCGAAAGTCCTTGTCTTGAGGCCCTACAACACTTCAGAATTTTCTCTTTCCACTTGGTAGTTGCTCCTAGGGTGTGCAACCGACACAAAGGAGATCTTGGTGTCGATGTCCTTGAAGTATTGCATGAAGATGTTAATAGGGAATTACGTGACGCTGTCAGTGATGCTCATGTTGGGTACTCTGAAACGGCAAACAATTCCTCTAATGAACTTGACTGCTGCTTGCACTGTCACCTTCCTTACTAGCTCCACTTTGGTCCACTTGGTAAACTTGTCGATCGCTACGAACAAGAAATCAGAGCCATGGTAGCATGGGGGAGGGGGCCGACTATGTCGAGTCCCTAGACCGCAAATGGCCAGGAGAATGGGATGGTATGGAGGGCTTGAGTTGGATGATGTATCTGGTTGGCATGGAACTGGCACACTTCGCATGTACTCACCACCACCAAATCGTCCTGAAGGGTTGTTGGCCAATAGAAGCCTTGCTAGAAAGCTTTGCTGACAAGGTCTCTTGATCCCAGGTGGGAGCCATAACTTCCTTCTTGCAGTTCTGCCAGCAGTTTTTGTCCTTCTTCCCAGGGAATGCACTTGAATTTCACCCCATTTGGTTTCCTCTTGTACAGAGTGTTGTCCATGAAATGGTACATGCTCGACTGGCGGGATACTTTTTCAACTTCTTCTTGTTCTTTGGGAAGTTCACCTATTTGAAGGTATTGGACTTTTTTCTACCCTCATGCCAGAGCGTGGGCTTGATGAGAAGGACTAAAGAAATCTCTTCCGTTGCGGGAGCATTGGCTTTGATGGTAAGGACCACAAGGTCCGCTTGAGTCTGTGACCCATTGATAGGCATCTTGTTGTTCCCTCTAACCCTCTTGGCGGTGGCTGGTAATTCTGATAGAAGATAGTGGGCAGAAATGACCTTTCTTATCTTGGCTTGTCGATCTAATGCTGTAACGGATGGCTGAAGCATGAATGAAAACAAAGAAAACTTGGGATAGATGAAACGAACTCCGGAAAGAAGTATGAGGATTGATCTTGAAAATATTGGGAAGGATTGAATTATCTTGAAGAGAAGCACTCTGGATGGAAAAGACATGATATTACGAATTGATTGATCAAAAGAATTAGTACTCCCACAGAAATATGATAACTCCGCTTAGGAAAGATATGAAAACAATATTTGACATCCGAGCAACTCGAATTACCATACTCCAACAAAACAAAGGTTGAGGCTTGCGAATTAAGCTAGAAACAAATACATAACCCATTATGCATTTGTTGGAAGGATAATCATAGGTAACTACTTAATTTCGCACCTCAGAACTCCCAAAATATTTCTTGTTATGGAATCTAGTCTAATAGATACACGAAAAAATACTGTAATAAATCAATCGTCTACCTCAGACCCTAGTAATCAAAATGATGCTAAGGGTGGCAGTACATGTTATCCCGCTTCCCAGTACTACGTGCTGCCACACTCTTCTTGCAACATATAGTATTGAAGAAATTTTGAACATCTTCGTCTTGAGATACTAAGGAAACTGAATGATAATGAGTGTGTCAGTGTACTAAGGAACAGGTCCATTAGTACCCTAACTTGTGCACAGACCACAACAGCTTGTCCCAGCAGCCCTGTCGGAAGACCATCACATTCAAGACACTGGCAACCTCCCTTGCCAGCAACAGAAGACGCGACAAGCTTCGTGCCCGGCAGGTTCACACTAACAAGCCACCACTCTACCTCATCGAGTTGATTCTCTCCTGTTAGTGAGGTGTCGAGCAGGCACACTATTAGGTTGGGCCTGTCAGGGCCCATCACAGCTCCAGAGATTTATCCCAACTTTAATGACACCCGTCCTAATGGTGTGGCAGAAGAATAAGAGGTAGTTGGGCAAATGACACAGAAGGAGAGGCCATACTTGTCGGGGAACGACACCAGCACGACAACTCACATCACATTTAATGCATTTGTCTTAACCCACCAGGGTTAGGTATTTACCATTGTAGCTTATGCCAGTAGTGTGATCACTTTGTAGCTATTGTTTGCATGTGTATTTACCATTTTAGCCATTATGGTGACCCCTTAGTATATAAAAGGAGGCACGTGGCAACATGCACCAGGGTCAAAACCCAGTCCATTTACACGCGTAGCCGCACTTTCGAGAACCTTGCCAGCAAGCTTGCGCTCCTCGTGACTACGGCTATACTCATAATTCACAACCACACACGACTTAGGGTGTTACACCTATGGTTGGCCCGAACCTGTATAAATCATATGTGTGCATTTGGCATGTGTTTCTCTTTGTGCACGTCGATCTCGCCAGTCGAACTACAAAAGTGGCCTTGCCTATCCCATTGATTGTCATACCTCGACAGAGTGTGAAAAGAACCCCATGGATCTCTACTTCCCGACACAACCTGTCACACCCTGTGTGTTGCTTCATATTACTAACTTAAGAAAGCCTAAAAATTGGGAACAACAAAACCTTTTTGTGTGCTTGTGATGATTGACTTGATTGATATTTGCTTGTTCGCTTAGTTGTGCACAAGAATCCTCCTACTCTCGAGACTCATCTTCTTGATACCAATATTTGCCCAATGACCATGCCATGTGTATAGAACCTAAAAATATATTTTTAAATATTATTTTAACAAAAATAATTTATTTAATTTATATTTTGCCAACCCTTTCATTTGAGGTTTGTACTATAAGTCCTCAAAATAGGGTGAATATTTTGCACGATTGATTTTATTTGAAACCTATTACCCAAAATACTTCCCAAATCCACAAAAATATTATTTTAAAAGTTATTTTCATATTTTATTTAAACGCCTTTTTCTAAGGTCATGAATGGTCTTTTATAGGAAAAAATATTTAAATGCGTCCAAAACATTTGAGAACATTTAGGGAAACTCAGTGGACATATATTTTCAATATATAAGAGTTTGACACATGGTCATGTTCAAAATATTGGACAAAGGCCTCCGAAAACCTTTTCGGACATTTCAAGTATTTCAAATATTTCTATAAGAAATATTGTCAAATGAATCTAGGAAAATTCTAGCGTGTCACATATGCCATATGTGATGATATTGCCAAGTTTCATTCCAATCAAACTAGTGTTGGTTCAACAAAATCCCTCAAAACCGTTTGTGTCCATATCCAAATTTGAGAAACTTGGTGGGCATTTTCAAGTTTCTCTTTTTGATCCCAAACTTTGTGGGCATGCTCTAATGCCCAATTGATTCCACCACACCAAGTGATGCATTAAGAAAAATAGATTTGCATGGATAGATCTAAGGAAATCCATTTGTGTTGTTTTCGAGGGCTTACAAAGTTTGCATTGGTAACTTTCTTCAAATGAGATCAAACTTAGTGATCAACCTCATTTTTTGCACCAATTGATCATGTTAACTCTCATATCCAGTAGAGCCTTTTAGCTTGCCAAAACTAGCATCCAACACTTCCTCGCAATTTGGTAAAAACTTGGTTTTCACCCCTTCCACCATTCCCCTTCACTCCAAATTCTTATGACTGTACCTCTTGGTACCCTTGCACCCCAATAAATTTCTCTTCACTTCATCTCAATCATGGAGGGGTAAAAACTCCATTTTTACCCTCTGGACAACATCTTTTCTCTCCGTCTCAACTTTCCTTCGTAACCAAGGCACCTCCAGCATCATCCAAGGCCCAAGCCTTCTTAGTTAATTCCACCCACAACCCCTGGGCACCAATGGGCACACTACAGCATGCAAGTACACGGGGGTGTCGAAAAACCAGTGCTCTGGAGCATGGCCGCGTGCACCAGAGATGTTTGACCACATGCACGACATCCCTCGAAGCCCCTCGGCGTCCACAACATGCCCCCGTGTCGGGAGCCTACTCTCCCCTCTTTCTCTCACCCCAGCACGCGTTCTCGAGCGCCACCCAGCTTGGCAAGTGAGTGAGGTCATGGGCACTAGCGCCAGAACCCTCTTGCGCTCTCTGTCTTGCTCCCTTTCTTCGTAGACCATCACCACTAACACCACACACATGCCCTCACAAGCCCCCACGCTGTATGGCGATCACCGCGACCTCGCCGGTGCATGGTCCTATGGTGTGCCTTGCCCCTCCACTAACCTGATCAGTATCCTCTCTCTAGCCTGTAATCGAGCCCCTACATCATCCATTCCTCCCCCGGGGCACTCGATCTCAAGATCGATCTCGGTGACCGAAGCCTCGACATGTCGTCGATCTCACAATATGGGACTCCTCCAACCATCCTTCTTTCTCCGTTGGGATCATGAGAGACCTCCGGCTCACCTGTCATTCTCTCTTTTTATTTTGCAGCTTTGGATGGCCGGAGCAACGACCTCCTGAGACCTTGCCATCAGGCTTTGACGTCGCCGGTGAATCAGAGCCCCTCCGATACCCCGACCACATTCATCCGATCAGCGCTAGCCTCCCGAACACATCTATGCCTCCCATGCTTCGGTCGGCCACCGGTAGCATCATCGGTGAGCTCCCAACGTTCCCTATTGGCAAGGTGGAAGTTGTAAGGCGGGACGTGACTGTCATGCTCTCACCCCCTCCTCTATGTGGCAACCGGGGCCCGCCCATGAGGTTCAAACCCGACAAGCGCACGCGCCTGACGTTGCATGGACCTGGTTCGTTGGCTGGACTCGCTCAGCGAGCTACCTATGGCCCAAAGAAAGAGTGCCTTTTCTCCTTTTCTTTTTCGTGCATTTTTCCAAAAATTCTACAAGATTAAATATTTGTCCAAATCCACTAATTCCACTACCTAAAATCTCGTGAAAACTAACATATTTAATGGTGCCACTTGTGCACCATTTGGAAAATGTTTTCTATACCGCTTTTTAATTTAAACCATGTTTAAAGATTTTTAAAATCTATGTTGAAATACGTTTTTACTATTTTGACACTTGAAAATCAAAATTCATAATTTTGGCATGGTTATTTTTCACCCCTAGTATTTAACAAAAATAGTTTGACATTTTTAGGAGTGATATATTTTTCCTGTTTTTATCGTGTCCTTATTTTTGTCCATTAAGAAGTTGATGATGAAGAAGTTGGACCGGAAGTATTTGAAGACCCCTAAGACTTTATTGAGCGAGGAAAGCAACCTTTGACCATGTTGTGAAACTACTATTTATGCATGACATTATAGTACCTTACTTGTTGCATGAAAGAGCATGTTGATGGTGTGGTCTTTACCTTGCTAGGTTGGTCTCCGATGCATTTCTCGTTGATTCATGCATTATGCATCACCCTTCCTTCCTATAAGGCATATGCGGGTGGGAAGTAGATAGTTTGCTAAGTAGTTGCTACACAAGTGGGCCATGGATATACATGAGATGGAAATCAAATGTTTACCAAAGACCTTTTTAGAAACCCCATTGGGTGCCACTAATTCCCTAATGAAATGATGATGAGTTAGGTAAGCACCTGATAAAGAAGTGTTGTACCAAGGCTTGTGTGTGTGTTGTTTTCAAAAAGGGATTTGTTTATATTGCAACCGTTACTCCAACCTTACATGTACAATAACTCTGCCCCTATGTTGGGAAGGGCTACGTTGAATAGTTTGTTCGATGCTAGTACAAACCTCGCATTACTAGTGGCGAGAGAGCTGAGTCACTCTCTCGATATAGGGTCGTGTCTGAAAGGACGACCATGGGTTGGTTCCACAGAAACTGGGCACACCGTTGGTCCCCCCAGGGATGGTACTTGTGATGTACATCGTGTGGGTTGCGTACCAATGAGTGGACTCTTTGTTTAGTGTCATCAATAGAAAGGCATTGTTCGGGTGCTTACCTCGGGTATGTTATATACCGCGAGACAGGGATTAAACGGATGTTCCCCGAGTCTTGTGGGTAAAGTGTGTAACCTCTGCAGAATGTAAAACTACTCGAATAACCGAGTGTACAGTCAGTGACAGTTGGATGACCGCTCTTTGGCTAGGTTCATTGTTTAAAAAAAATTGGTGTTGGTGACAAAAGAGATACTTGAGCTAAGTCAGATGAATTGATGAGATGATGAAACTAGAGGTGCGATACTCTATTTATATTGATATCTGCAACCTATTCATAAGGATATCCACAACATGTTGATGCACGGATTACACATGGTAGGACACGATATTGCATTTAAAACTAGCTTTTCGCAAAAGTATCTAGTTAGTGCATTACCATGCATTGTATACAATGTTCCAAACATGGGTTGCTTGAGAGTACATTCAAAGGACTCATTGGATGGTCACTTGTTATTCAATTGGCCAGGCATGTAAGAATGTGAATATGGTGACGAATACCTTGGTGATGGACTTGTGAATTAGGGCGTTTCCCAGTCAGCATGCATGTAGAGTTAAGGCAGATGGCATGGCTCTACGCTATCTTTCAAGATTTGTGTTATGAGACCATGTTTGTTTTTTGGCCTTCATAGCCCTATCGATGTAAGACTTGACCTTGATGGTCTTTATTTGTGTAAGACAGTATGTATGGATCTAAGAATTTTGATTTTCTAGCCTTTGTGTGTTTAGTGAGCATTGATCTTTGGGATCACTGTACACGTGCACTCAGTGATCACGACTTATGAGTCGGGTTCCCCACAGAGCTCGTATCAGAGCCAACCTAAATGTAGGAAGCCATACAAACCTCCATATCTCTCACCGCTTGTAAATTTTCACACCGTTCATATCTCTCACCACTTACAAACCTCCATATCTCTCACCGCTTGTAAATTCTCAAATGAAGCGAAGGTATTTGTCTTAGCACCTCCACCCTTTTTCTTTTAGCTCTCCTGGCGTGCTATTTTCAAAACTTTGCAAATGGTTGATAGTACCCTTATTCCCTTGAGCACTAGATTACTTGTCATCCTCGTCGATAAACAAGAAGGAAGCCACCTTGCCGATGTTTTCACACATTTCTTGAACACAATCTTGGCGATACCAGCGGAAGATACCTTGTCGAGGAATGAAGACATCAAGACTCAGAAGATGTTGACACCCTCGACACTGGTGCAGGATGATGCAACCTTGGCCCGTGATGACCATGGCATAAGACATGCAAGATCATGATATGCATCACTAATAGAGTGACCATGTCCTTATCGTTGTTGAATCGGCAACCACTTGTCGATGAGAACCTCACAATTTGGTCTGGCACTGTAGTGAGCAGGAAAACGGTTCTATTCATCCCCCGCTCTCGGTGTCAATGTTGTCAGCAATGTAACTGATAGTTTGGAACTCTATCATACCTTGTCGATGTCATTGCATGAAGGATTGTCTACATGGAACCCCGATGCCTTAGAAGTTAAGAAGACATTGACAGGACTACAAAGACAATAGAATACCGTGGCAACGACAACCATGAGGAACCACCTTCGCTTGTCAACTTTCTAGATCAGAAGTTGTTAAATATTCTTCACGATCAACCCTGACCATTTTGATGAACAATGACAATACGTGTAGCGACAAGTGAGAAAGTCTGAGAAGACTGAACATCCTTATCTCCGAGACATGAAGCCAAGCACGACTAGTGAATCTGAGAACTCCTAGGGTAGGTTGAGTTGTGTATCCCTTACGCGAAGTCAAGTCCGTCTGATGGTTCAAATGGAACCATGATGTGTGTTTCTTGCTTTTTATCTGTTCTTGTTTTGGTATTAATCGTACATTTTCCCTAGGCAACAAGTACACGACTATATCACCTATCTTACCTTAATGTTCCATTTGGCCTTTCCGCCAGTTGTTTGATTACACTTCCAATATACCACTCCCTTAGGCACTTCCCTCTATGCTACTTTTCCCCCTATTACCCTTCTCATTAACTACACACCAGCAAGGCAAGACGCACCAAGGACTCCACATGCGCAACCGACTAGCACTAAAGGCTTTTTGTGACACCCTACTTAACCAAGTGCTACCCCACAGTGATATGCTTTTCCTCGAGATTAGCAACCCTTCCTAGACCTCACTTGTTATCCCTTCCAAAAACCCAAACCATGGGCTTAACCTGCAGATTTGCAAGGTAACTAGTTAAGCTTCAAAAACCTTTGTTGAGCATTGGGTTCATTGTGGGACTAGTAACCATAGTGAAAAACACATTACATTCCTAAGACAACACTTGAAGTGATGATGTCATAGGAAAGATCAATTGAGGATATGTTATTAGTAGGAGAATTATTTGATGTGGTTGTCTGTCACGCCCAAGATGCGACCCTATCCTCAATTTGGCACGAAGGCCTCGTCAGGGATAGAAGCGCATCTCGTCGTGTCGCAAGAATGGATATCGTTACAAGTACATGTACTGAAAAGAAGATATATATATATATATATATATAATTGGCTTACACTCGCCACAAGCTACATCAGAGTCTCAGTACATTACATAATCATCAAGAGTAAGAGCAGGGTCTGACTACGGACGAAAACAAATGAGAAAAGAAGAACGACGTCCATCCTTGCTATCCCAGACTGCCGGCCTGGAACCCATCCTAGATCGATGATGAAGAAGAAGAAGGAGCAACTCCAAATGAACAATCAACACGCTCGCATCAATTAGCCTTTACCTGTACCTGCAACTGGTGTTGTAGTAATCTATGAGCCACAGAGGACTCAGCAATCTCATTTCCAAAGGTATCAAGACTAGCAAAGCTTATTAGGTGAGGTATGGTTAAGTGGTGAGGTTGCAGCAGCGGCTAAGCATATATTTGGTGGCTAAACTTACGAGTACATGAAATAAGAGGGGGAAGATCTACGCATAACGGACGTATCTACTGATGATCATATGAATGATCCTGAACACCTACCTACGCCATACATAACCCCACCGTGTCCTCGGTCGGAGAAGGAACTCAAGACACAGACAGTCACGGTTATGCACACAGTTGGCATATTTTAATTAATTAACTTCAAGTTATCTAGAACCAGTGTTAAACAAACTTTCCACGTTGCCACATAACCGCGGGCACGGCTTTCCGAAAAGATTTAACCCTGCAGGGGTGCTCCAACTAGTCCATCACAAATTACCACAAGCCGCATAGAAAGCCTCAATCATGAAGCACGCGATCTTGTCGGATTCCCTAGTGGAAAATCTCAACTCCGAGATTACCCAAAGCATCACCGGAATCCCGATGCAAAAGATATCTCGTCAAAGGTAAAACTAATCCAGCAAGGCCGCCCGACGTGTCAACAATCCCGATAGGAGATACCAAACCTCGGGTGGCCCCGCGGTGGCCCCGTAGTCTGCCAATTTGGACCAACACTCATGTGGAGCACTGGCCCGGGGGTTGATTAAATTTCCTCGGGTTAATTACTCCCTATGCGGTTCATTAGTTATTAGGAAAATGTAGTACCAAAGTTGGGCCTTGCCATACCAACTTTAATCTAAAACGAATTATCAAGGGGGTCCCCATAACAACCCCGATCGTGTTAGGAGCGCTCAATTATGGAACATAACACCGGTAGCCAAAACAAAGGGGGCAAAGGTGGAACAAAACACCAGGCTAGAAAGGTCGAGCCTTCCACCTTTTACCAAGTATATAGGTGCGTTAAATTAAATAGCATTAATATATGGTGATATGACAAGGGACCCATGTTATCACATGGAAGCAACTGCACCTGCAACTAGCAACGCTAACAACATGGTTAAGCAAGCAGTAACATAGCCAATCAGTCGTTTGCTAGGTCGTACAGGTTGAAGGTGATCATGGCATTGTTGAGAGGCTGATATTTAACATGTGGTAGGCAACGAGACATAATCGATTGCATCGAAGTAACTAGCATGGCAATGATAGTAATGGTATCTGGGGAAATGGTCATCTTGCCTGAGATCCCGCTTGGAAGAAGAGCAACTCCGTGAAGTCGGCGAACCAACGTAGTCGAGACAGGCAAACCGGAAACAAACATCAACACAAATATTCACCACACGATGCACAACATGATGCATAACCTACTATGATGCATGATCAGTTCATTGATGCAAGGGATGGCATGGCAATTCACCTCACGCAAACACTACACATTAAGTGAAGCTCGATATGCAATGGGTTGCATATCGATGAAACTCAACGTTTAATTATTTAATTCACTCCCGTTTAATTACACGGCAATGTTTAATGTTGTTAACATTGCAAGGGTGAGGCAATGATCCTACATGGCAATCCTAGACGGTTAACACGCGGAACATAGAACAGAGCTACGACGCAGAAACATGCAATACAAGATGTATATGCCATGAATGCGACATGCTTGCAAGTTACAACATCACGGCAATAAGAGAAAGGAGCAAGTGTCGCCACGGCGAGAGAAAGGGAACCAAGGCGGCAAGATGGAAACGATGCCACGGCAACCTTCCTATCCTGATAACTCGTCGAGATATCGTGCCAACGTATAGGAAGCGTGTGCGGGAACGCTAAACAAAGATGGGGTGATCCCGCTACCGGGTTCCCATGTGTCGGGGCTCAACGAAAGAGGTACACGTGCAACGGGCAACATACGACGCAAACATACATTCATGTCATACATCATATGCATTTGGTTCACGACAACGTCTCATCGGTATACCTTCGAAACGTGCATATCGGAACGGTTCGGATCGGAGTGGACATCGTGGTCGTAGTGGAAGTAGAGGAAGTCATGGTACACGGTCTCATCGACGGTAGTCGTTCGCTCGGCTTGTGGTTCACGGGTCTTCGGCGTCGGTTCATGGTCTTCGGCGATCGTAGTCGAACTCGTCTCCGTCGATGTTCGGGGTTCGTCGAGGACGTCGTTGTTCACGGCAAACTTGTCGTCGAACCACGGCATGCGAGGATGTTGCACGCGGCGACGGCACGCGACACAACAACAACTACAACAATTAGCAACACAGCAAAACTACCTACAGCTACTAGCACTAGCATCCAACAGCAAGCAAGCTAGCACCTATCTAGCAAAATGCCACGCAACAGCAAGGCAACGCTAGCAGCAACTAACAAACAGCAGCAGCCGGCAACAGCAAGCGCAAGCAGCAAGGCACAGCAACCTACAGGAAGGCAACGGCAGCGTCAGCAGCAACTAGCTAGCATCAGCCGACATCAACAGCACAAGTAGCAGCATCAACAGGAAAGCAGCAGGTGCAAATCGGCAACATCAGGCATGCATCCGTAGTAGCAACAGCTACAGCCAACAACAAATCGGGCAAGCAAGCAAGCTGGCATGCATGAGCACCTATAGCAGCAGCAGCAAAACGCAGGCAGCTAGCACTAAACGCACCAGCAAGCAACAACGACAGCGGCGGCCTGCATCGACCATCAGCACGAGCACCAACAACACCACGCGGCAGCAGGAGTAGCGGCTACAGCAAGCGCAGGCAAACGTCACAACAACATCAAAGCTACATCCGGCAGAAGCAACGGCAGGCAAAGGAGGCCGAGCCTGGAGGACTTGGCGCGCACATGGCCTGGAGAGAACGGCGCAGGGGAGGAGGAGGTCGGTCCATGGCAGCGGCGCACCGGCGACGGGAGGCCAAGCAGAGATCTCCTAGCATCCATGGAGGTCCTGCGACGGGGGTAGCCGGCGGCAGTCGGAGCTCATCGCGGTGGTGGGGCGACGAGGTGATGGCCATGGCGAGGTCGGGCGAAGCGGTCGCGAGGAAGGCGGCTCGGGGCGGCGCGGCGCGGGAGGCCATGGCGGCAGAGGAGAGGCCGACGAGGCGCAGCGGGGCGGAACGACGGACGGCTCGGCAAGAGAGCTCCTCCCTGGTGGCGAGCGAGGTGGAGAGGGAGATGGAATCGGGACTCGGGGTCTCGAGGAGGGGAGGAGGAGGCACGGCAGCTGCGAGGCATCTGCTCTCTGCAGCGAGGCGGTGGGGATCGGGGCCTCCCTGGTGGAGCTCGTGCCTGGCGGCGCTGGAGGAAAACGAGAGGGAGAGGGAGACATCGAGAGGAAGGCGACGAAGGTGCGGCGTGGGACTGGGAACAAGAGGGATTGGGCTAGGGTTCGAGGGGCGCATGGTCCTTGGGCAGGTTGGAGGCCCAAGTGGCCGGCTGGGCTACTCTTTCCCCCTCTCTTGCTTGTTTTTTTATTTCTTTTACACCAACTTCCAAAGAAAGAAAACCATGGATTTAGTTGGAATTCCAACAATAGGGATATTTTCCCGGAGCCAGAAAAATATGGAGAATTTTATAAAATTGTTTTGGGGATTTTTACAGTATTCTAATTCGGACAAGTTTTGAATTAAATCAAACTTGCCTAAATTCAATCCATAACCAAACCAACCCCAATTGGACTGATATTTTTAGATGGAGACCCTATGCAATAGATATAATTTATGGGCTCAATAGAAACATATATTTGAGCATCTACATCTGCAGCTCAAATAAATGAAGGCAAAGGGAAATCAGGGTGATCAAGGAGCGGCTAGGAGAAGAGCGAAAAACAAATGAACACAACACGGAAGCAATCACACAAGAGAAGGTGGAGATGATGCATGAAGCGATGATGCAAACTAAATGATGATGCAACCAACAAAATAAAATAGCCACAAGACGGAAACGGAATAAAGGGGGAATCTTCTGGAGCGTTGGTCTCGGGCTATCACAACTCTCCTACACTACAAGAGGATCTCGCCCGATATCCAAGAATGAAAGGGGGGAGAGGATGAGAAAGAACAAGAGGTAAAACTTAGTCGCTTCTTTGACAAACGAGTGAAACCAATGATCCTTGAAGGTTGCAAAGAGATGAGGAATGATATGAGAAACAAGCCAGAATTCACGGAAAATTTCGGCAGCACTTCGGTAGGAAAAAGGGACAAAAAAATTCGATAAGATGGAAGAAATAGACAATATTCACAGCCAACAACTAAATATAACAAGGGAACACCATGATCTTGATAGAACAACATGATTGACCCGAAAGAGCAACAACACAAAGCCTCCGGAACAAGAGAATAGGAACTAGCTCATACGGAAGAAGAGAATGAAGAAAAAAATGACAACTATCAACACAATAGAATTGAAGAGCCTCCGGAAAGAGAATTGACATAGTAGTTGGAAAACGAACAACGAAAAGAACAAGATAGTAGTGGGCTTATGAAAATCATCTCAGCATCTATGAGGTGACAACCAACCACTAAAGAAACAAGGATAGATTGGGAGCAACAAGATATGAACAATTCTTACACCAAGAGGGTGCATTCAGAACTTGGATCAATGACAAGCACCATGGTAGCAACAATCCATAGGAAAAGTTTAGGTGAAATCCAAACCAAGATAGCTCAATGAAGAAATCATGGGTTGGAAAATGTCTCATGATCGTAGAATTGGTGGGTTAATTGTCTCATTCTTGAAGGAAAAACTCTTCGAGGCTCCTACACTAACAAGAATGCTATAACACCACCTCAAGGATAAAGAAAGAACAATTGCACCTATAAATGCAAGAGAAAGGATAGTTGAGGTACTGCAACAAGAATCTTGAAGAACACTTAAGAAAGGATTGAAACCTTGATGAACCACCAAGAAGGACCTCCGTATACGAATGAATGATGCAAAGATATCAAGGTAGAAAG